>NC_056548.1:2622794-3369722 GCF_910596095.1 Thunnus maccoyii
GTACTGGTTGAGATGTAGAATTCAGCCTTAAGTTTTTGGTTTAATATCAGATTTTCCTCACAGTAGAAAACTTGTTACCATTAGTTGGGAATCTTTTCTTTATGCTGAACTTCTTCCTGTTTTTCTAGCTGCGTCTGCATCTGATTCTCTGCTGGAAGAAAACATTCTGCAGGTTTTTATTTCATTATTATTCTATAGAAAGAGAAACACAAAGTCTCTCTGCATCATCATCATCATCGTCGTTCCTTAATAGTAAAACTTTCAGCGTCAGTGATGAAACTTCACTTCACATCAGCAAACACACACACACACACACACACACACACACACACACACACACACACACACACACAAATACAAGCTTCTTCTTCTACTAAAATGAAGCTGCAAGTTTAAAATCAAAACTTTTCTGCGTCTGTCACAGTTTAGAAGCCGAAGAAAGTAAACTCATCTCTCGACTCTCTCCAGGCGTCGAGCTCGTTAACCGACCGCTCTGCCGCCGCCGCCGCCGCCGCCGCCACTTCCCTAAAACTTTCATCAAACTCAACTACTTCCTCTAATAATCCCCACCGCCGTATCCATGTTTAACAAGGTAATATGACACAAACCATCTGTGGCTTCAAAAAAAAAAAAAAAAGAAAAAAAAAAGAAAAGAAAAACACCCACTTTACATATTCACTTTTACCATCCGCGTAATTAAATATTTGAAAAATATCAGGAATGGAAAATTAAAACAGAAAAAGCCCGCCGCCACCACTATCAATTTATTCCCTCTCTCAGAGTGCATTAGAAACGTCAGATTGCCGTTGGCAAAGACACAGAAAGAGCTCGGTGGGTTTTTTTTTTTTTTAAACTCACTTTATAAATTACATTTTGGAGTGCTTTGGCATGCTAATACCTGCTGCCACTGAGAGCAGACAGCATTAATTATTTCTTATTGGGATCGGCGGTGATTATTTGCATATTTCATTTGGCTGTTATAGATGTTGCAGGTGGGAGGGAGGAGAGACGGGGCGTGTGTGTGTGTGTGTGTGAGAGACAGTTTTCACTTTGTGTCTCAACAACTTTTGGATGTTAAAAAAAAAGATGGATTCACTGACCACATGTGTTTAGAGGAGCGTTAATTTGGTCTGATTCCACTCATTTCAACCAACCGGAGCAGATTATTGGTGATAATTAACAACATTAGCTTCCAATATCACGCAGGCTCTGATGCAAAAAAGGTCAGAAAAACAGTTTTAAGGAACATCAGTGTACTCGACTTTGTTTGGCTAAAACATCAATTATAATGTCATTTATACTCAATTGGCTTCATGAGCGGCTCGATGTGAGCGACGACAAACAGCGGAAAGTCAAACTTTTTAAGAGCTTAATGGGGAAACTAATGTGTCATTTACACAAAATGTAATAAAACTCCAGTTCATTATAAACATACGCTCGCTTTAAGTGGAATCACAAAGCTGAAACACAAGTGTATTAACCCTTAAATACCGTTCGTGTTCTGACCTTTCACAGCATTATGTGTCTCTATAGTAAACTTCTGAAGCACTAATGTAGTTTTTTTGTTCATAAATACGTCATGAGTCATTAATAAATGAGTGATTAATCCTTAATTAAGCTTTCAGAGAGCAGAGGGAGTCTATTATTTAGTTGTTTATGGACAGAAAACAACAGTAAAATGATCAATTGATGAAATTGATCAAATCTTGTGCTTATAACACGGACAAAGGACTATAAATATTGGAAAGTGATGGTTTGACAATGACATGTGACTGACATTTAATTCGTTTAATCCTTAACATTTCCTTTAATAATGAACAACAAATCTACATGTTTTATTGTGTTTGTCAAACTGTGTCAGGCCTCGTATTAATTTTTTAGTAAATCATATAAAAAATAAAGCTTTTCTATCAAAATAGACGCGCTGATGGACGCACAAGTATAAACGCTGAGTTTTGCTCTTTATAAATCTAGATTTTTTCCATCTTATGAAGTAACATAACATAAGAAAATGTTGAGTTTTAACACTTTCCAACAGTTTGAAATATATATATATATATAATGTACATAGTAGGGATGTGCAGAGTATTTGTATCTGTATTTATTGAGGCAGCAAAATTATTTGTATTCGAATAAAAGTGGAAAGAGGTTTAAAAATCCTGTTTTTGTTTTTATTACGCTTTTAATTTTAGAAAATTAAAGTGTTACAATAAGTGTTCATGAAGCTTGTGTCAGTAGTTCAGCTTTATCTCTGAGATCTCCAAAGATTTCAAAATGCCAATCAGTAGTGTTCAAACTCTGATAAAGAAGTGGAAAATTAAGGGTTCTGTTGATACTAGGGATGTGCAGAGAGCCCAGTATTTGTATTTGTATCTGTATTTGTTGAGGCAGCAAAATTATTTGTATTCGAATAAAAGTGGAAAGAGGTTTAAAAATCCTGTTTTTGTTTTTATTAGGCTTTTAATTTTAGAAATTGTTTATGAAGCGTGTGTCAGTAGTTCGGCTTTATCTCTGGGGAACACCCTCAACTCCGGGATCGACGTCCAAATTAGGAAATGTGCGTCATGTAGCGGGTGGATGAGACCTGCTGATAGACGTCACAGCGGAGCAGAGGAGAGACACTGAGATAGTGATGTAACCGTCCTGTGCGCTGGTATTTAACATGCTTTTTTCTCTTCTCGAAAACAAATAACTTTTAAAATATTTGTATGAAACAAATATTTGTAAAAAAACACTATTTTTGCTTTGCTGGATAACATATTTGTATTCAGGCACACCCCTACTGTATATATTACAAATGTATGTTTAACGTCTATATTTATGCATAAATGAAACCTCCTGATCCTGCAAACTTTCATCTCTTGATTTATTTTAAACCTACACATGTTGTTGGTGTGAAACTTCCTGCTGGTGTGAGAGAGTGCGTCACCCGCCTGTGTAACATGAAAAAAACCCCTCCAGCTGCCAAACACTTGAGTTTTATCACTTTCAAACGACCTGGAAATGCAGCTTTGCAGATCTTAAACCAGGGATTAACACCAACACTGAGTAACACAAACTATCTTGATAGAGTGTCACTGCGTGGTTAAACCAACTCCCCAAAAAACTTCCCAACTTTAATCTTAATTTATGTAAAGTGCTGTGTGGTGGAGCTCCGGGAGCGGGACGAGCCGTCTGATTGGCTCTATCAGGTATCAGGCAGGAGTCCAACACTCGGTAATTTGATTTAAAAAGCTCGTAATAACCTGAGGTCAATATTTAAATCACTCAGAGGGGGAGAAGAGCCGCTCTGCATGTTCAGGATGCTTCAATCTGCACGCTCAGAGTCAACCGGCCTGGATCTGTATCACACCTTCACTCCTCTTTTCCTCCTCAGCTCCCCTGTGCTCCTCTCTTCCTCTTTTTTTTTTCCTCCTCTTAAGTACTTAGTGTCTCCTCTCCGTTCTCACGTCAGCTGCTAAAAAGATTTACACGTTTAAAAATGATGATTTTAAAAAGTCCTGACTGAGTCTGATCTCACAGGAAAAGATGCGTTCATTGTTTGTTTGTGGTTTAAGGTTCAACTATTGGAGACTCATAAATTAAATGATCGATCAAAAAGCATTTCGATCCGTCCATCCACTCGTTAAAGTCATTATCAAACAAAATATATATAGAAATGTGATGATTTGCTGTCTTTCTATGTTTTATATCATATGTAAACTGGCTATAAAACATATAAACACAACAATTCTTCTTGACTAAATTATTAATTTAAAAATAATAACTGATGGATAATGAAAATATTGATAGGTTGCACCTCATATGATGTCTATAAAACAAATAATTAACAAAAAAAAGAGTAACTTCTGCCATTTTATGCATTAAAAAACTGAATTTTTGGATTTCAGATTGTCATTGAATGCAACATCCCTCTAAAATCTTAATTTCTCTCTTTTTTTTTTACTTCTTTCTCCTCCTTCTTGCTCCTTCTTCTCCCACTCAGGGGAGGTGAAAGACTCCCTCCTCCTCCCTCTCTCTCCTCACCTTATGCCACGTTCGTCGTGATGTGGAAATTAATTATCAGTTTCCAATTTGTAAACACAGTTCACGTCAACATCCGAGGAAATTAAAACTAGAAAAAGTTGCCCGAAAGCTTTAGTGCTAAATAAAAATAAAAAAAAACTGTTGAAGGAAAGCAAACAAACTAATCGTTTTCAAATCAAAATTGCAATTTGCAATTATTAAAAAATGTCTTCACAAGCTGTAAAAAAAAAAAGTTTGAGTGGTAACTTTGACAGCTTGTTGAATGATTTGTTTATTTTAAAGAGAACAGAGTGCAGGATGGATCCTTAAGGAACCCCAAAGTAATCAAACACTAATTAAACAGATTTAATACTAATATAAACATGCGCTGTATTTTTCTTAACCTTCACACAGAACCATCCTGGAGCCCTTTTCACCAAATGTACAACATGAACGCTGCGACTTGCAACATGAGATCATTTCCTCTCACGTTCATTTTGACCCGTTTAACTAATAAACACGATCACGATCAACGGTCAAACATCTGTGTAACTGTGAGTAATAATTAACCTTTATATACCTGCTATTCAAAGACTTCACCTGTTAACTTCCATATTAGGGTTTATTAAAGGTTTATGACCATGTTTTAGCTTCATTGCTTTGCTGCACATGTTTTCTCTTATGTTTCTTCTGATATTTAATTTGTTAATAAGTATATTAATAGTTTGTTTCACTGGTATTGTTTGGAGATGTATTTTTGCCAGTTTAAGCTGTATGTGGGTTTATTAATAATATATGTTTATATTAGCCACAGAACAGGAAACGGTCACTTTACCTTGTGTATATACTGATTAATGCACATAATAAGTGTCTTTATGTTGTTGGATATTATTGGCCAGCTGCCATCAATCCTTGTGTATTTAAACTCTTTCTAACATCGTCAATATTTGTGTTTTTTAGATGATTTTTATGTGTAAATTAATTGTATATGTGAACTTGTTTGCCCCCTTAAAGGACGAATAAACTGTTCGGAACTGAATTGTCTATTTTCTGTTATTATTGTCAGACAACACACACCTTTACAGGATGGAAATATAACGACATCCTGAATAAAAATCCTTCCGCTGACTCTTTAACTGGAGTCATTTTATAGTTGAGTGTTTCTTCCTGACGTCTCTCTCATCAGCACCGACTCCCGTCCCAAACAACAGGATCGCAGCTCTTTCTCCATCATTCCTTTTGTTCTCTCCATCTTTCCCTGTTTCTTCCTCTCTTCACCTTTTCCCACCTTGTTCCATCCGTCCCCTCCCCCCGCCCCCCCTCCCCCCCTCCTCTCCTGTCTGTCTCTCCCCTCCCTTCCTACCTCTCTCTCTCCCTCCCTCCCTCTCTTCTTCTCTCCTTCTCTGTGTGGTCTGTAGGGTGAAATAGAGGCCTGAGGCCAACAAGCTGTCTCCACCAGCTACACTGATAAGAAACACACACACACACACCTACACACACACACATATATAGTCACCATACAAGTGCCAACAGTCACAATCACAAATGTACAAGTGCCTCATCCACACACACACACACACACACACACACACACACACACACACATACACACATGTTAAACGTTATTTAACTTAAATCAGCCTGTGTGAAGTGCCACCTAGGAGGTCACTTATCACTTCTTACCTGAATATTTCTCTCTCTCTCTCTCTCTCTCTCACACTCACACACACACACACACACACACACACACACAGACACACACATTGTGTTTGTGCTCCACATGTACAAAGAAAAACACACAAAAACTCTACATGTGTATCAGAAATTTGGATGTTTGTTTGTGCGTATGTCTGACAGTATGTACACTTGTGTGTGTGTGCGTGTGTGTGTGTGTGTGTGTGTGTGTGTGCATGTGTGCGTGCGTGCACTCAGGGCTGTTTGGTTCAGCTCTCTAACAGGATTTGTGTCCCCCGTGTCCAAAGGAACATGGTCTAATCTCGACCCATCACCTCCCTTCCACCTCACCCTCCATGACACGACCCCCCCCCCCCCCGTACCCCCCCTCCTCCCCGGGGAAATTGGTACGTTCCAGACTCTTGAAAAAAGAAAGAAGAAAATAATGTAAAAGTATAAAATATACAGTGAGGCTCTGTTGATTCGTCTGTATTCTTGTTGTGAGTCAGGAAATCAAACACCTGAAATATGTGGAAGATACATAAAAAGTAGATGAAAATGTATTTTAATAAGATTTGTTGTTAATTGCTAATTATTTACTGTCAGATTTAGATGCTTTAAGGTTTCAGACAGTTTTGCTCTGCTCATCAACAAGTCTATCTTTTCATATCTATCATTGTTATTATTGTATGATAGATATGATTTATTTTATTTTTGTGTTTGTATAACTAGGATCTCTAGAAAGTGTTAAACTAACATTCATACAACAGAGTAGACCTGCGATCTCGTAAGACGGCTTCAGACTATAAAATGTTGTTCTTCAAAGAGATATCGAAGAGATTTCTCTCAATACAGTCAGATGTTGTGTTAGAAGCCATAAAGAGCCAATAAACAGACTTTTATTGATCTGATAATATCCATCAGATCACTAAGCCTGCTGTGTAATAAATAAATAAATAAATAAATAAGGAATGAGCAACTATTCTAAACAATTAGTCAATTAAGCAATTATATAATTGACAGAAAATATACCAGCAACAATCAGATTATAATAAATAAACATCTAAGTCAAACATAAATGATGATGATTTCCTCAAAACAGAAACATTTTTCTATAACATGTAACTTATTTCAATGATTTTAATGTAACAAATGCTTTTGCTGAAGAATTTTCATTTAAAACAGTTAATCTACTGAGAATATTTCTTCATTTTTTCCTCCATATATGTTCATACTTTGGTCAAATTTCATTAAAATCTATAATTCTGTATATCATCGCCTCTAAATCTGATGACAGTTTTATAACATTGAAGTGATGAAACTCCGGAGAAAGATTCAGATTCAGCAGCTGTCACTGAACACGTCCATTCACCTTTTCAGTGTGTGAGTGTGTGTGTGTGTGTGTGTGTGTGTGTGTGTGTGTGTGTGTGTGTGTGTGTGTGTGTGTGTGTGTGTGTGTGTGTGTGTGTTACCAGACTCCAGTCCAATCCCCTGTAATGTGACAGACAAATCCCACTAAGCTGTTAAATATTACACTGCTTTCACACTCGTATTAAACACCTTTCTACCTCTCCTGCGCTCCCTCTTTCTCTGTTCACTCACCCTACCTACCGACACACACACACACACACACACAATCACACTCAACCTTTACCTTCATCTTCACGATGCAACAGAACACTACAGATGTCACTTGAAAATCTTCACACATGCACAACAAATCTTTAAAATGCAGCGACACACCACCACGTCACATAACAAAAATATACTCATATGACGCACACGCACACACCAAAACCCTTTCAGCATATCTGCACACACTCCCAGAGATGTGTGTGTGTGTGTGTGTGTGTGTGTGTGTGTGCACGTGTGTGTGTGTGTGCGTGTCCTAATCCCCGGTGCTGGCCGTCTTTTCAGAGCGTTATATTTGCTGGTATCAGTGTATCTTCTCCTCTCCCGCCTAATCCCACCACCCCGGCTCTGATATTTCCTGACATTTACATGAATCACCCCTCTCCAGACGGACGGACGGATGGATGGATGGATGGAAGGACGACAGGGAAGGAGGGCGAGGTGGAAGATGGAAGATGGAGAGAGAGATGAGGGATGATGGGAAAAACAGAAGATAGGAGAAAGAAGACTGCGTGAACATAAAAAGGTCTACAGGGGTTTAAACTCAAGGAAAAGAGCAGGAGAGATGGATGACAGGATGGATGGATGGATGGATGGATGGATGGATGGATGGATGGATGAATGGATGGATGGATAAAGCAGACAAGAAAATGCAGGCGAAAGAAGAGATATGAAAGGAAAGAAAGAGGAGAAGATGAAAGGGGGGATGACAGGATGACAGGAAAGAAGTGGAAAGCAATGGACAGACAAAATGAGGAATGGAGGGATGAGAGCTTGAGAAAAGGAGGAAAGAAGGGACAGATGGATGAGCGTAGAGAGAAAAGGATGAAGAAGAAGAAGAGGGATGATGGAGGACAGGAAGTGAGAGGGAAGGATAATTGTGTCTTTCTGCCACCAAACCAACTGTTAATTTCTCTATTTTCATTGTTCTACCTTTCATTGTAAAGAAAGGACGGACGAACTCAAAGGACGGACTCAAAGTCTACTTACTCTCTTTTCTCTGAGCTTTCAATCGTAATCTCGTTCACTGACTGTAGACTGTAGATGCGACTTTACGCTCGGCAGAAAGAAGCAAATGACTCCTGAGGTACAAAAAAGCAAAATGCAAAAAGTGCACAAACTCCATCCACTGAAGAAGACTGTGTGACACAGTAGAAAGCTCCAGAAGTGGACCTTGAATGAGATAGTGAGACAGAAACTATTTCCAATGTAAAAAAAAATGCTTTTTGCAACTTTGACGCCTGAAACTTAAGACAAAATGATTTCCAGACATTTCAAATATCTTTACCGACCTTTTCAGACTTTGAGCCACGAAGACTTAAAGTTATAAATTACAACAAAGATCAGGACTGAAATCATCTTTATGTCACCGAGGAAAAGGCTTCACCCAACAGTTTAGCATGAAGCATGAAGGAAAAGAGAAGAAGTAGGAGACAACTAAAGGTACCTGCACTGTTAACGGATACAAATCAGCCACAAAGAGAGAGAGAGAGAGAGAGAGAGAGAGAGAGAGACTTTGGGCGTTCTGGTCGTTGAAACGAATGTTAAATATTAATTATACAGCATGTGGTGCTAAAACATAAATAAAGTGATGATAAAGTCTGAGGTGACAAAAAGCCGCCGTCTTTAAATCGCAGGTAATTATGAGAATCTAAATCCTGTTGAGATGAAGCACAATTCTCACAAATGTCATGAAGCTCTGATACGATTATTTCGCTGTCAAAAAAAGACTAAATATGAATAAATATAACATATATAATAAGGCTGCTCTGAGTCATTATAGATAGACTTTCTGTTTGTATCTTTTAATCTTCCCACGTTTAAGCTGTTGACTCATGAATGTATCTCAACATTTAGATATAATGTAATATAACATTAAGCAACATGATCACTGCTATTATTATCAACCAGGGATTATATCATATTTAGATAAATGTTTTGTCACATGTTGTATATATATATATATATGCAGCAGCAGCAGCAGCCTGCAGAGCTGCAGTCACATTCAGTCAATTGAATGCTAACTATCTTAGCGCCGGGTGTGAAATATGTCATTTGCCTCTGCTCTTAATTGCACTAAAAATGAAGATTAAGAGGATGAATTATTGATACAAGTTGGTATTTAATCTTTTGTAATGAATAGTGGATCTGCTGGTTATAAATATTGTACGAGGCTTCATAATTTGATAAATTTATTCCAATTTGCCCTTTATTTTGCCCTTTAGTCAAGGTTACATTCATTTAAACATGTACGCACACACACACACACACACACACATATGCAACCACTAATAGACACTCACAAACCACATTTGCACTGAAAATACACACACACACACACACACACACACACACACACACACACACACACACACACACACACATGAACTGTGGTGTATTTACCAACCCTCTGCCCTTGGTCAGTCTTGTATCATCTTGTATCATCAGGACCACACACACACACACACACACACAAACACACACACACACACACACACACACACATACAAACACGATGCCCTTGGTTGACCTTGCGGTCTGCCCCCCCCCTCCGACACACCCGCCCCCACCTCCTCGGTGTGTGTGGCAGTAATTAGGCCATGCATCTGATTGTCATTAAAGAGCACTAGCAGATAATGAACACACAGTAAAGCCACGTTCAGTGATTTTTTTTACTGCACAAATTATCGCTCACTTCCTCCACAAAACCACGCAGCTGTCTGACGGCTTCAAACGGTGATTCACACTCAAACACCTGGAATTATCTTGTGGTTGAAAAGGCTGTAACGTTACCAACTGGTCACAGGTACAACGTAAGAACCAACGAGGAAGACATCGAATCCCTCCACACTCGTATGTTTGTCATTTCTGGCTCCAGCTGCAGCTTAATGCTAAAAATATGAGCTCAGAAAACTGTCACATGTAGTTGCAGTTGTACGATGAGGGGCATTAAAACGCAACTAGACTTGTAAACATGAAAGAAAAACAAAATGCCTGAACATGCTATAACAAGAACCACTATTTTCCTGAGACTATATTATAAACTATTGTAACTATATTTGCTAACAATATAGTTAAACTGTGACATGACTTGGAGAATTGCTCTAAAAGACTTGAGAACAACTTTTTAACATCTCTTGAATGACATGAGAGCTGACTTCACTGAAACCACTCGAGAACTTGTCTTGAATAATTTGAGTCCAGACTTCGACCTCTCTCAAATAACTTGGGGACTGACTTGGACTTGTCTTAAACTACTTGACTTTGTCCTGACTTTGATTTGTGTAAAATGACTCGACACTCGACTACAGCTTGTCTCAAATAACTTGAGTCCTGACTTGGACTCAAGTGACTTAAATCCTAACTATGACTTGTCTAAAATCACTTAAGACTAAAATGAACCTTTTCTCAAGTCAGACTCTTCTCAAAAGACTTGGACTCAAATAACTTGAGTCCTGACCTGGACTCAGATGACTTTGGACTTGACTTAGACTCGTCTTGAACGACTCGATCTTGTCTCAAATGACGTAAGATTAAACTTGGATTTATCTTGAATAACTTGGCTTCACTTTGACTTGACTCAGCCGTCTCTCCCGCGACTTAAGTCCTGACTTTGACTTGCCTGAAAAGACTCAAACTCAGCTTGTGTCAAAAAACTTGAGAACTGACTTGGACTTGTTCCAGTAACTTGTGTCCTTCAGCTTCAACTTTCAACTTTAACTTTGTTTGTCCTGAATTGGAATCGTCTCCACTACTTTCAGTCCTGACTTGGACATGTCTGACTCGTGTCCTGACTTGGAAGCAGCTCTGGTTGCCACGGAGAACCCTGGAAGCCATTTTGGCCGTCAGCTCCAACAGAAGGAGGATTTTCTGGAGGTTTTGTATATAACTGTTAGTTCAGGTTCATCGTGAAGCTGCCCGGAACAGACATGAAGTGAATAATTGAACATATCACAGACATATATGAAACATGTGATGCTGAAACTGTTTGTGCTGTGAAGCAACGGACAGAAATAATTCAGCAGATTCACACCTCAGTTTGTTGTTTGGAGGTTTTACGGATCAAAGCTTTAAGTGCAGAGGGAGATTCACACAGATAATGAATGGACTGTTAATGTGCTGCGGCCAAGCAGCTAATGGACACACACACACATAAAAACACAGATACACACAAACACAAAAACACACTTTCACTATGAGACGTGCACACACACACACAAACACACACACACACACACACACACACACACACACACACAGAGGCGGTAGCTGGCTAATGGCTGTCACTGTTGACTGATCACAGTGATCAGGCTGCTGCAGCTCTAATTGCAACTAAACAATCTGAAAACAACCAGTCAGGTCTGCTAGAGGAGGAGGAGGAGGAGAGGAAGAGAGGGGGAGAGGAAGAGGAGAGAAAACAACGAGAGAGAAGAGAGGAGAGAAAGAGGAGGCGGGACGAGCAATAGGAAAGAAAGAATAGGGGAAAAAGAAAACAAACATTTTTCGATGAAATGAGACAGGAAAGTAAAAAAACAGACAGGGACGTTTTCTGATGAAAGAGGAACGGATCAAAGACAAGAGAAGTAAAAGAAGGAAGACAGACGGGATAGAGGGGAAGGAAGGAGGCAACAAAGTAAGGATGGATGCACAGAAAGAAGGGATTTACAAGAAACTAAATGAGGATAGCAAGAAAATAGGAAGGAGAGAATGAAGGTGTAAATATATGATGAAAGTGAGGACAAAAACAACTAATAATGAAAAACATATGTGAAGAAAGTAAAGGATCTATTGCCTGCTATTGTAAAGTGTCACCAGGACCATTGAGATTAAGTCTGACTCATAGATTGCATATAAAGATGGACGTAGCGATTGAAGCCAAGAGTCGTAGCTTATGGTCGGCGCCATCTTTTCTGTTTGGAGTCAGAACTTTCCAAACCAGGAGTGCGAGGTGTTGCCGTTCACGCTCTGGAAACACGCCCCGCTAACTCTGACCCAAGCTAACACTAGCTTACTGGAAACTCCGAGCGCTGCACACTTGGGTTAACGTTAGCTACTTTAGCTAAACTGTGCTAACAGGGCAGGTATCTTTATCAAGTAACATTAAACTTAAGCTGTGTCTCAAATCACATACTTGGTCTGGAAACATGCCCCGCTAACTCAGACCCAAGCTAACATAAGCTAACGTTAGCTTGGGTCTGAGTTAGCGTGTTTCCAGAGCATGAAAGACAACGCCCCGCTAACTTGGAACCAAGCTAACGTTAGCTTACTGGGAACTCTGAGCGCTGCACACTTGGGTTAACATTAGCTACTTTAGCTAAACTGTGCTAACAGGGCAGGTATCTTTATCAAGTAACATTAAACTTGAGTTTGAGTTGATTGACAAGTTAAGCCAATCAACTCTTACACGCAGGCTTTTCTTCTTCACGTTTATCTACTCCTACTTGTAATTATTGTTTGGATCTTAAAAGGTTAGGTTGACATAAATATGTGTCAGTTACATTCTTTGACTGAAAGTCATCTGGTTATGGAGATTACTTTTTCAGTAAAAATATATATATTTAATAATAGAAGAGACATTTGTAATAATCACACACAGGGGATGAAAAGAAGGAGCATTCAACAAAGAAAAAGTGTAAAAGGAACAAAGTAATAAAGAAAAAAGAGACAAAAGATGAGTGACAAAAGAGAAATGTTTTAAAATCAGTTGTTTTTTTTTCTTTGAGAAGACAAGCAGAGAGACAAACAAGGCCGGGGATGACTCATGGAAAATTTTAAACACACACACACACAGCAACAACAGCAGCGACGAGATGAGGTGAATGGCAGGACTGTCGCAATGAGAGAGAGAGAGGGAAAGAGAAAGGGAGATTACACCTAATTAACCAAGTCCAGCCAATTAACCGGCAGCCAATGAGAGCTGAGAAACACACCGGGATGTTAATTAGCGGCCAATACATAACAATACAGAGAAATTTACAAAGGACTATGGGTAAGTGTGTGTGATTGATTTGAGTGTGAGCTTGTGTGTGTGTGAGAGAGAAAGAGAGAGAGAGAGAGAGAGGGGGATAGCAGGGATCAACCAGAGAGGAAATGGAAGGATAAGAACCAAAGAATAAAAAACAAACAAAAAACAGATGAAAAGAATAACAGAGAGATTCGAAGCTAAACAGAAAATAAAAACCACCACCAGTTTTTTTTACCTTGAGGCCGTCCGCCGGGCACAGAGCCTGCCGATTGGCCGACGGGTCCCCCGAGGCCGTGAAAGGCTCGTGCGATTGGGCGGTGTAGAAGAGGCGGGCCTGGATGCAGTGAAGGGCGCGGAGCATCCAGCCATGTTGGCGCCGAATCTGCCGCTGGAGCTGATCCCATTGGCTGGAAACCATATGGAGGATATCCTTCAGAGCTGGAGGGCGAGAGACCAACGGATAATCAGGAAGAGTGAGAGAGAGGGAGGGAGGGTGGACGGAGAAAGTGAAGAGAGAGGGGAGGACAGAAAGAGGAGATACTGCATGAGACAGAAAAAGGGGAGAAAATGATAGAAACTACCTGAGCGTCAGTTTCAGGTGAGCTTTTCTAATCTAAAAAAAAATAAAAGTGGTGCAGTGAAGTGGAAAAGTTAGGTCTGAAGGTTTATTACACTTCTCTCACACATTTACCTTAAAGGGGACCTCTGATGCTTTTCCTTATTTTCAGTCATATAATGTTACAATGTCAGATGTTCATATCAAATGTGGATAAAATGTCAAATAATGAGGTAAACGTATGTAGAAATAATCCCTGTGAGCAAAAAGCAGCGGCTTCAGACCGCTCTGAACGCTCAGTTTCTAACAGTTTTTTCTATTTTCAGCCCGAGTTGACATCGGATTGTGACGATTTCTTTATATGATCATCTGCTGTCAGTTCACTGCTCCGCTCCGCTAACGTTATGGTGTTTTTCCATTATTTTAGGGGTTAGTCACGCTGAGCTATAACTCGAGTCGATCTGGCACGCTGTGAGTGTTTTTCCATTACACAGCAGGGCAAAGTAAAATAAGTAGTTTACCTGTTGGAGGTGTGCTAGTCGTGTGCAGCTCTTCATCAAACATCATCATCACTGTGGCTGTTTCTGCTTATACTATTATTCCTCCCTGCGTTATTTCTAACTGATCCGGTCAACAAACAGCTCAAATATATCTCCAGGTGTTGTTGTGTCTACCGTCTTTTAGCGCTGCTAACAAAGCTCTGCTAATTCAGTGAGGAATGCGTTTCATTTCATGTAAATTCTTATTTAAAGCAAGGAATGTTGGGTTTACATCAGCGGTAACTTAATACGACTCTGATACGGCTGCCCTTTGGCAGGCTTCTGGAAACCTGGCCAATCAGAACAGAGCTCATCGGGAGGCGGGCCTTAAAGAGACAGGAGCTAAAACTGCCTGTTAGAGACAGAGGCTGAACTGAGGGGCTGCATAAAGGGCCAGTATAAGATAAATAAGGAGTTTTATGAACTGTGAATCATGCAAAGCTACTCTAGTGGAGTCCAAAAATAAAAAACAGAGCTTTTACCACTGTCAGCTATACAATAACAATTTGAGATTTGGGATATTGGAAGTTTTTCCCCGATTTAAGTTCCCATTTCAAAGTTTTCTTTTAATGTTATGCTCTATAATCCTCAACATAGAAACACAGGTATTTCTATAGTACAGGTTTTTGCATTTGTCATCATCATTTTAATGATTTCAGTTATGTTTCTGAGAAAAAGTGTTTTTTCCTGTGACTTCAGTAATGGAGTAAAAAACAAGCAGAAGTTAAATCAGAGTTGTAGCAAATTCAGAACATTTAATTCTTACAATTGAGGAGGAAAAACACTGCACTTGGCGTGCTCTGGTAGTCTACTGATTAAGACAAATGCCACATGACTACAATGTCCACAGTTTGAATCCAGAGACTGACCAATCTCTCTCTCTCTCCCCCTTCATTTCCTGCCCCCCAAAAAGATGTATATTAAAAAAAACAAACACTGCACTTGAGTGAAAATTCTGTGATAATAAAACTGCCATACAGAAATTACATAAATAAGTCATTAAATGTGCTTTTTCAGATCTGATTAACTAGAATTTATGTTTGCATGAATATTCGTGAAGGGTATAGAGCTGAGAAGTGTTGTTTTTTTAAAAAAGATCCTCAATTTTAAGGGATGCAAATCCAAGCAGTAGTGATTTCAAAACGCTTCATTGTTAAAGTTGTAAACAGAATGATATTTGCTATAAATTTTTTAAAAAAAAGACAGAAACATAATTTTGTCAACTTAATAAGCAACAAAAATTCCAAAATCCAAGCAAAGTACCAACATCCAGATGTCTGAAAACAATATCTCTCTCTCTCTTTCATTCCTGTCTCTCTCTTTTCTCTCCCTCACGCTCTCTGGCTGCAAAGATTTGTGAAAATATAAAATTATATTGAATGTTTCTTTCCCTGCCAGCCAGTTTCTGCCCGCTGGCTTTTCTTTCTGCTTTTCTATCATTCTCTCTCCATCTCTTTCTTTGTCTTTATCTTTCTCTCTGTCTCTCTTTCGGCTACATTCATATGAATTCTCCTCTCTGAAGGTCACTCTGTTAATCCAAATATTAATAATGAATGGAACAGAGTTGGGCCTCGGTTATGGCCACCTGTGTGTGTGTGTGTGTGTGTGTGTGCATATACCTGATTGGTGGGAGGTGATGACGGTGAGCAGCACTCTGCCTTCCTCCATTATATTCTCCTTCAGAGCACTGTGACCGTCCACGTTTAGCTTGAAACTCTGAAACAGACAGAAAAATATATAAAGATCATCAATACTATTCATTTAAAGTCAAGTTTATTATAATTTCTAAAGTCTTATTTAGTTTACAAGAGCAAAACGAATGGCGGCGTAAAACAGGTGTCACATAAAAACAGACGACATCCATTTATGACACAACACAGGATCTGACAGACGTGTGAAAGAAAAAACTCTTTAAAACTATTTAAAGCTAATATTTTTTTGATATTATGCTACATTCCTGATATGACGGTAGGGTTTTCAGATGAAGTTTATCTTGAACAGTTTTACAAAAACCGTGCAAAAATGTTCTGTCATTATTATAAGTTGAAATAGTGACACCTAGTGGCTTTTATGGGTACGCTGCTGTAAATTTCAATAATCTGCAACCACTAATGCCGCCTATCGGCTCCTTTAAATAACACTTTTTAACCAAAAAGTGGAAGCACTTGCACATAGACAGTAGCTTTGTTCATCTTATGCTTTTGGTTTGCTTTTGTGTTTATTCATCATGTATAGTTTAAGTGTTTCGGTCAAGATGGCACATTTGTAAGTGAGATATTTATCTGGCCATGCTTTAAAGATAGATACAAATCAGGCTATTTTTGGTTGGTCTTATTGTCATTTATGCTTATTTGTGAGCGTTAATAATTAAAGCACAATTAATCCTACACATCTTTTAACTGTATTTTTGTTTTCTTTATAGTTTCACTCTTTTTTTCTTGTCAATAGACCCGTTGGCAACATAACTGTCTCCAGAGTCCTGATGAGGGAAAGGCGTTTGGCTGCCTGTCAACATATACACGCCATGTGTACTGAGGACAAGCCAGTTAATATCTGAGATATGTGAACAATCTGTCTGACTCGCAGTCAGACGATCAGACAGATCTGGAATAAACTCATTTGGAAGAGGAAGCGAAGATGAACAATAAGCATAATAAACATCCATCACAGTTTACAGACAAACTTCCTGTTTAAACTTTGATCTTCTGTATTTACTGTAGTCATGTGAACACAGTTGGGATTATTATAGGGCAACTATTATATTATGTTATTTTCTTGATTAATCGATTAGTCGTTTGGTCTATAAAATGTCCGAAAATGGTGAAAAATGACCAAGGTGACATCCTCATATGTCTTGTTTTGTCTTGACCAACAGTCAACAACCCAAACATATTCAGTTAATTCATTTCAGGTGTGTTCACTTTAAGTTCTGCCTGCAAATAAAGTGTTTCACATTATCCAAATAAACTGATCGTCTGTCTGCTGGTGTTTCTTGATTGTGTTCCCAGAACTCACTTTAATATCATATTACTGATAGAAATAAATACGATCCTAGTTGTAATGAAATAATATTACATCATAAGAAGAGATCTGACTCAGGTTGTCTTTTAAAAAAAACAATTCAAAAGGAAAATTCAACTTGATTAGATGTGAAAGTAGTTTTTACTCTCCGCTTAGATCTCTCTGTAGACTGGAGGGGTCGAGTAAAATGAAGAAAGACGAAATGCATAATGGTGGTAATGTAAACAGGAAAGAGGAAAAGAGAAAAAGTAGAAAAAAAATAGATAGACAGATGTATGAATGGATGATAAATAGATGGATGGATGGATGGATGGATGGATGGATGGAGGCACAGAGCCGCCTCGGGCAGTGTTGGAGAACACTCCAGTCAGATCTCTGAACACCATTACAGCCTTTTCTGATCTAATGTGAGTGTGTGTGTGTGTGTGTGTGTGTGTGTGTGTGTGTGTAAGCCTCAAGGTGCTCAAGCCTCAAGTCTTAACCACTTCTGACATCCTGCTGTGCTGCAATGGGAATTGCTTCACACACATATTCACACATACACACCCCCCGAAGCTGTCAAGACTACGCTGTGTGTGTGTGTGTGTGTGTGAGTGTCAGTGATGCTCATTTATTCATACTCACTTACACGTAGCAACAATTGTGCACATGTGGTGTTAAGCAACATAACATTAACCGAAAATACATGTAACTAACATCAACTTGAAGGAGATCAGGAAGAAAAAAACATGAGCGCTATTACGTCGAAGTCTTGAGAGACAAAAGGAAAAGTGAGGAAGGTCTTTTAATGTTATGTTTCTACCTAAACTTAACCCCCATAAACAAACATCATGGTGATTTTTTTATCTGACAAAAGAAGATATTACAAAATAGAGAGTATATGATTAAAAAAAAGAATGGATAAATAAATAAATCTGTATATTTCAGAGACTACTTTTATTTTCTAAGTTTTTTTTTAAAATAAAAGCATCCAGCAGTCACAGTACAGCCCTGGTTCAACTCTGAGACAGTCCTCCGTCTGCGGTGAGGGATAAACATCAGTCAACACATGACAAGGTCAGACCTCCACACCACCAATATTTATGGAGCAGGTTACACACAGTGGAGACGGATAGGACAAAGTGTTTTCACCCCTCAAACACACACACACACACACACACACACACACACACACACACACACACACACACACAGACAGAGAGTCGTGTTTCCATCACATCAGAGGACATTACATCGACTTACATTCATTTCCTGGAGACTTATCCTAACATGAACCATAACCACTACTTGCCTAACCCTACCCTAACCTTAACATAACCCTAAACTAACATTAACTTTCACCATAAAATTAATGATTTACATTAAGGGGACTTGCTACTTGTCCCCATAAGGGAGGCGAGTCCCCGCAACGTAAGGAATACCTGGCCCACACACACACACACACACATACACGCATATATACCTACCGAGGGTCTGCAGCCGGAGGGAAAAAACTGGAATAATTTTGTGACAAAAATTTGATCTACTGTCTTTCATTATCAGTTAATCTATCATGTGTCATGTATCATGTTTTTTTTTCTTTCATCAATTATTTGATTCATGTTCAAACTGTAAAAAACAGTAAAAACAGCCCATCGCAATGTCTCCATGGTCCACGGTGATGTCTTCAAATGTCTCGTTTTATCCGACCAACAGTTCAAAACCTAACAATATTCAATTTAATTAAAGAAAAATGAAAAAAAAAAAGTAGTAAATCTTCACATTTAATCAGTTGGAAAAATTAGTAATTAGTATTAATTTTCTGTCAATCCAATAGTCAAATAACAGACTACGTGTTTCAGCATTACACATTATGTTTAATTGTACAGAGCTCTACTGACACAGGAGGACTCTCTTAGGATGGTGACTTTAATAAAATGATCAAGTGATTCCTCAACAGCTTTACTAATTGATCTGGGAATCTTCCAAATCCACACGTCAAATGTACATTTTTTTAAATATCCAGATGTACGTGTTGGTGGGTCATGTGAGTTACAGCTGAGTTAAGAACGTATATACAGTAAGGTGAAAATGAAACTTTAACATCAAAACATTTTTTTTTAAAGTAACATCAAGAGTGTGCGATTGCTATCTTTTGCATTTTGCAAATATTTAACTCGGCTGCAAAAAATGTGATTACCTGAACATTTCTAAAGTAACCAAACGTGTCCTGACAGCAATTAAAGCCACTATGATTAAATTTTAAAATGTTTGACTTTGGTGCCCCTAGTGGTAGTTTCAGAAAAGACGCTGTGGCTTTAAGTATCTCTTTATCCATATTGTGTATTAATGAGATGATATTATCATTATCATCAATATTTATCAAGTTTGATTCTAATTAGATCCACCTTTTGTTTTCTCCTATTGAATTTATAAAAGCCCTGTACCAATACTGTGGCCAAAATTCCTTGATGTGATGCTTTCAGTGAAGCACAGCTGCGGCCAGTCTGGGTGAAATTAAAGTCAGCTATAAAGTCAACTGTAAGAATCTGAAAAAATCCTGCCATGCTGCATCAATATGTGTTGGTTTTTTAAGGATGACAAAACGTAGCAAAGCTCGGTGCCTGCAGCAGATTAAACAGCACCATAAGAGAGGACACAACAAAGTCAGCCTTTAATGGTAGGTGCCAATGGTTTAAAGCTGTTTCTTTATGTGACAATGACATAAGATGGTTTTTTCGTTGGGCTTTTAATGAGAAGATCAGAAAATACTTTTGGTTTAACAAAGTATATAGTTTGTTAAATTATATGAACAGTTTTACAAAGAGAAAGAAATAAAAAAAAAAGTTGCTTATATTGAGCTCAGCAGGGAATTTACCCCTCGACCCTGGGAGCGTCAGTGCCTTGCTCTACCCGCTGAGCGACACTGGTCTAGTTCTTCCTCTTAAATACAAACCTCACATCTTCCAACAGTCAGCTATAAAGGATGCGAGCAGATAGTGGTGACACTGTCCCTTACATATTCCATTTCACAGATAAAGACTAAAATATCACTTTGAAAAACCAAACCATCGGGCTATATCTCCTCACAACGCACCCAAAACACATTCATATATCAATATTATCCAAATAAAACATGACTGTCTGCATTCTGCAATCATTACCGCCCCTGCAAACGTCGTAAATTACTCCAAATCTCACGGCTGATTGAGTAATTTTACAGACTCGGCGGCCACTCTGCCCCACATAATTTCCAGATAAGCTGGTGAAATACCTCACAGCTAATAAACATAAAGTACATCTATCAGTGCTACAGAAAACACAGTGTGACTGTCTGCGTATCTGGGATAGGGCCGGCTGTAAGGAATGAATTAGGTTGTGCAGATTAACCAGGCTATCGGAGAGCGATCGTATTTCAGTGCCTTATTCCACAAGCGATTCAGCTCCATTTCCTGCGTTTAATATATGGAGAGCATAGAATCGATAAGAGTAGAACAGCCAGCCATCAATCACACGATGATAAGGCATGCAGAGCAGCTCTGCTTTTATGCACGTCAGACAGCGGGCGGTAATAAGAGGCTGTGTGTATGTATTTATGTGTGTGTGTGTGAGAGAGAGAGAGAGGGAAAGAGGGAGAATGAGAGGAAAAAATAGAGAAGAAAGCAGAGACAGTCAGTGTGTGTGTGTCAGAGAGAAAAGACAGAAAGCAGCCAGGAGAAAGACAGTGTGTGTGTTCACCTGCTTGTACTGGTGAACAGAGAAAAAAAACTACAGAAGGTTGTGATTACAAAAACGCCTAGAAGAGAGTTTCAATTTTTTCCAGTAAAAGACCCATTAGCTGTGACAAATTTCATGGGCAGCATCCCTCAAAGAGTTGCTTCCTATGAAAGTGTTTGTGAAAAGACTAAAGACTGAAGCTGCTTCTCCTCCCAAAAATGAGACAGATTAACCTTAAAGAGACCTGAGGTGCAATCTGGTGGTTGTCATCAACTCATAAATGTCAAAACATCACAGGAGGAAGCTGCCCTGAAACATCAGGCGAAGCATATATTCATGTGATAAATTAGAAGGAGGTAGTTTATGTGTTTCCCTTCAACAACACTAGCAGTGAACCAGATTAATAGTAAGTATAGTGACCACATGTTAACAGAACATCTATGTTTGGCTTTTTGTTAGTTTAGTCCATGTGATGTGACTCATGATCACCCGACAAGTCCTTCAAATTAAAGACAAAATACTTCTGGTTATCATTTGTCAGTTCCTGCCAAACAAATATCCGTTACATAATTTGGTTATGCAAAAAAACAACTTGGTTAAGACTGAGGAAAAATTATGGTTTGGGTTAAAATAACTTAATTAAGGCTACTGAACCTTTTGTCAACATGGTTCAAATAATTGTGGTCATGGTTAAAAGAAACCAAAGTTTCTCCTTACATGGACTCTCTGCGGCTCTTTAATAACATGACATTACTTCCACTGTTGCCCCTGACAGAGAAGAAGTCATAATTCCTGCGGCTGCTGGAGGTTTTTTGTCAGTTGTAAAGTAAACACGGGTCATTTTCAGGCTTTCGCTGAAACGACTGATGCTGTCTCACACATAGTGATTACAGTGTGTTCAGGTGATATTTGCCAACATTATTGGTTGAGAAATACTTCACAAGACTCAAAGCTCTGAGGAGGCAGAGGCACAGCTATGAGTATGCACCGACAGTAATGAAGTTTTTAAGGCAAAGCAGCATCAGACTGGCAGAGGAATACTTACTGCAGTGACCAGAGCTGCAACGATCAGTCCATTAATCAATGAGTCCATCGAAAGTAAATTAATCTGCAACTATTTTGGTAATCAAATAATCATTTGTTCAAGCAAAAACAGCAAACATTTAATAGTTTGATAGTAAGAATTCACTGCTTTCTAGGGGTCTTACTTTATTGTGAATTTAATATTTTTTACTGTTTTCTGATGTTTTATAGGCTAAAAAATAAATGGATTAATCTGGAAAATAATCTGCTGATTAGTCGATAATGGAGATAATCATTAGTTGCAGCGCTAGTAGCCACATGCTAGCTTTTGTTGACAGAACCACTATGCTACAAATACTGTAATTAAGCAATTAACTTCCTGGCAAATACAATACCGATTTTAGAAATTTTGGAACATTATAGCATCTCTTAAGAATTCATCACAGTCACGTCTCCCAACCTCAAATTAAACAAGTATCTGGTCATATTTCCGATAGATGCTTGAAACTTTTAATCACTATTTGCTCTCCTCTGGTCTTTTATTTAATAAAATGTCTGCAGATTTAACTGAACCCGACACCTCAGCTTCTTCCGACTGCACATTTTCTTTTAGTTTGGTAAGCAGTGGAGATGTTCACAAAGCTCTGCATAAGCATGTAAAAACACCGGTGTAGATAATCTTGACCCTTATCTTCATCTAAGTGCCTCCTTAATCTGTCACATATTTTTAACCAAACCTCTTTAACAGGCATGATTCCAGCTTTGTGGAAAAGTGCCTTAATAGTACCCTTATACAAAAGTGGTGACGTCTCCGATCTCAACAATTACCGTCATATATCTAAACTTCCCTTATTAGCAAAAATCTTAAAATCATTAGTCAATTTACAACTACGCGCCTTTATTGATTGCCTGGTCACAGCACAATAACAGCTGCAGTTAAATGAAATCATGCTTAACTGGTTCCACTCTTACCTTACAGACAGAACTCAGACTGTTGTTGCTGATAGTTCTTAGTTAAGCCTTCTTACCATCAGAAATGGAGTGCCACAGGGGTCTATCCTTGGTCCGTTGTTGTTTACATTATACATAAATAACATAATTCTTCCTACTCAATACTTCAATGTCCATTTTTTTGCGGATGATGCAATTTTATATGTCCCAGGACTGACTCGTCTTCAGTCTGCCTTTGATGCTTTCTAATTATCACTCCTTAATCACACAGACTAGTTTTAAATGCAGAAGAGTACATGGTGTTCTCCACCTCCACCAGTGACTCCAACTATCCTGCCATTAATATTTTAAATGGCATGCATGCTTGTCAGCAGAGAATCATTCAAGATTCATATTCAACAACTAACCCAAAAATTAATAATGAAAATAAGCCTCTTGTATTCCCCTTGGAGATTTTAAAGCTTTATTATCTGATGTTTTTTATGGTTCTTGAAACTGTTTTTATTAATTCCTTGTTTATTGTGTAGTTGTGTTGTTTCTGTCTGCTGATTGTGTTCGTGTCTTATGAATGTTTCTTGTTCTGTCTGAAAAGAGATCTTAATCTCAATGAGGCTGCCTGATTAAGTAAAGATTAAACACATAAAAAATTAGACATTAAAATCCTTTATCGGCCGGGTTCTAAAAAATATTTTAAAAGCAACCTCCAGGGGCTCATTTTAAAAACATCAAAATACTTGTTACTTTTAGAAAATACCCACTCATGAGACAAAAACACTGTAATCATAACACACACTTGAAGGACTTTAAATTTTTCAAACAGTTTTTTTCATATATAAAAGTGTATTTTGCCAGTTAAGGAAGCCGATGAGAGAGTCTAATCTACATAACTACATCACTGGTGTCCTTGCTTCAGTCCTGCTTTAAAAGTCAAACTGTTAAATAGTGAAGGTAGCAGGTGGATTTTAGGATTTCTCAGCTGCTGTGGCTGGTGGCCTAAAAGGTTATAACTCCCTGCTCTGATTAACATAGCTGCACAGTGGGCTGAAGAGACGAGGTGCTTCAAAGCCTGGGTGATCAGATTACCTGTTAGCATTAGCATATTAGCCCGGAGCACGGGGTAGGATGGCCTCAGAAGCCTACCTGATATCATTTAGCTTTTAGCATTAGCATATTAGCGAGGCGCTAAGAGGTGGGTGTGCAGCGCTGATACTCAGATGACATTGAGGTTTGACATTGAGATCCGTGCGCTGAGGCTGCACTGATCAGAGGCGTACACACACACACACACACACACACACACACACACACACACACACACATAAACACAGCAGACAGGCTCGGGTTGATGAGACATGATCTGATCAAAGAGTCTTTGTAATAATGATGATCAAATTGTCTCCATTCAGACAGAGCCTGAGAGAAACTATAGCGGTACGGCTGTATTCCCTGGGGTTTATGTGTGTGTGTGTGTGTATATGTATGTGTGTGTGTGTGTGTGTGTGTGTGTGTGTGTGTGTGTGTTTCTTTACCCAACCCTCCTCTCTCTGTTGCTTTCTCTCCCTTCTCTCTTTTTTTCCCTGCACACAGCTTTTATATTAAGTAATAAAGCACAAAGTAATTCTCTCTCTCTCTCCCTCCTTTCCCCCTCTTTCCTTTCCTCTTCTCCTCCCTTCTTGTGTTTCCTGTCTCTCTCTCTCTCTCTCTCTCTCACCCAGCTTCCCTCTCTTCCTGTCCTCCCTCAACTGACTTCATCTCTCATTTCCTCTCCCTCCCTCTCATCACCCTTTATCCCTTTCTCTTCTGTCCCGTCCTCATTCACATCACTCCTCCCCTCGGACTTTGTCTCTCTCCTCACCCCTTGAATCTCCTCCAACTCTCTTCCCTTTTTGTCCTCCTTATTCCTTCCATCTCTATCTTCATGTTTCTATTTCACCTCCTCTTTTTTTCCTCTCTGCCAACATCTTGGTTCGTCTCATCTCTGTTCTCACTTTCTTCTTCTTCCCTCATCTCTCTTTCATGCTTCTTCCTCCTTTTCATCATTTCCATCATCTTTCTTCTCTTTCTCTCCCCCCATACTCCCTTTCTCTTTTTCTTCCTTTCTTCCTCTGCATCCTCATCTCACTCTACATCCACAATAAGCCGGCTAAATTTGAAGTTGATCTTTTTCTCTCCGTTTTGGCTTTGCATCCACACAAACACGGCTCAGCGATAACACATCGCAAACCGGATGAATCTGAAAACAAGTGCGAACAAGGAAAAAAATGTTGATTTTGGAAAAAACATAGCATACATAAGCCTGGTCGGGGATTGTGTAGCAGTAAAGTTAAGAAAACAACTCTGTGATCGCTCATTTTAAATTCCAATACAGAACAGCTGATGTTTGTTGTCATTAAACTGAATATTTGTAAATTGCAAATAAAAACAAACTATATTATGATTTTGGCTGCATTAAAAGAATATATATATATATAGATCAGAGGTTGAGACTGCTGATTAGATCTCAGCTGTGACGGACAGTTTTGTCAGGCTAAAGAGGATGAAGAGGAAGATATTTAGTCTTCCTGTCGGTCACATATTTGTATTGATGGAGATGTTTATGAAACCTGAAACTCTGCTGTGAATTGCACACGTATAATCTGCACTTTCAGATTCACCAGGTGCTTTCAGACAGCGAGCGGTTGTTGCCCTAACCCTCCGTTGTTTTCAGTGTAAACACAACAGCAGCCGCGCCGCTCTCATGACAACCGACGACCCTGTTTCCTTTACGTTCATACAAAATTACGTTCATATACAACTAAACTGTTTTCCTAATTATGTTGCACTGACGAACGTAATCGCTGCCTGGATTATGTTACAGGTAAAGTTTTTTTGAAATGAATGAAGCTACATTCACTCTGAAGTCAGAAGACGTTTCGGCACTTTGGTTCAGGTTAGTGAAAGATTAAATGTCTTATATGTTAATTAACACGTTGTGCTGACTTTTTGCTGTATTAAAACCAAGACTATGATCTTTCTCTAAGCTGAACTAAGTGCTGCCAGAGTCTAAACACAGAAAAAAAGCACAAGGTATGTTGTCTCTGAACATTTCACTCCTCACACGTTCAGTATCAACATGTTTGCAACTTGCCAAATACGTTAATTAACAACTTTTTCTCATTATGTTGAAAGAAAACATCATTACGCTTCCTTGCAAAATGCTTTTGCTGTTGCAGTTTAGTCGTATATGAAAGTCGTTTCTAGGAGACAGGGTTGCTCGTTGGAGTTCATGATGGTTCAACTTTTTCCAACTTGCCGCCCGTCACCATGGCAACCACCAGCAGAGAATAGGCAGATCAAGAAGAAACTGTATTTGAGCGACATGAGCTTTAAAAGTTGAAACAATAAACAACATATATGATGCTAGTTAGCGTCCTCTATTGTAAGTCACAACACGCTCTACTGTATGTAGCGGCGTGATGAGATTGTACTGGCGGACGGCAGCAGACTGCGGTTTAGCCTGCGGGCTGGTAGGATGGGAGGTAGCCATCGATTCAAAACACAGAACGTCGATGTTGCCATGCGGAGGCGGCGACGGCAACCGCTCGCTATCTGAAAGCACCATAAATGTGTGTTCAGACGGTCGAATTGAAAATATGTCAACAAGCAAAAAAATTTGTTTTATGAATCCGCTTCATAGACGTACAGAGACAGGAGTAAAAAGGAAAGAGAGTCTGGTGGGAAATAAGAGAAACAAGTAGAGTTTGACAGTCAGCATGTCTGTCGCTACCTATCTTACAGCTAACAGCCGTACGGTCAGTACATCGACTGTTTGGGGCGAATAAACACAAACAGTCCAGCAGTAAAAAAATAAAAAAAACTCCTGCAAAGGAGAAAATTTACTTCACTTTCTGTCTGAAGACACCTTTAGACCTCTCTGCCTGCCTCTCACACCTCTTTATCTCTGCTCCTCTCTCTCTCTCTCTCTCTCTCTCTCTCTCTCTCTCTCTCTCCTCCTCATGTTGCCACCAGTAGTGTGTTGCTGCTGGTAATGGGATTCAAAGGCCTGGATCGCTCATCAGACCCAATCAATAGGCCTTTCATTGGCCGCCATCTCTCAGCGCGTTACAAAGAGCAGCCTGTGTGTGTGTGTGTGTGTGTGTGTGTGTGTGTGTGTGTGTGTGTGTGTGTGTGTGTTGGCGTCCTCTCGCCTCACTGATCTCCCCGGGGTTCCGGAAAGACCTGTGCTTATTCGCTCCACGCGCTCTAAAACACACATATATATATACACGCACACATAAACACACATAAACACACACACACACACACACACACACACACACATGCACGCACGCCAGCTGGACCAAATATTCAATTGGGAGAGCAGCTCCACTCTCCACCCACTGCTGCCCCGGAGCTGTGTGTGTGTGTTTGTGTGTCAGAGAAAGCAATATACAGAAAGAGAGTAAGAAAGTGTGTGTGTGTGACGGAGAGAAATAGAAAAACAAAGAGAGAGACACAAAAGGAAAAGAGAAGAAAAAGAGATGAGAGAAAGACTGAAACAACCTTCAACTATTTAGCATAACTAAAGGCTGATTAATGGATAATGATTCTATGTTTTCTTATTACCGATGAACTCATCCACTAACAAGTAAAGCCTGATATATCTTATTCCTCTGCTGTTGTCCAAAAACTATTAAAAACACATCAATGAGCCATGAACACACACACACACACACACACACACATACCGCCCTGCTGCCACAAACACTCACTAAAGCACCAAATCTGGATTCATCCGACTCAACAAATGCAATGAAACTTGCTGTTTTTAAAGTCTTCAGTAGGAACCGATGTGTTTGAGGCAGAGAGCCACAGACAGAGAAGGGAAGTCAGATTCCTCGTCTCCACCTGGTACAAACATGCGATCTCTTATCTGGATAATGACATCTGAATCTGGAATCCGTATAAAACGCTCCTCTCGCTATCTTGATTCCACCCACACTCTGATATCAATATGTGAATTAAGTGAGCGGACTTGTCAACAAACAAGCGTCTAAGGTCGAGGGAATGCGATGTGAGATACTGAGGTGCTGCTACGACATGCGAACGAGGGTCTTATGACAGAAGCAACTGTTTCCTGTATCCGGTATTTACACTGTAACACGTTGATTAGAGACAGTGGAGAAGCATGTTAGCTTGGCTACTCCTCCTTTTCTTTTCTTTGCAGAGGAAGGGTTTGTCTGTAGCTTTTTGATGCGTAGCTTAAAGGAGACATATCCTGCACATTTACAGCTCTATATTTATTTTCTGGGGCTGAACTGGAATAGCTTTGCATGATTTCCAGTTAAAAACTCCTTATTTATCTTCTACTGGTCCTTTATGGAGCTCCTCAGTTCAGCCTCTGTCTCAAACAGGCTGTTTTAGCTCCTGTCTCTTTAAGGCCTCCCACTCTGTTCTGATTCACTTCTTTTTCCTGTTGTTTACTTGAAATATGAGAGTGGACAACACATGGAAAACTTTAGCAACAACCTTAGCATCAAATGCTACAGAACAGACAGCTGTTTACGGACATGTGCAACAAGCCGTCAGCTCGTCTGAAAGGTCGAAGCCCTGACTTTTGACTCGCAGGAAGCATTTTTACATACGTTCAACTCAAGTTTTAGAACTTTAACCATGTTTAGCATAGATATGCAACATCACAACAGTATATAAATAAGATAAAATCACAAAAAAGCATAATATATATATACCCCCCTTTAAGATGCACAAAGAGACGGAGTTAGTTGACCTTTCAGCTCGGCAGATATTTTTCATGATACTGTGATCAAACTTTCACCTGACTGAGATCTGATCACAGTGTGAGTCAGACCACATCCAGATCCGCTCCGACTGATCTGATCTGTGTTCATTTACACCTGATTCAACATGTGTGTCTTTCTATATACAGACAAGATATCCAGATACAGATTGCATGTTAATACCAGGCAGAAAGGACTGAGAGACAGACTGGCAGATGTTTTATAATATAGAATAATACCAACCTTATTTATCATGTAATATGTGTATGGATATGTTAAGCTTTGGTTAAGGTTAGAGAAAGATTGTGGTCATGGTCAAATTTAAGAGTGTCACACTCCCTGGATTGAATGAAATCCAGTCAGCATTTCATTTTCTTCCAAAACAGGTTCACCAAAGCAAATTAATAGGATATAAACATTTTTTTTTTCTGTTTGCAAAGAGGAAAACACAAACAAATAAAAACACACACAAACACAGGAGAAAAGAGAAAAACAGAGATAGATATAGAGACAGACAAAGAGCGAGAGAACCTGCAATAATCAACAAAACACATAATTATACACGCAAACACACACTAATAACTACAAAGTGCAAGTGTGACTATCGACACAGACACACACACACACACACACACACACACAGTTAGAGTCAGTTAGCTAACACGCTATCAACAGTGTAGCAGTTCAAAGTCCTATTAGCGATGCTTTTTCATCCTCTTTTTGCTTTATTTAACGAGACGCGCCAATTAAGAGCCGGGGATTCTAATTGAAGCTAACCGCCGCTAACGTTAGCGCTGCTGGCACCCACAACAAAGTCGACACGTGTAAACAAACCAACAAACAAACACACAGCAAAAATAAATATCTAGATAAGACAACTCGGTGTGTGTGTGTGTTTGTGTGTGTGTGTGTGTGTGTGTGTGTGTGTGTGTGTGTGTGTGTGGGGATACGTGCGCATGATGCTGTTCTGCAGGGACGGATATTGAGATGCTGATTTGGAAATCTGTCTAGGAACATGCAAATGTATGCAAATAACACCTCTGTGTGTGTGTGTGTGTGTGTGTGTGTGTGTGTGGCTAAAACACATGCCTACTATTGTGCATGCACGTGTGTGTGTGTTTGTTCGCTTACATGCAAATACAGTCTGTTTGTTTGTGTGTGTGTGCGTGCGTGTGTGCATATTTTTACATTGATATGCAACGTGTGTGTGTGTGTGTGTGTGTGTGTGTGTTCATGTCTCGTTTCCTTGTACTCTTGAACGCATCTGCGATGAGTGCTGCTGTGTGTGTGTGTGTGTGTGTGTGTTTGTGAAGCCCATATGTTTGCCATAAAGAGTGTGAGTAATTGTCAAAATGCTTCTCATCTGTGTGTGTGTGTGTGTGTGTGTGTGTGTGTGTGTGTGTCTGTATACAGTACAATGATGCAGCACTCACTGATCTATAGGCGCTCGGTTGTTTTAGAACATGTGTGTGTAAATTAGAGGAAGAGACGGAGAGATATTTGATTGTTTTTTGTACAAAAGAAGAAGAAGAGGGAAAAAAAACAGGAAATAGAAAGAGAGCGAGAAAAGATCAGACGGTGAGAAAAACATGCAGATGAAAACAAACTGGAACAAAAAGAGAGAAAAGAGGATAAAAGCAGATTGTTATCCTGCTCTAACATGATCCCTCTGTGTTCACACGACCTTTTTTAACTCTGACGTCTGACTTACAAGTAAGATTTGAATGTTATTCTACAGTTAAACATCGTGTCTGTTAAAGAGCTGAACTGACAGGTCAGTAGTTTCACAGGAATCCTGTATTTATTAACTATTTCCATTTTCAAAAAAACCCCAAATTTTATACTTTATAGTTGCAGATTTTATATGATATTTACAGTCATTTTAAAGTTTTATTACATACTAATTTGCACCAGTCTGACATACATACAGGAAAGGAAATTATGTATTTCAAATACAAGGAGCCTCCTCACCATGTAATACTACTACTGAGCATAAAAGTTTATCTTTTGCCAGTTAGCATACAATAATGAGATAATAAAAGATAGGATATGAATTAAACCAAGCTTTCAATGTCACAAACAGCAAGTAAGAAACTTTTATTTTCAAATTTCTCCAATTATGTTTTGTTTCCTGAGACATCTCTGGAGCCGTTGCATGACATGTGTCCCTTATTTCTTCCCATGAAGAGATCCTTCGTTCTCTTATTAGTTGCATTATTTTTTTTTTTTTTTTGTCTTGCGTACTTGCTACTGAAAACCAGATTTAAATCAAAGTCAAAGAGTCAAAAGCATCACCCTAAAATAATCAAGTGATTCTAAAGTGAACGCTGGTATTTTAAAAGTGAACTTTATTCTGGCTTTTACAGTCATGAACATACTGGTATTCTTAGGATATGATTCATTTGTATTTGTATGAAATGTTGACATATTTAGCGGCATGTTAGCTACTTGCTACAACAGAACAAAAACTCTTCTGTTATAACCAACAGCGAAGCTCTTTCAGTTACATCCAGGTAACTACTATTTCTCAATAAAACACTTTATAAACTCAGTGGCTTGTTTAGAGGTGAAGTTGATCTTGTTCTGCTACTTAAAGACTCTCTGTGGTCAAATCTCCACATGTGTCCTCCGAGGCTCAGGGCTGTCTCGCTGTACTATCAGAAAGTGCTTCAGGACTAACTCCTGGACTTTTGAAAACCCTTTGTGCACGCCAGTCCACAATCCTGCAGACTGATGCTGCAGGGAATTACCCACAATTCATAGTTAAATTAAGGTGGGGATAATAAGGTAAAGCCTGGAAGCGTCTGAGAAGGAAAACAACACAGATGGAGCTGCAGTTACAGCCTCTTACTGGCAGGAACTGTTGCTTAGGACCAAACTGACATTCAGTAATTACAGCTCATGATCCATTATTTTTACAGTTGGGGGTCAACGTGCTTACTGTCTTACTGGGATAAATGGAGGGTTGATATCAGTGTGGTGTTTGTGATCAGCTGACAGACGCTCTGGACGTCTTCTTCACGTGTTATGTGTCCATACTGGTATGTTAACATGAACCCCAGCTACACCTACATTCAGCAGTCACATGACGCTGGTTTAATTCAGAGTCGGAGGTTGTGTGAACCGTGCAGCCGAGCTCTGTGTGCAGTCAGCGCGGCTACGCTAACGCTAGCTGTTTGGACGGTCAGTAAATCCTTCCATCCCCATCACTGGCCTCCATCTCTTACATCGAAAGATTATCTCTCACCGCTCATATGGACACCTGACTGATGTTTTAAGACACATTGGAAAAACTGTGAACTCGTCCTTTAAAGGCAACAGAACTGACAGCTGAGTAACGTAACATTTTAGTAGTAATGTGCAATCGATTACAATTTTCAAGTAACTTGCCCGACACTGAGAATGACGTCATAGTTTGGATATTTAGAGGTTCAGATTTGTATGAATATGAGTGAAATCACTGTTGTGTTTCCTGCGCTGGCGTCTTGTTCAGTTCAGCTGTCAGTCGAGCAGCAGTCGTGTTGCTTTTAGCAGATGATCTGCAGAACTTAGACTTCAATAATCACAGTTATTGAAGAGCAATTGTTGTTTTAAATGGAGCAGCAGCGGTAGAAGCAGCACTTTAAATGATTCAGTTAACACAGGTGAGCGTGTGTGTGTGTGTGTGTGTGTGTGTGTGTGTGTGTGTGTGTGTGTGTGGGGCACGTGGGTACATCCATATGCATGTATGCAAATAAGTGTTCATACAACCGTGTGTGTGTGTAACATGCATATAGATATGTATGTGTGCATAGCGCTCATGTACATTTATATTTAAAAGTATTTGACAGTGTGAGTTTGTTTATGTGCTGGTTTTTTTTAGACCTTGAGAACATTTTGTCCACTTCTTTAAAGGGCTGTTTAACTATTAAGTATCGCTTTTATGGTTCAAGTTGGATACAAATATAAAAAAGGACAAAAAGTGTGTGTGTGTGTGTGTGTGTGTGTGCTCTCACCAGGTGTGTGTCCAGGTATACCCTCAGGCTGTCCAGCTCCTGTCTGGGCTGCGTCCAGTTCTCCGTGCTGTCCAGCGCCTCCTGCAGCCACGAGATGAACCCGTCCAACTGCTGCACGAAACACTGGGGGGGGGGGGGGGGGGGGACGAGAGAGAGTCAGATGATTTAAATAATAACATGAATAAACACTGCTGTCCAGAGCCATGGAGTCACATCAAAACAACACCGCTGCTGCACACTCAAAAACACACCGCGGAGTACGAAGGGATGAGAGAAAGAGGGAGATGTAACAAGTAGGAGGATGAAAAGAACAAAAAAACAGCAAAAAACAGGGACGTCTCCACTGAAAATGAAAGAAACATATCTGTAAAAAAAAAAAAAAGTAAGAGAGGAAGAAACCAACAGGCGATGGCATGCAACAGGGAGAAAGAGAAATTAAAAGACAAAGCAACAGATTGGAAGGAGGAGAGGATGAAACAGAGGAGAGGGAGAGAGGGAGAGAGGGAGAGAGGGAGAGAGGGAGAGAGAGGGAGAGAGGAGGGGGGGACGGCGTTTCAGAGATGATTCCAGATGAATTAATTCAAGGACAGAAAGAGAACAAAAACAAGACCCGCAGGACGTAACAGGTAAACACACATTAGGATAAATACAAAAGAGAGAGAGAGAGAGAGACAGAGAGAGAGAGATGGAGTCAGAGATACAGGGAGGAAAACGACTGAAAGATGGTGAAAAGTGAAAATAAAAAGAAGAGAGAGAGAGAGCAGAGGTCAGGGATGGAAAGTGTTTAAAAGAGATTCAATTTAAGAAAAGAAAGAGAAATAAAAAAGACAAAAGAGGAGAGGAAAAGATGGCAAAAGACGGAGTGATGAGAAGATCGATGCAAATACAATACTGATGAGATCAGATGAGAAAAAGGGAGATAAAAAAAAGGAAAGAGATAGAGAGCAAAAAGAGGATGAAAACCACCAAATTAAAAGCAAAGAAAAATGAAGCTGAGAGAAACAAGAAGAACGGGAGGAAGAGCGAATGATAAAGACAATAAAAGAGACAGTGAGTTGACGCTAGAATGATGGAGGAGGAGGAGAGAGAGATAGAGCGGTATAAATGAGACTGGAGAGTTGAACATGTATGTCTCCATCACTGGCAGGTTGCCCTTCATGAAAGCACACAGACGGAGAGAGAAGAAGAAGAAGAAGAAGAAGAAGAAGAGAAGAAGAGAGCGCTCGTCGCTCGGTGGAGAGCTACTGCCATCTACTGGCTGAGAGGGGGATTTATGAAAGGTTGGAGAGCAGAACATGAAAATATCTCCACCTGAAATTTATTAATCTGGTTTATAAAAGGCTCATAAAAAATCTTCAATCATATTTAGAGAATGACTTTTTGTTCTTTTAGGTGTAAAATGTTGGAATTATCAGAAGAAGAGCAGCCGAGTCCAAAGAGAAAAGAGTATCTGATCCGGTATTGATTTCTCCCGTTAAATCCACTTCACTCCTGAAGAGGAGCAGAGGAGATGGCTTAAAGGAGTTCAGTCATGAAGGAGAGACGGAGGTGAAGAAGAAGACCAAAGAGACAAAAATCAAGAGTTTAAACCTTGAGATGGAGGTGAAAGGAGGTTGAAACACACAGTCAAGAGGAGACGACATGAAAGAGAGAAAAGTGTTTAAACCTCTTTTTTTAAAAGACAAAAGAAAAAGGAGGAAGATTAAAGGAGCGTTTGTGTCTGTACACGGACAGTCTGTTCAATTCCTCCAGGAACAAACTGAGACTAACCAAACTGATGTTTCCTGCAAAGCAAAAAAATGTCGTTTAAAACTTGTAAAGTGACGAAAACACCTGCTGCAACATCAGCTGCTTCAGGTCACGCTGCTGAATAGAAAACAAGGTGAAACACCTCCGTTAAACATGAAAAAAGCACCGACGGGCTTCGAAAAACTGCAACATAATTCATCAGTGTGTCTTCTGTTGATTCAAATATTCTAAATACTGATGTTCTCTTAACTTCAAGCAGGAAAACTCATCCCTGAATTAAAGCTGTGGTCAAAATATCCAACCCAGCTCATCATTTTACCAAATAAAACCATCGATCGGCTGCAAGAATTTGAACCAAAACTAGGAAAAGGGAACATACTACACCAGTATCAGCGCCCGCAACCATCGCACCGGCTACCTGTAACGCTGAGGATCGATTTTAAAATTCTTTTACTTGTTTTTAAAGCCCAAAAAGGTCTCGAGCACCTTCGTACTTCTCAGATTGTTTGTCAGAATACGTTCCGAACCGTTCGCTGAGGTCGCTTAACGCTGGCTTGTTAAATGTGCAAACAAACAGTGAGGCAGCTTTCTGCAGCTACGCACCAAAGATCTGGAACAAACTCCCTCCACATATCAGACAAACATCTTCTGTTGATATTTTCAAGAAGCAGCTCAAAACTTATTTTTATGGTTTTGCTTTTAATGAACTCAACCTTTTATTTGCCTTTTACTGTTATCAGCTTATTTACTATCTGTTTTATCTTTTTTATCTCATGATTTTACCTCCTTTTATCCTCTCACCTCTTTTTATCACTGTAGTTTTTTTATTGTTTATTGTATTTATCTTTCTCCTTTCTTTTAATATTTTAAAATATCTTTTTTTTTGCCTGCCTGTTTGTTTTTACCTCTTTCTGTGAAGCATTTTATGTTATGAAAGGTGCTACACCAACACAATACTGAGTTAATGTTCCCCAAAAAACTACTCAAGACAAGCATTTTTAGTATTTTTTATTCTACGTTGGGTTATTAAATCAAACTAAAGCTTCTTATAATCTGCTCTCCTCTTCTTGAACTTACATGTCACGCTCTGTTATCGATCGTTAATAACTTGTCTTTTGAACGTCATCCGCACATCGTTTTATACGAGAAACTAAACATTTGTGACGGTTTTTAGCTGCAGCTTGTTTTGTGTGTAACACCGGCTCATAATAACAGATTGCTGCTGTTTTATTTTGAAGTGTGTTTTCACAAACGCTGTAACTTGAGAAAAGCTTTATCATCCATCTCAGGAAAGATAATGATAATATGACATTCAAAGTCTGGTTTACAGCAGCTCCACACTAAACCTGTATCCTAAAAATTACATTTATATATTATAATCCTGATTTAAAACAGTGTTTCAGTTCATTTAGCTGGAAATCTTTTCAGGAAGTAACACTGAGTATCGACAGCTGAAGAGCAGAACCTCCCATCTGAAAAATGCACTTTTTTGAGAAAACTAAGAAAAATTTGTTTTCTTGCAGAATGTTATTTGTTAAAGATACCCAACACATGAGACACTGTTTTTAGACTATATTACTATATTATGTGTTATAGATATTAATGCCTCGTAAAGTGCAGATAGGAGCTTTTGCGCTTGGTGCAAGTTGGAAGAGGTTCTACAAAACGAAGTTTGTTTTCAGGTAAAAAGACGTAGTAAATGTAATAGTTACTACAATGTAGTAAACTGGGGGTCAGAATTCCTTAAATTCAGTGTATTTGCTTCCTTGTTCAGTGATTCGTGCTGTAGCTTCTCTACACATCCAGAGACTCTGCGTTGTGTTTTTGTTTTGTTGTGTGACTTTTCTGTCACATCGAAGGGCGGGATTATCTTGATTATCTTGATTATCTTGCAGACAGACTGAATATGAGTAAAACCTTCCTTGTTCACATCATCATAAGTGAAATCCACCAATCAGAACATTCTGCAGACAGGAGGTTTTATGTTTTGGCCGTCGAGATGCAAAAATAATTCAACTTTTTTTTTTCATTATTTTTTATTTTTGTGCAGCTGATACATATTTTTTACACGTAGAGGTTGTTGCGGGTTTTATGTGCTGCAGAAATTCATAAATCATCATTCAGTAACATTTACTGAAATTATATGTTTTAGGTAACATAGAACCATAATATGATACGAATGTAAATGTTTGTTTATACCATAAACAACTGAAGAAAACACTCTCTGCTCTCTGAAAGCTTCATTAAGGATTAATCACCATTTATTAATGACTGATGTGATATTTATGAATGACTTATTTAAGACTAATTTAAAGGGATACTGTAAGATACGTAAGATTTAATTAAATGTATTTATTTTTCTTTTACTGTCTTCTTTACTCTTTGGGTCGACAGCACACATTTAGGCCCATTTCACTGATGGAAGTTAATCTTGATGATATGAGTGTTTTAAAGAGAGTTTATATTAATATCATGTCATTAGTCAGTTGTATGAACACCTCGACGGACGGTGGGCTGATCTGTGGCGTTAAAATTTTTACATCTCTTGTATACATCAGTTGGAGCGGCGCTGCAGGCAGAGATTCTTCCACAGAGAGACGACGAACACAAGCACACAAAGGTCAACGCGGAGCTGCAACCTGAATTTTATGTAGTCTGGATACGATCCAGCTACAAAGAGCGAGCGAACGAGCAGCACAAACAGAGAGAGAGAGAGAGAGAGAGAGAGGAAAGTGATTTACATAAAACTGAGGACATACAGCAACGTGATGCTCTAAAAATTCATTCTTTCCAGTCAGACCTCAAACATCCCGTCTGAATAACAAGTGTAACTGTGACTGCAGATCATCAAGAAGACAATTCTAATATTTTATACATCGCGTGTTGTTTTCATATCTTTCACTGAGAGCTATCTAGAAAACTAATAGCAGAGTGAAGGAGGCTGAAGCGAGAAGGTAAATCTGATGGAAATTACTTGAGCTGCCACATGTGTGCATCCACGCTTACACCTCGCCTACAAATCGCTGTATCGAATCTGTGTGTGTGTGTGTGTGTGTGTGTGTGTGTATTCATATGGGAATAGGTGTGTCTGCTCGCCTGTAATAATAAAAATGTGTGTGTTTGTGCACACCATATATGCTTACATGGTGTCTGTGTGTGTGTGTGTAGGTTGATAAAGTGTGTGTGTGTGTGTGTGTGTGTGTGTGTGGGTGATGCAAACCTTGACCGATTGAGCGGCCGTATGTTAATTTCAACCGTGAGCGTTAAAAAAAAAAAAAAAAAACATCGATACGATTCCGTCCATCTCTCCGCCGCTCGTTATGGAGGAGAGATGGAAATCAAAAGTATTGATGAGAGGAGTGGAGGTGAGGAAGAAAAAAGAAGAGGAGGAAGAGAGGGGTAGTATGGGGAGGGACAGGATGAGAGGTGAGGAAAGGAAAAGAGAGAAAAGGAAAAGGCTGAAAGGTTTAAAGGAAAGGAAAGAAGAGGAGAAGAAAGGAAACTGAAAGGAAAGGAAATGAGCAGGTAGGGAAGAAGGGATGAGAGGTAAGGAAAGGAGGAAAAGAAAAGGCAAGTTAAGGAAACGAAAGGAAAGAAGAGGAAAGGAAAGGACAGGAAAGGAAAGGAAAGGAAAGAAGAGGAGAGAAAAGGAAACTGAAAGGAAAGGAAATGAGCAGGTAGGGAAGAAGGGATGAGAGGTAAGGAAAGGAGGAAAAGAAAAGGCAAGTTAAGGAAACGAAAGGAAAGAAGAGGAAAGGAAAGGACAGGAAAGGAAATTGAAAGGAAAGGAGATGACACGAGAGGAGAAGAGAGGAGAGGAGAGGAAAGGAAAGAAGAGGAGAGGAAAGGAAAGAAGAGGAGAGGAAAGGAAAGGAAAGGAAAGGACAGAAGAGGAGAGGAAAGGAAAGACAAGTGAATAAGAGGAAAAGAAAGGAAACGGAACAAAAGAAAACAAAAGAAAATGAGGAAAGTAAAGAATTGAACAACAAAGGAAAAATGTTTAGAGGAAAGGAAAGAAGAAAAAGGAAAGGAAAGATATTAGAGGTAAAGGAAAGATTAGTGGAAAAAACAAAAGAAAAGAGGTTAAAGAAGAAGGGAAGGAAAGGAAAGAAAGAGGAAAGAAGGGGACAGAAGAAGGTGAGACAGATGAAAAACAGATTAATAAGAAGAAACATGATGAAGGAGAGAGGAGAGGTTAAACATGAGAAGAGGTGAACGAGAGAAGAAGAAGAAGAAGAAGAAGAAGGGGCGAGGAGAAGGACAGAGGAGGAAGAGGATGTAGGCGTGAGGAGCAGCAGCAGCAGAGGGAGGCAGCGTTGCTTTGGATATTGACCAGCATGCACTGGGCTGCTTACGGCTGCTTTGATGTCTCTAAACCAGTAAGGCTCCTGAGGGGCAGAGAGGCCTGCTGGGAGCTGAAACGCCTGATCTGATCCTCTGCCGCCTGGATAACTGCTCTGATATCTGCTTCATCTCTTCCTCCTGTGGTTCGGCTCTTCACCACTGGATAATTACTGCTCAGCTGACGGGGCTTTCTGAAGGACGGCGCTGATAGATTCGGACTGAAGCTCCCAACAGACGATGTTTGGCTTCGATGATTAATATGTTACAGGCAATAGGTGTGATTTTTTTTTTTTTTTTTTTAATGCGTCCAGAGCAGCAAGACGACCACGACAGAGGGATATAAAAGAAATTTAGAGTAGCTACTGTTGCTAGAATTTTTAGAATCTCACAACAGGATTTAAAATAAGATCCAGCCAGCATGAACAAATAAAAACATGTAAAATTTATTGAGAGAAGGTGAAATTATCTTTACTTCAATGGCTCACATGGTAAATTCAGAATAATAATCCAGCTCTGTATTTATATTCTGGGGCTCTACTGGAATATCTTTGCATGATTTCCAGTTAAAAACTCCTTATTTATCTTCTACTGGTCCTTTATGCAGCCCCTCAGTTCAGCCTCTGTCTGAAACAGGCCGTTTTAGCTCCTGTCTCTTTAAGGCCCCGCCTCCTAATGAGCCCACTCTGTTCTGATTGGTCAGTTTCAGGAAGCTTCCTCCGGCTCCGGAGGCTACGTAAACAAACTATAGTAGCAGGATTTCACTTCTTTTTCTCATTTTTTACTCCAAATGGAAACTTTTCAAATCCATCCGTACATGTTTGAGCCCAACAGGAAATATGCGAGTAGACAACGTGAACAACACGTGGAACAAAGGAGACTGGTTTGTGTGAACAATCTGATGTCATCACGAAGAGGAAGTAGAGGTAACTTTGCAGGTTGAAGCCCTGACTTTTCACTTGCAGGGAGCGTTTCTACATACGTTCACCTTATGTTTTGGAGTTTTGACCATGTTTAGCATAGATATCCAACATTATAACGGTATAAAAACAGCTGAAAAGCACAAAACGTGTGATATGTCTCCTTTAACAGAAATCTCAGTTTGCAGTTGTTGCTGTTAAGCTCAAAGAACCTCGACATTTCCTGCTGATACTTCACATGAAATCTACGTGAAATCGTTTTTCTTCAGTCACGTCTAAACCAGTCAGAATTGTATTGTTTTGCTACTGGAGCCACTGGGAGACTTAATGTGTAACATCTGACGTTTACCTAGAACCGCACTTAGTCTCAATCATCCACTTCTTTAATCGAGGGTGAGTAGTAGTCGAAACCACATTTACTTCAGGAGAAGTTGAAATGTTAAGTTTTATTGGTGGCAGCTGAACAGTGATCCAAACACAGCAGAGAGTAAGCAAGTGTGAATAATTAGTGAATTAAGAATATGTGTCAACAAGAAATAGAGTTATGAATCTCTACAGGTATATATTGATGACATTACACTATAACAATCAATACATGGAGGAAGTTTTCAGATGGCATTCATGAGGAAATTAAAAATAAATAACCTGTCTCTAAATGAAAGCCTGGTTCTCTCTGCAGCTGAGGTAAATAAATGTCCCTGTCTGACAGTTTATGGTAATCACAAAATATGCAACTAAATACTTATAATAGTGAGTTCTTTCTGATTTTCTCATTTTTAAGCCTGTTCACCTGCTTCAGATGTTATCACTCGATTGAAATTTGTGTTAGCAGTGGTGATCAGACTCATAGATACGGGTTAGAAGGGACCTGCTACACCTGCTAGTAGGTTCAGAAGGGAGGGTGTTATCATCCATCGGTAAGGTGGCCGTAGTAATCATGACCGGGGGAAGTGACATAGTTCAGATGACGTCAGCATAAGATGATTGATAAGATCATTTTCCCTTTAGGCAGGTGGATGGCGAGATAGTTAGAGATAGTTAGAGATGAAAAGAGATAGTTAGAGATGAAAAGAGATAGTTAGAGATAGTTAGAGATAGTTAGAGATAGTTAGAGATGAAAAGAGATAGTTAGAGATGAAAAGAGACAGTTAGAGATAGTTAGAGATGAAAGATAGTTAGAGATACTTAGAGATGAAAAGAGATAGTTAGAGATAGTTAGAGATGAAAAGAGATAAATAGAGATAGTTAGAGATGAAAGATAGTTAGAGATGAAAAGAGATAGTTAGAGATGAAAAGAGATAGTTAGAGACAATTAGAGATACTGTTAGGTGTCACAGTCCTGTTCCAATATGTTGATATGCATCTATTAGCAGGTGTAGCAGGACCTTCTGACCCATACCTATGAGGCTGATAACCACTGGTAACACCCACTATCTTTAGGGAAGTGATTTATTTATACATATCAGTCATTGGTGAACATCTTTATCTTTACTTAAAGTTTGTGACCAAACCTGTCAGCTGAAATGTTTTCAGCCTCACACACTCCTGCTTAGACTAGAAACACACTCAACCTAACATGATTATCCTGTTCGGTGTTAACTGAGAGCTAAAAAATTAGCTTGAGGCTAACAGAGCCTGTTGGTTTTAATAGGAAATGCTAACAGTTTTGTGATGATTGAAGCACTACTTTAACACTTCAGCACCTGATGAAGGAAAAAAAAAAAAAAAAACCTGAACAAAATTTTAAAAATATGATTTCTTCCCCTCAGTTGCAGGTTTCCCAAACATTTGGGGGGACTGAGGTGAGACAGCTAATTTCCACAGCAGGCTAAGTTATTAGTTTGACGACGTGAACATGTCACACCAAACATTACGCACTGCTGGGCGGAAATGAAAGAACTGGAGGGGAGGAAAGTTTGATTACAAATTCATTAAAATAAGTTTAAATAGAGAATATGGAACCTGTGCACCTGATTTCTGTGTAAATCTGGACAAAACAGGCCTGCAGCTTCCTGCAGGGTGCTTTGTTTTCTGTTTTGATTTTCATATTATGTTTTTAATTATATTGAAACTCACTTTTGATGAAAATCAAACACAAACAGCTTCTGATATGGTTTTAATTTGTTTTATATCAGTTTAATTTGATCAGTATTACCTTTTTGCATGTTTGATGGTTGGATTCTCCTGTATGTGTTTATACCGTTAAAAGTTCATCTTTCAGTCTGACAGCTGGATAAAATCCATATGAAATATATATTTATATGTGCACTGTATACACTAACAGTTTGCTGACCTGCTCTTTCTCTCCTGTTTATATACTGTCTGCATTTTAACAGCTCACTTCAGTGTTGGCAGTTTAAAATATTATTTGAACTTAAACCGTCACAAAGAAAATCACTATTGCTGTCAGATAAAGTACAGTAATGTCTTCTTTAAATAGTTTTTGCAACTTGATCATGTTTGCTTCAACACCCAACAGAGAAAAATGTAATTAAAATGTAATTAAAATGTAATTAAAATTAAAATTTCATGAGTTTACAAAAGAGCTCCATGTATGCCTCAGTGGGATTTATCCTGTGAAGGTAGTAATGTACACCAGAAAAAAATAAAATGTGGAGGTAACTTTACTTTGAAAAACACAGAGTGAATTTCATCAGTGTGGTTTTTGTGGAGAATTTCCTCTTTTTAGCCTGTTTGAACAGGTTGGTTGGTTTTCCTCCTCGGTACGATTTGTTTGTGTAGATCTGAACGCAGCAATCGTACTCGCAACAAACAACCGCACAGAGACCCTTCAGAGGAAGTGGTCTCAGTTCATTTGTGGTTGGAACGTGATCCGACCTGCATCTGACTGGACACAAGGCTGCAGGTTTGAGCTAAACGGCTCCTGTAACCAGGGGCAGCTTTGCATGCTGGGATGTTGATGAGTGATATTAACAGCTAGACGGAGACCTGGACTAACAACCAAGTACGTTGTCTTCTTGATATCTGTCTTCTTCAGGAATCTTCTTCCTGTATTTACATTCTTGCTCATCTGGCCAATGAGAGGAGAGTTCTCATGTGGCTCGTTAGTAATTTTAGTTTGCTTGGATTTTTCTCTGACTGCAGTATTTTTGCATGAAAAAGGTCAACTTTATAGATTTGCTATCAACTCTTTTGCTCTCTAAAGCCTTCATCAGCTGACCCTTAATGTACATGAAGAAGTATTTACTCAACAAACAAAAACTGCTGAAAACAAAAGGCTTTTGCTAGTAGACTCTAGTAGATTTTTCTCTGCAAGTCTGCAAACAAATTCATGTTTTGCATCTCTGTGTGTTTTACCTTCAACTCCTCCTTAACTCTCTGTTTATCTATAGAAACACAATGTGACTGAGAATAACATCCCTCCTCCTCCTCCTCCTCCTCCGCCGTCTCTCTCTCTCTCTTATTTTCCTGTCTTCTCTGCTGTCGGTGGGCGTCCCCGCCCTCCCACCGGGCCAATCAGACGAATTTTGATGCGAGTCTGTTGTCTGTCTGTCTCCCACTGCTCGCAGATAGGCCGGCGTGCCGCAGAGCCGCCAAACACACAGACACCTCACACTGAGGACGCCGACGCCGGCCCAGACAGCAGATACAATGTGATCACATGACGTATAGGACACTTATCTAACCGATGGACTCTCTCTCTCTCTATGTCTGATTTTCTTTAGTTTTGTTTTGTTTGCAGGGAATTTCAAGTTTAACTCTGGGCTTCATATCCCGTACGGCGCCGTTAGGAACTTTGTGTGTATGTATGTATATTTCCTGCCTCAGTCTCATAAACTTTCATGGAACGAGCTGTAGATTTACGTGACGTGGACATTAAATTATGTGAGGACAGGAACCGACGTTACAAATGATGAGGAGGAGGTCAAGGTCGAGACAAACAGCGTCTAGACGGTCAAAAGGGGGAGTCTTGGATAAAATATTCATGTCCGACCGTAAAGGTAGGGTGAAGAAATAAGAAAAAAAGAGGGGAAGAGAGGAGGTTAAGACAAAAACAAAACAGAGGTTTCAACTTAAACAGAAGCTACTGATTATCTTTTAAAACAAAACGTGTTTTACAAAGTACAACATAAACTGAATTAAATTATCAGTTCACCCAATTTACAACATTTTCTCACTTACTTCTAGTAATATCTAGCCAGGCAGAGGCTTGATAAACTTAATTTCCATTTAAATGTAATTTCATTACTCAGAGAGATGGACAGCTTTCCCGTCTTGCAGGTTTCTATGGATCCTCCTTGACACCCATGCCTACTATTATCATTATTATTAGTTAGATTTCTATTATTATTCTAGTTGTTATTGTTGTTGCTGTGCATCTCTGTGTCTCTCTCCCTTTCTCTCTAAAGCCAACCGATCCAGGCAGATGGCCGCCCACCTAAAGCTCGGTTCTGTTTGAGGTTTCTTCCCGTTAAACGTGAGTTTTAATGGGTCTCTGTAAAATAAAGAGTGCTTGACCTGCTCTATGTGAAAAATGTCCTTGTAATTTTATCAGAAACTATGATGAAAAGACGCAAAAATGACAAGATTTATACTAACAACTTTAGTTTAGCAGCTAAATCAAGTCCGGTTAGGCTTGTACTAGAAAATATTAGTTTGAAAATGAACTTCGGACGTCGGAGATGAAGATTAATGTCTGTGTTCGCGCTGAGTTATCATAATTGATTCTCCCGTAAAGTGGACAAGTTTCAGAGATATGAGATTTTGACATTCTGCTCAGTCTTTTCCAGCCTTTCTCTAATCAAATTTACTCAGCTCCAACAACACAACTGACACTATCCCCTGAGAAGTAAAGAGTTCCCGGACAGACATATATTCTTGCTCTCCTGGATTTGATTCGTTTCTGCTCCAACAGTGATCTCTCCACATTTTCTGCTCCCCGGACGGATGATTTTTCATTCTATTTTATTCTACTGTGTTGTATTCAGTAGAGACTCTCTGCGGTGAGACAGAATGTCATCCTCCACAGTGAGACTCTCCTTCTCCCTCTCTTCACTTCCTCAATTAGGCAGCTCATCCATCACCATGATTACATGCTGCTAATTAAGCAGCTAATCAGCTAATTACCCAGGAGCAGAGAGGAGCGAGGAGTGTGTGTGTGTATGTGTGTGTATGTGTGGTGTGTCTCTTAATGCCAATTTATGAATGTGTTTTTTTTCTTTTTACATATTTTACAAGATAGCAATTAAACAGCAGTTTTGCCAGCTCAGACGTTCAGTAGCATCCTTATATATGAACTACAGACTCAGTACTTTCCATCTTGGCATTTAACTGGGCTCACATGAACACGGTTTAGTGCAGACCACAGGAACACAGACCTGAAACAGCGAGTGCCAGAGGGGGGTCTGAATGATTCAGGGGGATCTGCAGGCCTGAACGTGCCAGGGGTTATAGATATTTATTGTGTCTAAGTCATTCTGGGCATGCATTGAGTTGGTGCAAAATTTCTAGCAGTGCCACCAATCAGAGATACAAGAGAAATCACATTTTTTTTGCTTGGGGTTGATAACCACAGCTGTCTCTGCAGCCAGGTAGGATGTCTGGTTTAACAGATGAGGAGAAGATAGATGACTATTGTTTTATTGTGATGTATTGCTGTCATCTTGTGTCACAGGTGACTTGTAAGGAAGGTCCAAATGCAGTATAGAAGGAGTCCAACTGAAATCACATTTGGTGTCTGTGCCTGCGTTTGATTGACAGCAGCTGGAGAAACTACAAGTCAAGTGTGTTCCTAACAGGGATTTTGAAGAGCAGCGACCAAACCAGCATCTAACGGGTCAGAAGTGACATTCGCAGGTATGTTTACAAGCTGTTTAATGTGCTGCAGCTGAGCAGCTGATTGGCTATCTAGCTGCTAACTGACATTAGCGGTTTCCCCTGTGAATGTTTGTTTTGTTGGCTCATTCAACAAGCTACGCTGCAGGACAAGACGTGTGTCCATGTTTGTTTGTTAGATAAGAAGGAGACTTTAGCAGGGAAGCTAATGTTGATTGTTGTTCAGAGTCTGCGGCTCTTGTGTTGTGTAGCAGGATACAATCAGGCTCAGTGTGACCGTCTGCTCTGTGTATGATAGAATAACACGTTATCACTTTATGCAAGATCTGATTTTCTGTATTGAAATAATGTAAAAACTAAAGGGCACCATCATGAAGTCAAAGAATTTAAAATAAGAATTTCTCCCTTTTGGTTTCTCAAAGGAGAACACAGGACAAGTGATTTACAGGGTAGATATGTTGCTGTAGTAGACAAAAAAAAGCAATTTCATTTCAGTTGGACTTTAAAAAAAAAAAAAGGTTTAAGCTTAGATTTCCCTCATGAACTCTTTGTTTTTCAGACTGCTTCAAAAAAGGGATCAAAATATTTCCTCAACATGAAAGGACAGAAAGAGAGAAAGATCACAGGGCAGCTTTGACATTTCATCAGTTAAATCATTATTAATTCTGAATATTAATGCAGGGCGATGTGATTTGAATTTGGGAATATGGAGGACACAGTTTGATGTGGAGATCGAACTCTCGACCTTCTAGGTCACTGATCCTCAGTTCCAAGGACGTCCCCTCAAAGAGCCGGGCCGTCCGAGTGCTTTTAATTCGCAGATAGATCCCGAAGCTATCCCGAACCATCCTCACTGATAATCTTATTACATTAGTCTGATTCTGTCTGAGGGCTCCTGACCCGGCTAACACCAGATAAGACAGATACGCTGAGCTTCATTGATCCCTGAGGGAGAACTTGGATGTTACAGCAGCAATGTAAAATGTTGCTGGATGATTAAAAGGTATTCAGGATTAGAATATATCAGGCAATAAAGTAGAGAGAATGAAATAAACCTTGAATAAAATAAAACAATAAAAAAATTAGAGGAGGAAGAGCTTCTTTATAGCGTTAATTAAACGAGCAGCCACGAGGAGATCGAATCCCCAGAGCTATTGACATTTCACCATATTCGATATGACAGATATGACTGATTAGTTCACCGGGCAACCTCATCAATAATCTGCCTGCCAATCAAACGTGACCTTTCGAAGTGAGGTGATGAATTAAAGGGGCCACGGGACGATCCGATACCAGCAATCCAATCCATCAAGACTGCTGCCGTGAAGGGAGGAAGGTGCCGGCGGTGTGGTGATTTTGGTGCAACTTGTTGTCCTTTGACAAAGTGGTATTAAAACCAAACGTACAGGGATTTGTGCTGCAGAAACATGCTAGCGCCACAACAGCTAAAACAGGTTACAGACTACAAAGCTTTCAAGTGATGTAATGGACCTTCTAGTGGCCATATTGGAGAGGCAGCACTCTTGCAGCTGGATGTTCCTGCAGAGGCATTTTACGTACAGTAGGTTGTTCAGGCTCAGTCAGGACACACACAAGAACAACTGAGCCAATCAGAGCTTTGTTAGCAGGATTAAGAATGGGAACGTCATCTTCCTCATACAGAAATAACAAACTTTAGCCCTTAAATCAACATATTTCTGTTGCAATCAAAGATGACAATGTTTAAACAGATATGTGAGTCATTGCTCATGGGTGAGGGAAAATATGTCCCACTCCCAAACAGAAAATGTTTCACATGAATAAGATGTCAAACTGAATAATGACATGAAAATAAAATGGCAAAATGAGCCTGATCATTTGGGCTATTAAGGTTTCTTGCTTAGGATAATTTTTAAGAAGAATATCATAAGCATGATTAAAAAAAAAAACATATCACATAACTCACTGCATCATCAGCAAAGAGGAAAAAGAAGACGATAAACATCAAGAAGAAGAAGAACAAAAAGTATTGATGGTAATTGACTGCATTTATATATCCAAAGCGCTTTACTATTTGCCTCTCGTTCATCTATTCACACACTGATGTCAGTGAGCTACCACTGACACGGCGGACACTTTGACACGTGGACACGAGGAGCTGAGGATCGAACCGCCAACCCAAACCTATTTAGTACAGTACAGTACTTTTTTTACTTTAACTTTTTCATTTGAAGGACTTGGTCTTTGTGGCAAAGATTGCCTAAAAAGATCGTCTCCACCAAGGTCAGAAGGAATGAAACTTTTAAAAGATAAAATAAGCCTTCACAGAAAACCAGCCAACCCAACAGGTTTGAGATTATTCTCCTTCGAGGGCAGGATCAAAGAAATGACCCAAAAACACAGAGGAAGACACACAGGTATATGAGAGCAAAGACAGACACAAAGAATAACAAGCAGACTGTCTTTACCTCCATCTTCTTCCAGATGTCCGGGTCGTTGTTCTGACTCTGAATGTCCTCCAGCAGCTGTTGCACCAGGAAAGCACCTCCACGCACGTCCATCGGGGGCACTGCGAGCTGCAGTCGCCTGTCTGCGGACCTCCGTCCCTCGTCCTCCTCCGACTGCAGGTCACTGAACGGGCCGGACTCTATGCTTTCATCTAACGAGGGAGCAATATCGCTGGAGGAGGTGGGGCTAAAGCGGCTGACGAAGTTTCGTCTGTAAGGAAGCTGAGGGAAGGTGGACGCGAGAACGTTGAGTGAATATATTTTGGATCTACAGATGTAACAAAAACATGAGAAGATAAAATGCTGTGATTTACCAGCGGTGGCAGAGGTGAAGGAACGTCGTCCCCGCTCTCCCCGACGCTGCTGATGTTGTCCCCGCTCTCGCCTACGTCCCATTCTGGGTTTAGTTCCGTCAAATCCCAGTCATCCACATCCTGCAAACCCTCCTGGGCAGAGTCACAAGCACCGGGCCTCTGCACGGATAAAGTTTAAGTTGTGACAAAAACATTATATTAATGTAAAAAATGAACATGGTGTTTATTGACTCAGGTTCAAATTCTGCGTATCTTTTTATGAGTTTAATCTATGTTGCCGACTAACCAGTGGGATGGAATGAGCCAGACTTTCCAGTTTCATGGCGAGCATCTCCGTCTTACGGAGCTGAGCAGGGAGAGCCAGGAACTCCTCTGACCCGTACCAGTGCTCTCTCTCTGGGCTGGCTTTTGATGAGACCTGGGCCCCCTGCTGGATGGAAGGAGAGGAAGAGATTATCTGATTCAAACGTTCAAAAAAACACACTGCAAACAGATATCGGCTGCATAAAAAGTCAGAATAAGAATCGGTGTTGTTGGACAGAAAACATTTATGTAATGCACACCTGCCTATGCTGCTACCATGACAACCAATAAGTGGAATTATCCACCTTTCCATAATGGATAAGTGCCAAAAGTAGATATTTCCCTCAGGACAAAAAGTTTGTCTGAATTCAGAGTTAATTTCTCACATTTATTCAGACACAAAAACAACCTCAACTCTTCCAACTCCCCTCCTCAACAAAAACAAGCAAACGTTCACCTTCTGCCCCTGGCGTTTCACAATCCAGACCGCTGTCTTGCCGGGAGGTGGTCGGGGGTCCGACTCCTCCCCAGACACCTCCGGGTCTGAGGAGAGGAGCTGCTCTCTCATGGGGGAGGGCAACGAGGAGTCAGAGTCCCCCTCACTGTGTGTGTGTGTCTTCATCTTCGTCCTGTCCATTTGTTTTGATATTTCATCCTGAGACATCAGGTCCTGGAGAGGCAGGGGGGCGTCGGCGGTCAGGCCGGCCGCAGACGAGCTCCTCTGGTCGGTCAGCGGTCTCTGTGCGCACCCCTCTGGGTGTCCACCGTGTCTGGAGCTCATATGGCTTCTCTGGAGGTTGCGTCCGTTCATGACCTGTTTAGTAAAAGGGAGTTTGGGTTAAAGGGGACATTTTTTTTTAGGTTGTTCTGGTTTGATGCAGGAGAGGAAGAAATCAAGATGAAAGACGGTACATTAAAAATAACTTCTGTAAGGATTGGCCACGCACACAGGCAGACACCTCTTCACCTGGTTTACAATTCTAATTATTGTTTTACCAGATGAAAACAGTGCAGTTTAGGTGGAATTATAATTTTGTAATTATACTTTCCAAAAGTATGTTAGAAACTCAAACCAGGAACGTTGCAAGCCACGAAGCTAACGGGCAACTAGCACTTTATGTCTCTAACAAGACGGCAACTGAACAGGCTCCTGAGGATCTGCTAGTGATGTTACTACTCATCACAGTATCCACCATTCAAAGCAAAAGTATCGCAGCAAGATGTTTCAGCAAATATCCCGTGACCACCCCAAATGAGGCCTCGTTACGTCACACTCGTATCAGAGATAAGTGGCGTGCGCTTCTCAATCTGCCAAATTATCTAAAAACAGAGCTGTGATTTTCATAGCATAGACTTTGTTGTATAAAATGACAACAACAAAAGCAGTAAGATAAACTATTTCATCCAGTCTCAGGTTTAATACAACCATTTTCTTAATATTGATTCGGTGCTTCAGAAAGCTCCATTTCCGCAATAATTTATACTAAACAATAAAGTCTACGTTAAAACATTCAACTCACTATAATAACCTAATATAGATGAATATATGTTGTTGATGGTATTTTCAAAGATTATCCTTATCAACTATCAATACCCCCTCTGTACTAAACAACATTTAGTACAGCCAGACACCCCCGCTACCGATCCAGATGGAGTCTCCCACTTCCTGTTTGACAGTCGGCTGATCTACCTGGAGGTAAGAAGACTGTTGAATATAAATAAATGAACTGAGTGATGAACGTGTGGTTCTTTTACCTTGTAAGTTAGCTTAAACCCCGTATGTACTTCTGTTCAGCTAAACTAGCCTCAGAGCTCATTGAGAGAGAGTGGTTCAATGATCTTGACTGATAGATTGGATTAAATAACTTTCAGATACTAGTGTGTACGTGTTCACTACAACCAAATGTCTAAGGTAGAAGTATTGTCTTCTTTCAGCCGAGGACATAAACCATAAATAAATAATTGCAGATCTTGAGAAAGCAGTGAACGTTTTTTTTAATCTCCTCTCACTTGAACTGCATCAATTCTCTCTACTTAGACCTCAGCACATAAATCAATGACTTGTCTCCAGCTCATGCAAAATGCTACCTCTAAAGGCCTTTAACCAACTCTTTGCACTTTTTAAGATTTTACCAATAACTTTTTGTCAGGCCCTCAGTAATGGTGTTGAATTGTTTATCCCCTTGTAAGCCACAGCGCAGCCTGAGATCTTCAGGCAGGTGTCTCCTGGTTGTTTCAACCACCGACTGTGTTAATAGGGTTGCATCCCAGCGGGGGAAACTCTCTGTCTGAGCATCTCAGGCTAGTCAAATCTGTAGTGTCTATTAAATCACATCTAAAAACTCTTACCGAAAAGGTACTCCTGTTTTTATAACTTTGGTCATTTTCACTGTATTTTAACCTCTTTCGAATTGACTTTTTTAAATGTTCTTCCTGTGGAACCATCTTCCAGATTCGGTCCGGGGTGCAGACACCCTCTCTATGTTTAAGAGTAGGCTTAAAACTTTCCTTTTTGATAAAGCTTATAGTTAGGGCCGACCAGGCTCGCCTTGGATCAGCCCTTAGTTATGCTGCTATAGGCCTAGACTGCTGGGGGACTTCCCATGATGCACTGAGCTCCTCTCTCCTCCTCCTCCTCCTCTCCATCTGCATCCATGTAACATTAATGCATATTACTAATTTGGCTTCTTCCCTGGAGTTTTTGTGCTTCCTCATCTCGCAGGAAACCCTGGTTTGCAGGCTGAGCCTTCGCGGTCCTTCGCGGTCCTGTTGGCATCCTTCCCTGGCTGTTGCTACGTCTATTGCCCCCCTTCCCCTCCTCCCCCATCTTTCTTTCTCTCTCCAAACCCAACCGGTCAAAGCAGATGGCCTCCCATCAAGAGCCGGGTTCTGCTTGCTGTTTCTACCCATTAAAGGGGAGTTTTTCCTTACCGCTGTCGCCAAGTGCTGCTAATGGGGGGAATTGTTGGGTCTCTGTAAATTAAAGAGTACGGTCTCGACCTGCTCTATGTGAAAAGTGCCTTGAGATGACTTCTGTTGTGATTTGGCGCTATATAAATAAAAATTGATTGATTGATTGATTGCGTTATTTTGTCTTTTACTCTCAGTTTTTATGGTTTTATAGAAATAGTAGCTTCACCATGGTGAAGTAGCAAATTGTGGGGGTTTTTTAGTGGTGAGATGAGGTTGATCCATTTTGACCAAACTTCCTCTTTACAAATTGAGCAGAATGCAACTTTGCACCCACCAAACAAAGTGATTGTTTTGGTAAATAATCGGGTAATAAATACAATCAGACTTTCATGGACCATTAAAGAGATCCTCGCACTGTTGATTCTAGTATCTATACCTAACATCGTCATTTTATTCATAAAAATATCATAAATCTACAAGGTTTAAATTAGTCTGATAAAACTTTGTCATGTTTTTCTACCTGAAAGCTTCATCAATGTGAAAAAATGTAAGAGGGACGAACCTGCAGGCTCTCGTAGGACTGTGAAACATTTTCTGGGTAAACTGAGTCAAGCTCCAACCAGAACTTGGAGCGGTCTGGAGGATCCATGAGAGAGGGGGTGCTCCGACTCAGCTCGGCTTGGAACTGGAGCCCGGAGAGCGGACTGATCTTCCCCAGATGTCCCCTCGTTCCTCCGTCTGACAACAGGGCAGCCCTCTTAGGGAGTGACGGTTGTGTGGGTGACACCTCAGTGCTGTGGCTCACACCCTGCAGCGGGCGCTTCGCACTCTCACTGTGATTGGACATGCCGCATTGCATTGTGGGTACTACTGAAGGAGGGTGGGTGTGGTCTGTTGAGTCACCGGGCGTGGTGAGTTCAGGTAAACTGTTATGGAGTTTGTGGTTTGAGGATCCTTCGCTCTCCTCTGACCCCGGTTCTGGCTCTGGGCCTTGAGCTTGATCGACCTCCTCCTTCCTTCCTTCCTCCTCCTCCTCCTCCTCCTCCTCCTCCTCCTCGCCTTCTGGCTCCTGTCCCTGGGCCTCAGGCTCGTCACCGGGGCTGTAGTCGCTTAGCTCGAAGGCGGTGATACCGCAGTCCAGAGAGAAGTAATCCTGGCTGCAGCGGATGGTCAGCTGACCGCAGTCGTCCACCTCCGTCAGAGCGTCCAGGCGGGTCTGAAGGTGAAGAATTCATCACGTTAATTTATGAAACACTGACTGAGGAAGATCAACAGCTGATGGCTCTGCAGGTTAGCAATATATATATTTAAAACATGTTCTTTTTCAACATCCTGTTACTTTTTCCACTTTAGTTAACAATAAAAGTATTTTAAATTGTATCTCTGGAAAACATATTTTAGTGGTTAATATGTAACTACACCAATATTTTCCAACAATAACAGTATGATGAGTAGATGGAAGAAGCTTCTGATGATAAAAATATGTCAGATATGTGTCAGTGATTCCCTGCTGGTGGTGCATTATGAGTACTATTTTACTAAATCAAAAAACAGATTGACAATATTTTGGTTTTTCACTGTTATGTGCCTTCGTACCTGACATGTATTGGATGTAAAATGCCCCATTGTCAAGTTAAAAACAGCTCTTGAGTTTTTGAGACATGCAGGACATGAAGCACCTTGTTATGAAGTAACAAGAGCTGATAGAGTCTGACAGCAACAGCAACCAGAAGTGGAAATAAAGAAAAAATAGTTGGTTCTTCTGATGATTCACTGCGAGACATCAGTATAGTTTGTTCACACAGTTTTCAAAGTATCACTACAAAAAATGTAACTGAGACAGCAATTTATCTTCAAGTAACAGTGAGATATATGAAACTATAGCCCTGCTGCATGTGTGTGTGTGTGTGTGTGTGACCTCGTGCTGGTCCTGGCTGAAGGCCTGCAGGATGTCGGTCTGGCGGGTGTAGTTTCCGTTGGAGTCCTGCAGACCCTGCAGCAGACGTTCCTTCAGGACCAGAACTGAGACTCTCAGCTGGTGCCACAGCAGCTGCACCGTCCTGAAACCACATAAACACTTTTAATGAAAGGACACCCGTGTAGTTTATTAATTACATAACTCCTGACCGACTGGGTTGGAATTACAATCATGAAACTGGACCTAAGAGGGTCGTCTGATTCTTTAATCTGCTTTTTATACTGCGTGCAGTTTCATGGGTCTCCAATCTTACTTTTACTTTAAAATTGTCTGGTTTATGAATTCCCTCATGACATTTTTGATGATTAAATGTTGTAATACATGTCTTTGTCTTATGTAAAGTATTCTGAACTGCTTCTGTCTTTAAAAAGATGCTACGTAAATAAACCTGTCTCGTCTTCTTATCTCACCTGATGTCAACGATGATGTTTACAGAGTAGGACAACAGTTTCAGGGAGAACTCTGTCTCCAGCAGGGCATGAATCTGCTCCACATGGTCTGAGATGTCCTCACAGATGTCCTAAAGTTACAAACACACACATGAAAAAACATGAGTAACATTATAAAAATGACAAAATGTCAGAAAATGATGTTTTAAGCCGAAGAAGAAAACAAACACACACACAAACACATATTTAATCCCCTACCTGATCACAATTACAACCGTGTCTGTGTGTAACAGTGTGGTTTAAGTCTATAAGAGCCAGTAGGAAACAAAAACATCTTCAGAATACAACAGCAGGAAAAGCAGAACTGATGAGGATACGTGACTTCACGTCTCCGGTTTTAAAATGTGAGTCAGTTTCATGTGGGATCAGTTCCAGGTTTATATGTAAAAAAACAGAGAGAAGACAATCTGTCTGTCTGTCTGTCAACACCGTCTCCATAACACGCTTAATACTGGATGAGTTTGATATTACTGACCTAAATTCAGATGCTGTAAAACCAAACAGACAGACAGACAGACAGACAGACAGACGGACTCCAGCAGGGAAGCACCAGGCTAAAATAATAGTGACTCTTAAGCACAGCTGTAGTCAAGACCTCATGAGTCAAGTATAAGTGACGAGACAAGACTGAGTCCAGATACGACCATGTGACACCAGTAAAAACAAAACTGTACCTAGTGGATATTCTTCATACCGTCTATAATGAGTCATCTGTGATATAACTGCAGACTGACAGTACAGCTCTGTGGATTTAGAAGAGTCAGGAACATCAATCTGCATCATAAATGTTGCATTATTTGCTAAAGTTGTCATATTTTTTACACACATTTGTGCATAAAACTACAAAAACACTACGGACAATAAGTTTTTATGGAGAACTGACAGCTGAATATCAGTCTGCTATATGACAGCAGCTGGACAGGAAAGAAAAACTACCAAACTGGATTTAGTCGAGACTAAAAACTCAAGTCAAAACACCCACAAGACAGAAATAAAAGTCAAAGATAAAAAAAAACAAACTCCAATACTTTAAGTAGAGATATACATCTACTGTGATGATGATGATGATGATGATGAAGCAGATCTGAAATACAGTAGAAGGATTTAAACTAGTCATCAGAGAAAAACACATTATGAACACAATGTAGAAAAAAAACATCTTTTTGATCATTTTATTAAAGCTTTAATACAAAGTTGACTTTAATTTTAGGATATTTAATGATGATTATATTGCAGTAAGTTATTGACTGTGAGTAGTATAATTTGCTAATGATTCATTATAGTATAAAGTATAAAAAAAAACATTTATTTATTGTCAACTGCTTTCACTTTATTGTCATATCATTAACTAATCATTGCACCATAAAGTACCTGCATTACATCATGTCCTGAATCACTTTACAACATTTTCAAACTAAATCTGAATAATATGTATTTTGTTTGTTTGTTTGTTTCGTTTTGGTGCAAAAAAAAAAAAAAAGGCAACAAAGCAAAATCAGAATCAGCTGTGACAGCAGCTCTGGGGAGTAAAGTGCAGCTTTTACATAATAAATACTTAAAACAGAGATAAACCTGCATCTTCTCAGCAATAAATAATGACCAAACATCATTTTTTTAATGATTTCACTGGTATGTTTGTTGCTTTGCAGATGAACTTAACAGAGACTACAATTAGATGACCTTTAATAAAAGCAGATGACCTGGTTTCGAACCCTCGATACTTTACATCGACCTCGGGCCGCTGAGTCACCGTGCTGCTCCATGGTGACCTGCCTCAACATCAACACAACACCTCCTGCTCTGCTGCTGCGAGAATGTAGGTCACACACGCTGCCAGCTTGGCTCACGCAAGCTTGGCTAACGGTGTGACCTGCTGAGCACCGTTCCAAAATAAATTTGTCACTACTGTAAGTGGGGCTGCGGCTCGGCTGGAACAAGCCGCCCGTGTGTAGTCGGGGATAACGTTCGTACAACGGACGGCTGCAGAGCACACACAGATTTACATGTAACTGCGGTGTTTGGTATCCAGGTATCCAGGTGTGTTGGGCTGAATGAGCGTCCGTGGCTCCAGAGCACCGTGTCAGCCTGCTGTGCCACTTACATGGCTGCCAGATTTAGCTTGTGGGTTTTGGGGGTGCAGATGGGCTGAGAGGCAGCTCTGCTCGGTAGCACACAGGCCAGCTTACATCATTCATCAAGAGTGTGTGGCGTGAATCTGGAGACCAGGCATGCCAGATTTAGGATGCTGTGGGAGGAAGATATTTTAGTTTGCTTTTTAGGGACTGAAGCGCTAGACGACCAATTGGGCAGAAGTCCAACACCCTATTAAGGCTGGTCGCACCAGCATTTAAAATGGCAAGATTACGTGGCAAATTTAATTAATTTAACGTCCTTCTCTACTCAAAAACTGTGCAAATCTTTCACGGTTTCCAGTTTGATCTTAGTGAACCATGAGAGGCAAATTTATGCTGCTGACCAACAGCAAAACCCCACGGCAGTACTGTACTTTTAGCACAGTTAGCAAAATAGCTAGCTTGAACAGCTAATGTGACTTGCATTTTCTCAGCTGGTTAGCTAGCTAGCGCGTATCTCGACATCAGCTCTGCATGAAAAAACGCAGCCATCTCTTTCATTTGAATGGGGGCAGTGCGTTGACACAGTGGGGGTGCAACCGCAGAGGCAAATGAGCTAATCAATAGTTTCACATTTAAATAGCCATATTTTTATGTTAGCAATGAAAGTGTGATGTGAAAGAGAGAAAGAGTTTTTAGCCTCTTTTACACATATTTACTCATGGATGATGTCATAAACTGTATAGATTAGGAAGTACCAGTAAGATCTACATAATAGGCTCAAACCTGCACTTATCAATATTGCAGAACACAGACAAAGTAAGAGACTAGCTGGTGAAGAAAGAGCAGCATGTAGAAGCTAAACTATTAGATATTTTAATCAGGAGTTGGTGGAGACCAAACCAGAGCTTAAAGGAGAGTAAATATTGGACTCCTACAGGATGCTAATGTTGCTCTTTGGCTGCTGGATGTGTAAGTGGTGCAACTGTTTGCTAGCATAATAGCATGAAATTAAATGCAAAAATATCTAAGATGTATTCTTCTTCATCTGTCTTAGTCAGTTTAGCAGTAACTCCATTTTATCTTGCCTCTTTTTTTTAATTTAAACAAATAGTTTAGCACATTTTACTACACCCAAAACACAATGAAACAAAAAAGACTGTGATAAGGCTGCTAATCAAGAGCTGAAATAACAATCTTAGGTATCTTTTTGTCCAAAGTAGACACTAAAACCAAACTTTAGAGCTTTAACTGACAGGAATCGTTCACATTGGTGTTTCTGTACTCGCGTAGCCGCGTCCCTGAAGAGCTTATTGAGAGTCCGTCATGTCTTTCTCAATTAGAACATCTGAAGTAAAGTTTGTGTTTTATATGACGCTTTTATCTCAAAAACAGAACCCACAACTCCGAGGGGGACGTCTCTGCCTCATCAAAAACGCTCCGCTGGGAGATCAAGAACGGCCCCGAGAGGAAGGAGCGTGGTCAGAAGAGTTCACAATTGTTCACACACTGCAGGAAACACACACACACACACACACACACACACAAACAAACTTGAGTAAAGTTAAACATACACACACACTGTACATACACAAATTCATACATAAAAATCCTTAAAACACGCACAGTCCCTCATCTACAGTACATGTACTTGAATTCATAATTAACACACACACACACACGCACGCACACACGCACACACACGCACGCACACACTCAGTTTCGTCATCAAAGCGCTGTCATGTCGTTCTAAAACAGTGGTGAAAATGTCACCGGTGTCTTTCAGATGCTTCAATAATTCACACACAGCTTTCAAATGCTAATACAGACACACACACACACACACACACACACACACACACATGCACACACACATGCACACACACACGCAGCACTCAACAGAGGGCCCATCTGATTGAATTAACACCAAGTCTGTCGTTTCCATCTGAAGTCATTTGTTAGAAGATCTTCAGTCCAGTCAGACTGCTGGGAGCTAATGAGACCCTGCCGTGTGTGTGTGTGTGTGTGTGTGCATATCTTAACAGTGTCAGTTTAACTGTGACTATGTGTGTGTGTGTGTGTGTGTGTGTGTGCCTCAGGGTGCAAGTGTATGTGTCTTCTGAAGGACGTATGTCCCGGTGACCTGATTTTTCAGTTTATTTTGGTTCTTCTGAGTTTTACATAACAAACACTCGTCTTCTACACTGCAAAAAATGTCCAAATAAAACATTCAGTCCAGCAAAAATCTCCATAAAAAGTTCTGTTGCGTAATTCTCCTCTTTCCATCTGTGTGCTCAGTATATTCCAAACAAGTTTTGGGGATATGATAATACATATACTCTTAAAACTGCAGAAATGTGCCGACTTTGAGAGATTTTGCGATACTGCAAAGCCAAAAACAGACATTCAGATTTGGGTTTTGTCATCTCTAAATGTTTGTTAAACTGAATATCCAGAAAACTTAATATCACAAATTATTGATGTCACAATATTAAGTTAGATATACATTGCTAGAAGATTTTATCATTAAAGCCCACACCTTATTCCAAACTGTTGTTGCCAAAATGCAGCAAAATATTAAAAATATTTTGGGGCGTGGCGTTCTGAGAGCAGCCAATGAGTGAGCTAAGATTCAGTTCTGACCAATGAAACAGCAGAAGTCATGTGTTTTAGCCAAAATTAGAGTTTCAAACAGAAGTATACAGACGGACAGTGAAGAAATTAGTTATGGTGCAGGAGTAGTTTGAGATGTTTTTAACACTGTTTTCTATGAAAGCAGCGACCACGTCTTCAGGCTGAAGCACCTTAAGGTGGCACCGACGGCCGCTAGATGCATTTCAACGAGTCATTCTGGTCTCAATCTTTAAATTCAGGCCCTCTCATAAGTGCGCTGATGATCATTTTGGATATTATTGCTCCTTTAATAAGATTTGAAGACTTACAGTAGCTTTGATGTCTGCCTCCCTGTTAGCACAGTTTAGCTAAAGCAGCTAACACCTTGCTACGTCCATCTTTATCTTTGGTTTCCATCACATGTAACAAACAACAAAGCTGATCGATGTGCAGCGATCATGTGACCCGACACATCGCCACCTGAAAATTCATACAGGCAAAAAACTGAGAACACGGTGAGAACTTCAGGGACATTTCAACACTTTCACTTTTAATTTGACTGACAGTTGATTAACTTTGAAGGGCACTTTTGCCTCGAGCATGTGTCTATACACACACACACCCTGATATATGTGTGTGTGTGTGTGTGTGTGTGTTTGTGTGATTTCCATAATACACATTCTAACTCTGGAACACTCTAGTAAACTCATTTACTAGAACATGTTCATTTAGAAGGAGCTCATATTGAGAATCAACACATCTCTATAATACACACTCCATCTTTGGCTCACACTCACACACACACATTTTCTGGCATCCCGGTCACGTACAGTCAAGACATGACCTGTCAATCACGGAGTCCTTACATCCAGCAGGGTTTCTAATTGCCTAAAATCAATCTGAAGCAAGTCGACTCAGGCTTCAGCTCCAATCCCAACTCACCCTCATCACCGCCGACATCAAGGGCTTCAGAGCGGCTGCGTTCAAACCGCCTGCGACAGCTCGGCCTCATCCACACCCATTCGATCTAATAACCTTCAACTCCTCCACTTCAGCCCATCAGCGCAGCGTGTTTTACCTTGGAGATCAAATACTCTGTGCTCCTTCCCCCCCTCCCCCCGCCTTCCCCCCCGGAGTATTCAAATTAACCGGCTTCAAAGACGACCGAGACCCGCTCGCGATACAAAGACTTGTTACAGTAATTTTTTGGTAGCTTCTGCCAAATGCCTCCAAACTCGTCCTTTTAGTCTGCTGCTGCTGCCGCTGCTGCTGCTGCATTTACAGCCGGCGTGTTCTGGACGGTTTATCTGAACTCTGCAGCGGTTTCTACTTCTTCTGTTCGGTTCCTTCGGGCAACCTGAGCTACATCGGGACCACTTGCAAAACCCCTAAAGTCACGTAACTGAACTGCCTGATCTGAAGTGTCACTCAAAGCTACCGAATGTCCTGCCAAATGTGTTGTCCTGCTGCTGATATGAAACCAACATTTCCAGGGTTGAAAACAGATTCCTGGTTCATGCATTAGTTTCCTGCACATTCACTCTGACTGCAAACACTACAAATCACACCTAAAGTCTGGTCTGTAAAACTGTTGAATACAAACATTTTGTAAGGAGTGTTTGGTCAGATTTACTCTTTGATCAGACATTTGCACACTTCTTTATGTTAAGCCTTTAATCACAGATGCATTTGCATTTTGTTAATTGGCTTTGGGATTGTATCCTGTTTTTAACACCTGATACTGAAAGATTTCCAACAACACCAACTCCTACTATCGAGCGTACAGTAGGTGTGTTGGCAGAATGTAAACGTCTGTATGTGTGAGCAGCGCATTTCTGCTGACTCACAGATGCAAAAGCAAGGGATTAGAAAGAGAGTAACGTGTAAGGGATTATAGATGGAGGGAAAAAAGATGCAGAAAAACAAAAATCTGGATTGATGCTCGTATTTCTTCATGTGTTCTGATTGATAATAACATCAATGGCGCTGAGATGATGTTACAGGAACTAGACATTTAGTTTGAGCATACTTTGTCCTGTTTTCAAACTTTCAGAGCATAAAAAGATCTATAATATTGTCTAAACCGGAGTTATCTGAACTCAGACTGATTCAAATCGTTGTAACGTTGGAGGGAAACTATCAGGAAGGAGGAACTCGCTGTGTCACCGTGTCTTCTTCTTTCATTATCTGCACGGCAACACGTCTGTCACAATCCTTTTCCAGCTGTTCACTGAATGCTCTGTGACCATCACATGTTCACAACTGAAGATGATTTACAAAAGTATTTTAAACTCTTAAACCGAACGCACACACAGTATTTCTATTTCTACTGAAAGTCATTTGAGTAAAACATTGTCAGAAAGCTTTTTTCTTCTCTATTCTCATATATAAAACACTTTGTTGATGGTTTCTGTGTGTGTGTGTGTGTGATGGTTTCAAAGATGGTCGCGTGCCTCTGGAAAGTTCCTCCATGTGCGTCGACCCGCCACAAACATCCTGCTTTCACTGGAGGTAAAAATCAAACAGCAGCACCGAAACACTGTCAGGTTTCCCTGTTATTATAACACCAGGAAGCTTTCAGGTATTTGTGTTTTAATACACAAAAAAGTGATCATATGACAAAACCAAAACTGCATTTAAAAAGGTGACTGAATGTTCTTTATGCAGCAGAGCTCTTTAATTTTGACCTTCAGTAGTTTTAAGTGAGGAACAAGTTTCAACTTCAACTCAAACTGTCAAAAGGTTTCTTACCTTTTCACAAAGTCCTTCTTTAATGTTCTAAAATTCACAATATCTGATCTCCTCGTGTCCTAAAACGCGCCTCAAACACAAACCAAAATAATAAAAAAGTCAGAACGTCAAAGCTCAGGCAGCGTGTGGTTCTTCTGTCCGAAGCTTCAAACACTCTGCTGAGTCCATGTGGGAAATGGTGACCAACTGACGCGCCAGCAGTGTGTGTTTGTGTGTGTGTGTGTGTGTGTGTGTGTTTGTGTATGTGGTGACCTGCTTCTTTCGCGGGGGTGTTGGAGAGAGGAGGGGTGACAACAGTTGGGGAGGTTATTTTAGGACCGACCTCACCCAGCTACCCCCCCGCCCCCCGCCTCTCCCCAACACACACACACATACACACAGATGCTCGAAATACTGGGTGTCATTCTTGCCACTTAAAACACACACACACACACACACACACACACACTTTCCCCTCTGTCTCTCTCTTTCTCTCAGACAGACAAACGTAGGACTTTGCTGCGTTGGCCGATCACATGCAGCGCTGTCCAAAAGTTTTAGGCACTTTAGATTCTTATCCATCATACCATCAGGGAGGCATCTGATCATCTGCGGAGTGACAACGAGCCCAAACATCCAGCCGGAGTCATAAAGATCTACCCTCATCAACAAGAAGAGGAAGAAGGAGTCCTGCAGCAGATGGTCTGGGCCTCCACAGAGCCCTGATGTCAACGTCATGAGATTAAAAACTCTGTATAATGTGAAATATGTCAAATGCTGATACTAACTGATAGGGATGTGCAGAGAGCCCAGTATTTGTATTTGTATCTGTATTTATTGAGGCAGCAAAATTATTTGTATTTGTATTTGAATAAAAGTGGAAAGAGGCTTAAAAATCCTGTTTTTGTTTTTATTTAGCTTATAATTTTAGAAAATTAAAGATGAAAATTAAAGTGATGTCCAAGAAATAAGAAATGTGCGTCATGTAGCAGGTGGATGTGACTTCCCTCACTGAGACCTGCTGATAGACGTCACAGCGGAGCAGAGGAGAGACACTAACATAGCGACTATAACCGACCTGCTCGCTGCTATTTGACATGTTTTGTTTTTTTCTTCCCAAAAACAAATAATTTTAAAAATATTTGTATGAAACAAATATTCGTAAAAAAACCCCCACTATTTGTGCTTTGCCAAATAACGTATTTGTATTATAATACAGAGTAGTATTAACATTCATTTAGAGAGTCCAGCTGATGAATATAAATCCAATATTCTCTCTTTTTATCTCTGTTTTGGTCTCCACCAGCTCCTGAGAAACATGTGTGTCTCTTTATCTGCTCCATGTTCCACTTTCTTCACCAGCCAGTCTGGTCTGACAGGAAACGTGCCGCAAAACCAAAAGTAGGAGCTAAAAGAGGCTAAAACGCTGCTACTAGAGTTGCAGAGTTGTTGACAGTCATTAGATTCATTCTTCATATAAAAACATTGGTTGGTTGCTTTGCCGAATAACGTATTTGTATACGGGTACACCCCTACTAACTGAAAACGTTCAGCACTTTAACATGTCTGCAAATTTACAGCATCTGTGCACACAAGGCCTAACACAGAGACACATTTACAGTCAGTAACAACTGTGTGTGTGTTTTCATGCTATTGTCTCTGATGCTCCACGTCTGAATGATGTTTTATTCTACAGACGTGTCATCAAAGACACATTTCCACTACGGTGAACAATAAAGTTGTAGTGTAAACACACATTTTTGTGCTTCTATACTAGGAGTGTGCCTGAATACAAATACATTATTCGGCAAAGCACAAATTTATTTTTTACAAATATTTGTTTCATATAAATATTTTAAAAATGATTTGTTTTCGTGTCAAATACCAGCGTGCAGGTCGGTTACATCGCTATCTCAGTGTCTCGCCTCTTCTCCGCTGTTACGTCTATCAGCAGGTCTTGACGAGAGGAGTCACATCCACCTGCTACATGACGCACATTTCCTAATTTGGACATCACTCCCGGAGTTGAGGGTGTTAACCGGAGATAAAGCTGAACTACTGACAAACATGAAGTGCTCCCAAGAGACTCTCCTTAACCTTTCTCTTTTCTACAAAGTTAGGTTGTACAAAATATGCCAATAAATGAAAAGTGCAAAGCAGGAATCACCTTTGAAGATCTTCCCTACATGTTACATGGTGTGCTGTCTCTGTGTTATGGGTGTATAAATAGGTAGAGGTTTGTCTGCAATGAGGTGATGTGTAGAGTTTTAGCTCAGTAGTCAGCGCAGTCGTCTATGATCTGGGAGACTCCGGTTCAAGACCTGGTTTGGGGACCTCCTTCGTAAGGTAGTTAGGTAATTTCCTAAAATTAAAAGCATAATAAAAACAAAAACAGGACTTTTGAGCCTCCTTCCACATTTATTCGAATACAAATAATTTTGTTGATACAAATACAAATACTGGGCTCTCTGCACATCCCTATTCTATACTCATGAGGACCCTCATGGAAATAATACAACCCCTTGATAATCTTTAGCCTGATGCTAACATAAAGCTAAATCTGACCTTGACCCTTAAACAGCCCTTTAAAGAGGTGAAAAACATCCTCAAAGATCTAAAGATCAAACACAGACGTACAAGGTTTATGTGCTTTTTCCCTTTCGCACACTGAATCTCTCTCTCGCTGTCTTTCTTTCACACACACACACACACACACACACACACACAAACACACACACACACACACACACACATACAAACTTTCTCTTGTCTGCACCACAATGGCTGCTGCAGTAACCATGACAGTTGTGAGGAGGACGAGGGACACAGAGAGAGAGAGAGAAGTGAAGGTTAAGGCTATTTCCTGGAGAGAAAAATATGTTTTAATCATTACAATAAAAAATTGTAAAAGTCTGACAACAGAGAGCTTTGTTGAGAAGATAAATGACTCCAGAATTTCGTGCAAAAAACACCAAACCTGAACTCGACACAAAACTGACCTGCAGTTTTCTCCAGTTTGTCAGAAATAAAAACGTAACGGGGCTGCTGCTCTGACTGTCTGTTACAGTGAAGTAAGAGCCAGAGTTTTGTTTTTAAGATGCAAGAGCTCATGAGAAAGGTGGGTTGTTTTTTTAAAAAAAAAAAGGCTTTAAGAATTCCTCAGGAAGTCCCTCGTCTCTTCCTGCGCTGATACACGACTGTATATTTGTATTTCTTTAATTTCCTGAACAGTAATCTTAAAGATCCCCTCCAGACATGTATTAAGACATATGAAAATACTCGGCTTGGAAACAATAATGTGCGTCTGATATGTTTTTTTTCCACAAAAAAAAATGTAATTATCAAGTTAAAATCCTTAAATTACATCTCCTCTTTCTCCCTCATTAAAAAAAAATAAAGTTTAAAGGTGCAGTTTGTAGAATTTAGTGGCATCAAGTGGAACAGACTTGCTAGATGCCACTGAATCCTACGGACTGGTCCTTTAACTGGTGGACAGAAGTCGTCTCCTTGTTCACTATAAAGTCCGATCTCAGTGTTTGTGCACTGGAAGCTTTCACGTTTCCACATCACGCTTTCGTCTAAGCTGCATTCTGGACCACGATTCTGGCTTCCAAACTATTTTCGGTCACAAATCACGCTCGCAGACCCGCCCTCTTAAAATCAGATTTTACAATGAGCTCAGAGAAACTTTTCACTTCCTGTAGCTGAATGTGAAAACTCCGCACACACAACATTCTGCACGGTGAAGCTCAAACATCCAACTTGTAGGAACAAGAAGAAAAAACATATTTTTTGGAGTGGAAGGGGAGGGGGGGGGGACTATAAATGTTGTAAGTATTTTGGAGATACAGGGTTCTCAGCTGACAGTGATGATATTTGAGTGAGTGAGTTGAAAAGATCATCTGAACTCTGTGAACCAGCCGCTACCCCCTTCCCTGCTCGCTTTCTTCCTTCCTTCTATCCTCCCTTTTCCTCCCCTGAACTCTCCTCCACAGGAATATCTCTTCCTTCCATGTTGAGCGCAATTCCCAGGATTCCTGGCGTGGCAGCGGCAGTGACATCAGGACACAGGAATATCACGACAGCTGGGAGACTGGCAGCGCTGCTGCTTCTGGACTGCGTTTAAATAAAGCTCTGTGGGTTTGAATCAGGGACGCACACGCACGGATCACGTTTCCTTTGGAAAAACATGATCATGTTGCAAAGCTGCTTGATGTTAACAAGAACTAATCTATATGTTGACCTTGTAGATACGACCTCGCAACTTTACATTGTGACTCACGAGTTTAGATTTGGAGGGAAATCAGTTGGATTTCTTTACAGCATGTTGACTAAACGTTTGACTGCAGAGGTTTAAAGAAAAGTAACTCAGCTTTTGGGAAACGTGGTGTTAATCTGAGAAACATAAGCACCGATCCTGACTATTGTCTCATGTGTCATAAATGTCATAAATCACGCTGCTGTCACTCAAACTGCAGCTGCAGCTGTTTGATTGACAGGTGACACCACAGCAATGAGCCCTGAGCAACAATAACAGAGATTAAATAGGAAAAAAAGAAGATTAGGTGTTTTAATCATTTTTATGCTTTGTTTTAGGTATTTTATCTGCATATCTTTTTTGTTTGTTTTGTTTTTGTCACTTAAACCTGCATTACCATCATCACCTTTTAAGTTGATATGTTGAGCTTGTTAGCAAACAGTTGTTTATTTCCACATCCAGCAGTTACGGAGCAACATTATCATTCATGTGGAGTCGTGTTTCTGTCCACCTGGTGAATGTGAGTCCAATATTCACTCTCTTTTAGCTTCTGTTTTTGCTCTCTAACAACTCCTGAGGGAAATATCTGGCTCTTTAGCTGCTAAATGCTCCACTATGTTCAGCAGCTAGTCTACAGCTAACTGTGTCTGTTAGCAGGTAGTGTACAGCGGCTAGTGTAAAGTTGCAGCCTGACAGATAAACAATGAGCTGAAACTCACTATAAAGCTCCGTAAAGCCGAGAGGAGCTGCAGAGTCACTGATAATTCTCTGTAGGTTCATCACTACGAGCCAAACACATTACACACTGTCAGACCAGACACTGTTATTATAGAAAAATATCCACTATAGCTGCTTTAAAGGGGTTTTGTCTCAGTGGTGTTTTGCTGCTGCATTTGTTCTATATGTTACTTATTGTATTTGTTATATATATTCTATATACTTACTCTATAATAAGATGGAGCAGAAAATGGTGCAAATAAACTGAGTTAATAACAAAGACCTGTGTTTTTTTAATGCTTTAAAATATTTGTTTAGAAAATCTCTGTTTTTTTGTGCTCAGGGTGACTGAATCACTAAAATTACTGTGTGTGTGTGTGTGTGTGTGTGTGTGTGTGTGTGTGTGTGTGTGTTATAATGTAAATGTACTCTGCCTTCACACCAGCAGCCTCTCCCTCTCAGAGCAGCCCAGGACATTCTCCATGCAGCTGTTACACACCGCCTGCAGCCGGATGCTAAGAATGGCTGAGAGCCTGGCATACCAGCACACACACACACACACACACACACACACACACACACACACACACACACACATAGGGAGAAACAGTGGTTGCATCACTATAATCATGTCCTACAGTCGCTCTGTGGCAAGGTCAGGTTATAGAAGAATGCCCTGCAGGCAAACGCATTATAAATATGACAGAGAGAGGAAGAGAGAGACACAGAGAGAGAAGAAAAGAAGGAGAGGATAAAAAAAAAAGAAACAAAGTGAGAAAAAGAGCAGCGAGGACAGGATGAAGAAAGAAAGAGAGAACACCGGAGGCGTGAATCCAATTTTAAACAGCAGCCTGGCGATCTGTCCGCTTCCATTTCTCTCTCTCTCTCCGTGTCGCCGAGCCCGACGCCCGCCGACTGCCACGCCCGCAATTAAGTCAAATAAAGCTCGAACCTGCCACGACCTGGACGCTCTCTGTCGAGGTAACGTCCAATCAGACGCTCAGTGTGCAGCTACAAGGCCCGACGGGGTGAATCCAGGTCTGACAGGCCTGAAGGAGCTCATTATCTAAACAAGATCCGCTGATGATGATACTAAATAACTTCAGATCAAACCGTTTACAAGGTCTGAAACTACTTCACTTAAAATACCAACACAGCAATGTAAAAATACTATATTATATACATGAAAAATCCTACTACACTAAAAGTATTATGAGCTTGATGTAGTTAAAGTATTGCAGTAAAAGTACATAAGTATTATGAGCTTGATGTAGTTAAAGTATTGCAGTAAAAGTACATAAGTATTATGAGCTTGATGTAGTTAAAGTATTGCAGTAAAAGTACATAAGTATTATGAGCTTGATGTAGTTAAAGTATTGCAGTAAAAGTACATAAGTATTATGAGCTTGATGTAGTTAAAGTATTGCAGTAAAAGTACATAAGTATTATGAGCTTGATGTAGTTAAAGTATTGCAGTAAAAGTACATGAGTATTATGAGCTTGATGTAGTTAAAGTATTGCAGTAAAAGTACATAAGTATTATGAGCTTGATGTAGTTAAAGTATTGCAGTAAAAGTAGTGGTTTGGTCCCTCTGACTGATATATTATTATATATGACATCATTAGATTATTAATAGTGAAGCATCAGTGTTAGAGCAGCATGTTACTGTTGTAGCTGCTGGAGGTGGAGCTAGTTTACACTACTTTATATACAGTTAGCTAGTTTAGTCCAGTGGTTCCCAACCTAGGGGTCGGGCCCCTCCAAAGGGTCAGCAGATAAATCTGAGGGGTCGTGAGATGATTAATGGGAGAGGAAAGAAGAAAAAACAAAGTTCTGATACACAAAACTGTTTTCAGTTTTTGGACTTTTTCTCTAATCTTTGATTTTTGGTGAAATATTGGATCATTTGAACATTTATTGAAATGAAAGCATGTGAGAAGTTTATAGGGAAAAATCACTATTTGGTGGAGCTGTTAACAACTCATAGACATGTGAAATGTGACCCCGACTACACACTGCTTTTTGTAAGACGTCAAAAGACAAAAAGGTTGGAAACCACTGGTTTCATCTTTAACAATGTGTTGTATTTTAAAAGCTTGTTATATTATCCATTGTGTCAAATCTTCATCTGAAAAGTAACTAAAGCTGTCAAATAAATGTAGTGGAGTAGAAAGTACAATATTTCCCTCTGAAATGTAGAAAGTAGCATCACATGGAAATACTCAAGTAAAGTACAAGTACCTCAAAACTGTACTTAAGTACAGTAACAGAGTAAATGTACTTAGTTACTTTCCACTTTCATCTCACAAAATAGATTAAAAGATTAGTTGCTTATTTGCTTTCTATCCAATAGTGAGATGAGAGCATCAATATTAATCTTTAAAAAGTTCAAAAATGCACCAACCAACAGACAACTAAAACTCACTGATTAACACGCTGTGTCTCATTTGTTTAAACTATAAAGAGAAAATTAAAAATGTGGTTTTATATCTATAAGAACACACATATATGGCAGAATGAGATATCGTAGGTAATAATAATGAACATGAAATAAAACATGAGACAAAAACATAAAAAAAACAACCGGATGCACTGATTTCACTCAACTTCCTGAAGTCTTGTTGTCACAGTGAGGTTGCCAGGTTTGGTACCACTGTGTCTGTACATATCTGGCAACCATTATGATAACTGGAGAGGATGCGGATGGATATACTGTTGCTTCCGAAGAAATAGATCCAGAACATAACTCAACCAATAAACAGAATGTTTCATTTTTACATTTCTGTATTAAATAGGTGAGATAAAGTGCTTAAATTAAAGCTTTAGAGGTGTTTTTAGGTGTATTTTTATAAGTGGACACCGGTCTGTGCTGTAGTCTAGAAGAACACATGAAAAAATGGAAAATTATTAACAAAAAATGCCAAATTGACACATCAGAGTTATCAGTTTTAATCATGTTAATGTTCTGACTGATGTTTAAGAAGGTTTCTCATTAATAATTTGTACACTTGAAGCTTTAAACTCAGATGTGAGTTCAGTGTCTTTACTTCTAACAAGTGAAAATGCACCTCAGTTGTAATACAGTTAAATAACCACTAGATGGAGCCGTCAGCCAGGGAATCAATATGTTCTTTTCTGCTCTTGTCAGTACTTTGGGACCCTTGAAAACCACATGGGGTTTATCCTGATATAATACAGTTTCTCACATAATCAGAATAATACAGAAGATATAAAATCTCATAATAAAAAAAAAGAAGACATTTCATGTGTTATTTTCATTTTCTTCTCTTAGATCTCTGCCTTCAGTGCCATTGTTTGCTTTCTTTTATGCTATTGCATATTTCATATGGCACACAACCCATTTTAGGTTCTAAAGTCTACATAAAGTGCACAGACTATTACAAAAGTTAGACTCCATCTTCAACCAGAAAGGAAACGGGTCCCTAAAAGAGTCATATTTGATCTTCCTTCCTGCAGAGTTTTGTGTTTCACTTCTCAAATCTGAGATACTCTTCACATACTTTTCTGAGATGACATTGTATCTGTCCTGTTTTACAGTTGAACTTGACTCACACACTGACTGATTCTGATATGACTGTTGTTGACTGATGTGTCTGCAGGCTGCGGCTCAGACGAGACGGAGGTGTCAGAACATACGCGGCGTGAAACAATAACAGAAGGCGTCACATTTGTTTCAGCTCTGACCGGACTGACAGAAGCGCCTCCGCAAATATCCACCGAGCTTTTGTCTCTTCCCTCTTCCTCTCTTGTGTCTTACTGTCCTCTTTGTCTGATGTCGCTCCTCTGACGAGCTGACGAAAAGACGAAGGATGGAAGATTTGATTATTGCCATGACAACGCTGACAAGGTCCGGATGATTGATAATATTTCATGTCATTTGAATATCTAAGGATCTTGTTTTATATCAGAAATGAAAACTTGGTGCAGCTTTTACAGTTTATACTTACTGGAAAACATTCACAACAATCACAGTTTAGAAAACAGATACAATGTGCAGCACTAATAATCTTTATCATCTCTATTTGTTTCTGTTTATGACCTGTATGTATTTGTTGTACAATGTTATGACGTCTTCTCGCCACCAGAGGGCGCCACCGCATGATGTACTGAGATATCTGGGTATTTTTTGGGAGTGAAATTCAGTAAAAAAAAAAAAAAAAAGAAGTGGAATCTGGTTCCTGCTCTGATGAAGAATCAAAGAATTGGAGCATCTGCAGCTGATAAATGGATTAGACACACACACACACACACACACACACACACACACACACACACACACACACACACACACACACAGAGACAGAATGACATCAGTCACTCACACTACAAAGCTGTAGTTGTAACTCCGTCTCTCTCTCACACACACACACACGCACACACACTGTCGTCACTATAAATCTGACCTTGTCACTTCCCAGAACCAGGCAGTGATCCACATCCCATGACCACACACACACACACACACACACACACACACACACACACACACACACACACACACACACACACACACACACACGCTCCATGCACTCACGCACACACATCATAAAGCCCTCGAAGCTGCGTAATCTGCAAACAAACAGATGCAGATGCAGACAGTTTGTGTTCTTTGTGAGGATCAAAGATAAAATCTCTTCCTCACTTCTTCAAAGGGCTGTTTGAGGGTTCAGACGTGAGGTTAGGGTTAAAGGCAGAGTTACGTTGAGGCCAGTAAAGGGATTATCTTAGTGGGGTCCTCATGAGTTCAGTGCAAAGACAAATTAAGTCTGTCTTTTCTCAAAACTGTGAGTTCTGACAGTGAATATCAGTGAACACACATCAAAATCCACTAAAATCAACTATTACTTACTGTAATGTAATTTATGACTGATACCAGTTAACAGGAAGGGTTACAAATTTTGAGTTTTATAAAAACATAGTAGAGTAATTGGTGAATACACATTGATTTTGGACAATAATATTTTAGTCAGCATCATATTCAGTACTGTGCAAAAGTTTTAGACACTTTAGATGTTTAGATTCTTATACATCAAACCACAAACACCCAGCCAGAGTCATAAAGAATTATCTTCAGTCACTGATCTCAACATCATGGAGTCAGTCTGGGATTAACATGAAGAGACAGAAGCAGCAGAAGAAGAACTGTGGCGACTTCTCCAAGATGCAGAAACAACCGACCTGCCGAGTAGCTGAAACACTGAGAACTGCTGCTGGTTTAAAGGCAAAGATGCTCACAGCAACATATTGATTTACTTTAAGTTTCTGCTGTTTACTCAACTTTGGATCAAGTGATAAATAACTTTACTTTTAGAGCCTAAAGAACCGCTCTGTCCTCGCTCACCGACTAGCAAACTACTAACTTACAGTTTTCATAAAGTGAGTCTGATACTCCAGAGATACATTTGAAATGAAGAGTCGCTTTTAGAGAATATCAAATGAAATCATAAATGCATTTTTCAACTAGTCACAAGAATGACTAATTTCCTGACATTGAAAAAAATTAAATAATATATGAAGTGAAGTAAACAACTATTTTTGACTCGTTCATGTTTCCACTACATCTGAAGATGAGACCATTTAGACCACTAATAAATAAAAAAAAACGCAGGCTGTTGTTGTTTTGAATCAAGTTGTAATAAATAAATATGAAGGAGACAAGCACAGATGGAAAATAGAGATTACAAACTCCAGAGAGTCTGTTTTATGGTCATTTATTTATTTATTGATTTAGTGGATAACTGTATTGAATTAAATAATTATAATCATAATAAAACTGTATTTGTGCAGCACCTTTCATACCTGAGATGCAGCTAAAAGTGCTTTATGTAAAATGCATAAAACATTTAAAGCAATTGACAAACAAAAGGCAGCAAATAAACAATAAAACTAAAATAAAATTAAGAAAATAACATTTTCATATACAATTAAATAGGCAAAGTAATAAAAACAGTGTATTTAAAAGCAGGATTAAAAAGAAGGTCGTAATTAATTTATATCTAACAGATATTAGAGATATATATATATTTAGTGTTTTGTACAATAGAACAGAAAGAAAAGGTGAATAATTCATATTTTTTACAGAAGCAGGAGCTAAAGCTAAATTTAGAGCTCAGTTCTCATGACTGAAATACAGGAAATGTTTCTGATTTCCTAACAAGCTTTCTGCTTCCTGGAAAAGTTTGTGCAGCAGAAAAGAGCTAAAAGAGAAAATATGTGTAAGTGTGTGTTCAGGGCAGAGAGTGACTCAGCATGAGACAACAGATCTCTAACAGGAAGTAGACGCCTTCCTCCTCCATCCATCCATCCTCTCTCTCTCTCTCTCTCTCTCTCACATACACACCCTTTCCCAGCAGTGTGGTGAGCATCAGTGTGACTCCTGGTCTGAATGTCTGGAGCTGTTAGTGGGTACACTGCTGCTACTGCTGCTACTGCTGCTACTGCCATGTTTTATTCAGAGAACACACACACACACACACACACACACACACACACACACACACACACACACACACATAGACATAAACACACATGCTGAGCGGAGTGGTGCAGAGAGGAGAGGAGAGCTAAAAACAGCAGAGAGGAGAGAAAAAAAGTCAGGCAAATAAGGAGAGGCGAGGAGAGGAATTATGCCTCTAAAAATACCGACACACTGATGATACCGAAGAAACTCTGTGAGCAGCAGCAGCAGCAGCAGCAGCCTGATGAACAGAAAACATCTGAGTCACTGTAGTTATAAATACACACTCATCAATAAAAGATCCGAACGTCTCACAGAATATAAAACTGTAACTTTATGAATGAATGAATGTGAACAAACAGGCCTCCAGCTGCTGAAGCCGCAGCCTCTGTGATGGTTTAACAAAGCATAACAGCTACTGTTGTCGCCATAACGACCCCTCAGACAGATGAAAGGATACGGCTGGAAATGTTCTTTATTTGTCTTATTGTCAACAAATGTGCAGACTTCTCATGTTTGGATCCAAACCAACAATGAACTCATCCTACTAAAAAGTATTTTGTGTGTATTCACAGCCTGATATATCTTATTCCTCTGTGCTGTAGACCTCCGTTATTGTCCAAAAATGATAAAAAACACATAAATGAGTCACACCGCTGCACTGCACAAATATGTTTATTCTAGTGGACGTCCCAAAGTTTCAGAAGATACCAAATATAAGGCTGATTTTTTGGATAAATGGGTTTGGATGGAATCAAACACTAAATTAACAAACGAAACTACACCTCAGCCACAGGGCAACTATAATATAGCTTTATTTTACTAGAGTATTCATGTACAGCAATATCACAGCTAAAATTATGTCTGTTCTCATTTCTAACTGTTTGCAATCACTATTAAACAAGAATTTGTTAAATACTATTAATTAATTCTTAATTTAAGCCTGAAAATATCAATCTCAGATTAAGTCCATGTGATAAGGTAGTGATATTTAATATTTAAGGGTTCTTTATAGGCTTAAATTTGACCATGAATATGAAATTACATCCTGAATTTTAACCATAATAGGGAAATTAAGTCCCTTCAAATTATGTTGTTTTAAAATTCAACTCAGTAACAGAATCATAAGGCTTCAGTGAAGTGTTGAAACAAACAAATATGATTCTGTTCTTCTGTGTAGAACTTTAAAGCAGAGGTCAATAGATGTACAAATGGAAATTAATACATACAATTTGGTTCTCATATGTTTCCAAACTATAAAATTTGACATAACAAGATCAGACACAAATGTTGATGATAAATAAAAACTGCATCCAGGCTTCTGTCCTGCTCCTGTGGTTACAGAAATTGTTCTAATGGAGGAGAATTGATGTTTTCTTGTTGTATTTTGTTGGTATTTATCCTTAAAGAACCACAAAGCTCAGCTTTTAAGGGATTTAAATGCTTCACAGACTGAAAGTGACTCAACATGAAGAGGAAGAACTGAACTGAATCATCAAACTCTTTTCGTCTCCTCTTATATAAACATGCACTCGGGGTCTTTAAGTTATGGAGATGAAGGAAAAGGTTTGGGAGGCTGCTGAGTTACATAAATAAATCAACAGTCAGTGTGACCTGTGGCAGCCAGTCATTACGTAACAACACCACTGTGGGAAGAGGAAAGGCATTATGGGAAATTTACAGCCTGAGGTCAGACGGTTAAAATCGACTGATGTTCAACACGCAGCCGCTGAGAAGCATCGATACATGTTTTTATGTTTGATAGCAAATGTTTTACTGTCTTTGGATGAATAAAGGAAGCAGAGAGACGCTGCTGGAGGAGAAAACAATCAGCTTCTTCTCTTTTAAGTCTTTTAAGTTCATCCCACCAAAAGCAGAAAGAGATGCGACTGAACATGTCTTGACACTGACCTGATTTCTATCAACAGCTGAGATGTAGACTAATCATAGCCTGTATATAAAGATGGACATAGCGTGGTGTGACATCACCCGCTGGTTTGCACTGGAGCCAGTTTGAAGCCCAGAGTTGCTTCTTCCAGATAAGGAGTGTTGCCTTTCATGCTCTGGAAACACCACACGCTACCTCGGACCCAAGCTAACACTAGCTTACAGGGAACACAGAGCACTGCACACTTTGGCTAACATCAGCTACTTTAGCTAAATTGTGCTATACGTCTTCAAATCTTATTCACAGAGCAATAATTTCCAAAATGACCACCAGCACATTTATTAGAAGGCCTTAATTTAGAGATTGAGACAATAATGACTCATTGAAAACAATGATTTACTCAGTATTTCTAGAGAGAAGTTGAGGCTTTTTCAATGAGAGTCAGTTGGAGCAGCTAGCGACTGTTGGTGGAACTTTAAGCTACTTCAGACTCAAGACATGTAGCTGCTTCTTGAGACTAACCTGCCTGTTTATGAACGTCATGAAACTACACACACACAGAAAAAGAGAAGAGTCGGGCATTTAATATCTGAAAACTGCTAGCAGGCTAGTTAGCTCACTAGCTAATCAGCTTTCCGGTTAACTTGTATTTGTATTCGATATTTACTTGTGGGCAAGTTACAGTTTGGTACTGGAGTCTTTGACTCTCAAAAAAAGAAAGCCATGTAAATAAACCCAGTGCAGCCAGTTGTGTATTTGTGTCTCTAACATCTAACACCAGTATACTGTCACCATTAACTGTGTTTCCATCCACCTGCTTTTAATCACATTTTCAATATGTGCATAAAAAATCCTGCAGTAGAAACTGTAAAAGATTTCTACACTTGACTGAGGTTGAAAACTTGTCATATTAATAAAAGCAAAATGCAACAAAGTACAATGTAAACAGACATGAATCATGTGACCTAAAGAGCTGAAAACATCAGATCTGTGTGGAGCGATGATGAGGAGACTGTAACCTTCCTCACATGAATACATGAAACTAACAGAAATGTCATATTTACAATCTGGTTTCCACGTGTTTTCCATCGTTTGAGCTTTGACTTCTACTCTTTTAATGACATCATCTCGTTGTGTCTCTTCTTCTGCGATGGTTTAATGGTACTGATGGAAAATTAGAACCACCAACTGTCTATCTTGATGAACCAACTCCTAATATTTGGTAGTGGATGGACACACGCATTTAATGACCTTTACTTTTGCCAGTTTTCCGGAAATTCTGTTAAAATTTGCTCTACATTTGGATGGAACCCTAGTTATTGTCTCTTTCAGTTGACAAGAACAGACATTGATGTGTCTCTGATGCATTGTGGGATAGCTTTGGGGATTTAGAGCAAAGCAAATGACATCCAAGCCTTCGCTACAGCACCGTCAGAAAGATATGCACCAGTTTACATGTTGCACAAACCAGGATAACAAGCAGAAGTAAGACTTATTCAAAAAGTTAACATGGATGCTTGAAACATTTCTTTCTGCTACTGCCAAAGATACGCAAGATGACTAACCGTGAGGTAACCATCAGCTCTACAAGGACAACAAACATGACATTCATTCATACAGGCCTCAGATATGGATTATAATGTAGACATAAGGAGGAGTTCATGTTTACCTTGAGCTGCACCAGGTGGACGTCCACGTGTCTGTGGTCGCTGTCTTGTCCCACAGAGTGTGTGAGCTGCGTGACCCTGTCGCTGGTCACCCTCAGCCACGTCTCGATCTCCGGCAGGTGGAGGACGACCTTCCAGTCGGCTCCGGTGTGAAGGGGAGGAGGTTTCTTTGACCTATAACAGCGCATCATACTGCACATGAGACAAATGTAAAGACTACAAACTGTACACACACTGAGGCTTCATAAAGTAAGTCAGACTAGTTACAGGTTGTATGCAGTTCAACCAAAAAGTGATGTTCCTTTTCAGATTGTTTACTTTGAATAGTTTTTAAAAGCCTTAACATGTAATTACTGTCCTGAAATTCAGATAAAAAACAACATAATTTGTATGGCAGAAATTAATTGTATGTCATTAATTATCTTGCAGCCCCTCAGATTTAAACTGGAATTAAGCTTCTCCATGGTGCACGTAAGAAAACATTCACAACTGTTATTTGGACACGTGTGTTTCTTTTATACTTTTAACTTTTTTATTGCTTTTTCTCATGTAGTTTGGTGCGGCTACAGGACACATAACACAAAAGGAATTGTCACACAAAATACATATACTCAGCATGAATCAAAAACTCAGACAAGATGTGTCAGCGTCTCTGTTCAGGGTTTTTACTTTATCAAAACAACATAACAAACCAAATCAATCTGTACACATCCACCACTTATACTCTACACCCATTGGCTGCAAAGAGAAAAAGAAAAAAACAAACACAACAACAAAATAAATCAAATAAAATTAACCAGACAACAAAAAACAAGCAAAAACTACAACAAAACCTACAAACTGTGGCTGCCAAGCTAATATCATCTATTTGTACACATATTTAAATAAACAGTACAGCATATGTCTACTGTTGCAGAGTAGGAGTGTAACAAACGTGTCCACTAGGAGGCAGTGTCACGTTTAGCAAATCAAATTATTAAAATTGATGCACAAGAAATCAGGAAATGGAAATAAATTTCACCCTGGTGACGGTGTAAACAAACCACAACATCCGTGAAATGTTTAGCCAAACTCTGACAGAAAAATTAGAGAAGAATAGAGCTGCAACGATTAATGGATCAATCGATTGTCAAAAAAATTAATCTGCAACAATTGTGAAAATCGATTAATCAGTTTCCTTAACATTTCCTGTTTCCAGCTTCTCAAATGTGAGGATTTGCTGCTTTTCCTTTTCATATATGACAGTAAATTGAATATGTTAACATTTTAGACTGTTAGTCGGACAAAACAAGCAAACTGAAGACATCAATGTGGCCAATTTATCATTTCATAGACTGAACGATTAATTGACTTATTGAGAAATGGATCAGCAGATTAATCGATAATGAAAATAATCATTAGTTGCAGCCTTAGAGAGGATTATCAACCAATCAGCTCGCTCGACACGCAGGTTCCTGCATAGATTCTCAAGGACGAACCCCTGTCTTAGACCATCAGAACAAATGAAAAGACTCAAAATAAAGATTGTTCTGGTTGCTGATTGGTTACCTGTGGCGGGGGTCTCTCCCCAGGTGAGGCCCTCCCTCAGTGAGGCTGCCGGGGCTGGGGCTGGGGCCCGGCGAGGACTCCCCATCCTGTGACTGATGCTCCTGGTCCAAGGTGAAGGGGTTGGTGGTGGTGGCGGTGGTGGCGGTGGTGGGGGAGGTGGAGGTGTCGAGGTCCAGGGTCGGAGTGACAGAGGTGACCATCGGAGACAGCGGCTCAGGAGCCACGGGCGAGAGAGCTAAGACGCTCATGGTGTGAGAGAGGGAGAGAGAGGCGCAGGATTCCTAATTTCAGTGGACGAGCTTCATTGGAGTAAACTGGAGAGAAAGAGAGAGAGAGAGAAATATGTGGAGATGTGTCAAAATACAGAAATCCAGAGAAAGAAAAACAACAATAATGAGGGAAGGAAAGAAGAAATATATACCTAGGAAGGAAGGATAGCAGGAAGGAAGAGAAGATGGAAAGACAAAAGTTACGAAAAGGCAAAGAGATAATAGAGGGAAGGATAAATTGAGCAAAAGAGAGAAAGGAGGTGAGAAAATAAGGAGGGAAGGATGATGAAAGACAAGAGTAAATGAACAAAAATAAGTTACTGGGAAAAGATAAGACCGATAGAAGACACAGGACACAATGTTAGAAATACTGCGTGCATAAAGTACATAAATGTGTGTTAATATTAACCAGCTTTAAACTTTACATCATCAGTAATTTCCCAGGAAAAGTGTGGTTGTGATTGTTAAGGTTAGTGACAGAGACATCATCTCAACGGCGTCCTCACAAGAATAAAACTACAGACGAGCCGGTTTATTATAAGTCAATTTTCTGGTCTGGAGGAAAGACGAGCTGCAAATCAATGAGCTGGAGGAGACAGCACCGCGGCTGCTGCTTTCATACAAGGATGATACACACACACACACACACACACACACACACACACACACACACACACACACACACACACTCACCCAATGTCCTACATCTAAGAACAAAGACTCATACACCCACATTCCTACATCTGAACACACATCCAGACGTGAAACAAGCTTGAAAAAGCAAGAAATCATCTTAAAACACAAAAGGCAAATCTGAAAACAGGACTAAAGTCACCACTGAGGAAAGCTGAGGTCATTCTCTTTAATATTTCTGGTAATTTGGGAAGTTTATTATCTGGAAAAGAAGTCATCATTTTTATTGTTACTATTTATTATTAATTTCATTATCTATTTATCTGCTGATTATTTTCTCAAATATTTTTTTGGTCAATAAATTGTCAAAAAATATTCAGTTTACAAATCTTCACACCGCAGACGCTAGATTCAGCACATTTGACACTTTTGTTTGAAAAATCAAAACAGTTGCTGATTAATTTGTTTCCATCGACTGATAGATGAATCAATTAGCAGAACTTAATTATGCAAATTGTGTTTTTTTAAGGCTGCTTCTCTTAGTTTTTGGACTAAATATCTAAAAAACTATAGCTTTTGAAACAGTATTCTGACCATCGCGCATGGAAACAGGATTTACAGGAAAATATTACTGAGAAAATGTGATTTAGATTGTTGTGATTTAGATAATTAGAGCTGAGGTTGAATATGATTTTATCAAATGTTAATACAGTACCATTATCTTATTTAATCTATTTGGGTTTAGTGACTAAAGTTAATTAAATTGTGACTCAAGAATAAATAAGTATAATTAAAATAACTAAAACACTCAGTTGAGATCTGTTCTTTTATTGGTCAAGAGACTAATTAATGTTTACAACTTGTAGCTAAAAATTAAAAATGAGATGAGCAGCAGAGGATGTGAAATTTTATTAATTAAATATTGAGTGTATTTGTTTTTTTTTATATATATATATACTTTATTTTATTGTCATCATGGCATTTCATACATTTTACTTATGTTATATAGTCCATGTAATGATGACAATACATTTTTTAATGATATATATATAAATAATGTGTGTGGGTGTGTCACCCAGTGATACATCATACAATAAATTATACAATAAATTATACAATAAATAAATAAATAATGACAATTTTACAGTACTGACTTTGATTATACAATGTTGTATTAATTCTGAATTAATAGAAAAATGTCTTTGATCCCATTTCATATTTGAGAATCTATTTGGAAGTATTCCATAAATCTATAGTTTATTCTTCTATCAGAATTTCCCGCCTTCTTTTTTAGAAGAGGAAGGTAAAGAAGGGGAGAAAAAAAAAAGGAAATCCAACACAAAACAAACAGCATCAAAAAGCTGAGATAAAGGTTTTATGTGTATTTGACATTTTGAAATAAAAGTTAAAACCTTTTAAATGTTACTCAGCTTATTTTTGCTTCACAAATCGTCTGACTGAGAACAAACACCAGCCGACAGCCATGGTTCATTTTGACCTTTTAGCAAGTGAACTAATTACAGCATCAACATGAATCAGTCACAGCTGATACTGAGTGTTTTATCATTTTAAACAAAACCCAACCCTTGTTATCAAATAGAAACATGTGAATTCCCCTCGTCTGAAAACCAATAAAGTCTTATCTTGTTAAAGTCAAACAAAAATAGCATTATACTCCTTTAAGTCATGATCATGTATTAACAAATGAATAAATGTAGCTGAGTTAGTGTTATTGTAGTTCACAAAGCCTCCCGGCCAATAAGAAGTCAGCAGCAGTGAGTGATGAACCAGTTAGAGAGCTGCTACATTACAGTCTGACCTTTCAGTCTGACATCAAATGTCTGACTGTGAAGAAACACACACAGAGATATAAATCCCACAGTGACCTTCATACACAGCTGATGAAGTGAAGAAACAGCTGTTCACTATCACACCAACACAGATAAGGAAACACAGTGAGACAGATAAAGAGAAAAAGAGAAATCTAAAAGTATATCATGGACAGAGGTGAAGTTAAAAAAATTATCCTAAAAAGGGAAACACTTTTAAGAAATAAAGTGCAGATCTTTAAATCCACCTTTTCACCGACACAGCTGTTGTTTTCATACGTTATCATGTCTTGATAAACTTCAGTTTTTATCACTGCCGCCAAGATCACAAGGCCAACTTTCTGCTGCATGCACCTCTGTGTCAATCACTCGTTTAATGTTTTACTAAAACACATCATACAAGACAAATATGCTCTTTATTCCACCAAGGAGTTACAGTTAAATGTCACAGTGTCATAGTCAGAGCTGATCAGCCATTAGCAGCCTCTGAGGGGCCGTGAAGGAAAAAATATCTAGCTAATTTGTGCTTTCAATTTAAAGATATATGAGATTCGTCTAAGATATGTGAATATACCTCGGGATTCGAGAGCATAAAAGATATTAAAACAGAATATAAAAGCAACACAAGTAAAAACACATTTAAAAACAATTAAAAAGTGTTACATTTGGAGATAAAAAAAGAAGCTAAAAAGGGAATAAGAGAGATAAAACAAGAGAATAAAAGTAACAGTGCAGTGTAAAATATCAGCTGCGATTGCTCACAAACCTGAAGTAAATCAAACAAGTTTTGCTCACGCTTCACTGAACACATATGCACACTAATTATTATATTGAGAGCACAAATGAAATTTTTTTTTTCCTCCGTGGCCCCTCTCGGGCTCCGTAGGTAGAAGCTTTGGTAGCCGATAAACACCTTGTATATAAGAGAGTATCAGTAGTGTAGATAAGTACCTGTGTTGTCTCCTATCACGTTGTCATATTGTCAATACAAGGATCAAAATCAATGCAGCAGAACCAGAAATATCATCGTTTTAATTCAATCCATTCCTCTTCCTTTTCTCCTAGATTACCCACAGTGCAACTTCACTCCGTTAAAGCAACCTTACAGATATGTGTGCATGATTCCGGTAGAGTCACTAAACAAACTTACAGTCTTCAGCCCAAAGTGACATCACTTGAAGCAATTTATCAGACTGTGTGCAGCTGTAGAGAAGCTCAGGATATATAGTGACACAACTACCATGTGTTGTGTTTACCGCCACATACGAGCAATAAATCTCCTGTTCATGTATGATAATCTCTCTCTGCCGGCATCTGTAAAAGCTTATTAACAGCTACTGTACCAGCTACGCTAAATAAAAGGTCTTCCAACCACAGTTTAGCTGTGTAAGCTAACAGGACAGAACCCTCTTAAAGGAGCAGCGTGTAGGATTTAGTGACATCTAGTGGTGAGGTTGCAGATTGCAACTAACTGAATACCTACTTGTGAGGAAGCCTGACCATAGTGGCTAGGAAGGTGGTAGGAGGCAGACTCTTGCTGAATGAGTAAAAACTGATTTATTCAAACCAAAAAGGTGTCTCAAAAAATGACATTAACACAAGCAAAATCGAAGTTAACTAGCTTAACTCACTAGCATGATCATGTGCACACAGCTACACCGCCATCTTCTAATTTCTGCTCCCCCTAAACCTACATCTCTTCCCTTAAATAGGCCCTCCAATCTATCAGGCAGAACCATATTTATTGCGGGGGTGTCCTTTCCCTTATACCACCTGACATATAACAATGCTACTTGTATCAGTCAACATTCTTTACACAAAAAGCATCCACAACATTAACCCTCAACCTGAGCCAAAACAAATACAAATCATATCGATACTAAACCAAACATTTAATGAAATAACATAAATCCCCCCAATACTTGGTCTAACCCAGTGACATCACCGATGACATAACCCAGTGTATAAATACAGGAAGTAGTTAAGTGCCTCCTCCTTTTGTTTGTGGAGCACATGGTGGGTACGGTAAGTAGCACAGAAAGAATATGATTGAATTATAAAATGCAGAACTAAACCAATAAACAATAACTAAACTTAACAATACTTGTCTGTGTTTTTACTTTAACCAAAAATGTTGCTGGTATGCAAACCACAAACAAACCCGGGATAGTATGTGTGTCTGCAAGTTACAGATTAATGCTGGACCTATGGCTAAACAGAAACATGGCGGTGCAACATGGCGGCCTCAATGGAAGAGGAGCCGCTCCCTATGTAGATGTAGAGGGCTCATTCTAAGGTAACGAAAACACAACAATTCTTATTTTCTTGGGATTATACACTAATTAAAACATACTTATGAATATTATATTCCATTTATGCCAAGTCTGTTCCACTAGATGCCACTAAATTCTACACACTGGTCCTTTAAAACTGATAAATAATGAATGGAAAATACAGATTTCGGTGAAGAATAAGCAGGAAACCGACTCAGAGAAACAAAGGCAGAACTACCTTCCTCTCTCCTGTTTCCTCAGCAGTTTAATCTCATTATTCTTCCTCTCTAACTTCCTTTTTCTCTGCAGCTCTTCTGTCTTCCTTTATTTTCTATCTCCCTCATTTCATTCTCCATCTCTACAAACCCTTTTTCTTCCCTTCATCCTTGTACAATCACATTTCAGCAGCCATCTTTTTGTCTCCGTGCCCCTCCTTCACCCGTCCATCTGTTCATATGTTCATTTCATTTATATGCCTTACTCTCAGGCTCACTGTGAGATGCTCTACATGGGATTTGGAGATGAAGATTGAACTGCAACATTTACAAAAATTTGATCTACTAATGCTCTACTTATTTGCTCCATATTCTGTGTTGGTCTGTTGTCAGATTTGTTGTTTTTTTATGTGCATGAAAGCCTTGTCGAAGTAACCATATAACTTTGTCTTTAAAGGAGAAATAATATTAATATAGGTCTCAAATTCTGTGGGACCAGGTCTCAGTTTAAAGCCTGTGCAGAACTCTGTTCAACACCCAGAAATCTAAAATAACCAAATACTTGCTGAGTGCTTAACTGCACGTACACAGGTGGGTTTTAAAGCTTGAAAACAATGCTGACTGTGAACATAACACACACAGTTTAGGAGACTTATCAGAAACATTTCCTCCATGTAAGAAGCCTTTTGGCTCGTTATGGTGTCATTAAAACCTCATAAAATGCCATAATTTTCCATCGGTGCAACAGCAAATACACTGACAACATCGACACAAAACAATATTATGGTAAATTTGAAATTCATGACAGATTAGGAGGACGGCTCCATGATTTTTGGTACAGGTGGAACATACAGTATGGGAGAAGGTACAGGTTATTTAAATGTGCTGTATGTTATTCATCTACAGATCTCTTGTAATGAAACACACCACAGCTCTATTACAGTTCATGGTTCAGCATTTATGGCCTGGTAATGATCTCCCTTATCAGAATCACAACAAACAAACAAAGAAATAAAAGTATTTCTTCTTTGAGAAAGAAACGTATAAAGACTGACTATAAAGCTCCAAAAAAAGAGAAGAGCTTCAGGAGGGAACAGAGTAAATACTGAGAACACTGCGACTTCAACCAGCTGTTGACTGAAGACATTTTCAGATAACTTTCTACAGGAGGGACTGGAACTGAAGTCTTTGAACTTTCTGCCTGCTGTGTTTGTAGCTTCACTTGAAGAGAAAATGGCTTCAGAAACAAATCTCTCTTGTCCTGTCTGTCATGAAATCTTTCACGAGCCGGTCCTTCTGTCATGCGGCCACAGTTTTTGTAAAGCCTGTTGGCAGCGGTGGTGGACAGAAAAACCATCTCATAAGTGTCCAGTTTGCAGGACGAGATCTTTGCAGAGTGATCCACCTCCAAACTTGTCACTAAAGAATCTGCGTGAGTGTTTTTTAGAGGAGAGAGCTCAGAGAGCTTCAGCAGGAGCTGAGCCTCTCTGTAGTCTGCATGCTGAGAAATTCAAACTCTTCTGTTTGGAGCATCAGCAGCCAGTGTGTGTCATCTGTCTGCATTCAAAAACACACACCAACCACAGCTTCAGACCCATCGACGAAGCTGCACGGGATTACAAACACGGACTTCAGGACTGCCTGAAGCCTTTACGGGAGAAACTGGAGCTCTTTAATGACATTAAACAAAACTTTGATCAAACAACAAAGGACATTGAACTCCAGTATGAAGACACAGAGAGGCAGTTTAAGGACGTGTTTTCAATGCTTCAACAGTTTCTACAAAGGGAAGAGAAGGTCAGGATCGCTGCACTGAGGGGGGAAGAGAAGCAGAAGAGTCAGATGTTGAAGAGGAAGATTGAAGCTCTAGACAAAGAGATAGCAGCTCTTTCAGGCACAATCAGAGCCACAGAGGAGGCGATGAGAGCTGAAAATCTCTGTTTCCTGCAGAACTACAAGACTGCAGCTGAAAGAGTCCAACAACCCCTCCCTGACGTCCCAGAGCCGATCCCAGGAGCTCTGTTAGACATGGACAAACACCTGAACAACCTGCCCTCTGTTGTCTTAGACAAGATGAAGGAGGTTCTGCAGCCAAAGACAAGAATTGAGTCCCTGCAGTACCGTCCTAGAGACCCAGAGATATCTGACCTCAGCTGTAGAATCAAGGCTTTGACCAGGAAGAGCTTTAGTCTCACTCAGTCAATGAAGAGTGAAATCAAGGAGTCCCGTCCGTCCCGTCTTCAGCCACCACCAGTAATTAATACTGGAAACAGCATAGTATAACTGTAAAAGGTTGATTGTGATGAAACAGAGAAGCATGTATGTTGAATGAATGGATGTTTTGTTTATTCACATATATAGATTGCATGTTTATGTTTATTTTTGTCGAAAATTGTATCTCCACAATTCTACATATTTAGTTTATATATATATATATATATATATATATATATATATATATATATATATATATACATACATACCTAAGAATTACTGTATACCCTTCATAAAGTTGGACTGTTGTGTTGTGCATTAGTTTAAACTGACAAGTGAGTGTAATTAATGAGATCAGATATCGAGTGTTTCTTTATGAAGTACAATGACATTCATTCATTCTGTTTGGCACTTTATCAAATCAGACGTCACTTTATTTAAAGAATATATTTTAGATTCAGACTTAATATCATGTTGATGTGGAAGAAACTAAATCTTTCTGTACTGTTTGTACTAATTGTCTTTGAAATGTTTGTTATTATGTTTACTGTGATCATTTACATGAGGCTGACATAACGTCAAAAAATCAGGAAATAATAAAGTAAATTACTTCAGACTCACTGACTCTAATTCCATCATCATCATCATCATCATCATCATCATCATCATCAGGGGGTGGAGTTTGCTCCACCTGCATATGGATACAAAGGACTAAAATTATAATCTGATACTTTCATTTTAAACGTAGCAGCCGACAGAGTTTGTAAAGTGATTAGTTCTGTAATTTAATACAAACTGTGCATAAGTGAAAAGGTGTGAACGTTGTCGTACTGAGGTGATCTTGGTTTTACATTAACAGGGCTGCTACAGTTAAACATTAACACTAAAAACAAATGGTTGTGATCTGATTGCTCAAAAACTATGTTGACTGTACACATGTCATGCATAGCTGAGGTTGATCATGTTATATTTATAGACTTACAGGAACTTGTTATCATGTGATTACTGTAACCGACCTGCCAGCTGGGTGGAGACACTTCATAACTTGTTTTGGTGCTATTAAAACCAAATAAGATGACTTGACTAAACAACCATCAAATAACTTCATAAAGCAGCTTATAGCTCCATAATGTTCAGGTGGGATGTCTAAGAAAAAGCAGTTTATTTAAATGTGGTGTATGAGTTTCTCCTTCTTGGTACTTTTGTGAGTTATGAAAGCAACGCTTGGAATGAAACACAACCCACATCTATTAGAGTTTACAGACACAAGATCCACCCTTTACCTGAAACACCTGAGACCAACCAGGAAACAGTATTGATTTATCTTGATTAAAATGGCACAGATTTATGTTCAGGTGAAGCCTGAAACTCTCCACAACTGAAACAGGACAACTACCAGAGAGTCAACTGGTAATACCAGAATACTACAACTTCAACCAGCTGATGAGCTGATGACTCCAGGAGATTTTCTTCTCCTCATCAAGACATTGGGTTGTGTTGGGACCTGTTGTCGTTGTGGACCTGTGAAGACCTTTGAGATTGTATATGATACTGGGATATAAAAATTAATTTGACTTGGGAGTGGAGGATCGGCTGGTTGTAGCTGTTTGAGCTGCTGTGATCTATAATTTGGAGAGAAAATGGCTTTTCAGTCAGAAACAAATCTCTCCTGTCCTGTCTGTCGTGAAATATTTCAAGATCCGGTCCTCCTGTCGTGCGGCCACAGTTTTTGTAAAGCCTGTTGGCAGCAGTGGTGGACAGAGAAACCATCTCATAAGTGTCCAGTTTGTAAGAGAAAATTTTTACATAGGAATCCACCTCAAAACCTGGCATTAAAGAACCTGTGTGAGGCTTTTTTAGAGGACAAAGCTCAGAGAGCTTCAGCAGGAGCTAAACCTCGCTGTAGGCTGCATAATGAGAGACTCAGACTATTTTGTCTAAACCATCAGCAGCCAGTGTGTGTCATCTGTCTGCATGCAGAAACACACACCAACCACAGCATCAGACCCATCAACGAAGCTGCACGAGATAACAAAAATCTACTTCAGGAACTCCTGAAGCCTTTCCGGGAGAAATTGAAGCTCTTTAATGACATTAAACGAAACTTTGATCGAACAGAAAAGGACATTAAACTCCAGTATAAAGACACAGAGAGGCAGATTAAGGACGTGTTTTCAATGCTTCAACAGTTTCTACAAAAGGAAGAGAAGGTCAGGATCACTGCACTGGGGGGGGAAGAGAAGCAGAAGAGTCAGATGTTGAAGAGGAAGATTGAAGCTCTAAACAAAGAGATAGCAGCTCTTTCAGGCACAATCAGAGCCACAGAGGAGGCGATGAGAGCTGAAGATCTCTGTTTCCTGCAGAACTACAAGACTGCAGCTGAAAGAGTCCAACAACCCCTCCCTGACGTCCCAGAGCCGATCCCAGGAGCTCTGTTAGACATGGACAAACACCTGGACAACCTGCCCTCTGTTGTCTTAGACAAGATGAAGGAGATGGTCACCACTCCTGAGGTTCTGCAGCCAAAGACAAGTACTGATCCCCTGTGGTACCGTCCTAGAGACCCAGAGGTATCTAACCTCTGCAATATAAACAGAGCTGCATCCAGGACGAGGCTTAGTCTCGCTTTTCCACCAAGGAATGAAACTTCAGGACTCAATCTTAGGGGTTACGAGTCACATTTCTCACCACTCACAGCTCCTTCAACCCGAAGAATATCCCGGTCTTCAACCAATATCAATAATCTGTACAGAAGATAGGAATATTGGGTTTTAGACTTGAGAAAACAGCAGCTTCAAAGTGTAACTGTAAAAGGATGATTGTGATGAAACAGAGAAGGATGCACAGTATGTTTAATGAATAATTTGTTTATTCATATATATATAGATTCCAAGAAAAACTATCTTGACTCTTGTTTTTATGTTTATTTTGTTGAAAACTGCAACTCCACAATTCTACATATTTAGTTCTTATACATATACATATACAAATATATACTCAAGAATTACTATATACCCTTCATAAATGTAGGACTGTTGTGTTGTGCATTATTTTAAACTGACAAGTGAGTGTAATTAATGAGATCAGATATCAAGTGTTTCTTTATGAAGTACAATGACATTCATTCATTCTGTTTGGCACTTTGTCAAATCAGACGTCACTTTATTACTTTATTTAAAGCCTGTATTTGGATGCAGACTTAATATCATGTTGATGTGGAAGACACTAAATCTCTACTGTTTGTAATAATTGTCTTTGAAATGTTTGTTATTATGTTTACTGTGATCATTTACATGAGGCTGACATAACGTCAAAAATCAGGAAATAATAAAGTAAATTACTTCAGACTCACTGACTCTAATTCTATCATCATCATCATCATCATCATCATCAGGGGGTGGAGTTTGCTCCACCTGCATATGGATACAAGGAACTAAAATCATAAGCTGATACTTTCATTTTAAACGTAGCAGCCGACAGAGTTTGTAAAGCGATTAGTTCTGTAATTTAAAACAAACTGTGCATAAGTGAAAAGGTGTGAACGTTGTCGTACTGAGGTGATCTTGGTTTTACATTAACAGGGCTGCTACAGTTAAACATTAACACTAAAAACAAATGGTTGTGATCTGATTGCTCAAAAACTATGTTGACTGTACACATGTCATGCATAGCTGAGGTTGATCATGTTATATTTATAGACTTACAGGAACTTGTTATCATATGATCACTGAACCGACCTGCCAGCTGGGTGGAGACACTTCATAACTTGTTTTGGTGCTATTAAAACCAAATAAGATGACTTGACTAAACGTCCATAATGTAGCTCCATAATGTTCAGGTGGGATGTCTAAGAAAAAGCAGTTTATTTAAATGTGGTGTATGAGTTTCTCCTTCTTGGTACTTTTGTGAGTTATGAAAGCAACGCTTGGAATGAAACACAACCCACATCTATTAGAGTTTACAGACACAAGATCCACCCTTTACCTGAAACACCTGCTACCAACCAGGAAACAGTATTGATCTTTATCTTGATTAAAAGACTAACAAACACATAGGCACAGATTTATGTTCAGGTGAAGCCTGAAACTCTCTACCAGAGTCAACTGGTAATACCAGAACACTGCAACTACAACCAGCTGATGACTCCAGGAGATTTTCTTCTCCTCATCAAGACATTGGATTGTGTTGGGACCTGTTGCCGTTGTGGACCTGTGAAGACCTTTGAGACTGTATGTGATACTAGGATATACAAATTAATTTGACTTGGGAGTGGAGGATCGGCTGGTTGGAGCTGTTTGAGCTGCTGTGATCTATGATTTGGAGAGAAAATGGCTTTTCAGTCAGAAACGAATCTCTCCTGTCCTGTCTGCCAGGAAATCTTTAAAGATCCAGTCTTCCTGTCATGCAGCCACAATTTCTGTAAAGCCTGCTTGCAGAGGTGGTGGACAGAGAAACCATCTCATGAGTGTCCACTTTGTAGAAGAAGATCTTCACAAAGTGATCCACCTCGAAACTTGGGGCTGAAGAACCAGTGTGAGGCTTTTTTAAGGGAGAGAGCTAGAGTCCGAAGTCTGCATGCTGAGAATCCCAGACTCTTCTGTCTGGACCAGCAGACAGAAGCTCAAACTAACAATAGCATCAGACGCGTCGCTGAAGCTGGTCAGGATTACAGCGACGGACATCGGGAACTCCTGAAGCCATTACAGGAGAAACTGGAGCTCTTCAGTGATTACAAAGGAAACTTTGTTCAGACAGCGGCGAACATCGAAGTCCAGGCTGAAGACACAGAGAGGCAGATTAAGGACGTGTACTTGATGCTGAAGAACTTTCTCAAAAGGGAAAAGCGGGCAAGGATCGCCGCTCTGAGGAAAGAAAAGAAGCAGAAAAGTGAGATGGTAAAAAAGAAGATCGAGGCTCTGAGCAGAGACGTAGAAGCTCTTTCGGACACAATCAGAACCACAGAGGATGTGCTGAGAGCTGAAGACGTCTCATTCCAGGAGAGGTACGGCATCGCGGCTGAAATAGCCCATTTTTCCCCGCCAAATGACCCGCAGCCCGTAACAGGAGCTGCGATAGACATGGAGAAACATCTGAACAACCTGGCCTTCGACATGTTGGACAAAGTGAAGGAGAAGGTAATCTCCTCCAGTCAAAACCCCAGAACTTCTGATCCAGACCCCTCAGTGGTCTCCCTGGGTAGATATCTGTCCAGACTGAGAGTTGGACAGAGACAGAACTCTTCTGGACTCCCAGAGACATCCAGATACTTCGATACACACCAGCATAGTGCTTTCCTCTATGGAGCCGCCTCAGATTCAGAATCAGATTCAGATTACTTTCTTAACCATTAAATTTACATAAAATGGAAATTCGTCTTAGACACTGACATATGAGATAACACACACCATACACAACAATACACAATAATTACACATTAAGTCCTCAGCCAGTACTGATGTCTGATTCCCCACTAATAGCAATAGAAACATCATAACTTAGACTGTTTCCACACTGAGTTTGTTGGAGTCAGTCCCCTCTAACCTCACTAGACTGCTGCAAAACTGATGTTTCAATTCACAGCCCATTTGTTTACTGGTCTGGTCAGAAAAGTAAGGCTGCGTACCACCGAAAAACAAGCTTGTCTGGTCCATTTTGAAATGTCTCTGATCCTAAGATTCAGTATGATGGCCAATCCGTGCAGTTGATCAATCCACTCTTTTATTACTGTTTGTCCACCTCAGTCTGTTAGTGAGTCCTTTTACGACAAAGAGTAGCAGTGACAAGTGCCGATGTAGGCAAATTGCTAATTAACGTTTATTCTGTGAGTCACTTGATGACAGGCCAAAATGAAACTCAGCTGTTTTTGGGGCCCAAAGCTCATTTGTGAGCAGCTGTTCAATCATGAGTGTTTCTATAGTTCCAATAACACCGACAGAGTGATACGTCTTCTCTCTAGTGGATCATGTGATATCAATGTAAGGAGTCTCATTCTTCAGTTAAACATTAATCCATATCTTTATCAGCAGATGCCGATATTAAAGGATTCAGATCAGGATCAGTGGCAGAAAAATAATGATTGTGACGTGCTGCAAGAAAAAAGTATCAGAAGCCTGTGTGATGTTTACTGTATATTCATTTTCTGTGATTCAGATGTTATGAGTCTTGAGCTTGTTGTTCAATGTGGGTTATTGTTTAGTTAAAAAGTGTTTTTCTGCAGAGCATCATGAGTCACTTTGTCAAAGTTTATTTAGAAGTAAAGATTCAAACTTTAAATATTTCAGTGAAAAAGGAACATTTTTCTGTACTGATGCATTATTATGATCACTGTGATTATATACACAGGGTGGATAAAATAATAGAGACACCTGATGATATACTGTCAAAATTAATAAAGAATGAAGTGATCTGTACTGAGTAGTTTCATCATCGTCATTACTGTTGTACTGCTGTTATATTCATTTTAAATGTATTTTAGTGGTTTTATTATGACATTTTGATCATTTTTGCACTAGTCTCATGTTGTTTTACTGTTTAAATTTGTTCTGTCTTGTTATCAGCTTGCTGTTGCATCAGCGTATGAATGTGTGTGTGAACGGGTGAATGTGACTTGAGCGGTCGAAAGACTAGAAAGGCGATAAACAAGAACAGTCCATTTACTTTATTTAAAGCCTATTAGTATTTTGGATTCAGACTTAATATCATGTTGATGTGGAAGAAACTAAATGTGTACTGTTGTTTGTAATAATTGTCTTAGAAATGTTTATTATTATGTTTACTGTGATCATTTACACGGGGCTGATATGTTATAACACCAAAATCAGGAAACAATAAAGTTAATTACTTCAGACTCACTGACTCTAATTCCATCATCATCATCATAATCATCATCATCATCAGGAGGTGGAATTTGCTAATCTGTGCATTCAGCCGACAGAGTTTGTAAAGCGATTAGTTCTGTAATTCTAAACAAACTGTGCATAAGTGAAAACTTGTTGTATTGAGGTGATCTTGGTTTTACATTAACATGGCTGCTACAGTTAAGCATTAACACTAAAAGCGGATGGTTGTGATTTGATTGCTCACAAACGGTACTGACTGTGAACATGTCATGCGTAGTTCAGGTCGATCATTTTATCTTTAAAGATTTACAGGAACTTGTTATCATATGATCACTGTAACTGACCTCCCAGCTGGGTGGAGACACTTCATAAGTTGCTCTAGTGGGACTGAAGCCAAATAAGATGACAAGGCTAAACACCAGAGCGAGCTTCATGCACTGTGCGTCTGTTAAAAGTACGTAGCCAACAGCTCTATAACGTTCAGCTGAGATGAATATTTGAGTTTCTTCTTGGTGTATATTAGTGAGTAATAAGAGCAAACACACTGTGTGTTTATCATAACAAATCCACCCTTAACCTGACTCACCTGACACAAACAAGGAAACAGCCTTGTGTTTATCTCGATCTTGATTAAAAGACTAATAAGCAGGTGACCCGTGCAACTTCTCACAAACAAGGAGAGGAGAGCTACCAGAGCACACGGCGTTGAGACTGGGAGATTTAGAAGAAGACCCTGACCTTCCTAGAGGGATTCTAGAGGATTCCTCTGCAGTTGTGGACCTTTAAGACATCATATGTGATACTGGGATATACAAATACATTTGATTTGGAAGGAGACTGGTTTCCTGCTGCAGTTGCATTGCTGCTGTTTTTGTATAAGTTGGAGAGAAAATGGCTTTTCGGTCAGTGCAGAATCTCTCCTGTCCTATCTGCCAGGAAATCTTTAAAGATCCAGTCTTCCTGTCATGCAGCCACAACTTCTGTAAAGCCTGCTTGAAGAGGTGGTGGACAGAGAAACCGACTCAGGAGTGTCCACTTTGTAGGAGAAGATCTTCACAGAGTCATCCACCTCGAAACTCGGGGCTGAAGAAGCAGTGTAAGGCTTTTTTAAGGGAGAAAGCCCGAGCCCGTAGTCTGCACGCTGAGAATCTCAGACACAAACATGTTGCTGAAGCTGGTCAGGATTACAGCGACGGACATCAGGAACTCCTGAAGACCTTACAGGAGAAACTGGAGCTCTTAAGTGATTACAAAGGAAACTTTGTTCAGACGGCGGCGAACATGGAAGCCCAGGCCGAAGACACAGAGAGGCAGATTAAGGACGTGTACTTGATGCTGAAGAACTTTCTCAAAAGGGAAGAGCGGTCAAGGATCGTCGCTCTGAGGAAAGAAAAGAAGCAGAAAAGTAAGATGATAAAAAAGAAGATCGATGCTCTGAGCAGTGACATAGAAGCTCTTTCGGACACAATCAGAACCACGGAGGATGTGCTGAGAGCTGAAGACGTCTCATTCCAGCAGATGTACGCCGTCGTGGCTGAAATAGCCCATTTTTCCCCGCCGAGCGATCCGCAGCCCGTAACAGGAGCTGCGATAGACGTGGAGAAACATCTGAACAACCTGGCCTTCAACATGTTGGACAAAGTGAGGGAGACAATAATCTCCTCCAGTCAAAACCCCAGAACTTCTGATCCAGACCCCTCAGTGGTCTCCCTTGTGGAAGATCTGCCCAGACTGAGAGTTGGAGAGATCTTATCTCATCCTTTTTGAAATGACTCTGATGCTGAGATTCAGTATGGTGGCCAATCCATGCAGTTGATCAATCCACCCTTTAATTACTGTTTTCCACTGTGTTTTGTCTGTTAGTGAGTCCTTTTACCACAAAGAGTAGCAGTGACGATGGAAGCAAATTGCTAATTAACGTTATTTTGTGAGCAGCTGTTCAATAATGAGTGTTTCTATATTTCCAGCAACTCCAACAGAGTGATACGTCTTCTCTCTAGTGGATCATGTGATATCAATGTAAGGAATCTCATTCTTCAGTTATACATTAATCCATATGTTTATCAGCAGATACCAGTAATAAAGGATTCAGATCAGGACCAGAGGCAGAAAAATAATGAGTCTCTTGTTCTGCAACTGGGCTCATAAAAAGTCTTCATATCACTAAATTTTAAAGCAAAAACCGCTCTGACTCAGAGTAAACTGTCAGTGTGAAAGGACCTTTGAACCCTTGAAGATCTGGAGCAGCTTTTAATGCTGCAAGAAAAAATAATGTGAAACTGTACATGAAGAATAAATTGTTGGATTCAGATGTTTAGACTTAAAGAAAATCTTGAGTTGACTTGTTTTATTTCATTTTTCTTTTTTAATTCAAAAAATTCTTCCTGTTGTTCACACTGTTGTTGTTCAACAGGGCTTATTGTTTTTTTTTTTTAAAGTTTATTTAAAAGTAAAGATTCAGACTTTAAATAATTTTGGTGAAAACATTTTTCTTACTGAGGCATTAATGCTGAAATGCTTATTATTATTATGCTCACTGTGATTATATTCAGAGACACCTGATAACATACTGTCAAAATTAATAAAGAATGAAGTGAGTAAATTACTTCAGATTTACTGAGTAGTTTCATCATCATCATCATCATCGTTAAATGTATTTTAATGGTTTTATTATGACGTATTGATCATTTTTGCACTGATCTCAAATTGTTTTATTGTTTAAATTAGTTCTGTCTTATTATCAGCTTGTCTGTAAAGCGCTTTGAAATTGTGGTCTCATACAAATAAAGTCTGACTGATTGACTGATTGATTGATTGATTGATTGATTGATTGATTGATTGAAAGGAAATCATACCATACAGGCTTTGTCTAGGAAACATTGTAAATATGATATTTGCAGTATTATACAGCAGAACATTAATGCTGAAACTGCACCCGACCCATCCAACAACATGAATTCTGCAAATATTGCATCTAAACTCTGACGGATCTGCTTTTAACAAACACATACTGAGCTCTCAGTGAAGTCAGATAGTCCCACCAAATAAAACCTGCTTACAGATCATCTTTTTATGAGCTTTAATAGACAAAATCCTGCTTCTGCTGCCAGGAGGAGTTGCTAAGAGACGGAATTGTGCTGAATTTATCAAGACAACAGGTGAACATGATGGAAATAACAGCAGCTGCGAGAGCAAATTAAAACAGGAAACAGATCACTAGAATATAATCAAATACTCTTATAAAAGAAGGGAAATTAAAAAATAAAAGCCAACATCTGAAAGCTTGTATGTGAACAACCACCTGAAACGTCACTCAAACATCCAGTAGAGCATTAAAAAGACGACCCTGATGTCACCCAAAGACACAACTCTTTGCTACTCGCTCTCCTTCCTGCAGATGCTCTTCATGTTGTGCTACTTGATAAACACACACCTTATTCTGAAACTAAGAGTTTCATGCAGCTGCATCAAAGCGATAAATTATCCGTCACCAGCAGCTAATGATCATGTTCTTACTGTCTGCATGAAGACGATTTACTGTAAATTGCAGCACATCTTTTTTTTTCAAGTGGGAAAAAGTGTGATTCTCATTCTGACCAAAATCCTGCAGCCCCTCTATTCATTATCATCAATAATGAGAAATAATATTTAACAGGTTCTGGGTTCAAAGATGAGTCCTAAATGTCAGTCTGAACTTTTATTAGAGGGAAGTCAAAACGTCTTCTCTCTCGCAGGTCTAATATGCAAACAACTTCCTGCAAAATACAACTGCAAAAACATAGAAGAAGAAGAATGATAGAGAGAATAAACAGCACACGACCTACCTCTCCATCTGCCCTGCGTTTAAAGAGAATCCCTTATTTTCAAACCAGATGGTCCGTATGTGGAGGCAGAAGATCAAACATGTGGTCGGATGACAACAAACTCTTTCTCTCTTTTTCTGTCACTGTTTCTCTTCTCTCCTCCCTTCTTTCTTTTTCTCTCCGTCACGCTCGTGTTTTCTCACGCGTTCCTTCTCTCTCTCTCTTCCTCTAGTGTTGTTATCCTCTGTGTGACATGCAGGCTGTCACTGCATGGCACAACACACACACACACACACACACACACTGTCCATGTGTATGTGTGTGTGTGTGTGTGTGTCCTCTTCTTCATCTCAGCTTTTAAATCCTTTTAAGCATCACGAGACGCAGCAAAACAAACAAATAAAATATTTTATTCATATTCTTTTTTTTTTCTCTGAATAAAATCCAGACAGTTCAGACAGTCTGCAGGTTTTAATGTGAAGAAACATAATAAAGAGAGCAGACATGCAGGATTTATCTACACTGATACTGAATACAAAGAAGAAAAGAAAATATCTCTTATTTCTTATTGATTCACTGAGTTAGAAAGTTGAGATGTGAAGCTAGCAGCGCTGAAGGCTACTCATTATAGATTTATGTGTTTTCTTTAATATCATTTCTTCAATTTATGTCAACAAGTGAATAATGTGCAGCTCAAATAATCAACATAACTAGACAAGAAATCGAAAAACATGCACTTTAAAAATGAATGAGTTGTTTCTGGTTTTCTCCAGTAACGACTTCTAGAAAACATTAAAACTTTAATATTAAAACTGTTCACTGCAGTTACTTTGTTCACTCTAAATAAAACATAGATCAGCTATGAAGCCACATTTAGTTAAAACCTGAATATATGCTGATTATTTTATTGATGAATTGTTTGGTCCAGTGTGTGAAATACAGGACGACTCTTTAATTAACAGCCCTGAAAATCTCAACAGAGGGTTTAATTATTTTCTATTTATATACACAGATGAATCCTTGTTGAAATCTTTGATCATTTTATAAAAACACAATACAATTATATTGGATATAAAATTTTATGCTGCATTTACAGTATTTGAATGTAATTTGCTCCAAATCTGCATATTTAAAACTTTAAATGTGAACATGAACTAATTCAGACTGTATACAAAATAAAAATCCTTTAATTTTCTCAAATAAAAACATTAAAGTCACTTTATGATTATAAGTTATTATATCACAGAACAAATAAATACACAGACCAATAAAAACACTTGTTCTACTTGGATCAGGTGACTGATGATTTCACACACTGGTTTGATCTATAAAACATTAGAAAACTGAAAACTATCCGTCCCAGTTGATCTTCAAAAGTCTTATTTTTGTCTAAAACCCAAAGATATTTAGTTTATTAATATTTAAGACCAAGAGAAGCAACTAATTCTCACATCTGAGAAGCTGTAAACATCAAACATCAATTAAAACGATTCATCAATTATGAAAATAGTTTCTGATTAATTTTCTGTCGACCAACTGTTGTATCTCTACTTATAGATATTCAGAGGAAAACAAAGATTTAAGGTTTGGACTGTTAACTAATAATGAGAAAATGCTACATGTGTGCAGCCAAACATGATTTTACCTTTTCGTACAGTATCAGTGTGTGTTATCTCTTCCTCTCTCTATCACAAACACACACAGAGTGACCCAGTAACCACCAGTAACCAGCAGTAACCAGCAGCAGTAACCAGCAGTAACCAGCAGCAGTAACCAGCAGTAACCAGCAGTAACCAGCAGCAGTAACCAGCAGCAGTAACCAGCAGTAACCAGCAGCAGTAACCAGCAGCAGTAACCACCAGTAACCAGCACCAGTAACCAGCAGCAGCAGCAGCAGCAGCAGTGTGTTGTTGCAGTGCGGGGGGGGGGGGGGGTGACTCAGGCTCTGTATTGATCAGCATTAGCAGCAGAATCAGCAACGAAGCAGAATAAATGATGTCAGTAGAGCAGCAGAACAAAAAAACAAGCAACAGTCAGTGAAGTGATGAACTAATCCTGCTGACAGGATTAATAATGGTCGCCCAGTTCAGCCCAGTTCAGCCCAGTTCAGCTGAGGACAGACTGTGTGTTTGTTTTCACTGGTTTGATGGAGTGAAGCATGAATACGCTGCCGACAATCAAGATGATAAAGATCAGTGACGCCAAAGAACAGAGACGAGGTTTATTATCTCTCCTCCTACGCGACCACCTGTTGTCATGTGACTGAAGTTCCACTTACTGATGAAGACCAAGAGATGTTAGTGAAAGCTCCATTAAACTAAATGTTTATGAAGCACTTTAAATCCACTCCTGCTGTTTCTGGAGCAGGAAGCAGTGAGACGCTGAGCTGTAACGAGGCCCCGCAGCCGTTCAGACGTCTGTCATTAATGTTCATCAACGCTGCGCTGAGCTGCTCATTGATGTTCAATATGTGCAGACCGCTCAGGCTTAAACGTCATTAATAATAATAATACAAATAACTGAAAAACACAGTAGATTCACACTCACTTACTCCAAGTTTCACTCAAACTTCAGAACAGAATAAACTGGAAAATGTTTCCAACTGGACAGAAAATCTTTTATCGAACCTTAAAGCTTTGTTTTAACTTCAATATGTGCAGCTGTCAACCAGACTGAAAACATGATGCTGTTATTAGTCTTTAGAGCCGTTTCTAAACATGATGAAGGAACATGTCACCCAGTGCAGCGGTGGAATAAGATGTATCAGGCTTTATATATATATATATATATATATATATATCATATATCATCAGCTGTTTCCTTTAAGTTGTGTGTATAAGATAATGTGGATCCAACCTGCACAAGATCTTATGTTAATCCAGAAATCCAGATCATTTACAACATTATATTATAATATATTATATTATAAAACCCAAAAAAACAAAACAGTGTCTGCTTGCAACCCTTCAGTCAGCAGTTCAACCACAGAATGATTCTCTGTTAGATTCGACAAACATACAAAACTAAACTAAACTAAACTTTCTATGTGTCTCATCCATTTATTATCCAAACCGTTGGCAGGTCCCGACCCACGAGATGATTTTCATTTAATATATCCATTTTATGCATTATTTTTAAAATTAATTTATTTCATTTCTTTATAACAATGTATTAACTCCATTTAACATCCTTTTATAAATATATATTTTCTTTTTTAAAGTCTCCATTCCTTAAAGCAGTCGTCTTCTCTCTCACTGAATTATAACTCTGTGTGGGGAAAAACAGCACTTCCTGTCTGTGAGGAAGGTCCTGATGAAGTCATTGAGCAGGAATACATATGACATCATCAGCATCACCATAACCTCATCATGTAAGTGAGGAAGTGATGATCATCATGAGAACTATGACTGCAGTATTGATCACGTTCTGGTCATTACTGTCATCTAACAGTAATGCTGAGTCATTCTGACCGAACGTTCTCATCACGGCTGAAATCTCTCATAGTGTGAATTAATTTGTAAATTGTTTTTTTCTATAACCTACAAGTAATGAACGTTAGCTTGTTGCTGTTTCCTGTTATTAGCAGCTAAATTATTGTTTCTGTTAAAATAAATTTGCAGAGTTAAGAGCTAAACAATGTCAGTAAAAACAGTAGTTATACGTTTGTGAGCTTTCTTTACTTAAAGGGCAGATTCACAATTATTAAAGTCTGTCTTACAATAATAATCAGGAGCCCAAATGACATTAAAGCTGTTTTTCTTGCTGTAATCATTTCTCCTGTTCATACTGACCATTAGAAGATCCCTTCATACACTGTAAGAGCATTATGTAGGGTCCTTTTGTGCAAAAAATGTATTTAAAAGTTTATCTGAAGCTAATATGAAGCTTCAGCGTCCAAATGAGTCAAATCAAGTAGATATCTTTCAACGTTACAGTCTTTTTAGTGCCAAAGTTCCTCTTTTTGTTACTATACTTCCACCTGCAGCTCAACAGGGAAACACTGTCCGAGGAAACACAAAGAGGGAATTTGATGCTAAAAAGACTGTAAATGTGTCAGATATCCACTTGATATGACTAACTCAGACTGCTGAAGCTGAATAGAAGCTTCACACAGACTTTTACATGCATTTTTTGCAGTAAATGACTGTGAAAGTGTCTTATCTTTGTCTTATTCTTATGTTGTGTCTCTAGGATGTTCAAACACCTCAAAATAGTCTGCTGCCTCATCATTAAGGCATTTATACACAAAGATTTGCCAAAAAGATATCAAACCCAAATGTTTAACCACTGCAGGAACTTAAATGTCCTGTATTTAGATGGTTTCTTTTGTTGTAATCAAAGATGTAATGAATCATTTTGTTTTGTACATTTTGCAGTAATAGAAGTTAGATGCAGAGTTGATTCCTGATTGGATCACAGTCATACATAACATCTTTTCTATTTAAACATTTCAGACAGGCATTTGACTTCTGGACAATTTTATGAACTATAGACAAGTTTTGCAGGTTCATAAAGTGTGACCTTTTATCTCAGTTCCATTGTTGTTGACTTTTAATGTTAATAATTAATAATGACAAAAGTTATTCATATAGTAAATATCCTAAAAAACTACAAATGTTTCACACTTTTAGTCTTTGAAAAAATGACTAATGTATGTATAATGTAGGATTATGTGAGGCTATTTTTTTCAAGAATTTTTGTATTTTAATCTTTTGTTTTTGTTTAACTTGACGTTTTTGACTTTTGAACTCACTTAAATCTCTCAAAATGAATTTAATCTAAAATGTAAACAGTGTTCTGTGTAGGAGACGTGAATTCAAGTCATTTTCTATATTAAATTAACTTCACTGAAATGAAAAAATTAAAGGTGCAGTCTGTAGAATTTAGTGGCATCTAGTAGATTAATAATATTCATGAGTATGTTTTAATTAGTGTATAATCACCTGAAAATAAGAGTTTTTGTGTTTTCGTTACCTTAGAATGAGACGTTTATATCTACATAAGGAGCAGGTCCCCCTCTATTGAGGCCGCCATGTTTCTACAGTAGCCCAGAGTGGACAAACTAAAACACTGACTCTAGAGAGGGACTTCTGTGTTTTTTGTGAGTTTTGCAGCCACCGTAGATCCTCCTACAGGCTTGAAGGGAGGATTTAGATGCCACTAAATCCTACAGACTGGTCCTTTAATGGGATTCAGATGCAAAACATGGACGTCACGTCACTGACCTATTCAACTATTCAACAAACAAAACAAGGCTGCATCGGTAAACATACAGGATTCTTTCATGGTCTCCATGGCAACAGGAGTTGAAAAAGGACACGACTCTCTCGCTCTCCATACTGATGCAGCAGAGCCGTGTGTTAACGACTTAATTAGACAGCAAACAGTAAATAGGTCAAATTTCCTGCAGAGACGCCAACAGGGACGCAGGCCGGACACGTGAGTGTACTATCACACACACACGCACACACACACACACACACACACACTATACAAACACACACAGCACATGACTCATGATAAGTTGGCAAACAGTCCACATCAGTCAAACATTAAATCTGCATGCACAGTAAATATAATACGTAAAAACAAACATCTCAGACTGTTTTGTTTTATCAGACTAAGAGTTGACATCCATGCTAGCAGCTATATGAAGCTGGAACCAGATTTCTCTACAATCCATCCAGCAGTTGTTGAGATATTTCATTAAAAGTCAAATATGTCGATCTCATCGGGGCGCTGGAGGGAAAGTCATCCATCCAGTAGATGTTGAGATATTTCACTATTTGACTTGATGATAGCGCTACAGGATAAAAAATAATAATAAATTAGATTTATACAGCGCCTTTCAAAACACCCAAGGACATTTTACAAAAAAAAGGAGAAAAAGAAAACTAAGCGGAGCTGAAATAAATTGTAATAAAACTGGTTTACTGTGGGCTGAAAGCCAGAGCTAACAGGAAGGTTTTGAGGGCTGGTTTGAAAGAGTCCAGGGCGGGAGAGTTACATATCTCGGAAGGGAGGGGCTGCCACGCTGAAGGCTTTGTCTCCGGGGACGGAGAGAGCAGCCCCGAGTCCGAGGACCGCAGGCTTCAGTAAGGTGAGTGTTGGTGGAGGAGGTCTGAAAGGTACTGGGGGGGGCAGGGAGTGGAGGGATTTGTAGGTGAGGAGGAGGAGGAGTTTGTAGGAAATGCTGTATGTCACAGGGAGCCAGTGTAGGTGAATGAGAGTGGGGGGTGATGTGCTGCCAGGGGTTTGGTGTTTGCAGCTGAGTTCTGGACATATCGGAGCCTGTCCAGGGTCAGAAAAGTCAGAAGATCACTAAAGTAATCCGCATTTATCCTCTGGAGAAACTGAATATCTGTAGCACATTTCAGTAGCTGTCAACATATTTCACCAGCAGGATTCATCATCTGGGGATGAATCTCTGCACAAAATATCACAGCGATCCATGTCCAGATACTTCCATCTGGACCAAAGCGCTGGATCGACCGATCAATAGTGAGTCTAGCAATGAGTCAAACATGACAGCAAATACATTTAGCTAGAAACAAAATACTGCCTGAATCACATTTTCTCTCCACATAATGAGAAAATGTTAATTAAAGTTGCAAACAGGTCGTGAAACATTCATTGACTTAAAGCAACATGTTAATTAACATTTTAGCGACACATCAACACACAGGACTGAACCTCGGTCTGTGCAGACTGCAGCCTGGTGTTTTTGGCATCTCTCATACTACGTATTAGGACATATTAAATCTTTTTCTGGCATACTAAATAGTACGGTAGTATTTAAAACCAGAGTCCACAAACCAGCGGCTGACGTCACGGCGGCTATGTCAATTATTTTTTTACAGTCTACGGTTTGAGAACATGCACAGAAATCATCTTGTTAAACTTCCTCTGTGACGTCTGATCCTCAGCGATCTGCTGATTCAAAGGCTCGACAGGAGACTGTTTACACTGGAACTGATTCATCTGTCTTTTGTGAGATTAAAAGCCCAGATTAAAGCCACACTGGGGGAAGACTTTTATGTAACACCGCAGCTGTTTCTATCAGATGAAATCACCAGAGAGCAAAAAAGGGGTTTCTGCCACTTTCATCCACACAACTGCAGATTCTACTAATGTTCCCAAAAATGAAGTTTAAAAGTTTGTTTATTCTCTTTTAAGGAGCCCTGCTCGTCTTCAGCTGTTGTTTGTAGTTAATAATATATAATATAGTCAATATAATAATAAAAATGTACCTTAATTCATATAATATTGACTATTTGTGCTCAAAAACACTTTGGTATTAAACAAAAGTGCACACGTGCAACATTACAGTGATATTGCTATAATAATAATAATAATAATTTTATTTTGTATATCACCTTTCTGAACAGTTACAAAGTGCTTTAGCTAATGACATGAGAGGAAACTGATATAATTATACATTAAAAAGTAAAACCAGATAGATTTATCAATGACAAAATGAAATAATAAATAATGAAGTTACTGAATAAATAAACTGAATAATGTTCTGTTAACCAGCATGTTGTCACACTGTGATAATTAAAGCAGCACATCGTTTAATCTAAATCTAAACTTTAATCTTCTCTTCTGCTCAAACTGTCATCTGACCGTCCACAATATGCTGCTTTAACTGACCAAAAGCACAGAGTTCAACCTCAAAAACATGTATAATATTCTCCAGTAATATTAAAACAAACTCAGTTTTGACAGGAGACGTGTTGGGAAATCAGATCAATGAACTGCTCAAACTGCAGACCGAAGTTTCTGCACGTCAAACAACAACCGATCAGAAAGATATTTGTCATGATTGTAAAATGAGTCAAAGTGTTCAATCCCAGCTGCAGAGAAAAAAAATGACTCCTGCACACCTACACGTACGGTGGCTTTATTAAATAGCTACATTTCTGTAGAGCGACCTTCATTTCACATAAAGCCTGATGAAGTATGAGAACAGTGCCGGGGAGTCGATTTTCTTTTATTATTCACACAGCGACACGACGTCCTGGACGGGAAAACATCTCAACTTTCATTTTGTGTTTTTGAGCAAACGATGCTGCCGGTCTAATGGACAGAAGAGGATATTATCAAAGTCAAACATACAGGAATAATCACAATAACCTGCAGACTTTAATACAACACATGATAGGAAATAAACCTCCTTGTCTTCTAAAATACATGAAAAGTGTTTTTATCACCTTGCAGTTTATTTACAACTAAAAATATTATACATCCAGAACCATTTAACCATTATTAATGTATTATAATTCAATATACAATAATATAATGAAGGAAAAAGACCTTAATTCATGTATTTAGACTGTTGTCTTTAAAGGACAGTGTCAGTTTTTAGTGTTCTGTTTACATTCCTCTTACAGGGTCTATTTTCTTCTCCAATATCTTATTTCTTCAACTGTCCAGCTCTTAAAGCTGTCCGTCTCCTTTTCCCTTCATTTAAACCCTGTTTCTCTGTTTCTCTCACTGTGTTTGAAGACTAACTTTTGCTGCAATGTTTCCCAAACTGTCCCTTAAAATCCAAGATGGCTGCATTAGTGAAACATCCGACTCTCCTCCGGTGATGCTGCCAGCTTCACCCTCACAGCTCTGCGTCCCATTGGCCGCACCCACAGCACAACACGGCCCCCGCCCCTCAGACGGAGGATGCAGGGGCTGAACTCGGCCGACACCGACGTTATAAATCATTTACGACAAACCAAACATTGCGTGTCACTGTGAAAGTCAGAGAGAGAGAGAGAGAGGAGGAGGAGGAGGAGGAGGAGGGTGTGTCGCTGTGATGCTGAGACTCTAAATACACGGCAGAGACGTCGATACGGAGAAAGAAAACACCTACTGCAGTCACAGAGGAACCACAGGGTGTGTGTGTTAGTGTGTGTGTGTCCCAGGGGTCTTCCAGCCCAGCCCCAGAATGAATAATGTATCACGGGGGGGGGGGGGGGAAGATGTGTTGGAGGATCCTGGTCGTTAATCTTTCTCTCTGTGTAACATGTTTCTGACCGAGGAGATGGAAACAAGAGCAGCAAAAAAAAAAAAAAAACTTAGTCACGTTGTTGTTGTCGTAGCAGCAGCAGCATGAATCCCTAAAGCCTGAACCATGATGCTAAAAATAAAGATGTACCTGAAGTACAGTTAACTGTATGTTAAAATGATATTTAATCAGAGTTTATGGATCTAATCTGTCAGAAAGAAGCTTAAGCTTTTAAAAGGAAAATGCAGTTTATCGTTTCTACTATAATCTAATAATCTGACTAACTATTGCTTCATCATCACAATTAAATGAAATGTTTCTGATCGTTCAGTTTTATTATTAATCTACTTTTCTTTCTATAACTGTTCCTGACTATTAATAGATTTTGACATCTAGTAAAGATGAACATTTTTTCTATCTACACCTGTAGGCCTCTGTAATATATTTGCTTTTTACTTCCTGTTTGTATTCAGATGATGTCTTTCTGCTGTAAGCTGCGTTTCTTTGAAGTGTTTCCGTGTTTATGCGAGTTTAAAAGAATAATGAGTCATCTTGGGAAATGTGCTTATTCTCTGGGATTAAACAAACCAGATATAACATGTTAATTCATTAGAGCTTTAGTGGAGTCGGTATGCAGATTTATTTATATTTGGATAGAGTCAGAGCTAGCTTCCAGTCTTTATGCTAAACTAAGATAAAAAGATAAAGTGACATCATTCTTCTCATCAAACTCTCAGCAAAGAAAGGAAATAAGATCATTTCAAACGTTAAAGTGGACATATTCTGCACATTTCCAGCTCTATATTTATATTCTGGGGCTCTACTGGAATATATTTGCATGATTTCCAGTTAAAAACTCCTTATTTATCTTCTACTGAATCTTTATGCAGCCCCTCAGTTCAGCCTCTGTCTGAAACAGGCCGGTTTAGTCTCTTTAAGGCCCCGCCTCCTGATGAGCCCACTCTGTTCTGATTGGTCAGCTTCAGCTTCCTCCTTCTGACCTCATCACAAGGAGGAAGTGGAGGTAACTTGGCAAATGAAGCCCTGACTTTTGACTCGCAGGCAGCATTTCTACACACGTTCACCTCAAGTTTAACATCTGACATCATAACAGTAAACAGGAGTTCACTAAGTAGAGCTCAGATCTCCACCAGGTGTGCATGTTTTCTTATATAAATGTGTGTAAAGTTTTTAATAAAACGTTTTTGTGTATAATCTCAGTTTCCTTTCAGATGCATAGAACAGTGTAATGGGTATTGCAGCATCCTGGGTTCATCTAACTGTATAAACTTAATAAGGAAACAATAAATGGGATGATAAGTCCAAACTAGATTTAAACATTGTTATTTATTCTTATTATTTGAAATGTGTCCTGCAACAAACTAGGTTAGCCTTGTTTTTAGCCTAGCTGATTGCTGGAAATGCTGTTTCCTATGTCGTAATGCATACCGTAAAATGACGAGGACTGTTGAAAAGTTTAAGCTTTACGATCATAAGGAACAGTGTTATAAAATAGAGAGGTCTTTGAGCATACAGTCATAAATATGCACAGAAAATATTAGGCTGATGAGTCCAGTAGTATGTGAGATTAGCTGCAGACACACACACGACTAAACACATGATCTCATTCCACAAAAAGCAGAACATGTCCTCTTTAAATTAAGCCCATTAGCAGTGGAACTACGTCAAATACGATCAGCAGCAACAATCCACAACAACATGATGTCATCAGTAACATTAATGTCGTCTGCCGCCATGTTTGGCTTCTTTCATGTTGTGCAAACTGACGTTCTTCAGGGAAATATTTTGGTGTCAGTCAGAGATGATCTGCATGATTTTCCACACGCTGGAAACATACTTTAATCCTTCAGGTGCACAAAGCACACAGACGGGTTCGTCAACAATGCAGCTCATAATTAATGCTCAAACGATATGAAGATACACCTTTATAATACTGTGAAATAAAGTGAAATTACATTTTGAACTTGCTCGTAGTTAACATGTATTGATTAATGAATGAAATCTAATCTACAGGTTTATAATATAACATGAAACACACTTTAACATCACACCTTGAAATAATGACTGATATTATATCCATTCCTCTGCAGCGCTTTGTCTGTATATTACATTATGTTACATTACCGCTCTTCACTTTCCAGTCTGGATCTCCACTGGGACCAAACTAAACCATTAGCGTGTGGAGGCCATGGAGGGTTTTTTTTTTTGCCCCCTGTAATTATGGGTAATATTACAGCATAGTATTTCCTTACAGAGAGCTGACGTTATCACACAAACAGTCAAACTCAGAGCTGCACACGACGATTTCAGTTCATCTGCCGCCTGCAGATGTTTCACAACTTTCACTGTTTTTCACCAGAAACGAGCTGATTAATCAGTCTGACTGCAGAGAGAGAGAGAGAGAGAGAGAGAGAGAGAGAGAGAGAGAGAGAGAGAGAGAGAGAAAGGTCACAGCAAAGGACGCTCTCCCTCCTCCCTCTTCTCTCTTATTAAGACAGATTATTTTTCTAGGAAACACATTTTACAAGCACTTACTCCAGTAGAGCTGCACAGATTTCACCGTATTTACGACACAGTCGACATACAATGGATCAAACTGTGACACGTTTGCATTGCTTTCACACATCATCAGTGACTACAACCTTCAAATCTCTTGAATACTTTTCTCACTCAAACACAAACAACTAACAGGGCTTTTCTAAATCTCACCTGCACAGTTCACTTCTTCTCTTTTGTTGTTGTGTTTCTGCTGATTTGCTTTACTGTGCAAATAAATAAATAAATCATCTATATTCAACCAAAAACACAGGACAGACAGACATAAAGCAAAGTAAAACCTTAAAGTGATATCAAGACTCCAGAAGAATAACAGTAAAATCAAATATTTTTAACAGTGAATGCAGTGAAGAACTCATTAATGAACACATGATACAGAAATATTGTTCATGTACAGAGTTCTGGAGTTTTTGTACTAAAACATCATCATGTGATGCATCTTTACTGGTCCTCTGATAAAGCAGGAATTTAGTAAGTGGACCTCTGAGACGTGTATGTGAGTATCTCTGCTCAATATCATATACAATTATGATACAGTGAGCAATAAAAACATGGGTTTATGCCTGTGACATCATTTCTGAAAAGTTATTTTGAAGCTTCCTGTTCACCGCTGCTGGAAAATCCCAATTTAAGTGAACGCCGGTGGAGCTGAGACGCAACAAACAAGCAGCGAGCAGTGTGAAAGGCTGCGAGTCTTTTATTTCTGAGAGAGATCATGGATTTTTTTTTTCTGTGACTTCTAAACTGTCTTTTAAAGGTTTCCTTTATCTCTCAGAATGACTCAACGACCAACAAAGAAGACAGCGAGGTTAAAACACACACACAGGGACGAGAGTGACGCTGCACAAAAGAAACTTTTATTGTTCAGGGAAAAACCCAACGAGCCTCGTCGCTGCGCTGTTTATGTTTTATTCTAAATGATTCGTTTATCTGATTCAATACGTTTTCTTTTTTTTTTTGGTTTCTTTCAGTGTTGGTGACAGAAACAAAGAGCTGAGCGTTCACTGCCACACCCCGAGCTCTGAGCTGATGATATCGACACACAGAGAGAGAGAGAGAGAGAGAGAGAGAGAGAGAGAGAGAGAGGATGAGGAGAAAAGAGAAGGACAAATAGCAAGCTGCTAGCAGGAGAGAGAGAGAGAGAGAGGGAAGAGAATAAGAGGAGAAAAAAGGAAATGAAAAGGAAAAGAAAGAGGAAGAGGAGAAGGGAGTCAAGGAGAGGAAACGAAGGGGGAATAAGATAAAGAAACGGATGGGAAGAGATGATGTATGTGGGAGTGGAAGAGAAGTTAAGGGGAGAAAGGAGGATAAAATACTGTATGAGAGGAGAAAGAGGAGAAAGAAGGAGTCTGGTGGAAGGAGAGGAGAAAGGAGACGAAAGAGAAAACGATTAATTTGAGAGGAAAATAACAAAATGATAAAAAAAATAAAGGAAAACTCAATTTTTTTCTTAATGACACAGTTATGGTGCCTTCAAGTGTTCACGGGAAGAGTCTGTAAATTTGTGATTTTTTTATTCACTTCATAAGTTGGGACACATGAAATCATTCACCGTTATCGAGCTTGTTTCCGGTTTTCTCACAACACCAACATGATGAAAAGACAAACTCACAAGTTCAAAAATATGGCAGCATAATTTCCAGTGATGAAGAAGATAAAATATATGATATTTGAGCAGTCAGGTGTCCGTATGAACAGTGAAAGAGGTTTTCCTCGCTGTAATCATTCCTCCTGTTCATACTGGATATTAAAAGATCCTTCAGATGTGCTTTCAATGCATTTAAAAGTCTGTGTGAAGCTTCTATTCAGCTTCATCAGTCTGAGTTAGTCACATCAAGTGGATATCTGACACATTTACAGTCTTTGTGTTTCCTCGGACAGTGTTTCCCTGTTGAGCTGCAGGTGGAAGTATAGTAACAAAAAGAGGAACTTTGGCACTAAAAAGACTGTAACGTTGAAAGATATCTACTTGATTTGACTCATTTGGACGCTGAAGCTTCATATTAGCTTCAAGATAAACTTTTAAATACATTTTTATCCTCCATCACTTCCATTGTAAGGTCATTATGAAGGGATCTTCTAATGGTCAGTATGAACAGACCATTATTTTTTTTTGAGAATTTTTTTAATTTTTTGTATTATTTGAGAAGCAGAGAATTTTTTGTCTTTAAAGAAGAACTCAAAATAGTCTGCAATTAAGCAATTAATCCACTAATTGTTGCAGCTTTAATGAAAACAACTTTAACAGACAACAAGCTAACAAGGCTAACAACACGCTACGCCAACGACGACATGAGCTAACGTCAAGCTGGATGAAGGTTATAATAATAAACAATGAAATGTTTATGGCTGTTAATCAGCATCATCTGCAGACACGTTTATATCTACAGATTCTCAGTCAGCAGCTCACCCCCCCTCCACCCCCCCCCCCATCTCCTCCTCCCCATACTGGGTGAAATGAATTACAGGCCTTTATTCTCCAGAGCTGGACGACCTTGAACCCTGAACCTCCTCACACACTCACACACACGGCAGGTGATTTATACTATTTGAATACATGAGGGTGAAGGGTTATTCTCTCTCTCTCTCTCTCTCACACACACACACACACACACACACACACACACACACACACACACACACACCATTACTACATGCTGCAGGAGGACGGCGAGGCCTCTGGTCTCAGTGTTCAGACAGGAAGCTTCATTCATGTCACACTGGGTCTGAATGATGTGAACTGTTACATGCTCCTCTTAGATATGTGTCTAAATGTGCTTGTTGTCATTTGAGGTAAAGATAAAAAAATAAAAAAAAGTTCAACATTTAGAAATAAATTTGGGGGGAGGGATTTGTTTTGGTTTTTCTGGAAACTACAATTCAAATTCAGCAAATATAAGAGAACAAACACCTTTTTTTCCTTTTTAATTTCATCAAATATTATGATTCAATATCAAAATCAGAGGGTTTCTAAAATATAAACTAAAAGATTTAACAGTTTGCACAGTGCAGATTAGACATTTCTCTCTCTGAAGTAGTATTTCTCTTATATTTACACATTATCTAATGAACTCAATATAACAATATATAATGAAATAATAAAGGCAGGAGAGACAGGAGGGGAAAGTAAAACATCTTTGCAGTGTTATTGATTGTTATTAGCAGCAGCTGCGGTCGTGATGTTAATCTGCTGACAGCAGCACAAGAGGAAGAAGAACTTTTCAATTACTGCGATTTAAAACGATTCGTATTATTTATTGCTGATTGACGCACTGAAATATAAATACAACTAATGAATCGCTACATCCAGACTTTTAAAAACATGTATTCACAGCTACAGCGCTGAAAAAGATATTCTGCTCCTGTGAAAGTGACTGTAACAGACGGTGGAAGATGAAGAGCATGAAGACGAGAGGCTGCAGAGTCAGAGACGGCGAGCTGGTGCTGTATCATCAGAATCAGAATCAGAGAGACTTTATTGATCCCCGAGGGTACTACAGAGGATCATTAGCGTCCCTGTCGGTCGGCTGCAGGGCGTCGGCTCTGCGGGGAGAAACCGCGGAGACGCCGAGGCTACGAACCCAAATATGACATCCAGTTCACTGTGTCAGAGATTAAAAGCTTTTTAACATGTTTTATGTCTGAGTGGAGAGAGATTTAATTCCTACTGCATTAACATTAGGAAAAAAAAAACACAAAGAGTGAGAATAAAAGATGAAAAACAACAGAAATAAAAGACTTTGCTCCAGAAGATACGGGCTAAAAACAATTAGAAGAGTCATTAAAATAAACGATCAGATAATAAAGCTTTAAATGAAAGACTGGGGATGTAAATTACTTCCCAGCAACAAAAACAAAAAAAAACAGTCTTGCAGAAAATAATTAATTTACGAGTTCATTACTTGTTTAATAGTTTTGGTTCTTACATTAACGTTTCCAGATGTGTTTATTTATTACGTTACGAATAAATTTGACCTGAAGTGACTTCAGTAAACACAAACGGCTCCTGGCTGATTAGAGATGATCCTGAGGGAGTCGATCCCTCCGTCCAATCAGATCCAGCCGACAAATCCTCCCAATTAAACAACCGATTACATCGTTTGTTCATGTGACTCCAGAACGACACACGGCTGGCGTCTCTATCGGACGACAATAACAATGTTTTATGATGTGACAACGCTGTGGTTAAAGTCTGCTTATGTTCAGGGAAAGATGATGGTTTGAGTTAAAATGATCACTTGAAATGTGGTTTATACTTCCTATAAGATACGCAATCTTTGTCGTCATGGCAACAGTAAACATCAGAACAATTATAGTTAAGGTTTTTTAAAAAATCTGTCCCGACTCAGAGTAGGAAGCGAACATCGGTCTCCTGGTGTCTGTCAATCAAACGTAACTATAGGTCATTTTTTCACGGGAGGACAGGCCAACTCATCAGGACGCCGCCATCGCCAACTCGTACGACTGTGTCAGTGCAGTCAATTAGAGGCAGGAGAACAGGGAGTAACTGCTGGAGGCTACAGATTAAGGATAAAGTCAGAGGCTAATGGATGGAGGGCGGTTAAAGCTAAGTTTATTATGGCTCCTTTCTTTCTAAAAAAATGCACAAAAATGACTTGATTGTTCAAAAAATAAACAATGAAACAATGCAAATCTACCCAGATGAGCCTCGAGCTGCTGTTTCCAGATGTAAAAAGCTTTGGAGATGACAACTGGAGGTCTAGAGGCTAAAAGCCGACGGCTTCTAACAAAGAGACGGGAACTCGTGTTGAGTGAATCTCCTGCATTAACGCCAATCATCCCGTCCTAACCGAAGCAGCGTGTCAACAAACCCAGAGAGAGAGAGAGAGAGAGAGACGTCTCACTCTGCTGAAAGAACAGTCGTCCTCTATTTGTCTGAAATGACATCCGATCAAAAACTGCATCAGCTCAGTTTCTGAAGCTACAAGGATGAAGTCGCCTCGTCAGACACGTTACCAGACGTCTCAGAGAACGACTCAGTGTTCCTGGTGTTTTTAATACTGGTCCCACAATGACACCAGTTTAATTACCAACACTAAAGTGATTTCATTCATCTTTTTATGGAAATATTAGAGATGTTTGTTGCACATTCATTCACAAAAAAGTCACATATCGCAGTAGATTCAAACCTGGATGGGTCTGTCAACAACGTGCTGGTAAAACTGCAGAAGAAGAAGTTCCTCACTCACTTCTGCACTTCAACCTGATGAAGTGGATTATCTCTAGTCATTAGTGGGACTTCCTGTTTGTGTGGTATACGATGGCGCCCGTGTTTGGCGTCCTGGTATATCTACCTGCTCTGTGTTGGTCGTTATCTCCTCTGTGAAGCACTTTGTGACGTCTCTGCTCTTGAAAGATGCTTTATATATAATTAAAGTTACAGCAGCTTCTGTATCACTGGCAACACATCGCTGTTTGCTGTTTGGTCAGTTTTCTTTATAAAATTTTATTGTATTTTATTTTTTATGTAATTATTTCTCCAGGTTGCGCACATGATGTCACTGCTCCTGATTCCAGTCATAAATAAAACAAAAAAATGTTTAAAGTAACTGTAACAAGAACAACCTGTATACAGCGGTTATATATTCATATTCATATATTACATGTTTTGCATATTTCCAGCTCTATATTTATATTCTGGGGCTCTACTAGAATATCTTTACATGATTTACAGTTAAAAACTCCTTATTTATCTTCTACTGAACCTTTAAGCAGCTCTTCAGTTCAGCTCCAGAGAGGAAACATCAACAAACCAGAGTTCACTTTCTTTTTTTCATTCTCAAACACACCCGAACATGTTGGAGCTGAAATCCAATCAGAAATATGAGAGCGGACGACGTGAACCTCAGCGACGAAGACGACAAGCACGAACCATCTGATGTCATCACGAGGAGGAAGTAGAGGTAACGAAGCGTCGGAGCAGGTTGAAGCCCTGACTTCTGACTTGCAGGCAGCATTTTTTTTACATATGTTCACCTCATGTTTTGGACCTTTAACCGTGTTTAACATCAGAACAGTGTACTGTAGTGTAAATTATGACATATTGAAGTTTTACAGTAGATACTCATTATCTTGGTATCATATTTCATTTTTTTGGAGAGACAGATAAAAGAAAGTCGATAGACAGAAAATTACTCACTAACTGTTTTGATCACTGACAAACTGTTTAACCCTCCTGTTGTCCTCGGGTCAAATTTGACCCGTTTTCAAATGTTTTTATATGAGAAATATGGATTTCTTTCATCTAATTGCCCGAAAAATCCTGTGGATGTTCCATACCGCACACTTTCCAAGTAAAAATAATGATCACTACTTTAATTTTATTAAAATTTGTAGCATCTGTGGGTCAATTTTGACCCGGGAGGACAAAAGTTGCATGGTGGCGGGGAAGACAACAGGAGGGTTAAGTCATATTTTTAAGCAAAAATGCCCCAAAAAATGTTGGATTTAGCTTCTTAAATGTGATAATTTAATGCTTTTCTTTGTCATACATGATAATAAACTGAATATCTTTGGGTTTTGGACTGTTGGCTGAACAACATAAGACATTTAAAGACGTCACCTTTGACTCTAGAAAACTAGAACGGACATTTTTACGATAGTCTTTAAAATGATCAGGTGAAACTAGCTTGACAAGAGGCAGGATTTTTGTTTTCTATCAGCGTCATCATGTCCCTGATTGGCCGGCGCATCATCATGTGAGGTAACAGGTAGCGTTCCCGTGTCATCACCCGCTGGGATGGAGTGTGCACCAGATTTAAATCCACAGAGAGCGACACTCAGTGTGAATTTAATCCCGTAAACCATCTGTATAACGGGAGAAAGCCGACACCCACTTTAACCTTCCTCCTGCTTCCCTCTGACATCTCTGCTTCTCTGTGTGTTTCTCTGCAGCCGCTCCTCGCTTTAACAACCCCAGAGATAGTTACATCATATCCTGCGGAGCGGAAAACAGACAGAGACATGGGGAGGGACTGTACTGACCGCTCGTACTGTACATCTTCCTGCTCTTCATAGTCATCCTCAACCTGATGTCATCAATATGTTTCCCTTAGAAAAAAAAAATCCCTTTCTTTCTTTCTCTTCCTCCTTCCTTTATGAAGTGAAAGCTGATTGTTGCCTGCAGCCAAAAGCAGTGAGAAGCAATAAAAGGAGTCGTCTTGCATGAAGCTTCATCTGACAGGAAGTCTCTTTAATGCCAGATCCATTAATATCACATCACAGAGACGTTTATTAGCCCCAACTTTGATCATAAAAGCAGCTCCACCCAGCTGATCAGCAGCAGTAGACATGAATCCTTCCAGTAACTTCCTCCACATTTCTTTATTATGACAAAAGAGAACAATCTAAGTAGTAAAGACTAAAAGAGAAGTACATTTAACAGCCTTTAAAAGCACATACGCTTCACATCTATGACTCAGCTGCCAACACTATGCTCATGTTCAATTTCAAATAAAGAAGAAATTTCCCTCTAGTTGCATTTTAAAATGAAGATTTGTCTTCATCTGTAACAGACGTCGACTTTTATGACGATATAAACCAGTCGCATCGTTTAAGATTAAAGTTTTTGCTGTTTACTTGAAAAGCTCAACTAGATGTGCAACTATCAGTCTTAATTAGCAAATATGTTGATAATCATATAATCATCTGATGTCATTTTTAAGGAAAAATGTCAAACATTTGCTGGTTTCAGCTTCACAAATGTGACGACTGTAAACTTTTATACACTGAATATATTTGAAGACGTCAACTTGAGCTTTAAGAAATTATAACAGATTTGTTTTTTTACTGTTTTTTTTAACCTTTTATGGACAAAACAATGAATTGAGCAAATAATAAGTAGATTAATCGATGATGAAACGAATCGTTAGTTGCTGTCCTAATCTCAGTTTAACAAACAACAAAACTCAAATGAGAAATGAAATGAGAAATTAGTCGGAGCAGAACGTCACGCTGTCGGGAAAGAAACTGAAAAGCTTCTGAAAACAAGTCGTGAAGTAAAGGATGAATCAGTTGTGTTTTACGTTCAGTTTTACTTCCAGATAATCTGAATCAACTGTTGCTGATCATCCGACTGCTCGTGTTTCTCGACCCGTCAGGCTTCTTTTTACTGATGTCACTGCCGTCCCAGATTATCAGGAATTATCAGAAATAAGAACAACGTAAAGGCATCGGTTTGCTTCAACTGAAACTCTCATCCGATCGTTCAAACTCACCGCTCCGTCCACAGGAAGGAAGGGTGACAATTTCTTTAACTTTCCGAAACTGATAATCCAATAATCTCACCTGCTTCACTCAGTGATTGGCCGAGTGTGTGACATCAGGCAGGATTTGAACTTTTCTCTCAAGCTCATTTGTCATTTTTCACACAACTTCTGTCATTTTTAATGTGTAGAAACAAGTGCAGCATCATGAAGGAGAGAAGAGATTGTCTAAAAGTCACATTTTAACAATACCTGCATCTCTCTCTGACGGCAGGTTTTACACCTTTCAAAACAGCCACAAACACTTTTAGAAAGACGACACGTCTACGAACCGGTTATCTCCTCCTTCTCCCTCAACGAAAAATCCACAACTATGAATATACAAATATATTTCATTTCTAACGTTTAACTGCTGGACTCAAGATGTCCAATCCAGAACGATGTCCTAGATCTCACTGTGAGACTCGTCCACTGACATGGAGCGGCTACAAACCGACCAATCAGAATCTGACATGTAATGACACAGAATACACGGGCCAGCGAGATATTTCGTAAGTGAAGTTTTTTAAATAAAGTTCAGGGGGAAAACACTTGTTCTCCTTCATAAGTTCATGACACACTCAAACCAAAACGATGAAGGCCAAACAGAAAAGAAGTTTATGAGACTTTTTTTCTATCTACATCATCACCACACATTCATCTCACAGTCTGACGCAGATTGTGACCAAGATTTCATCACAGCCGTCTCACACAATGTGACATTCAATAAACTTGCTTGATTGTTGTTGTCGCACAGTCTAAAGGCCCTTTAAAGGATACGTCTGATGATTTTCTGTATTTTTCTTCTTGTCAACAAATCTCACTCTTCAATAATGAACTGATCTACTGACAAGTATTGTGTGTGTATCCAAAGACCTCCGTTGTTGAGCAAGAACTATTAAAATGACATCAGTGAGTCACACCGCTGTACTGGGTCACATGCTCCTTCGTCATGGAGAGTTTAGTCACGTTAGTTTGTTTAGAAACGGACTAATAACAGCATCATGTTTTCAGTCTCTGGAGAGTAGTTCTGTATCAGGAAGACGCCACTGAGCATGTGCGGGAACGTGGTTCTGTTTACAATCTCCTTTTTCATGCTTGTTTTATTGATCAAACTCTGACTCAGACATTTCTCAAATAACTTCAGTACAAAATATGAAGCACAACATGCTAGTGAAGCTGTAAACAGAACCACGTTCCTGCACATGCTCAGTAGCGTCTTCCTTACACAGAATTACTCTCCAGAGACTGAAACACGATGCTGTTATTAGTCTTTGAAGCCGTTTCTAAACAAACTAACTGGCTCATTGGCGTGTTTTTAATAGTTTTTGGACAGATATATATATATATATCAGGCTTTGGATATACACACAATACTTGTTAGTAGATCAGTTCAAGTAGAAAAATATTCTTAAGGTTTCATACAGGACTATGATCGGCCTCCACGCTAGCTGTGATGTCACAGATCATGCTTGTAGGTTCACGCCTTAAACTCAGAGAAACTTTGCTGCCTCAGCAGATGAATTTAAACACAAACTGTGCACATACATCATTCTGCACAGAGGAGAGAACAAACATCCAGCTGAAGGAACAGGAAGAAGAAAAACATGTTTTTTGTCTGTAGGGAGACTTTAACTCTGAGGAACAACAAAGCTCAGTAGACACAGATCAAAAGGAGTGAAGGGTTTCCCTCACACACAGGAACAATCTGAGGTTTTTAACCCAGTAAAAGAGACGGAAACCAGCCCAGTATGAAGCAGGGCAGCAGACTGGGAGCAGAGAGGAGAGAGGTGTTGGCCTCTTTCTGTATGCAGCAGGCAGAGCGAGCTCTTCTGCAGAGCAGGCCTCCATAACAAAAGCTCAGAGAGAGAGAGAGAGAGAGAGAGAGAGAGAGAGAGAGAGAGAGGGAGAGAGAGAGGGGGAGACATTGGGAGTCACCTCCCTTTGCTCTCTTTTTCTCTCCTTGCATCATTCTGGGAGCGTTCAGCATCAGACAGCTCATTAAATCAGCATTCCATACAGGATTAGGCTTAACACACACACACAGTCATTAACACACACACACACACACACACACACACACACACACACACACACACACACACACAGCAGACTTCCCTTTTTCATATATACAGAACAGGAGGGAGGACACAGCAGGTTCAGCAGTACATACCACATCTCTCTTCTTCTTCTTCTCCTCCTTTAGTCCATCTCCTCTCCTGATTCTCTTCCTGAGTGGTGGATGTTGGAGGACGCAGAGAGAAGACAGAGAGAGAGAGAAAGTGAGGGAGGGAGGTGGCTTTGATGTTGTGGCAATCCCACTGCAGAGAGAGAGAGAGAGAGAGAGAGAGAGAGAGAGAGAGAGAGAGAGAGAGAGAGAGATGCTGCTAACAGAGAGAAGGCTAAAGCTAAACTAGCCACCAGCTCAGTGTGGGACGGTGGGATGGACGGATGGGAGGGATGATGATGATGATGCGGCACCTTTCAGTATGGAAACAGACAGAGGGAGAGAGAGGGAGAGGGGTGCCCTGTTACCTTGGAAACTGAGATGATGTGATGGAGAAGGTGGAGCCGAGCTCTGATTGGCTGACAGGGTGTGGTGCTCCCCTTCCTGAGGGAGGAGGAGGAGGAGGAGGGAAGAGGAGGAAGGAGGGGGGATGACAGAGCAAAGGCTGGGATGTGAGAAGCAGCTGCTCTCTCTTTTTCTTTGCCGGAGGAGGAAACGCTGCACCGAGACGACAGGAAGCCATCGACACCCCCAGCTGGTGACTCCTGGAAGTGCAGAAGAAGAGACGCAACCTGCAGGGTAACTGTCATTTCATAGAAGAAGAAGAAGAAGTGATGTGTAATCTGCTGTTTGTTTTTAGTTTCTGGTTTTCAGGAAAAATCTGCAGAATTTAGTTTCTTGCTTGTTAATAAATAAACAACATCCTTTTAAAATGATGAAATGTAATAATGATGATTGAATAAAAAAACAATTTTAGGTTATTTTAATGAATTATAGTGCATAAAATTAAATCATTGATGTACAGACAACTATCACTGGATCACTTTGATACTGAAGAAAACTTTAAAATGTGATTATTCTCAAGTAAGTTCTGCAGTTATAGGAAGCGTCTTTTTTCTCTGATTTCTAAGCAAATTTTCTGTAATTTATTCAAGATAATAATATCCTCAGGAAGTGTAAACCACACTGAATTTAAAATATATGTTTATCATGTTTGTGTGGTCAGATTTGAGTCGTGACCTTGAGAAGGAAAATGAATTTTGACTCAATCGAGTGTAAAAGGTTTTACCTCCCTGGGCTGTGTTGATCAATCAGCAGCTGTAAGACAATAACTAGTTAATAGTTTGGTATAAAATGACAGTTTGAATCTATCAATAAACACTGCTTCAACACACGAGTTAGTAACAGTTAGCAAACAAATAAATAAATGATAAAATGTTTAATATCGACTCCATCAAATATCCTTTGAGAAGATTTAAAAAGGTTGAAGGTTAAAAACATCCAACCTCAAAAAGATGTCTGACATGATCTAAAAAATAATGTAACTTAACAACTATTACATGTAGAGCTCCAACAATCAGTTGATGAATCAATCAGTTGCCAAATATTAAATGAATCACCAGTTTTGATAATCAATTAATCATTTTGATCTTTTTTTTTTCAGTTTCTCAAATGTCGTCTGGTTTCTTTAGTCTCTGTGAGAGTAAACTGAATATTTTTGGGTCGCAGACAAAACAACAACATGATCGTCATTTTCTGACATTTTAGGGACCAAATAATTAATTTATTAAGAATTAAGAAAACAGAGATAATTGTTGGTTGCGGCCCTAATTATATACTAATTTATAGAGTAAATTAAATGATTGATTTGAAGTGGAGACAGAGTTCAGTTGGTACACTTCCAATTATTTTCACTCCTGAGTTCAATAACAAATCATTCTCATCCTTTAAATTACAAACAAACAATAAGACACTATAACACACTGATTACACACTGATTACACACTGATTACACACTGGGCAGTGGATGTAAGGTCATTTTTCCTTTAACTGCTTCTGTTTGCCTTCCTTAAAACTTAGAGCTCCTGAAAGCTTGGCTTTTCTAAAACATTATATATTCATGATTTAATAAGCAACAATCAAAGCTTTTAATTAAAAATATCTGTAATTATTCTTTATTAAGAGTATAAAACACACAGCCTAAACTATTCTGCCTCATTAAGACTGTGTGTGGTTTGATCAAATGTGATTGACATACGAGAGAAAGTTTCAGTTCATGTATGTAACTTTACTGTTTTCATACCTCTGTGACCTTCCTGTTGTCTCCAAACAATAACTACAAACGCTGTACGTCACTACCATAGTGAAGAAATAGAATTTTTTTTTTTAATTAATTGATTTTTTTTTTTTTTTTTTGGTGGACTTCCGTTTGTTAACCACCGCCATCTTGGTTTTTGGAGCCAGAAGAAGTAACCATATTTGGACAAGAGGGTGGAGCTGATCCTAACTACCTGCTACCTGCTAGCTTAGTTAGCATGGTGCATTTACAAGCGATAATGCTAATGCTAATGCTAATTTTCGCTAGCGAAAAAAAACAGGCTTAAAACTATTAAAACAAAATGTACTTACCAGAAAAATATCCAACTCTTTGCTGGGTGTTTAGTACAACCGAACGCTAAACAAGACTTTATTTAAGCGACCAAAATATTACAGTTAACTTTCATGAAATTAAAAAACACTGAAATAGCAGCAGCTACGTCTATACTCTGTAAACCTGGGGTTACCCATGGTTACGTTACCTAAGCAACGTTGTCGCCGTGGTAACAACCTGTCACTCAACCCTGGAAGTTACCACTTAGTCTTAATAAACCTCATATTTTGATGAAAGAACAGAGCAGAGCCTCTCTTTGTCCATTTTAATATCACAGTATTATTATATCTTCAACATTGACCAGCAACCCTCCAACTGTCATTGTTCCTGTTTCTGTCGGTAAATCCTGAATGATTCATTATATGCTGGTTCAAGTTGTTCTCTGTCATAACATCACTACAGCACCATCTGCTGCTCAACAACAAGACATACAGGAAACACAACTGCATATGTCTCACATCAAATCTGAGCTGTACATTTACAGTTTTTCTTTTTACAATTGTTTACCTGCAGGGTTCAATACTGAGTCTGCATCTTCAAAACTCTTCACACAGTCGACACAACAATTATGGACCAAAACTGTGACACATCAAAAAGTATTCAGTGACTCCAGCCTTCAAATCTCAAAACTCTGTGGCTCTTTATTTTACGTCTTTGCTTGATTTATGCTGACGACTTTATGTTTGCTTGTTTGCTTATTTTTGTGGATCACATGACTTCTGTATTTGTTTATAATGGGTATTGAGGTGAGATTCCTTCTATCAGCCTTTAAACCTTCCTTCTATAAGAGTTTTCTAAATCTCACCTGCACATTTTACTTCTTCTCTTTTGTTGTTGTGATGCTGCTTTGACCTGCTGCTTTGTTTTACTGTGCAAATTACATACAGACAGCAATCTGCTGAATCATAACCACACTGAAATACATCTATATTCAACCAAAAGATCCTCATGTGTTGCCTGTTGTTAGTGTTTCGAAGATGCATGTAGCCAATCATAAAAACTGTAATCAGCAGCAGGTAGCCGTGTGTTTTTCAGACATTTATTCTGGTCTCAACAGGAGAGCACAGCGGGGAAATAATGACACGACAGTTTTTATCACAATCGTCAAATGGAAATTGTGATTCTCAAAACACTGCAGTTCAAACATCTGCAACTCTCGAGTCTATTCTCACAACATTTATAGGTATTTCTTGTTGCTTTCACACAAAATTCAACTGTACAAATATACTCAAATGATAGAGATGAGTTAGTCTTGGTGCACAAAATGTAGATATCTGTAACTCTCAAACATGTAACCCTCACATGCCAAACATTAAACCCAACTATCAGAATATTAAAGATATGTTTCATAAGTTTAATAAGTTATCTGGTGTCATAAACAGGACTGACGACAGATTAATTCAACAACAACAGAAAACAGAAATAACGGCTCTATGTGTCAGTAAACACGTACCTTTAATGTAATGAGTTACACTTGTGATTGACAAGTCAAAATGACCAAGATCAAGAACCATTAAGGTTATAAAAAATATGCTTTATAATATGAGAATGTTTAACTGGTTTAAATTATATCGTTGCTGTTAAGTTAGTTGGTTGTGTTGATTAAACAGAGCTGGATTGTGGTAAGATTCCTGCAGCTCAATCAGACCAGTGTTAGCTGTTAACAAGCTAACTTACAATTAGTCTGAATCACGTTGAGGCTTGAATTATCACCGACCGTCCACCAAAAATTATCAATAAACAATGACTTAATTTTATGTTTTTAAAGGGTAACTACACACTAAATTATTTTTTTACACTCTACACATAATCACATCTGTCTGTGTTGACATATGATGTTACTACAGGGGATTTTTCCAACAATATTGTGTGTAAAAACTACTTTTTCTGCAACACAATTAGTTTATTTGTGTCTGTTTGGACGTGATAATTCAGTTCAGCCAAATCATGACGTAGTAGGAAAGACTCTATTTCATTTATCAGCCTCGTGCTGAGTAGAAACAGCAGAATACTTGTTGAATACTAATTGTTTTTGCTGGTTTTTTGTGTTGAAAATAAGTATAAAATCAAGAAATTGTCCTGTTAGAAGAGCAGAGGTTTAACACGTGTACATGATTCAAGCGTTTATAATTTCAAAACAGCAAAAATCACAACAGATTTAAAACTACACACATTTAAAATTTCCTGAATAGTGTTTCCTGTTGTGCATTTTGTATTTTTACCACCAGGTGGCGCAATTTACCTGCTCATCATCTGAGCGTCTGCAGAACTAAAACTGACACCAAAAGCAGGTTCACAGCAGCAGAGTCACCTGTTAATAAACTACAATACATCTTAAAATGATGCTGCATATATATGACACCAAACTGTAAATACTGTATTTTACTTGTATTATTAATGTATCTATGTATGTATATTACTAAACCTGTTGATGCTGCTACCACAAATACAACTACAGTTACCATGACAACTGGTAACAAAGCTGCTGCTTGAAGTGCTAGAAAGTACTTTTACTTAAGTACTGTACTCAAGTGTAGTTTTAAGGCACTTTTAATACTTTTATTCCACTTTTATTAGGATTTTACATTAAAAAACCCCCACTGTAATCTGCAGAAAAATATGCAGTTATAGATTAAACTCATGAATATATGAAGTAAACATGAGCTTCAACCAGCTACATTAAAACGCTGCTTGTACTTCAACACATCTGTGAATAAAACTCTTCTCTATACTTTAAGTACATTTTGCTGCTAATATTTAAGTATTTCTACGTGAGTATAATGTTTCATGCTTGCAAAAATCACTTTATTTGTGATGGAGTGTTTTCATAGTGTGTTGTTGCTGCTTCTACTTCAGTTAAAGGTCATAATATTTATTTTACTACTGACTGCTCGTACTACAGCTTGTAGTAATTACACCACTGTACACTTTCCTGTTTCTGGAGCTTTTGTTGACCTCTGACCCTGCTGTAAAAATGAACAGAACATCTGTCAGTCCTGTAAACATGTCTGAATGTCAGTTTAGTCTTCTATTAATAAATAAAGTGAAGACTAAAATAAAAACACAGCAGCTTTTGGAAAAAAAAGAAACTTTATTTGGAAACTTTATGGAGAGAAAACAAACAAAAAAAAAACAAACTTGTTTTAGAATTTTTCATTTCTGAAAATCATTTTTATTTACTATAATACACAGTGGATGACATTAAAAGTCAGAGCAGTTGGTTTGTACACCGGTGTGACTGGATGAGAGCAGATCTTATCGACAAAATGATAAAAAAACAAAACAACAGTTGATTGATTTGATGGAAAACTACAGACAAACAGCTTAATCTTTTATTATCTAGCAGCTGCTGAACCCCCCCCCCCTCCCTCCCCTACCCCCCCCCCCCCCACCCCTCCAATCCCCCCCCCCCCCCCCCCCTCCACCCCCCCCCCCCCCCCCCCCCCCCCCAAAAAAAAAACTTGAGCTTGTAGATGCTCTTGGCTCTGTTCCACTCTTCCCATTCACTCACTTCAACGTCCTCTTCAGTCCGACATCATAAAACCTTAAAATGGGCTTTTGGCTCAGTTCCATTCTGAATATTTATCCCCTTTAAACACCGTTTAGCCTCATTCAGACCTCAAAGGAAAATTATATCTCATTTGTCTACAGCGGGTCCACGTTCCAGACATGTGTCCCCTTCAAAGTGCCCTTCAAAAGTTTCCCTAAATCACATTTGAGGGGACGTCGGACAGACTTCTGGCTCCGTTTCATCCTCTTCACTCTGACCTTTCCCTCGAGTTTAAATCTAGAATCCATGTCGGCTTCCTTCTACTTCCCTCCTTTAAAGTTTCTGTCCTCGCATGTTTTTATAATTATAAATAAAAAAATCTCGATTAATCTGTTTCTTCTTGCAGATTTCTCAAATGTAAAGTTTCGACGTGTCTTCAAATAGCTCGTTTTATCTGACAGACGACTCAAAACCTCAAAATATAACATTTAAAATGATATAAAGCCGCAAAACAGCAGCAAATCTTCTCACTGCAGAGCTGCAACCACCAAACGTTCCTCATGTTTGTTCAAAAAGATTCTTAAAACTATTCAGTGATGATAAAAAAAAAACTGCTGCTTGACTCTTTAAGAACCAGCAGGAAGATCTAATGAACGATTTAGACTTTGATAAACATTTCTGCCAGAATTTCACAAACACACAAACAAAAAAAAAAAGGACAGTGAATCTCTTTATGACTCTATTTGGATATAAAAACATTTCTGAGGGTTGAAGAGAGACACATGTCTGAAGTGGGACTCGACGGTTCTGTTTATCAGGATTCATCCTTCATCGCCGACATTCATCAAAACACACTTCAACTTCTTTCTAGAGTTTTCTAGAAAGAGGCTGGAAACACAAACATCAACAAATCCCCAAAATTAATCTGACTGAATCATTGTTTGACCTGCTGATTTAGTTTATAGAGGAGTGTTTGGTTCTATCTGATACTCTGAGGTCAAAAAATACAGTTTTTACCAGAAAACAGCTGATCCTCAAAGACTCTTCTGTCCACCAGGATCCAAAAATATCTCATCTGCTGCATCATTTAAGAGATTTTTACCTGTTTCCCAAATGAGGACTCTATTATTATTATTATTATTATTATTATTATTATTATTATTATTATTATTATTATTATCTTAGTTCATCTATACAGTGACAGATCTCTTTACCAACTTTATAAGAAACAAGAAAAATATAAAATACAGTGTCGTCTATAAATATACAAAATAATAACTTAAAAATAGATCAATAGATCATATTAATGATAGTATGTTTTTAATTTATCATGCAAATCAAACATGTCGGTAACATTTTATTTGAACAGGTTCGTCACTTCCTGATAAAAAAAGTTACCAGAATAAAAGCTGTGAAGTTTGGTTTTAATTACAGGAAACAAAAATGGAATCAACTCAGTTTAGATCCACATAAATATCATATCATTCATTATTTATTTATAATATTATGGAAACTTCTTCATACATGGAACTACAGTAGCGGTCAGAAGGTTACTGTGTAAACCTTCATGTTGACCTTCTCCAGGTTACTCTAGTGATTCATTACAATTAATTGATTAGGGTAATTAGTATAAAGTTACTAGTGGTGGACATGTTTATACAGGTAAAACTAGAATACTGGTCTATTGCATTAAGAGTTCCTGAAAAGTTTTAATATGGCAACAAAAAGTACTTCGATGTGTGTAAATGTAGTAAAAAATAAAATATTTCCCTTTGAAATGTAGCGTCGAATAGAAAGACTTTGTGCACAAGTTGGATAAATACTCATGGAAATTATTTGAAAATGACACATTTTATCATCTTTGTTTGGAGTTCAAACCTGAAAAAAACAGCTTAAAAAAACATCTTTGTTGTGTTGCAGCAGCTGGAATATTTTCATCCCGATGGACAGAAGAGTGAGAAATGTTTCAACATCCTGCTGAGGTTTTATCTTTCACAGAGAAACTAAAAAGTAAAGATGCTCTTGTGTAAACTTTCAGGGTTTTTTTTAACTTTAAGTGTCTTTTGATGAATAAAAAAAGGAAATGAGGGATTTGTCATTTTCAAGAGGAATTCAAACTTACCAAAAAATCTGCTGTCAAACTCCCTCCTTCCTTCCTTCCTTCCTTCCTTCCATCCTTCCCTCCACACACACTCACACACTCACACCATCAGAGAAAAACTAAACACAAACATGGTTTTCAGTTACACCATCAGAACCACAAAGAAATATGATTATAGCTTCTGACAGATTATACAGTCCAGTACCCCGTGGTATTTCACTACATCAGCAACCTCTGCTGCTGATAAATTTTTATATATATATACTTATATATACTTCTTTCCTCTATTTAGGGAAAACTATTCGACATATAACCAAAAATATGATATTAAGAGTTGATTTCTTGCATGACAGAAGAAAGAAACAAATGCAAAAACTCTTCTTCTTTAGAGTTTTTTTCTGTGGAAATGTTCCCCTTAAACCAAAAAAAAAAAAAAAAAAGATTCAGATAAAACGATGCAAATCTGAACAAGAGCTCCTTTTAAAGAGTTTCAAAGTGTTTCATTTCTTTTTTTTTTTTTTTTTTCCAGACTTTAAAGTTCTTTTTTTTCTCACTAAGTGGCAAAAACAGAGACATGCAAATTTTTTTTTAGTTTCCAACAAACCAACAGAACAGGATAACAAATAAAATAAAATAAAAATAAAAAAGAAATGCAGGAGGCGGGAAGAAGAAGAAGGAGAAGAAGGAGAAGAAGAAGAAGAAGAAGTAGAAGAAGCGTCCTCCAGGAAGTGAAGTGGAGCAAACGCGGAGAAAAAAAAAAAAGACGCCTCCTCGAACCGAACGGATCCAGAATGCATCGCAAAAAACGTAGTGGTTTCCTCACTCATGTGCCATCATCGAGGGGGGGGTGGGGGTGCGAGGAGGGGGGGGCAGGGGTGGAGGTGGGGGGTGGGGGGAGAGACGTCAGTCATTGCGTTAAGAGTTAGAAGCTCTAAAGAGACGAAACAGTTAGGCTCAAGATTCGTAGTGAAGTTCATAAAGTCTGATTTTCTTTCGTACGGAGCGCTACGAGTCCACATGTTAAGATTCCTTTTTAATCCCCGCCGCCTCCCCCCCCTCTGCAGAGAAGAAGGGACAAACTGGCTACACATATACACCAGCACACACATCATCATCATCATCATCATCATCATCATCATCATCACACACATAAACACACAAACTGGGTGGAAATCAGACAGTTACAAAAAAAAACATATTAAAAAGAAAGAAAAAGAAATAAAGAGTCCAAATGATACAAAACTTGGCATGTGGGACCTTTGACACAAATCGTGCATGTGCTGTTCTTTAAGGGGTCAAAGTTCATGTAGTGGGGGGGGGAGGAGGTCATTTCATTTAGCTCCCCCTCCTCGAAAACTAAAAATAATCCACGATTTGATTTCTGCAAGGCGTCGAGTTCACAAATCTGTTGTTTGTGCACCTGTTTGATGTCTGGGGAGAGTGTAGTGAACAAGTGGCGGCCTGGCGGCGGAGGAGGAGGGTGGGGGGAGTGTTGTGGGGGGGGGGGGGGGGGGGGGTCTACGGGCAAAAAAAAAATAGAAGAAGAAGAAAAAAAAGGTTTCCTGTGCTGAGATGTGCAGGAAGACTGTGAGTCAGGTGGATTTGAGTTGCAGTCGTGGGGGTTTAACTTCCCTTCTCTCTGGTTCCTGGAGCAGCTGGGGGGCGGGGAGAGGGGGGAGGGGGGAGGGGGGGGGGGAAAGACGGGGTCAAAGGGGGCAATTATTTAAGACCCCAGTGTGCTATTTCATTTAAGGGAGGAAACTGATCTTTATTTGCCCAAAAACCGCATTGAAGTCAGACCCTGCTGAAGGATTTAGTGTTGTCACTATGTGCCTGATCCGATCAATTCATTCGATTAGTTTTCTGTTTCCGTATCAGGAAAAAAAAAAAAGAAGAAAAACAGGGCAGATCCGGAAAAATTAGCTCCAAAAGGTGACGTTTCTAATCCAGGATTTTAGCTCACAGATTAGCTTTGATCCAACGAATGGTCGACGTGTCTCTAAAGCCAAACAGCTCATCATCACCTCAAAGTCAAACAGCAGCTGATGAATCCCCAAAAATCACCAACCAGGCTTTTTTTTTTTATTTTTATATATATTTTTTTAAATTTAGCAGCCGACCAGCGTTTTGTAGAGCGGAAGTTGACGTCCAGGCGATTGTTGTTGGCCGAAAGCAGCCGGCAGCGCAGACAAACAACCACAGACTACATTTCCCAGCATGCTCCTCTGAAGCCGTTAGATGAGCGGGTCAGGCGGCAGGGTGTGTTGGATCTGCTGCGGCTGCAGCGGCGGGGGCAGCTGCAGCGGGAGCAGGGCCTCCACCATGTTGTGGCAGTGAGGCGGCGGCGTCCCCTCGCTGCTGGAGCTCTCGGCCACCTCGCCGCCGTGGAAGAAGTAGTCGCTCTGCACGATGAAGGACTCGATGACGGCCTGGTTCAGCTTGGTGGTCGACAGCGTGTCCTTGTTCTCGAAGTCGGGCCTCATCAGCGTGGGCCAGAAGCAGATGGACAGGTTGTCGGCCGTCATCAGGGTGGTCTTGCTGTGTTGGCTCACCCTGCGGGACGACAGGACGGACGCCGTTAATCACAGTTTCATTTCTCTCTCCTCATCTTTCTTTTCATCTCACCTCATATTTTGTTTTACAGGAGGAGAACATGATTGGATTTTGATATAAAAACACAAATTTTGTATTTTTTTGGCATATACTGTTATACAGGTGATTAATATGACAGAGGATGTGATCTGAAAGGGTTAAAAAGGTATTTTTGATGCTGTAATCAGGAGTCGGTTTCCAGGAAGTTTAAGTAACGACGTTCATCAGTACATTTATGTTTTTTTGCCTTGTTTTTGTTGTCTTTTGCTCTGTTCTGCATGTATTTACTGTTATGTTTATGGCCTGTTTTGTTCTGCTGTTAAATGAAAAGCTAATCAATGAATCTACTGATTTATTTCCTCAGTTACTCAACTGATCGTTTGGTGTAACAAAGTAGCGTCTTTAAACTGTTTGTTTTACAGTTAAACTCCTAAATCATCAGTTTATTATCACATAAGACAAAGAAAAGAGGGATTTTAGGAAAAGTTTCATATTTTTTACTTGGAAAAATAACTTGAACTATTAATCGATTATCAAAATAGATGCCGATTAATTTTCTGATGATGGACTAATTGATTAATCAACTAATCGATTCAGCTCTGGTTAAATGTAGCAACATCAGCAGCAGGGAAATGAAATCCTTAATGAGTCTAAACAGGATTCAAACTGACAAATATGGAAACAAATAAACTGCTGCATTTATTTTATTGCTGCATCTAACAATTATTTTCATTATATAGTGAAAATGATTGCAGTTACCTGTATATACGGAGGATAAATCTGCAGATTTTTCTTAATTAATTAATTGTTTGATTTATGAAATGTAAAAAAAAAAAGGAAAAAATGTCACAATTTCCCAGAACCAATCAATATCATATCAAATTACATCTTTTTCAACAGTCCAAACTATCAACATATTCACTTTACAATAATATAAAACAAAGAAAAACATCAAATCATCACATTTGTGAAGCTGTAAAGAGAATGAAAAGTTATTCTGCCTGAAAAATGACTGAAACTATTGATTAACTGATGCTTTCAGCTTGAATTCAAAGATATTCACAGTTTGATAGCTGGATGGTTTGAGAGGTGAGGAAGAGGAAGAACTGATAAAATAATAAAGTTGATGTGATTGTTGGGTCATTATACAGATTTAAATGAATTTAACTAAAACTACAAGCTGGCCTCATCACACAACATGTAGACTAACATGATTCATTATTAATACATGTTAAATGATTGTTATACTTAATATAATCAGTCATGAAGTCGATCAGACTAGTTTCCAGCCTACATCATCGAATGTGACATCATAATTAGGGAGGCGATTTATTAATTGTTCGTAGTATTAATTAAATTAACGACAGCTGTCATTTCATTCTGTCACAGCAGAAGGAAGGGTCCCGTCGGCCTCGGCGACAAACAGCGACTCTTAGTGTGACATGTTGTGAGATATATAAGCGAGGCTTCACAAACCGCTGGCGGATCAGATCAATAACTGCTCCAAACATCCGACAGCGTCTGCAACGTCAGAGAGACCGAGCAGGTGCACCTTGAAGGGAAAACTGCATCGTTTACATCCTGCGACGTGTCAGAGAGGAAGTTTTAAAGTCTAAATGGAGCTGAGGGGTTTTTCTACCTGCTGTGGTGTGTTTACTGTCATCACGGATATTTGAATGTTGAGTCTTTTTTTAGCTGCTGCTGCTGGAGTCTCATATTCAGGATTTAAGTCCAAAACAAACATAAACAAGAGTGTGTATAATCTGTGTGTGACATGTGCGTTTAAGCTTTGTGTGTGTGTGTTTATCCGTGTGTGTGTGTGTGTGTGTGTGTGTATGTGTGTGTGTGTCGTACCTGTTGAGATGTGTGATGATGTATTTGAAGACCTGGTAGTTGACGGAAGGAAACTTCTTCACGATCTCCCTCAAGACCTGCAGACGCTCGATGTAGTCCACGATTTCTGACACACACACACACACACACACACACACACACACAGAGAGAGAGAGAGGGAGGGAGAGAGAAGACAGAAGGCGTTTTACATTTTACACACACTCCCTCTCGGGAAAACGGAAATTATACTCTCTGGAAAACAAAAGGCTGAGATGCTGCCAAGAGTAAAACCCACGCTGTTCTCACACACACACACACACACACACACACACACACACCAGAGCTAAGCCTTATGGGCAGCAGTAACAACACAAGCCTGCATCATGTCTCACTCTGCTTGGAAACTAAACAGGTCCGTTTCTGCAGACTAAGAAAATAAACACATTTTATGTTGAACTTTCTAAAGTAGATTTAATAAAGTCACAGCGAAACAGTTGTAGAGCAGAACAGATGATGAAGATGATGATGATGAGATAGACCAGGACCTTTAAAGAACTACGTCAGAGAGCTCGGTGACCTTCAGTAAAAGCTGATCTGACTTCCTTGTTTGTTCAAGTTGTTTGTTTTCTTCCTGCAGCAGCTGAGATGAAAACATCAACATGATGAGTCTGCAAACCTCCACTCATATAACTTTATTATTATTATTTTATTATTAATTGATTAATCATTAGCCTGCTGGCCTTCATAGATGCACATCAATCTCTCTGCCGACCTGAACATGTGACAGGTGTGTTGGAGGAAACATCGTAAACGACTAAACATAGCAGCATTTTTTATTAATGATTATAATACTATATTTCCTTTATTAATCGATACATTTTAAATGACTGGAGGTTTACAGACTCCTCAGGTTGATGTTTTCATCTCAGCTGCAGCAGGAAACACAAACACAAACCAGGAAGGTTTGACTGAAGCTCATGAAGCTCTTTGTCCTTGAATGCTACAGAGATGTTTAGTTACTGCTTTACTGGAGTTCTTTGATTATTTTTAATTTTCTTTTTGTTTCTATCTGGACAATTTTGTATTTTATTGTAAGTTAATATTATATCAATATTTACTTAACATTTGACTTGTTTTTTTCCTGTTTTATTGATCAAAGTGATTATAAATTACTGATGAGGATCCAAATGATGAATAAAAGAATAAGAATCTCTTTTAGTCAGTTTACAGTAAATTATTTCTGTTTCACACTGAGAAAAATAAGAGCATAAAGGAAGAAAATGTAATAAAATGAACAGTAACCAGGTAATAAAGTAAAAAGCTTTAAATATAAGGAATCTGATGAGGTAGAAATCTGTTTTATTCCTGGAAAGTGAAGCGTCTGAAGTTCCTCGACGTTCCTCTTCCTCCTCAGAGAATCCATCACTCTCCTGCTGGCGAAGGCTCGCCGCTCCGTTATGAAATATTTAAAGAGCACGATATGAAATAAGAGCTTTTATCTTTGGACTGTCACAACAAAGCTACTTTAACACAACCCTGACCTTCCTTCTCTCCCTCCTGTCTGGAATACAAACTCCAGGATATTCCCGACATTCCAGGAGCAGCGTGAAGCCCTTTTTTTTTTCATATTTTTAGACACGAATTGAAAGCCGCGCACATAAAGACTCGCAGATTTATTCATCCCTGCACGCTATCAATCATCTTAACGAGGACGCAACAGGAGCCTTTCACCCCTCTAATGGCCGGAAGAGGTCAAAGGTCATTAATCCGTGCTGTCACAGCTCGACGTTAACGAGAAATATCACAGAGAGAAACCCATAGAACGCTTTAATCCCCTTTTATTAAATATATATAAGGCGGTCTGGTGGGAAAACACACCGTGTACCCACAATGCAACGGGGTCAATAAACTGAGAAGGGTGAGTGTTATATTATTCCTGTTAGAAATCATACAGTAAGAAAAATATAGACATGAATAAAAACATGACTGAGTGGTCAGGATTCATTATGATTCCATGTTGTGAGTGAAATTTGATTTATATATTATCAAAACAAGAAAAATATAATTAATAATCTGACACTTTAATCCATAAATAATCTCCAGGTCTGTATTTATCATATTTTTAAGTAAACAGAGCTGTTGATGCATCTTTAAAAAAACAAACAAGCTGATTTAAAGCTGTAATTTTTGCTGCAGGTGTGTAAAGTAGCAAAGATTAGAGTAAACTTATTTATTTCAACAATAAAGATGCACGAAGAGTGACTGAAGACAAAATAAAAGTCAGTTTTATTCTTGTTGTTTGCATCACAGAGACGTAAACAAATAAAGTATCTGAGAACGGATCATTATTATCTGTTATATTTTATATATGATTTTGCTTCTGTTGTTGCAGCATCTTCCACACTATCAGTGAGGAGGTCAAAGGTCAAACAGTCACAGCAGTCTTGTGTCTATAGAGACGTCGCAGGAGAAGAAGAAGATGAAGAGGAGATACATTGAACAGAGAGAAGAAGAAGATAAAAATAAGACAGAAAACCAGAGATGACTTCCTTCCATGTTTGACTCAGATGTTTTCCAGAGAAGAAGAACCAACGTCTCTCTCTGTTCCTCTCTCACCCGAAGAAACTAATTAAAGTGTGTGTGTGCGCGTGTGTGTGTGTTTGAGAGTGTGTGTGTGTGTATGTGCGGTCATGTAAGATGTCTTTTTACATTTCTTGTTGCGTGTGTGTGTGTTTGAGTGTATTTTTGGCTCATTAATCTGCTGTCGTCAGTCTGTTGGTGTCAGCGTTCAGTAGCACTGATATACAACCAGGACACACACACACACACACACACACACACACACACGCAGCAGATTGTAGATGTCTGACAGTATCCTGGGGCTGAAAAAGCCTCTTATAAAGAGTGTGTGATGTGACAGAAAGCTGTGTGTGTGTGTGTGTGTGTGTGTGTGTGTGTGTAAACCTGACTAGATTTCTGCAGCAGTGAAGGCAGCAGTTACAATAGACCAGAAGGTAAAACTACAGGAGGAGTGTATTTATCTTTGTGTTTTTTATGATTTCTATCACAGGTTTATTTTGATTTTTATAGCAGTTATTGTGGCATCAAACTGACTTCTTTAAACTTTACAATCAAATTAAATTCAGGTATCAGAACAGTTTCTGATCATTTCTCCTTATAAATTAGTAACTCTGGTGTTTTCCAGACTTGAAGATTATGTGTGTGTGTGTGTGTGAGAGAGTGTGTGTGTGTGTGTGTGTGTGTGTGTGTGTGTGTGTGTGTTCTTACTTGCTGCCTCCACCAGCTCCGGGTGCAGACTGTAGGGAATCAGCGGGTCGGGAAGGTCGGCAAAGAAAGCCTTCAGCGCTCCGGCGGCTGCGTTCACCGCCACGTCCATCACCACGAAGTCAATACTGTGATCTACAGAGAGAGAGAGAGAGAGAGAGAGACAGAGAGAGAGAGAGGAGAGAGAGAGGGAGAGAGAGAGAGAGAGAGAGATGTTCTACCATCAGCAGCAGCACATACACAAGGTCATTTGGTTTTTAAACATTTTTAACCAAAATGTTTTGTCCACTTCAGCTTTCTAGTGTTGCTAAACTGCTCCTTCATGACTGTTTGTGCGTTTGGTTTGTGCACGAGTGAAAATTAGAGAGTGTGAATGTAACTTCTGACAACCTGATTACATGTTTTCACTAAGCAAAGATGCTAACACGTCTGTTAGCAACTCTTTTATCTCCTCTCTCTCTCTCTCTTCTCTCTGCTATCAGCTGTGTACCAAACCTTTTATCAAATCATCATTTCATCAAGTTACAAAAACAGTTCAAACGTAATCACGACGTTAATTCTGAACAGTAACTTGATGACAGGACTGAACTCGGCTGTTGTCGAGGTTTGTGCGTCTCAGCCGAAGATCATCAAGGTGTGAGAGTCAATAAGAGTCACATTCTGCCAGTTCAACCTTCATTTATATTTTATCAACAGTTAAAGCTTATTGAATTAAATCATTATGAACGAGTAGCTTGTGAAAAATAAGATTTATCAGGCTACAGATGTTTATATTGAAAGAAAGCTGCCTTTTGTATTGTGCACAGAGGTCACTGTTTCTTTTATACTTGTATATAGTAGGGATGTGCAGAGAGCCCAGTATTTGTATTTGTATCTATATTTGTTGAGGCAGCAAAATTATTTGTATTTGTATTCAAATAAAAGTGGACAGAGGCTTAAAAATCTTGGTTTTGTTTTTATTACACTTTTAATTTTAGAAGATTTAAGTGCTACAATAAGTGTTCATGAAGCTTGTGTCAGTAGTTCAGCTTTATCTCTGGGTGTGATGTCCAAATTAGGAAATGTGCGTCATGTAGCAGGTGGATGTGACTCCCCTCACTGAGACCTGCTGATAGACGTCACAGCGGAGCAGAGGAGAGACACTGAGATAGTGATGTAACCGACCTGCACTCTGGTATTTGACATTTTTCTTCCTGAAAACAAATCATTTTTAAAATATTTGTATGAAACAAATATTCGTATAAAAACCCGCTATTTGTGCTTTGCAGAATAACGTATTTGTATTCGGGCACACCCCTAGTATGAAACACAGATCCAGACGGATTGATGCTTCTCTCGGTGCACAAACACAGAGTCAGTTTATATCAGATCACACACTGAGTAGCACATTATTAATTAAACGGAACTAAATCAAGAAGCAGAGTTTCTTGCACTGATGATCATGTTCATCATGTTTTTCAGCCTAGTTTGCTGCCTTCTCCCCCAACAACGAGGATCCCCAGCAGTTTGTAACAGCAGCGAGCAGCCGGAGTGAGTGACAGCTGGAGTCTTCTGTCAGATGTGTGAACAGAAAATACACCGGAGGGAGCAGAGCTCAGGCTGCTTTTACTTTGTGTTTCTGTTTTATATGCACAAGACATATTTAGGAAAGTTACTGGTGGATTAGTGCGGCAGACTTCTTAGGATTTCATAATTTCTGCCCCACAAACAAAATAGCAAAAAAACAGAAATAAAGGTGACAAGTCGGGCAAAAAACATGCTTCATAAATACTGTATATGGGCTAAAAACAGTGAATTCTCAATGAAAGCTAACAGCATTAGGCAGAAAATACTGAGAAAGAATAAACAAATGTTAAATGTATATGGAGACAGGTTACACAACATTTAACGGGAACAATAAGAGATTGATAATTGTTATGTTGGTGGTTACAATTCTGATTCCGAAGCAGAAAATATCTGTATAAATGTTTAAATTTAGGGAGAATATCTAATGTGATTTGGGATTTTATTCAAGGTTCTTAAACAACAGTTATTTGGGGTTCAGTCTGGTTGTTCTTCCAAAGCTCATGGAGTTATGTCTCAGCAAAACAGAAGAAAGAGGAGATAATGTGATGATATAATTGATAGTACAGATTAACATCTCTAGAGTCCTAAACGCACTGGAAGCGTCTGACGTGCGCGTTTTGAAGTGCACCCGTTGTTTTCAATGTTCGAACACATACTAGAAGCGTTATGAGCTGCGTCAAACTGCCTTGACGCATCTACTCCGACCTTGTTTCGATTTTTGGAGCGTCAAATGAGGACCCAGAGACTGAAGCTCTCTGCAGCCGAAAAAGAGAGAGAGAGACAGCGCAGCGGTGGTTGAGCAAGGAGAGCGAGCGCTGAATGAGAGAAATAAAACGTTATATTCTGATTATTTTACGGCAGTCACGTTTTAAAGCACGAATAAATAAGCATCAAACAGTCAACAGATGATTAACTGCGGACACAGATGCTCTTAGTTTCAGTTTCGTTTCTCCTTTTCATTCATTCATTTCATCCAACTAGTTCAGCCGTTAATAGAAAGAACAAAATGAAAAACCCGTGTTGGTTCTGTGGTTGGAACTTCAAATCTGATGCCTGCAGTGAGCCATAGGAGCATCAATTTTATCAAAGTTATCACTTCCAGTGTGTTTGAACCTGAAGGCCACACGAAGACAAAGCAAAGACAAAACGTGACGCGACAAATACGAAAAGCAGAAATCGTCCTTGAAAATCCCCGAAGCTGAGCTCAGTTTCACCCGTGTAAAACCTGACAGAAGCAGATCGTGGACCCCGGTGTGATAACCCGTGTCGACCCGTTCAGATGTGAGGCAAACAGGATCTTCCTGGGGTCAGTGCTTCGGTGTGAAAGGATATCAAAGAGAGCTTGCGAGTGGTTGTGGAGCAGCGGCGAGGTTCACAGCTGAGCTTTGTGTCTGAGCAGGAGAACAGAGCTCCTCTCTGATGGCAGCTAACAGAGGTTATCATCAGTCTGTCTGCAGGCACAGAGGCCTGAGTGTCTCTGTGACGGAGCAGCAGGGCCCAAACAGAACACACGTCCAGTTCAAACAGCCATTTTTCCACTCCGTTATTCCTGTCGGGACAGGACGGAAACTCCGCTTTTTATTACTGTTTGGAAAAAAAAAAAACAGCAGGCCGGGTAATCTCTTCAGTCTCCTGTGTCAGCGTTCTCGTTAACCCCAAACACAGATATATATATATATATATTTAAGATATATGTAATGATGGCTTAAAAGACAAAAAATGTCACACTGGTGCCGGAGATACAGGATGAGGAAAAATAAAAAATGACTTCCTGTGTTGACACACTGTAGCGGTCAAATGACGACAGAGAGGAGGAGAAAGAGGGAGGAGAAAGAGGACAGAGCCCTGAGGTAACACGACAGCTGTCACACTGAATCTGAGAGACTGCCAACACACACACACACACACACACACACACACTAGGTTCACCAGAAAAACTCTAAAAGGAAATTTAGAAAGATAGGAAGGGAGGCAGTGAGGAGAGAGATATAAACAGGAAATGCATCAGGGAATAAAAGGAGGACAGAGGAGCCAAAACAAGCAAGGAAACCAAATGAGGAAAGAAAGAAGATATTAAAAGGAAAGAGGGAAAGAAACAAAAGGAGAAAGAACTATAGAGAAGAAAGGTCAGAAGAAGAGCAAAGGAGAGCATCTGTAGCGTTATACTTGACTGTTTTTTAATAAAGTTTATTAATTAACAGCTAACATATGCTGCCTCCGCCCCAAATTGTTAACGAAGCAGAAACACAGTGATCTGTGACGCCCAAAGGAAGCACGTTTATATCTTCAACTGTTTCCATAAAAACACTCACGTGGTCCAAGTAGCCAATAGCTGCACATCCTCTCTTATTGACAAAGGAGCTAATTGGCTGTAACGACGCCTCTTGCAGACAGATTTCATCAAGCTGCAGCGAGGAGAGCCGCCGCAGGAGGAATATATACGACCTGACAGAGTCGCCGACGGCCAGTCATGAGGAGAAAAAAACCTCAGAGGAAGAGTTTACTGTTAAGAACAGCAGGTTTACACGAGTCACGCGCTGAGTCGGCTAGAAGTGCAGCGACTCTCTGACAGTTACGGCTGTATCTGTTGGGACCTTTATTAAAAGGTCAACCGAGATATATATATATATATGACATTTAGTTAACTACATTTGAGGACCCAAAGGACGACTGAATGGAGCAAGAAACATATATTACATCACCAGCAGCCTGTTTAACCCATTATAGCATAGACTGGCCTGTCAGTGGTAATATGAATATTATATGACACTTTATATGGGAATAAAATGTTTTCTACTATTATTTTCTACTATTTTTCTTAATTTAAAGTTATCTAGAGTTTTGCTTTGCTATCTATTTTCTTTTTTCCCCCCTCGAGAAGTTAAATATTATAAATAGACATCTACACTTATTACCCTGTAAATAAAAACAAACTCTGGGCAAATACAGCACAAGAAAGAAAAAAATAAATGAATAAATAAATATGTAAATGAGCAAACGAGAACACTCTGGTAAACATAAGATGGCTTTGACAAACTTAGCTAGACTGAAAAGTTAAGAGTTTTGCAACTACAGTTCCCATCATGCTTTGGGTGATGTAAACAGGAAGGGTTAGAATGTTCAGTTAGTTCTTGGCTTTACTGTATTTGGACCATTAAAACATCTCCTTTACTTGATACTGGAGAAGTTAGGAGCTCGTTTATGTGATTTCTAAATGGTTTTATGGTCGATCAGGCGCTGGGATAAATCATTTTAAGGTATATCTTTACTTTAAGATATCAACTATTATTTAATATATATCACAATTAAAGGTAAAGGTTCTGATTCTCAGTTTAGAAGAGCTCTGCAAAAGTTTATTTCTTCTCTTCTTCTCTTCTTTATTTTGTAGCAGCCTTTCCACACCTCATTATTCTAGTCTGAGTTGTTTTTTTAAAAGGTCTTTTAATAAGCTTGAAGAGAATAAATAACGCAATCAATAATCAATGTGGGACTGACTGAATCAATCCATTCCAGTCTCCGTGTTTAATCCCCTCTGGCTGTAAAATGACTGACTGCTGCTGATTCCTGCCTGCGTCGACTGTAACCTCCTCTAACAGCCGCTTTGGCAGCTCACCAAGCATCACGTGCAGGTCGGACTCGGCTCCGCGGCGCAGAGCATGTGTTTCTCTTTAAAGCGCTTCTGCTGCGTGGTCAGAATTTGGAATCAGTTATGTGTAGAGTTTTTTCTTGCGCGGGTCGAAAAAAAAAAAAAAAATTTATTGCACACATCACACAAACTGCTGCTCGATTGGTAACATGTTTTTCCACCAGGACTTCTGAGTTCTTAAAAACGACGGGACGATTTAAAGTTCATGGGAAAATAATTTAGAAACACGATATGTGAGAATAATGAGAACCGTGGAGAGTCTTTGCTTTGAAACTCCAGCTACACACGGCTCCTTCTTCAGGGTTTCTAGTAGCTGGATGTGTATTTATGGAGGTCCTGCGTCTGGGCAGGTGTGTGTGTGTGTTTTACCTTGATCAAACTGTTTCTGGATGTTGTCCTGGTCCGTCTTGTTCCCGCTCACTCGATACAGGCCTTCTGTCGTCAGACCTGCAAACACATAAAAGCCACATCCTTCAATATAACAGCTCTGACGGACTTCATTTATGTGGAATTTATGCAGAAAAAAAAAATAAAGTGTGTGAAAGTGCTGAAATGAAACAGATGGGCAAAGGAGCTTTGTATTAGTTTTCATCCACTGAGGGTTTCTCTGCAACCACACTGAAATATTTTGGATTCAGACTGAAAACTGCACAACTCGCATGCCTCAAATTCCAGAAAAAAGCAAGTCGTCTGTGTTTGTTTCTCACAGAATTCTTCCTTCCCGGCAAAAGGTTGACTATCACGTCTAATCTTGGCTTGATAATTCCTGTTTTTTTTTTGTGTGTGTGCAACCTGTGAGTAGACGGCTGGAAGGTGGTCGCGGTGGTCAAGCTGATCCAGGTGCAGCAGTAAGAAAAACATAAAAAAACGACACTTCATTTCCTCCAGTCTGAGCCTTGTGTTGATTTTCTGATACATTTAAACTTACACTTAATTTAGTCTGAATAATAACAAAAAGAATAGCAGCGCTGCCAGGAACCAACAAACCTACACACAGCTGATTTTCTACATGAATGAGCTGATATTTATCTTTCAATTGTAAAGAGAAGAAGTAAAAGTGAAAGACGGGAAAGAAGCAAACCGGCTACCATTTTCATTATTCACACAAATGCGTTATTATATTTAGTCCATCTTTTACAGGAAGAAACACATTTCCAGTCTTATTTCAGTACATTATTCCATTAGATTTGAGGCTATTTATTCATATAACTCACAGCACTGCAATCTTTCTTTTTACTTCTGTTTCTTTTGTATTCCATTTTATCTTTTTACTAAATATTTTATCTTATTCTTATGTCATTTTATAATGCTTTGTGTTTCTTTTATATGTCATCTTAAAGCTTTGTAGTCTCATAATTGCCTTTTTGTTGTATTTATTATTATTCCTTCCTGGTATGTATGTGTTTGTGACGTGTGCATATGCATGAATAGCTCCTTCTTCTATGTTTTGTGGCTTCTTAATGTATTTTGTAAATGTATTGTGAGACAGGTGGGCGTAATAAGCTCTGCCATCAGCCTACAATCATTACTATAATCTGTTTTTGATGCTGTAGGTGTCTAAACACTCAGTTGCTTTAATGTTTTCTTTTACTTTGATGCCAAGATTGGCAGGTTTCCCAAATAAAACGAGATACACAACAACAGTGGAATTACAGTTTCTCCGGTATATGCGGCTCAACCGACTCATAATTCAACATCAATAAAAGCTGCAAGCTGTTATGTACAAGCGGGAAAATACACAGTGAAGCTGATGCTGCGGAAAAAAAAAAAAAAAACAACAGTCAGCGACAACTAAAACAGATCGACAGTAAATCAACGATTCGGTTATTTTAGTTTGTGAGCCTTCAGCTGTTCTGAGAGTGGCGTTTGTTTGCGTAGAGGGTCATAATAATCACAGACAGCTGGCACCTGACAGCTGATCTCAGGCCAGCGCATATGGAGACAGAGTGCCTTAATAGAGATATAATGTGTGTTCTGGCTGCAGGGATGCAACAGTAAACACACACACACACACATAAAGCATCCATACAGGCTGTAGTTCAGCTCTGTTGCTGCTGCAAGGTCATCCACACTGCAGTACGGATGCCTCTGCATATATATATGTGTGTGTGTGTGTGTGTGTGTGTGTGTGTGTGTGTGTGTGTTGTGTCCCTGCAGAGGCATTTAAGCAGAGACAGTATTATGTAAATTCAGCTTTAATGGATTCAAGTAAATCGTGTCAAGTGTGAGGGAATGCGGGAGAGTGTGTGTGTGTGTGTGTATCTGTTGGTATCTAGGTGTGTATCTGTGTTTATTTATGTGTGTGTGTGTGTGTGTGTGTGTGTGTGTGTGTAAAGGCACGTGCATGTTGGCTCAGGTGTGTCAACGAATGCTCTGGCTTAGCTCTTAAATTAACAGCAATCTTTGGAAAGCAGCGTTTTCACTAAATGACCTCAGTCTAATCAGCAACCCACTCGACCCAATTTGTGTGTGTGTGTGTGTGTGTGTGTGTGTGTGTGTGTGTGTGTGTGTGTGTGTGTGTGTGTGTGTGTGTGTGTGTGTGCGTCTCACTGTGTCAGCAGAAAAAAACATGCGCTCAGAGAAACGAAGTGGGAGTAAAGCTTTAAACATGTTCTGTTGCTGTACATTAAACGTGTTTGTGAGGGTTGACGTGCACGTAAACAGTCTCTCTGCTCTGCTTGTTCTTCATCTTCATCACACTGAATCACACAAATCACTCGTACGTGATATTTTCCAGGTTTCCAGTTTCATGTTTCACAGTAACTGCACTCAAGAGTTTAATGACGAACCGCTAAAGCATCCGAGCAGGAGGGGTTGATTTCTGAAGTAGAATTTTAATGGTTTCAGATCACAAAAATGTGCTGATCAGTGTTTTCTGTAATATTCTCGACGGTCATACTGACGCCATTTTTTTTGAGTTTTCTTTCACTTTTGTGCATCAGAAAATGTGAATCCAAAGATTTGTTACATGTCAATTTTTAAAAAAGGAGATGAAGACTGTGTATAATATGATATACTGCTGTTACGACTTGGCTCCAGGAAGTAAAGGAATCAGCTGCTTCTGATTGGACAGGACCAGTGATTGTTGTCAGGTAAACAGGACGTAACGTTGTGTTTATCAGACACTGAATGTTAAATGTGCTTGAATATTTTTTTTCTTTGTGTGTGAAACTGAGTCGGCTCGTGTTCGTCTAACAATAAAATGTTTTCTTATCTGACCTACCGAGGCATCAGAAGAAGAAATCTTAAGTTAAATATTGTTAAGACGTGTGATGAAACCGGCGCCTGAACTTCCTGGAAAAGTTGTTACTTCTCGGAAAACGTCTCATTGTCAGCGGTGACGTCATACTGATAACGTTAATATACTTGTTCTATAAAATCCAACCGCCTTTCCCTTCTCGACTGTGATGACTCATTTCCACAAACACTCACTTTTATTCACCTTTGCTCTCATTTAAGGTTTATATCCAGTTACAGTTTGCATAATTAAAATGTATTGATAGTTTTTAAGCTTCTCTTTTATATATCAAACTGTCTATGTGGTGTTTATTTGTAGATTATTTAAATAGTTTTAACAGCTAGTACATAATGTTGTTTAACTCTGTTGAGGTATACAACATATTCTGCACATGTCAAGGTCTATCTTTGAATGATTTACAGCTCAAATAACTTCTTATTGATCTTATAGTGGTCCTTTATGCAGCCCCTCAGTTCAGCCTCGTTTTAGCTCCTGTCTCCCCTAAAAAGCCCCCTCTGTTCTGATTGGCCGGTTTAAGGAAGCGGTCCCTCGGGAGGTCACATCAATAAACCGTGAAACAAACTACAGTAGTAGGATCTTACTATTTGTTCTCGTTCTTTACTTGAAATGTCGACTAAAATCCATCCGTTCATGTTCGAGCCAGAATCTGACACGAAATATGAGAGTGAACAACACATGGAAAAACTTTAGCAACCACCTTAGCAACCACCTTAGCAACAAGGCTACAAAACAAACAGCCGATTACAGTCATGCTTGTCGGCAAGGTAGAAGCAGCAAGCATTTCTACATACATTCACCTCAAATAGAATATATAATAAATAACAGAATATCACAAAAAACATTACATGTCCCCTTTAAGTGATGCAGTTCAGCTCTGTTTGTTGACCTCTTATGCCCCGACGTAGATATTAATCACCATTTGTTTGTTCTTTTGCATTTTTGGGGTAAATAAAGGCCATTGCGTCCTGTGTGTTACTGTTTGGTTCGCTAACAATAACTACAGCCTATTGTGTTACGTTTACAATCGGCCCCTCGCTGACCTGCTTCAATGGGAAATACATCACATAACGGACGTTCTTTTTATTTTCAAAGCACTGACTTGACAGAAGTTGATGTGTTTAAAAAAAAAAAACCCAAAAAACAACGGATAACTATCAGTAAACTAACCAATTATGTGAATATAGGATTATATTCCACTATCTGCCAGTTTAATTCAATTTCCTGGGGTGTATACCAGATACAATTTTTCCATGTGCCCTGAACGCAGCGTCAATTATCTTCACCTTTGACCTTAAACTCACCCTCCAACGCCCCCTGATGAAACGCCACCACCCTGTACATCTCTCTGCCCCCGTGAGGATATTTGATTCTCAACAGGATGTTACTTACACACACACACACACACACACACACACACACACACACACACACACACACACACACACAGAGCTGACCCTGAGGGGAAGGAAGTTAACAGTGCAGCTCATGTTTGCATGTTGAGATCTGATAAGACTCGTCCTGCTGAGATATGATCTAATATCCTGATACACACACACACACACACACACACACACACACACACACACACACACAGTTATCATAGCTGCTCTCATCACTCTCTCTCCTCCTCTATCTTTACATCTCTATCTAATCTCTTAACTGTCTTCCTGTCTTGCTTTATGTCTCACTCTCCTTCTCTCTACCTGTCTGTCTGTCTGTCTGTCTGTCACTCTGCCGGTTGCCCGGTTGCCACGGATATTTTATTGCCGTGACAACCATCTGCTGTGGGTAGGGACAGGAAGCCAGTTCAATAAGTGAAAGTCAATCATTGGCTATTTTTAACTCTTGTTTTACCAGGCAGGGACACACACACACACACACACACACACACACACACACACACACACACACACACACACACACACACACACACACACACGGGTGTGTTATTCTCTTTCATCCCCTTTAGAAAGTCATTGCTGACATTGATAAATGGTTCATGTTTTATAAAGCATTTTTAAAGCTATTTAAACTTGAAATAACTGTTTTTTTTTGTCCACTTGTTTTCAACAGAAACAAGTAACGAACAGAAAATTGACAAATCGTCAGCTTTAAGTCGACATGTTGAATTTATTTCCACATCCATTCTGACTGGAAACAACATGTTCCTGTATGGAGCTGATGTGTTAAACAGTGGAACAAAGAAGCATATGTTGATAACTGTAAACACTGTTATTTCCCTGAAGAAATGATCCAAACACACACATTTAAAAACGTTACATAATCCCTGTTGTTGTTGTTGTTGTTTTGGGATTCTGTGCTGCTCTGTTCTCTCTCTCTCTAACATGTGTGTGTGGTGACCTTTGACCTGAGCGAGTTTAATAATGACACGTCTGAATGAGGTGTTTACTCGTACATATAAATAGACGAACAGAGCGCCGATGTTTTGACACGTTATTCCCATTAAGATAATGAGTTTAAGGTGTTGACATGACAGGCTCAACAGCACGGAGATAATGAGATTTAAAATAAAGTAGCTGAGCACATAAACACAGTCTGACTGTTTACGTGCTGTTGTTGTGAACACCCACCGACTGTCTGCCTTAAACACAGAGGCAGGAAACAGAAAGCTCAGCTTTTTAATCTAACGTCTCTATAATGTATTCAGGAGTTTACATGCTGTCAGTGAACCTGACGCCTGGAGGTCGCAGCAGCGTTCGGGGGTTGTAAGATAAATCTGAGGAGGCGCAGAATGATGAGCGGGACAGAAAAGAGGAAACAGAATGTTATTCTGCTCACATTCAGATTTTTTTTTAAATCTAATATTTCCATAATCTTTGCTTTTTGGTTATAAAATGCTGGATAGTTTTTCTTCTTCAGGCCTCTAAACAGTTATTCAGATGTAACAGTTTTAGAGGTTTAAAGGTTAAACTGCTCACAGACATATTCAACCTGTTTTATTTCATTTAACTTAAGAAGTTAACGGACTAATCGTTTGTCCACATGTTCCAGCTCCGTGGTGTGTTTAATGTTTGTTCCTGTGTTGTAATGTCGGGTTCTAACCTCTATAATAAGTGTTTAACAGTGAAAGTCGTCTTTGAATGATCTGTCAGATTCATAATCTTGTTTATTTACATATTTGCTGATTTAAAAACAGAAAACTTTTCCACTGAAAACTGTCTTATTTGGGCAAAATTCTTTATTAGATGCATTTAGTAGTCTGACATATTTTGGAGTTAAAAAACAAGTTAAAACATGTTTATATTTCCCAAATTAAGGCACTGGAAATGGTGCTGTTTAGATATCTTATCTGAATATGTAGCTAAACTCAGGTATCATAATAGTAATACAGAACCTCGTGTAGATATATATATATATATATATATATATATATATATATATATATATATATATATATATATATATATCAGAAGTAATCAGGATTATAGTGAAAGTGAGCATTTCTAAGTTTTGAGTGAAGTGTCCCTTTTAATATTCTGAACATATATTTCTTTTTTTAAATATCTACTCACACGCGTTAACACTGATGCTCTGTTTGTTACTAGCCTGTTATTTATTTTGATAATCCTGAACCCACACACACACAAACCAACCCCGACAGTAAACAAGCTCTGCTGCTTCCACTTCATATCAGCAGATTCCAGCCCGCCTGCTCCACTTTCTGATAACCAGGACATTTAAGATCTTATCCTGCTCATTATAAATGGGATATGACATGCTAACATGCACTGACTCCTACTATACGGATGATGAATGTGCAGGTAGAAGTGCTCGTTTTCCCAGAGGGCACCGAACGCAGCTTTTTTCCCACAATCCTCGGGCTGAGAAATGACCTGAACTCTCTGGTCTGGAAGTCATTCTGCTGCCGATACTCTCCTCCAGAGAGAGAGAGAGAGAGAGGCAGCTTTAATGACCTAAGGTGAGCACTTTCTTTGTCTTTTGTCACACACACACACACACACACACACACACACACACACACACACACACACACACGGTTGAGCGGAGTGGTCTGGTGGAGTCATCAGTTTCTCCATTGCTGTGTTAATTTAATGACCGGCCCTCCACACAACCATGGGTCAATATAAATCAATACGAAGGCTGCAAGGAGAGAGAGTGTGTGTGTGTGTGCGTGAGTATGATTTAATATCTGCGCACCTTAGCTAACGAGATCCATACCCGCGCACACACACACACACACACACACACACACACACACACACACACACACACACACACACACACACACAGAGTCCCAGCAGACAAGCGGCTTGCAGCTGCAGTCTGCTTTCACTCAGAGATCTCAGACTGTCTTAACATACAAACTCACTTTTTACTGCTACGAAAGCCAAACAAAAATCTAAAACATGTTGTGTAAGGCTACACAAACACTTTCACGTTACTGGACTGTAATTACCGTCTTAAGACAAATCAGTTTGCTTAAACAACCCCCCCCCCCCATCACCCTCCAGGCTATTCAAGACGAGGTTGGAAGATCAGTGAAGAGACTGGAAGGGGAACTCCCCACGTTTTACACATCAAGATTAGTTAACTATCACAGGCGGCGCTCTTCGGCCAATGAAAACACTTGTTTGATGTCTTCTGCGGCTTCTGGAGGAGTTTCGTGAAGCGAGTGATGTTATCGGCTCGGAGACGACAGATTTATGAAAGAGAAGGTCAAAAAGACAAGATTGAGTTGCATTATGGGAAATGTAGGATCAAGTGCTTTTGAAGCTTTAAGCATATTAAGGACGAAAAGTGAAGACATCTCATCTCTTCTGAAGCCACCAGTTTTATGGAAATGTTTGGTTTGACCCTCTCATAAACCACACTACACATTTTTTTGCGATATATATATCGTGATATGAAAAAATACTGGAAATTTAATTACAATTACAGCCATAATTTTCATCATTTATACCCCCTCCTCCTTCTACCACACTTGGTTCAGCCCTCTGACACCCCTCAACAAATCATCGTGGACTCCTCCACCGGCGTGGACGAGCAGTAAAACAACACGCTCCTTAATAAACTTTACAAACGGACTCGTGTGTGGCAGTTGTATTATTTACATGTGCGTGGTGGAAGATTAACAGTCCTCCCGGCGCCGCTGAGGATGGTAAAACTCTCAAACTCGAGCAACAAACAGATTTATCTATATGGCGGGAAGATGTAAGTGCAGATAGATCTGGATGCTGCAGGTTGTGTGTGTGTGTGTTAAGTGTTTCTTACATTAAGGCACGGAGCAGCCCCTGACAGTAAATGTTTAAGTTTTTATCTCGCAGCAGGACGAGGTGCCGCTGATAACGGGGGATACATGCAATCAATAGTCGCCGCGCGTAACTGAGCGCCTGCGTCTAGCATCCAGGCGACGTTATCTGTGACAGTAGCTGCTGCGTCGCCTGCATGTTTACAGACATGAGGTCGCCGTGCGCTCAGGTGAAGGTTAGTCGTGGAAAACGAGAACGTTGCAAGTTTTCCTTTTCCTATCAAGCAGCGAAAAAGTTGTAGCGAGACGTGTTTGAGTTAATTTGCACATAGCGATGTCGATGCTGCTACACATAACGCTCTGTTCCACATATTCATCAGAAACAAAAGAACAAATACAAAATAAGAAGCACACAGATTGAAACTGCTGTATGGCTCTGTAATGTGAGCAGTGGAGGCATCGCTCCTCTGAATGTTACTGATGAAAAGACAGAGGAGAGGAGACAAGAAAGATGTTTCTACGATCTTCTTTCTGTTTCTGCTTTGTAAATGTCTCATTTACATCTTGTCTGCCTGAATCCCAGGAGAGAACAGAGAGGAGAGGAGAGGAGAGGAGAGGAGAGGAGAGGAGAGGAGAGGAGAGGAGAGAAGGGAGAGGAGAGGAGACGAGAGGAGAGACTAGAGGAGAGGAGAGGAAGAGGAGAGGAGAGGAGAGACTAGAGGAGAGATGAGGGAAAGGAGAGGAGAGGAGAGGAGAGGAGAGACTAGAGGAGAGATGAGGGAAAGGAGAGGAGAGGAGAGACTAGAGGAGAGGAGAGGAGAGGAGAGGAGAGGAGAGACTAGAGGAGAGACTAGAGGAGAGGAGAGACTAGAGGAGAGGAGAGGAGAGGAGAGGAGAGACTAGAGGAGAGGAGAGGAGAGGAGAGGAGAGGAGAGGAGAGACTAGAGGAGAGATGAGGGAAAGGAGAGGAGAGGAGAGGAGAGGAGAGACTAGAGGAGAGGAGAGACTAGAGGAGAGGAGAGACTAGAGGAGAGGAGAGGAGAGACTAGAGGAGAGACTAGAGGAGAGGAGAGACTAGAGGAGAGACTAGAGGAGAGGAGAGGAGAGACTAGAGGAGAGACTAGAGGAGAGGAGAGACTAGAGAAGAGACTAGAGGAGAGGAGAGGAGAGACTAGAGGAGAGACTAGAGGAGAGACTAGAGGAGAGGAGAGGAGAGGAGAGGAGAGGAGAGGAGAGGAGAGGAGAGGAGAGACTAGAGGAGAGGAGAGACTAGAGGAGAGGAGAGACTAGAGGAGAGGAGAGGAGAGGAGAGACTAGAGGAGAGGAGAGGAGAGGAGAGACTAGAGGAGAGGAGAGGAGAGACTAGAGGAGAGACTAGAGGAGAGGAGAGACTAGAGGAGAGGAGAGGAGAGGAGAGGAGAGACTAGAGAAGAGACTAGAGGAGAGGAGAGGAGAGACTAGAGGAGAGACTAGAGGAGAGACTAGAGGAGAGGAGAGGAGAGGAGAGGAGAGGAGAGGAGAGGAGAGGAGAGGAGAGGAGAGGAGAGACTAGAGGAGAGGAGAGACTAGAGGAGAGGAGAGACTAGAGGAGAGACTAGAGGAGAGACTAGAGGAGAGGAGAGGAGAGGAGAGGAGAGACTAGAGAAGAGACTAGAGGAGAGGAGAGGAGAGACTAGAGGAGAGACTAGAGGAGAGACTAGAGGAGAGGAGAGGAGAGGAGAGGAGAGGAGAGGAGAGGAGAGGAGAGGAGAGACTAGAGGAGAGGAGAGACTAGAGGAGAGGAGAGACTAGAGGAGAGACTTCCTCTATTGTCGGTGTTTTGTTAAAACATGAAACCTTTGTGTTACTAAATCATATGAAGGAAAATAGCAGATAAAATCTTTTGTAACCTTCAAACTTGAGATCTGCTCCCAACTCTCAGAAGTCTTCTGATATAATAAATGTCATAGATGGAAAATAACATCTGGATGTCACCGCTCATGTTTTAATGTAAATATAATAACAACGTCATGTGTTTCTGTGACAGATATGAAACCAGCCAAAACAGAGATGTTTGGGTTTATCTTCTAGTCTGGTAAATAAACACATTTAAGAAATATCAAAAATATGAATATGTAATTTTTTGGCACAATTTACTGATCCACAAAATGAGTCATCTTAGTCTCAGTAGCTTTTAGTAAATAAAAAAAGTGATTTTTTTCCACAGAATTGTTGAATTTGTTTCTCATTAGAGATGAACAATTCCTATTTTGGTCCAGCAACAACATCTCCGCTAGAAGTAAACAAAAGAATATGAAAACACAGAAACACACATATCTGCTGTTTATCTGTAAAAGCTATTTACTGGCGTCACCGTTCATTTACATTTAACACACAGCTCTTCTCTCCTTGAGTTAAAAAGTCAAACTTAACTGGTTTCAAACTTTTAATATTTACCATTGTGAAGAATTCAGAGGTTAAAACACACACACGCACACACACACACGCACACACACGCACACACACACACACCTCTCCACAGTCCAGCTTCCCAGTCTGCATGTGCGCATGTGTGTGTGTTGACAGTAAGACAGATGTCCGGCTTTCAGGAAGCGACAGGAACAGCCGACAACACACAGACACACACATGCACTCATACATACACACACACACACACATGCACTCATACATACACACACACACACACACGCACTCATACATACACACACACACACACACGCACTCATACATACACACACACCAATTTCTAATGTAACAGAGACAGATGGGCCAGTATTATAAATAGAGCCATCAAGCTGTAGCTACCTAGCTACTGCTCTATTTACTCTCAAACACACACACACACACACACAAACAAACACACACATGTTCACTTTTTGTTTTGAACTTTTTAAATCCTGATAAAGTTACAACAATTAGCCAATTAATGGATTAGTCGATCGATAGAAAAGTTAATCAGCAACTACTTGATGATGATGATAAATTGTTGTCATTTTTCAAGCAAAAATACCAGAAATCCAGTAACTCAGACTTCTTAATTGTGATAATTTGTTGTTTTTCTTCCACATATATAAAGTCCAGACAGTAAATATTTGGACAGTTACACGTTCTGTTGTTCAGCACATTCAATCTGACATAAAATAACAGATCATATGTTAAAGTGCCAAGTATGGGCTTTAATTTGATAATTAATACAGAAAGAAGCATGTGGGAGATAAACTCTTTTAACACATGCTGCTCCACATACTTCATGTCTGGACTCTGACAGTCAGCTGATTATCTTCAGTTTCTGGACTGTTGATTGGACAAAACAAACAAATCAAAGGCTTCTCTGTTCCCTCTATTAAACATTTTTTTTTCACTACTTTTTTTTTTTTTTAAACATTTCTCAGATCAAACAATTTATTGATTAATCAAATAAATAATTGTTAGCTGCAGGCCTAAATTATCTCTCTGCCTCACTAATATCTTATAAAAAAAACACAAAAATAAACATCAAACAACAACAACAACACACTGAGAAATGAGAGCAGCAAACAACTAAAAATAAGGCCAGATATTAAGAGATATAAAAACATGGTGGATTAAGTTCAATTTGACAACAACGAGGGCAACAACGATCTCCACCACCCGCGGGTCGAGATACGTCAACCATGTCAACGTTAATGAGTCACTTGAACAGACACGTGTCACTTCTTCACTGTCGTATCATGTTAAACTCACTGAACCAAACACTCGCTGCACTTTTTAGACTGTTTGTCTAAAACACTCGACGCATTTATTTTTGGCAGGGCTTAGTGATGACAGAGAGGACGGGGAGAGGAGAGGAGATAATGATGAGATGGAGAGGATGAAGTGAGAGTGAGAGGTTAGAGGGAGAGGAGGAAGAGAGGAGAGGACGGAGAGAGAGAACCAGGAGGAGAGGACGGAGCAAGAGAGGAGAGAAGGATAGAGGGAGAGAGAGGAGGAGAGGACGGAGCAAGAGAGGAGAGAAGGATAGAGGGAGAGAGAGGAGGAGGAGAGGACGGAGAGAGAGAACGAGGAGGAGAGGACAGAGCAAGAGAGGAGAGAAGGATAGAGGGAGAGAGAGGAGGAGAGGACGGAGAGAGAGAACCAGGAGGAGAGGACGGAGCAAGAGAGGAGAGAAGGATAGAGAGGAGGGGAGGATGAAAGAAGAGAGGTGGGAAGAGAGGAGAAAGATGAGAGGTTAAAGAGAGAGAGAGAGAGGGGAGAAAGAGAGGGATTAGATGATGAAGAGAGAAAGAGGAGTGAGAGGATGGAGTGACAGGAGAGAAGGATACAGGGAGGGAGAGAGATGGGGTGAGGATGAAGGACCAAGTAAGGGAGGATAAAGGGAGAAACAGGGGAAGTAGTGTGGTACAAAGAGGGAGGGAGGAGGAAAGAAGAAAGGAGGAGGGAAGAGAGGAGAAAGATGAGAGTTTAAAGAGAGGGATTAGAGGATGAAGAGAGAAAGAGGAGTGAGAGGAAAGGAGGATGGAAGGATGCTAATGATGGTAGAGATGAGAAAAAGATGAAGGAGACAGGAGGAGGAGAGGATGAAAGAAGACAGGAGGAGGACTGGCGGAGAGGATGAAGCAACAAAGGAAACAATAAAAAAAGAAAGGAGGAAAGAAGATGAAGGGATGAAAAAGGAGACAGAGAAGAAGGGAGGCTGGAAAGAGAGACAGAGTCAGCACCTTGTGTCGTAAAACATGGCCGACTAAACGTCCTCCAGAGACCTTCATCAAAGCCACTGCGTCGTGTGTGTGTGTGTGTGTGTGTGTGTGTGTGTGTGTGTGTGTGTGTGTGTGTGTGTGTGTGTGTGTGTTAAGCCTGCAGCAAGGTGCTCGGTGAGGTCAGCGGCTCTCAGAAAGGCGACAGACTGACATGTCTGTCACAGCAGGACTTCAAAATCCTCTCAACACTTTCCCCGTTTACAGCTACTGTCCAGCTGTTAAAGGACTATTCCGTCTCTTTCACTTCATCCTCTGCATCTCTTCGGCTTGTTTACACCTTAAAGTTCTCCATCATTGTGCCTGAACAGCCAGCAATCACACTTTTTAAAAAAAAAAATTTAAATGATTAGGGATAATTCTATGGGTATGTGAGGACATAATTAAAAACAGAAAATGCCAGCTGTAGTCATAAACAATACATATAAAAAAAAAAACAGCTTAAAAAATGTGTTTGCCGGAGAGAATTTCACCCGCTGCTGATCCCATTTTGGTCAAAACTTTAGGGAAACAAATCATCCAAAGCGTTTAAAATGACACTGATGAAGGAGCGCTTCAGCTACAGATGAGAACAAGGTGACTTTTCACTCCTGATTGGCTGAGACGAGGGGATGAAAACGCTAGCGAGCCGAGACGTTTTTACTGCTGCCTTGTTAACAGAGAGGAACAGAGGAAGTGTGCAGTTTAAAGCTGTCAGAGGGTTTTGTTTTTATATATATATTTCAATTTTTGCTTAATGTCAAAATCACACATCGGTTACACAGACTCTCACTGAGAACTAAGACATGGACGACAATAATCCGACATTATTATTTAGACAAAGCTGTCAGATGTTTACTGAACAGTCACGTTCATATTCATGTGGACAAATGACAGACGCTACATTAACTCAACCCTGATACACCTGATACACCCGTCCTGCTCGTGATTTATCCTCATCACAACACTTTGTCTGAAACACTCCTTAAACAATCCTTAATCAGGGCGCATTCAGCTGGTAGAGCAGTCAAACACTTCATTTCTTTATTTAGCCTAATATGTAATAAGGTAATTATTCAGAGTCCAGAGAACCCCCGCCAGGCCAAAAAATAACTTTTTAAATGTCAAATTAACGCCAAACATCAATTCATTGGCAAATCAATAGCTTTTGGGAGCCGCTGAGCAGCGCACGTGAGTTAATATCTGTGTCGTTGCCTTGGAAACTGCAGGTAGCGTAACTCCTTTTAAGTAAAAGGGCGGAGCGTAAGTGATTGAGTGGTTAAGCGAGAGAGCGAGAAGAAAGAGAAAAATAACGGTGGATGTGCGAGCGGAGCAGCAGGAAAGGTTAGCAGGAAGTCGTCAGTCTGACGGTAAATGTACAGTGTGTCAGTTAATAAACGCTGCAGCTTGTCAAGATCATGAAAAGTCTGTTGTTTCCCCCGACTGCTGGAAAAGTGAAGCTCCAAAGTTAGCAACAATGGGTTAGCCTCACCTGACGACGCTAAACAGAGAAATAGAGAACAGAGAAACGTGGAGCTGCCTAAAATCTTATGTCAAAACACCTTAAACAGTTCTGATCAACCGTGACATCAGAGCTTATAAAACCTTTGTTTTTGCCAAAATTAGACTGCAAGTTTCCATAGCAACAATAACCTTAATTAATTTATCCATGAAGTTTGCCAGATATACAAAAAATATGCAGCAGATGATGTCAACAGTTTTGATATGGACTATTACTTCAACAGAAATTAATAAAAACCTTAAAGATTCCCTCCAAATCAGTCTCAAGCCAAAATGATCCATGTCTGTCTTTGATAAGAGGCCAGTAATGATGGAGCTGGCAGAGGGAACAACACTCCACTTCACATTATTACCTTCTTACTGCTCACACACTGAAGTCCACTCAGACGTGGTCACTTTCTTTGTGGCTAGCTTGATATTTCACTTTGCTGCTCGTGTGTTTTTTTCAGTGCGCTCACATGTTCGCTGCCGGCATCATGACAGAAAACATGAGAGAGAAAGAGAGAGATTAAAAAAAAAAAGAGAGAGAGAGAGAGAGAAGGGCAACATAAGGGCTTTTCAAGGCAAACTAATGGAAGACTGGACTGCTCAAACACAGCCACAGGACACACTCGCTGCCTCTCTCTCACACACACACACACATTTACACACAAGCCCCATTAGACCAGATGACTGCCTTGGAGCCAGGTGGCATAGCACTAGCCTCTCTCTCACCCTTTTTTCCTCTTTTTCTCTGCACAGTCTGCCCCCAAGACACGCACACACACAGTTTGTAGCATGCTAATTCATCTAACCATCACCACACACACACACACACACACACACACACACACACACACACACTCCATCCTGAGTGTGTCGTAGCCTCCAGCCCGGCTCAAACTGGCCTCGTCTGTCCCCCTCGCCTTCAGGTTAGTTGCAATTGGACAGGGCCCCAATACTCGGCTGCACACACACGCTAGGCGCCATAACCAATCGCCTTAATCTAATCCTTGCGTTGGCCTCTCACTTAAAGTGATATAAAGACAGGAGGGAAAGAAAGAGGAAGAGAGAGAGAGAGAGAGAGAGAGGTCCACACGGAACTGGCTGAAAACACTGTTTACCTTTTAAAACAACGTGCATCCACACAATCACTCCTGTTGTTTTATGTAAATATCTCTTAGTAAAGCTGCTAAATCTCAGCTGGTTAAAGCTCTGTTCAGTCACTTCCTGCTCTCTCTGTCTGAAAAACAAAAAAACAAAACATCTCACAATTAACTTCAGTTTCTGTTGTCAGACAACGGAACTAAAATAGTGAAAACTGCCGATCTGAATTTCCCAAAAACGTCACCTTTGACTGTTTGAAGTGTTGGTTGGACAAAACAGGCGATTTGAAAACATCAACAAAGATATAAATATAATGAAGACAGAGAATATAACAAGAATATTAAATTTGCAAAGCAGCAATTCATCACATTTGACAGGCAGGTAATGTATGGTGTGATTTTAAAGAGCTTGAGTTTATATTTTAATCACAGATGTGTTGCCAACATGTAGAACAAACCTGTCAACTCAAGTAGAAATAAAGATTTCCTCGCAGCTCACAAATGAAACAGTGACTGTTGCTGCTTCACTGACACGTCGATCACATCCCTGATTAATGATGACAAACATACTGACACAACTACATCCAGTGATCAGCTATACTAACATTTAAAACGAGTGATTACAGAGAATGTGAGAGGCGTCACATTTAACTCAGGACTGTAACAGAAAGGAGTTCTTATTTATGTAGCTTAATATCACAAATTTGCCTCAGAGGGGCTTTAATATCTGAACAGCATATATCCTCTATCAGACTCAGATCAATCCATTAATTGTTTGTCTATAAAATTTCAAAAAGTAATGGTAAAAAAACTGCCCATTAATTTCCCCAAAGCCCAACATAACATCTTCAAATATCTTGTTTTGCTCCACAAATAGTCCAAAACCCAAAGAAATTCAGTTTATAATAATGTAAAACAGAGAAAAGCTGAAAATTCTCACATTTGAAAGGCTGGAAACAGAATTATTTGGTGCTTTTTTGCTCGTAAAACCACGATTAATAAGTTATCAAAATCACTGCAGACTGTTTTTCTTTCAATCAACTAATCAAGTAATCGACTAATCGTTGCAGCTCTGGAGGAAACCTCAGAACGGACATACAATAGATGTTTTATGTACAGAATAAAGCAGATATATGAACGGTTTGGTGTGGTCGTAGTCACATAAGGTCACACGGTTACTGCTGAAGCCAAAAACAGGCAATCACATTCATTTAACTTAACTACAAAGGCAGCATCACAGCCACTTTACTCTCTCTCTCTCTCTCTCTCTGGGGACGATCAGCACACAGAGAGAACAAACAAATGAAAAGGAATACAGAGGGCGAGCGAGGGAGCGAGGGAGGCAGAAAGAGAAGAGTTTGCCCAGAGGGAGGGGCCGTCAGGATGAAAGAGGTTAGACTCCCAGCTTCACCTATTCACCAGTAAAAAAAAAAAAAAAAGTACAGAAGAAGAGAGAGAGAGAGATGGGGGGGGGAGGGGTGGGGGGGGGAAGGGAGGAGTGGCTGCTCAAATATTCAGCCACGGGCACAACACACACACACACACACACACACACACACACATTTTCCTATCTCTCTGTGTCTCAGAGTCGGTGACCAGGAAATCCACAGGGAAGAGATTAAGACTACAGGCTACAGAGCAGGATGTAATATTGTGTGTGTAAGTGTGTGTGTGTAAGTGTGTGTGTGTGTGTAAGTGTGTAAAAATTAAAATAAAATGTGAACGAGAAAAACCAGTATGTGCTTCAATTTTGAAGGAAAAACCGAAACCGAAAACTGAATGACTTTGAAACATCCAAGAACCTAAAATTAGGTTGTTATGTTGTCACACACACACACACACACACACACTATCAGTGAATGTGCATGTAATATATGTATGTGTGTGTGTGTGTGTGTGTGTGTGTCCAAGTGCCAACATCTTCTGTAACCGCCGTCAACAACCCAGATGCAGCCTCACCTCAGTGCGACCACACTTACCACAAATACACCCCGTCAGACACACAGTCACAGTTTTTTGGGTCTCACACACACAATCACACATACACACACACACACACACACACACATATAATCTGCCCAGAAACCACAGGCAACACAAATAGCTCCCATCAGCTCTCTGCATCTCAGCTGGTGGTTTTTAATACATGTGGTTAAAAATCAACCAACCGTCGGCCGCTGAGCCTCCAGTTCCTCAATCTAACTGAGGGAAACAAAAATCAAACACCAGCCGCGCGGTGACTCATATTTGAAGAGACTTTAACTCAAGCTGTGACAATAATGCAATGAGCCTCAGTTAACTGTTAAAAAAAAAAAAGTCAAAGGTCGTAGACGCAGGTTTGCCAGAGGACAGGTTGATTACCTGGACCAGCAGGAAGTTCATCAGTTAATCGCTGCAGACTGTTTTCATAGAACCGATACTGGAATATTTAATGTAGGACACCTGCTGGGGCTGAAATATCACAAAACACCCTGAGTTTCACTGAACGCATCCATGTGAGAAAATGAAATTCACCGCTGACCCGGATATAATCGTAAAAGGTCGAGATTTTCTACTCTGTGATTCAGTGGAGGAAAAAATGTAAAAGAAGAAGAAGAAGAAGAAGAAGAAGAGAGAGACTTGAAATTATGTCACAACTTACAGCTGAAATAATAAGTATCACATCAACATATGACAGAACACATCCCATCATATATCTAAATGAGACTTAAGAAAATATGGTGGCCTGGCTGGTCCAAAAAAGCAAAGCAAAACAAAATAAAACCCAAAAACAATAGTACAACTGAGCAAAATCACCAAAAAACTAAACTTAATTTACAAAAAACTGCATAAGAAGCTTCCTGTCATCTACATTTACACATGAAATGATTTACTGACTTATTTATGCTCAACCAATACTACTATTAGCATTGGAGCTAAACCAATAAACCAGCCAGGCTAATACAGTAAATAGGACGATGCTAGTTTATCACAGTATCGGCGTGTATGTCAGGCAATAACCTGAAATGTTAGTTTAATAATGTCAAAGTGTCTCCATTACATAATTTGTCCAAATAAGAAAACTAATAAGTATATTTTTTACTTGTAAAATGTCCCACTTGGTATATATCTTAGTCACAATTCTTTTAAAAACAAACAAACAACAGATTCTTTTATTTTGAAAAGAGATTCTCATCAAAAAAATATTCATTCATGTGATGTGATCTAAATGGTTTATCATTGAGTTACAAACTGCTTTATGTCTTCTAAAAACTATGAGACTCAGTGGAGTTTTTTGGAGTTTTTGTTTGTTTTGTTTTTTCGCCAGTAGACATGAATTTGCCCGGGGCGGCGTGAAATGAAGCGAGTAAGCATCTGCGTGAAAAAGGGAGAGAGACTTGGAGGGGGGAGTCTCTGGTGAGTTCTGGGATCCGTCAGAGGAACTAAACACAAACACACAGACACATGGTCGCTGTGTCAGTCGCTACATATCTTACAGCTGATGTACAGTTTGTGTTTTTGGCTGTTTTGGAGGCGAATGAACATTAAATGTTCTGGTGGTAAAATACAAGCGAATGATTTTACCAAATACATGAGAACATTTAGATTGGTAGATGTCTCTTTCTGCTGTTAGGTTTGGTCTGTTGGTTGTTCACACACACACACACACACACACACAGATCAGACGGCGACACCAGTCCCATCACGCTGCTGGGAGCACTGGCCTACACTGACCAGGGGAACAGGAAGCTCAGTCAGTGTGTTTCCATTGGACATGACGTCAGTCCAGCAGCCAGCAGGAAAACAACACACACACACACAAACAAACACACATACACACACAAAACAAATGGTGAGTGTAGAGAACGGGACACACGCCAGACGCCAATCAATTCTCAACTTGAGCTCTCTCTCTCTCTCACTTTGGCTGATTTTTGATCTGTCGTACTGGACGGGAGAGAGCTGCAGATCTAATAATGAGAAGTGGAGAGAATGATTGACAGGAAAGAGTAGAGAACACAGTATGTTAAAATGATTCCTCATCTCCTGTCAGTTGTGTTTTTATAGCCTCTTATATATCATTCTGAACTCTCGCGGTCCAACCTTCTGGGTCCTGCGCTGAATGACGGCGCTCCTCAAGTACGCACTCTATGAATTATTTTTTTTTTATAAAAATCTATTTCACTCCCGATGAAAAATCCCTCTATTCCTCCACAAGTCAGGAGCGGTGATCTGACTTCAAAGCAGGCTGAAAATAGCCAATAATCAGCTTTTTGTATGGAGGCTGGTTGACACGGCTGCTGAATAATTCTCCAGCAGAGCTCAAGAGTGGAAGTTGAAAACCAGTCCACTGGGGGTTTCCCCCCTGGCTGCTCCACAGCCAGAACAGCTGGGCGTCGGTGAAATCTGGCACCGTTACACTGGGCTGAGGTAAAATCTACATGTGCAAAACCGAGTCACTGACACGAGAGCTGATGATATCTGTAATGAACACAGAAGATAACGAGAACTCACTTTTTTTTTTTTTTAAAGTAGATAGTGAAAGGCGTTATTTAAATTAAACACTATGGAGTTGCAAAGTGTGAGTTATTTCAGTCACTCTTGGTTCCAGAAATGAAAATCTCATTTATTCTTCCTCATAGACGACGTTACATGACTCACAGTTTGAGCTCTTCTACAAGTCTGATCGCCATGAAAGAAACTATCCCGGTTATGAAGATGATGTACAAGATGCAAACGGCAGCGCTGTGTTTGTCCGCTACAATGGCGTCTACCAAAGAGTAACTTACACACATGCAAGATAATACATCGACGTTGTGGTTGTTCCACACAAACTGTTATAAACTGACTTTTATTCAGTTTTAAGCCACATTTTCATGATAAATTTAGGTCGGTTTTAACTATATCTTTTAGCTGGAAGAAGGATTTTAGTCATTGAACGTCTGGATCTTAAGTTATCGGATAAATAAACTTAGCAAATGTTAGCAGCAGCTCGGCTAACGGCCCGTACCGGAAGTCCGGTGGGCACCAAACAGCTGAAACAGCTTTAATTAGTATTTTTAACGATTTTAATCTGCGTGTACGTTTGTTTTTGGAGAGGAGGAGACCTCTGCGGATAATTCGGCTCCCGAGAGAAACCGGCCGAACGTCTGGATCTAAAGTTATAAGAGAAATAAACCGAACAAGTGTTAGCAGCAGCTCGGCTAACAGCCCGTACCAGTGGTCGCCGTACATCGTCGGAGAAACACTGATCTTTTAGGTGAAACAGCTTTGCTCTGCTGTGTTTTTATCTGTAATCTCCGGGTCCGTTTGTTTTGGAGAGGAGGAGACCTCTGCGGGTAAAAACATCCCGAATGATTAACACTGGTGAAGCTGGTTATTTAACAACAAAGACAACAACTCCCATGATCCCTTGCTACTTCACACCGCCATCACGCTCCGTCTTTTGTTATTGTTTTGATTGAGACCCCTAGCGGCTGAAATTACATGTTGTGCGTTTAACTACGGCTCCAAGTGAAAACGGCCAATCACTGAGTTTAGGATTTGGTCACGTGTTCCACTAACGGCAAGCGGAGAAAACTGATCTTATAATCTACATCATTTTAATTTCTGGTTCACTTTTGAGTGAATTCAGCAACTATGGCGCCATGTTTTGTCTACAACTGTAACAACGAAGCATTTTGAATGCTTCTAACTGGCTGCGTCTCCATAGCAACAGCAGCATAGGGCTCATGGGTAATGTAGTACTCTTAACCGTCCGCCAAAATCACAGACAAAACAAGATTTCTCAAAAACAAAGCTGAAATAATTGAAAGTGGTGGTGATAATATAAAACTAAAGGATGGTTACATTATCCAGGAGAGTCCTGAGTTTTTATGTTCAGTAACATTGAGGAGAATTTCAAGAAAAATGCGCAATAATCACATTTTCACACTCCAGAGGCAAAGAAGCTGCATCATTAATCTTCATTTTGATGAACTGATGGAACATTCGTTGGAACATTTTTGTACATTTGTCTCAATCTGTTGTTTTATTGTTTTGTTTTTGCAATATATTCTACAGAATTTAACGATTTATGTTCAATCCATCTCAATCTGTTGTTTTATTGTTTTAATTAAAAGAACGCAAGCTGTGTCGTAAATCTCTACATCGATTAACTGATGTGAAACTAATCAGGAGTATTCATTTGGAAAACGTCTCAATCTGTTGTTTTCTTGGTGTTTACAATGTGTTGTTTGGTATTTATTGGCAGTAAAGCATCTCTAAATTAAAATAAAAGTTTGTTCTGTTCTGTTTAACGAATGTTTAATTCAGTCCAGCTATCAGGGAGTTTGGTTAAGAAACAATTACACAACCAGAAAGCAGGAGAAATTAAAAACTGAAATGATAAATTACATAAACAGACATAAAATGGCAACAAAAAAATATTTTTTAAAAAAAGAAAGTGAAATTAGCACTAGCACACACTTAGCAAACTGTTTTATTCAGTCAAATAGCCGATGGAAGTTCTTTTTAAAGAGCAAAGAAGAGAAACTCTCCTCCCTGGATCCATCCCCCTCCTCACATTATACTAAGTGCTGAGGAAGATAACAACCAATGGGACTTCCAAATGCATCAACATCAAAAAGCCATTTAATCACTGCTCTGCCTCTCTCACTCTCACTCACTCACTCTCCCTCCTTCCTCCAGCTTTTCGTGCCAAATACCATTTCATGTCTCTGGGGAGCAGGAAACATTTAATAAAACTTCTCTAATCGAGTTCGGCGGTGGAGCGCTGTGTGGCCTCGCTCGCTCGCGCAGTCGCAAGCCGTCTGTTTGTCCTCTGAAAAAAAAAAACTCTCAGTTTCCTCGGGAGGGGTTTTCTTTCTCTGAGACCACACTGATGTTTTGAGGGCTTTTTATGTAAGCAGACCTGACAATAATCGACACTATTGTGCCTCTTGACGTTTTTTGGCTTCGGGCCCAGAGGTTGCCCAAAAAAAAATGAAGTTTTAAGGATTGCCAGGGGTTCCACGGAGAGCCGGATGGTTAAATTTGGCTGAAATGGCATTCGCTGGGAAGTTTAAGCAGGAGTTCACTGATCACTTGGTTATAATCCGCATGAACTGGTGCAGACTGGAGCCTGGGGCATGTGTGTGTGTGTGTGTGTGTGTGTGTGTGTGTGTGTGTGTGTGTGTGTTTTAGCCATTTTAAAATATCAAGATATCAGCAATTTTGGGTGAACAAAAGAGCAGTTTGGAAGAAGAAAACAACCGAGCCAAAGACTCACTTACACTTTGCTTTGCAGACGCTTTTCACCCATTTTTGAAGCAGTTTCCCATGAAGACAAATCCAACAAAATAAGTGTTTTTCATCATGATGAGACACACAGACGCTGTTAGATTTCTCTAAAAAGAGCTGGCTGGTGCAGTGATCTGGTTATTAAACACTGCTGCTGCTGCTGCTGCTGCTGGTGCTAAAAAGGCAACATGGTTGGCAGATAAAATATGAATTTGAATCAGTGAGCACTCAAACTTAATTATTCACTCCTGTGCTGTATATTAATAAAATGGTTTTAGTGGGACTTTTCACATCAGAGGTTTAAAAAGGTGAAACTATCTTTATATTTTTCTATTTTGATGCCAAAACGTCACAGAAAATCAACGTTTTTCATCTTAATTTTACCTTCATCAGCCTCCGAAACAACACTGACTGACTATTAAAATTATTTTACGGTTAACCGCAGGGCTGCAACTAACAATTAATATCATTATTGATTAATCTGTCAGCTATTTTCTCGATTAATTGCTTGGTTTTGTCTAGACCAACAGTCCCAAACCCAAAGATATTCAGTTTACTAAACCAGAAAATATTCACATGTGAGGAGCTGGAATCAGAGAATTTGGACATTTGCTTCTTAGAAATAACTCAAAACAATTAAGTTAAAAAAATAAACTTTATCTACAAAAGCGAGCCGGACGTCCATGTTGTCTTCCCTCCGGGACGCCGTGACTTTTCGTTAACAGGGACGTCTCCTGTTACCACGGAGCCGCTCCGCCACCTGAGACTCTTGCCAGAGGAAAGCTAACAACATGTCATTTTTTCAAAAAGCTACTTCTGCTGCGAGAGTTGTCTTTTTCACACAGACAGAGAGAGAGAGAGGGAGAGAGGTTGTTGAGTGCATGAGCTGGAAACTTTTAAGAAGTACCTCACGTCACCTTCTCATCTCTCTCTCTTTCTTTACCTCTTCTTAGCCTTCATTTCTTTTCTGAAGCACTTCTCTCTCTCTCTCTCAGGAGTATTATCAGGTCGCTGCGGCTCTGACCCTTCACCTCTTTACTATCGGATGCTAGTAGGAATTGAATTTTCTCCTGCACGCCGCGCTCGCCGCACGTCACTCCGGATAACAGTGAGAGCTTAATGCTGAGAGATTTTGCGCTCGACCTTGTACAGTCAGGTAAAACTGTGGCTGTTTAAAAAGCCTGATCCTCTGACTGCTGTATTTTGGTGAAATGTAAGGTCAGGACCTATCGCTGTGCTGTAAAGGTCACATATACACACACACACAAAAAGATGAAGCAGTGAAAGGCTTCCTTTAGTCCTTCAGAAACACGCAAACACTCCTTTAGATACAAGAAAGGTTTATGTATGAGTATTGATCCTCCAGACACGTATACAATCACTGTTCCCCAACACAGAGAGAAATAACACGTGTGTTTCTCTGAGGCTGAGGGTGGATTTATGTCTGATCACTCCACTCTTTCAACACATTTCTATTAAACGTAAAATATATGTCATAAACCGACATCTGATCTAGAGCAGCAACTAACGATTGTTTTCATTACTGATGAATCCGTTGATTATTAGTCGTTTAGTTTATAAAATGTCCAAAAATGATGATCACTGTTTCCCAGAGACGTCCTCAAATATCTTCTTGTGTCTCGACCAACAGTCCACAACCCAAAGATATTCAGTTTATTGTCATAAAGGACCAAAGAAACCAGAAAATATTCACATTGAAGAAGCTGGAATCAGAGAATTTGGGAATTTTCTTTTTTCTGATGAATCATAATAATTTGCTTGTCGGCAACAAATCGATTTATCATCTAATGGTTGCGGCTCTGCTTGTATTTACATTAATAAATGATGAGATAAAACATTGTGAAAAGTAAAGACAACAGCCTAATCAATCATTATCAGGTTATATACACACGTTTTACTGCAACAAGCTTTAAAGTTTCCTATTTGACCAGTTTGACATATCGTCTTGAGGGAAACTCTGCTCAGCTGATAATGCAGAGAATATCTCCTGTTACTCGGCTGCTGTTGTGAAGATATTTTCTTACTTCACTTTACTTTTATTGATTTGTTTTGCTTGTGTGTGTTTGTTTACAGTCCTACATTGTTGCAGAAAGTTGATTCATACATCCTTATGTGTTTCTGTGTTTCTTCCATATCTGACCATCGATCAGTGAGTCAACATGACTGAGTCAGAACCCTAGGATAAGAAGATGCTAGTCAATCAATCAGTCAGTCATTTGGTTGTTTCTTATTGTTTAACAAAGCTTAATGTAACCTAACACGTCTTGTTTTGTCCCAACCAACAGTCAACAACACAAAGATGTTCAGTTTATCATCATAGAAGAATCAATAAACCAGAAACTCTCCACATGTTAGAAGCCGGTACAAAACAACTTAGCATTTCTCTTTAAAAATGACTCAAAATCATTAATCAAATATAAAATAGTTGGCGAAAATATTTCTGTTGTTTGACTAACTGATTAACCAGCTAATCGTTGCATCTCTACACCGATTAATCTGCCCGATTATTTTCTCTATTAATTGCTTTGTCTATAAAAATGTCTGTTATCAGCCCATGATGACGTCTTCAACAGTCCAAACCTTTAACATAATCAGTTTACTGTCATGTTTGACACATCAAATCCTTCAAATCCTCACATTTAAGAAGCAGCAACAAGTAAATATTTGCCATTTTTCTTTAAAAAAAAAAAAAAAAAGTTGCTGATTTACTTCCTGATGATCAATGAATACACTAATCGTTGCAGCTCTAGTGAGGTGTAATACCTGCCAGCAGCACTGAAACCTGCAGTAAAAAGAAACAACTAGAAGCAGCATCAGCGCTCTGAACCGTAATGATGTGTCTCGCCTTGATTAGACGACTCACCTTGGCCGTCAGATTCAAGGACGTTGTTTTTCTGGGTCTCATTTAATGAGATTCAAAGTAAGGTAAAAGACAAAAGAACACGTTTAATTTATAATCATGTCAAGCTGAGAACTCTCAGTGAAAGATTGTCAAACTGAATATTTGAAGTCACACAGAGCCGAGGCATGTTGACTAATTAAAAAAAAGTGTTTTCAAGGCCACACGTTCTTTTACAGAAGCCCTTTGGTTTAGTTTCCTTAAATCCACAAACCTTCAAGGGTTTGCAAGGCCCTTGAGAAGCCTGTTAGTTGTATTATTATTATTATTATTATTATTATATGGTGGCTGGAATGCAATTAAAATGATAACAAGCAGATCTCTAATAGGAAACAGAGACACCACACACTAAACACAAACGTAGACTTAATTAGCCGAGAAAAATGTTGATTTGTCACCATAAAACACCAGAAGAGAAGAACTCTGTGTACAATCCAGAGCAGGAAAATCACCCTTCCTCCGTAAACGCTGCCGTGAAGCCCCTGAGCAAGGCACTTTACCACAAACACACCCTCCTTCTGTCTCACCCGCGGTCACTCATTTAGTCTCGACTACAACAACAGTCTCATTTCTTACACAAACCCACCGAACACGCAGAATCACAGTTTAACGTCTCCACACTTTCACCAGCTCACACACACACACACACACACACACACACACACACACACACACACACTTTTTAGTCTCTCACACACACATTAAGTCACAGTTTTTTTTTTTTCCTCTCACACTTTCTGGTCTGAGACCGCAGGCACCACAAATAGCTATCATCGCCTCTCCGCCTCTCGGCTGGCAGCTTATTAAATGCGGTTGAACCGAACCGACCGGCGCGTCTGGCGTCCCGCAGATTACAACCAAAAAAAAAATCTAAAACAGTGACCGTAGCGAGGCTGCAGCTGAAGATCGTTGTCATCGTGGATTAATGTGTCCAATATTGTTCTGAATGATGAGTTTAATAATCAATGAACTGATTAAATGTGAATATTTGCTGCTTCTGTTTGTCTTGTCTGTTCACTGTCGATGCTTTAAAGTATTTTCAAACATGTTATAGAACAAACGATTGAGAAATACGCTGCAGATCAACCGCTTATGAAAAGCAAATCATTAGCTTCAGCCCTTTTTCTGATTGATCAATTAATCATTCAGGTCTATAAACTGGCCAGAACTGAGATGAAAATTACCATCTCGAGTTCCCAGAGTGGAACCAAAGCTCTCAGATGTTAAATGCTTTCTAAACACAAGCAGCTGTGCAAGAACCAGTAAAAGAAAATGTACTACGGTTACTATCTTCTGATCCAAGAGAAGGTTTCGATGATTACCAGTCTGTTCCTGGTTCCTCCTGCTCTGGACACATTTGGGTCATCGCTATAAAAAAAATTCAAAAAGTATTGAGGTTCAATACCCGGCTTTACTGTCACAGCTAGACCACGCTGTGAGTAATGTCTACCCTGCACTTCCCACAGATAATCCGTCAGACAAACAGTACGGGTGGCCTTGCCACATTATTTTTCTCGGACTAATGCAGTTCTTGTAGTTGCCACTATTCTCTCCCTGTGAGCACTTGTTCAGAGAGGAGCGTCCTAACATTTTGACTTCTGCCTCCCCTCCTCCTCCTCCTCCTCCTCCTCCCAAAATTAATGTGACAAGTGTCTGGTGGGAAAAACAACAACAACACAGTGATGTTTTAATAATTCCCATCAGGACGGCCTCTTTTCTCCGAGGTCAGAGGTCAGAGGCAGAGATTTAGTATCTTACTTTAACAGAATCTCTGCAGACAACAACAACAGTTTTAAACCCACAGAGGGAGGGTCTCTCTAACCGCTGAGCTATCACGCCAACACCCCACTAACCCCTTACAACCTCTGTGCGCTCCAAAGACGACCCCACCCTCTGAGCTATAAACTCAAATATGTTACACAGACAGATTATAAACCTCTACCTCTCTGCTCTCTAACAAGCCTGAGAGGTCTCATCAAGTTGTAAATGCTCTTAAATTGTCTTGGATATGAAACACCTTACACAACACACAGAGATGTTCTTGCTGCAGCTGGTGAGAAATGATATTTCAGAAAAAAAAAAAAAAAAAAAGAAGAAGAAGAAGGGAGGAGAAAAGCTGTTAAAATCCACCCAACAGACCGTCTGGACTTAGAGGGTTTTCACGGCACTGGCCATGAAATCTCCGATACACTGCTGTCAGCTGGCAGGCGTCCGCGCACACACACACACACACACACACACACACGCATGCACGCACATACAGCGCTGGGATTAATCCTAAATTTGGTTGGCAGCCACCGACGGGCTCATGTAGATCCAGCTGAATATCAAAACATATTCGGAAGGGATTTTCAGGACAGGAATTAACAGCCCCGGAATGAAAAGAGCTCAAACGACGGTACCTTCAAAAAAAAAAAAAAAAAAAAAACACAGAGCCCAACACTTGTGAACGCTGGGAGGAATGCAGGAAATACCTCTTTTTAATGTAAGTACTATACATTTGCTGCACATATGGGTTCAGATGGAGGAGGAGGAGGAGGAGGAGGAGAGGAGAAAGGGGAGTGATAAGACATGTGTTTCTGGTCTTGTGGTGAAGTGAATTTTATGTTCCTACATTTATGACAAAGCAACTGTCTTCAAAACAACATCTAAATACCTGAACACACAAAACACACAGCAGCAAAAGCTCAACAGGAAACATTACGTCTTTCAGCGAGAGCTCATTCAATGACGCTAAACACGCAGAAAGAGTACTGGACCGTGTGAAAATACATTATGCAACAAACTCATAAGATATTAAATATGTTTGAAATATTCATTTAGGTGGTCAGTAGGAAAAAAGTAACACTTTAGGTAGCTGCTTGGGTCTTTAATAAGCAGAGCAACACCTTAACATTCTCACTTTTACCTTAAAACACTCAGAGACACTTTGTATAAAGCGTCGGCCGCACAGTGTATAAATATCCATCAGACTGAACAATGACCTCACTGAGGAATCTCTCAAACTGTGGGAGAGGCGTTCTTTACGACAGCTGGGCACAAAGCCAAGACACATACCCAGCATGCACTGCGTCACCAGTTGGAACTGCACATGTCCAAACAGGCCCGTCTGTCTTATTATAAACCATTATTTATCCTGAATAAATCCTCTGAGGGGTGTCTGCTCTCTTGATAAACCCCTCTCTCTCTCTCTCTCTCTTCTGCTGTCGGCTAATTGAAACAGTTTCGGTGGAGATGCTGGGGGGGGGTGACGGGTCGAGCTCGAGAGCATTTTAACAGTAGCTTGTGAAGTCTCAACCACTGTGTTCGCTGTTTTGAATATGTTTTTTCAAGTGAATTGAAGTGTGCTTGATGAACTGGAGGTTTTTCTTTGAGTTTTCCCTCTTTAAAATACCTTTTCCTAGTTGGGGATTTGAATTAGAAACCTCGATGCTGGCTAATGAGAGGGAGTAATGACACTGCTGAAAGCTCAGATTCTTATATTTATCCACGACAAAAGGTCTAACAACCAAAGATGCTTCAACATTCAGTAGGCCGCCTTTGTACCAATACCAGAACAATACTTTTCCTAAGTTTGAGGATTATAAAACCTTTTCACATTTAAAAACATATTCCAAACTTCTCAGTGCATCAGTTATGTCGTCTTAATAAGCAATAAGGACACATTGTAGGACTGGAGAGGTACGTCTACACTCTTAAATACAATCATCACATCATGCTGGTGCTGTAACTTTTCCTTCTCTTGCGTATACTAAATTAACGGATGGCACATACACGTGTAAATCTCTCTACTGCCGTTTCTTAATCATTTTTTTTGATCTCAGTAATCTTTCACCATGTTGTTTTGTAGTCATTCCAGCAGTGCTTTGGCTACACATCAAACGCTGTGCCAATAAAGCTCATTGAATTGAAATTGACTTGTATTGACTGGCGGCCTGGCAGGACGACCGACAGAGCAGACAAAACCTGTTTTGGCGAGTGACATCGGAGCTGAGAGGCCAAGTTGCTTTAGATTCATGCACGTCCCTCATCCCACCTTAAATAATCCCCCCGTATCCTTCCATCCTTCCATCCCAAACACAAAGCATGTAGAAACAACCCAGCTGTACCTGAACACACAGGCAGAAAGACAAAAAAAAAAAGAAACAAAGCAGCAGAAAGAGTGGGATATAAGTCAGAGACAAGAAAGAGAGAGAAATATGATGAAAATCGATGACTCACCTGTGCGCTCGATGTAGTCGACGCACTTCTCAATAAAGAGTGGGATGGGTCGCTCCAGGGTCACCAGGTTCTGCAGGGGAACGCCAAAGTAGTTGCTCTCCCAGGTTCTCCGGGTGGGGGGGTACAGAGGCTTAGGGGGCTTGGAAGATTTCGGCTATGGAGAGAGGGAGGGAGGGAGGGGATGAGAGAATAATAAGAGGGATGAGATGAGAGGAAAATACAAGGTGAAGGAGAATGGGGCAAGAGAGAGAGAGAGAGTAGGAAGGATGGAGGGAGAAAGATTGTTAGTAGGAGGGAAGGATGGGAGACGAAAAAGAGACAAGGAGGAAGTGGAGAAGAAGAGAAGAGAGAAGGAAAAGGAGAACAGGAAATGGTAAATTTAAAAGATGACATTGAGGGAGGGGCCGGAAAGAAGAAAGAACGAGGGAATGATGGACCGAGAGACGAGAGTAGGAGGGAAGCAAAAGGAGCGAAGAGGGGAGGAAAAGAAATAGAGAGAATGAGGAATAAAAGAGAAGGAAACAGGAATGAAAAAGGAAAGGAGGACAGGAAATAGAAAGTTTGGGGGGGGGGAGTGAGGGAAGGAGTAAGGAAATTGGAGACAGGTAGGTAAAGGAAAAATAAGTTTTAAAGAGAAGAGGAAGAACATGAGGAGGAAGAAGAGGGAATTGAGAAAAAGACATGAGGGAATGCAAAAAAAAAAAAAGGGAGGAGGAGAGAGGGTGAAGAGGAGGCAGAACATATCAGAGGAGAGAAAGAAGAGGAGGAGGAGGAAGAGGAGGAGGAGGAGGAGGAGTGCAATCAGGGAATAGATCAGAAAGAAAGTTAGTGGGATGAAGGGAGAGAGCGAGGGAGGTTCATGTGGAGGGAGACGAGAAGAAAGAAGACGACAACAACAGACAAAACCGTTATTCAAGACCGAAGCCGGAAACAAGTAACAAGGTGCCGAGGTGGCTTTGATTTCCCACACTCCTCTGCGCTTCAAAGTGTTGTCATGCCTACAGCGGTTCAGGCTCTCTTCTAATTGGCCGGGACGGCGACTAAACACCTTCCATTTTGTACCTTCTGGTTCTCCGTTCACTCTCCTCTGATTATCAAAGACAGTTTGAATGTTCCAACAGTGCCCTGCATTCATGACGCTCGTGTAGCGCCGACGGCTGTTTCTCTACTGATTTGCACACTATTATCTGATCAGCGCCAGCGTGCCGACTCGCATGCATGTGTCCGATTGTGTGTGTTTGTACTTGGACTGCAGGAAACTGACAAAACATCATGCTGTGATTAGCGCTGTTAACAGCCAGACTTTTTTTTTTTTATGTGCATTATATTATATTTCTCAGGTGACATTTTTAATCTAAAGCGGGTGCTGCTGCTTAAGATTTGCAGCAAGTTTTTTAAACGATGCTCAATTTGATCTAGAAAAACTGGTCATGTGGAGGATCCATCTTGAGCAGCACTGCATTTGAAAATGTAGTTCATACTGTAATTTTTGATTTCTGTACTGTTAATCTCTATTGTGACTGTGTGCTCGTGTGTGTGGGTGGGTGTGCACTGTAGCCCTCTGTGTGCCTTCACCTGCATTTTAAACATTCAAGCTAACATGCTTCCTCGTCTGTATTTGTGTGTGTTTGTAAGTGAGCTAAAGCATGCTAATTTAACTGACGAGTGTTTGTTAATTTGTCTTGGAAGTCTAGTCTGCAAGAGGTTGAATCAAAAGCACTTGCTTATATATCCGTGTATGTGCTGTATGCTGGCGTCTTATCACAGATGCAGCCTCTCCTCTGAGGTTATACAGAGTCCTGCCGTTTCTAACAGTGCGTCTTTTATCAATCTTTTTTTATCGATTGTCTGGGACCTAAGGTAAGGTAGAGAGGCTCGTAAATTATTTCAGCAGCGGGGTCGATCGATCAATTATCAAATTAGTTTATTCTCACCATGAGTCCCCTGCCTGTTAAAAGCAGAGATCTGCTTATATCTCACACCCACACACGTCTGCTTACACACTACTATACACAATCACTTCTGCTCTCATTCACGCTCCCTTTCTTGTATTCAATGCGCTGAAGCTCTCTTTCAGCCACTCGAAAACACAAGAAAGCTTTGGCTCTGTATCTTTGCTGTCTTGTTTCTGTCTGACTATAAAACACTCTGTTTGCTAAAAGCAGTTTATGAAATATAACCTAACATTACATCTCTACAGAAGTAACATTATGACTACTGCAGACAAGAAAAGACTGACCTTCTTCGGTTCCTTTGGCGTCTTGGGCGTCTTCTTCTTCTTCATCTTCTTGTCCTCCTGCTCGGGATCGGAGGTGATGGCGGGGTTATCTATTCCGCCCTTCCAGGGGTCGGCAGGTGAGAGCAGTGGATCCTCCTCGCTGCCTCGGTGGGCTCTTCCCTTTTTCTTTTTCTGCGTGGCGGGGCCGGACTCCTCCCCGTCGCTGTCGGAGTGGAATCGTCTTTGGTAGGCTTTTGTCTTGCTGAACAGGATTTTAGAACGATGTTTGTATTTTGACGGCCGTCGTCCAGTCTGAGACTTACGGTCGAATCCGTTCTCTTCCTCGCCTCCTACATGGAGACCGTGTAACCCGCCAAATGAGTTTCTTATTTTGACCAGGCGGCTGTGTGCGTCATCAGGCACAGCGTATATGTCGTCATTGTTGAAGCCCCTGGACCTTAGCAAGGTGTCCACAGGGTCTGCATAGTTTTCCGACGCCTCCACGTCCTCCGTGTGTGTCATCGGGCCACGTGGCGTCCTACGGTTGCTTCGCATGCCAGCCTCGATGGTTTTGAGCAGGTTGGGGTCCAGCTTTTTGACATTAGGCTTGGGGAGCACTGGTTTGGGACGGACGGGTGGAGGCACTTTGTGGTTGCGTTCATGGTCTCCAACAGGTGTGCTATGGACTGGGTACTCATTCCCCTCGAGATCGATCCGGTACTTGGCCCGCTCGCTGGGAGTGGGGAGAAGCTGAACGTCATCACCTATTGGACTGTAAGGTGGGGGGGCTTCGTTATCATCATCAGATTCTGGGTAATAGGTGTTGTAGGCCGGAGAATGGCTATGGGGCGATGTGGGGAAGACGTCTTCACTAGCACCAGTGGTGCACTCCCGTGACGAGCTGTCGAACAGGAAGGAACTCTCAATGTTCGGCTTTTTCTCCAGCACTTCATTGAAGAAGGGTGTAAAAACCTCCGTCTGCCTGTGATACTGTGACAGTGAGTAGAGCGCCGTAAACTTGGCAGCAATCTCTGTGGCAATGTGCTCCCCCTCCGTCATCAACTCCTTGATGGCGTCATTCTCAAAGAAGTCCGCCTGGCTGTCAGTGATTGCCACCATCTGGACAGGGATCACGTCCTGCACTTCGGCCAAAAACGCCCGCAGGGTTGCCATAGAGGCCTTACGTTTGGCAGAGTAGACCAAAATGTAGCCATGCACCAGTTCATCTTTGCGGACACCGATAGCGGAGTGATAGGAAAGGACAGTGACCTGGATCCTCCTCCTGCTGTCCCCGATGATCTTGTCCAGTATGAGTGTGTTGCTCTGGCCTGGCTGCCCTGCACTACAGCAGTGTGAGTCTAGGAAAGGCGAGAGGATGAGGTCAACGCTGAAGGGATCCCAGCACATGGCGCACATGACTATCCTAAGGTCAGTCTCTGACATGTCTTTGATAGAGGGAAGTGGGGCCAAGACATCAAAGTTATGTTTGAGTCCCTCCAGCACTGCTCGGAGACCCTGTTTAATTTGGAACTCAGTGAATTTCCGTGGAAAGGCCCCAGAGGGGATGTCAACAAAGGTGCACTGCAACTTGTTTGCCAGCTGCTGGCCCTGGTGCCTCAAAATGGGTATGTTTTTACAAACACTGTCCCTCTGATTGGCCAGGATGAGGATGAATGGTAGTGGCTGAGCAAACCTATCTCTCCTACTCTGTGCTATCTCTGCTCTGATCCTGCCTATGCAATCTCCAATACAGTTGAGGGACTCTATGGAATTGAATACACAGAAGCAACCGTGTGGCTTGAACGTGGAGACCCACGTATGGCTGAAGAGCAGCGTGGAGTTGACATCCACGGGAAGAAGCTCCAGCTCATAAATTTTACCATCCAGGGTGTACTCGTCATCCGTAGACTGAGCTCGGATCTCATTGGCGAGTTCCTGTGCGAGACCCTCCCTTCCCAGGAGGCAGAGGTTGATCTTATCGATGTTGGCACTGTTGTAGTAGAGATTAGAGCGTCCGTGGTCGAGCTGTACCAGCCTGTTTGCTAAAACCTGCTCCACTTTCATATCCACACAGTTCTGCCCGCTCAGGCATGTCTCCTTCGTGGGATGGTAAACAAACCCAATGTGTTTGAGGAGAAGCGACTCTCTATCTGGGGCAAGTTTCTGCAGCGCTCTGTATCTGGGCTCCTCGTTCAGCACACTGTGAATTTCGCTCATCTTGTCATAGCTGGGGGTGGCGTTCAGATCTAAGTCATAGAATAGCTCAGCATGCTCAAAAAGCATTTCCTGAAACTCCTCTTTGGCCCTTTCAACTATTTCCTGCTGGTGTCTACAGTAAACATCCCTCCTATCTGATTCTGTGATATACTTGTAAGCTTCGTCCTCCATCACAAAGCACATGACTTCCTCCCATGGCTGCCCTGGACTGATAAAATGAACCCTGTCCAGCGTCTTCTTGAACCTCTCTTTCATCTCCCCCCTCCTCTTCTCTGACAGCAGGTGCTGTACATGGTTATGGTAAATTCTCTCACCATCGGGTGTGCTGAGGAGGTCAAAAGGTATCCTGCGGTCACTATTGTCGATGTGGTCCGTTTCATCCCATGGCGTGTGTTCAAGAACCACAAACCAATACTGGAAATCAGGTCTGTTCCGGATCAGACTCTGCGCCTCGGGCCATGTCAGGTGCTCAACCTCCTCCAGGTGATTGAGGAGGTTGTTAAGGGTTTTCGGCAGCGTTGTCAGGTACTCTTCCCTCCTCCTCTTGATGTGCTCCTGCTTCAGTTGTGCAATGTGCTTTGTGAACATGTTTCGGCCTTTCCTGGAGCCCTCCAGGGTAATGAACTCCTCATAGTCGGGTTGACCCTTCAGATTATTGATCACAGTTTTCCACGTGGTGTGGTAATCTCTCACCGCATGCACCATCACTTTCTCAAATCGATCTGTTACTGAGGCAACAAGCTGCCGTTGGATTTTATAGGCCTCCAGGTATGGCACAGTTTTTGGCTTCCCCCTTGTTTTATCCAGATGCTGGATGAGTGCGTTGAAGCTGAGCTCCACGTTGACGTTAGCGCGTGCTGATGTCTCAATGAGCAGCAGGTTCTTCTTGCTGGCTACAAAGGCCTGAAGGTCCCTCAGGTGCTGGTCCACACATTCATCACATTTTGTGGCAGCAACAACAATGGGCTTCTTTGACTTAACAATTTGGGAGTAGAGGCTGTTGACAAACTTCATTTGGTCATCAAACTTCCTATTGCAGCCCTTGCTGACATCGATGCAGAGCACAAAGCCATCGATGTTCAGCTTCCCATCAGGCATCTGCTTCTGGTCAAAGTCCTGCTCCAAGCCCAGCTGGTCTGTGCAGATGTACATAAGCTTCTCCGCCGACTGGAGCTTGGTTGCAGCCGCACGTTTGGTGTACGGCTGCAGGTTGGTACTCCGATGCGGAAGAAACGTTTGATCATCAATGAACTCTGTCTGTTCAATGATTTGGATTTTACAATCCAACCCATCGTCCCCTCGATGGCACACCTCCCCCCAGTACAGGAAGTGGTCATTATTAACCACACGTCCCCCAAAGTCTATTGTGCTTAGCACTGAGGTGTGCTCTGAGTAGTAGCTGTCCGCATCAGGACGCACATATCGATTGCACAAACAGGACTTGCCCACACCACAATTTCCCTTCTCTTTCTCCGTCCCCGAGAGGCCAACCACACTGACGGCGAATGTCGGGGGGCGCGCATCCTTGTTCTTGGCCATTATATCCCCCCGCTCATCGCTGACTTTGTCACTTCCAGGAAAAAAGGTCAAGATATCATTCCAGTTCTGCTTGTCAGTGGTACTGAGGCACTTTCATTCTGATTTTCCCTTAGCTGTGCTGAATCCCCCTCCAACTCTGAGTATCGCTTTCACTTTCTATCCTGGGTCTTCTTTATGCTGGGATAGAGCAGCCGGCTTCTCCTTTTATCACCTGCCTGCAAGACATGGAATTCACAATTAGGAGAAGATAGAGATTAAACAAACAAAATATTTTGCACTGATTTGTCCTTAGAGCACTTCAATCACCTTATCACAAATAATATAATTAGCTTTTTGTTTCTCTGCATATCCCTCTGAGACACACATGCACATGTTTGGATGGTGACTTGAAACAACAAATCAGACGCGTTAATCTGGCATTACATGGAGTTATCAGAAAATTAGACAAAGTACACATTATCACACCTGCACAGGACAAAATAATCCCTCCTAAATGATAAACGCTTAATAAAAAGGTTTTCGATTGGCACTTTCATGTACTTGTGATAAAAGCGCTGGCCTGAAAACATTACCATAATAGGTTCATAACATAAAAACGTGATGAGAAAGTGTCCTGCGTTTTTGAAAAACAAAGTGAGATTTTGTTTTAACTACAATATCAAAACGTCCTTTCGAGAAGACAAAAATCAGTCTAACTTATATAACAGAAAGGGAAAGTAATTCAATCATGGACCATGCTCGGCAATGTCACTTTTCCCCTCGCAGAGAAAAAGAAGGGCTTTCAACCAATTTGTGCCGAGGCAGGATAAAAATGGCATGCAACTCCAGCCCTTTGACAGCCACTGACCTAGAAATGATTTGCCTCGCTGTGAGAATGAAACAGAGAAAATAAATCAGTTCACAGATTTGTTATCATCATCGGCACAACCTAAACGTGACTGAAACGTGTAATCCTGATTATTCTGCCTGTCCTTCTAGTAATATATTTTTCCACCCCGGTCCTGATTAGCAGTTTTGATTATCTGGAACAAAATTATCTTGCTGCCTTTTTAACATCTCACATACACACCTTGTCTGTTCGATATCAACGAGCGAGTGAAATGAAATGTTTCACCTCTGACTAACAATTACTGACTGTAAATAGAGTAGAGTATTAAAACTGTGCCAAATGCCCACATATGATTGACTGTGCAACCTTTCTGTCAGCATTATCTGTAACTGTCACAGTCAAATAAGCCTGAACCCTTCCATGACCTAACTAGAGGCAGATAACTGATAACTGTCGAGAGAATTGCACTCATTGTTGTGTTTTACAGAACGATGGCAATCAGCCAGTGAATTTGCCTGCGTGAGCTGGAACTGCGAGCTGCAGCACGACGGCATGCTGAGCCTGAGAAACTGCACCAGAGTAGGAATTCGGTCCACTGACAAGAAGGAATGAGATTTCCCCTGACTGTTTACAGAGGCCAAGGTGATGATGTCACCTGTGCGGGGAAGGGCTTTGTGCTTTACAGTAACCTTAACAAAAACACTTAAAACAACCAAGATACAACCCATTTTCATATTTATACAACTACTGATACGCTTGTGCATCATCTGAGAGCCAACTAGAGGAAATGTGCCCTCAAATGTTTTGTCACCTGATCAACTGTTTGAGCCTCCGAACATGAGCTGCATGTCCCTCCAAACACACCCAGAATATAAGATGATGTCAGTGAGTAAACCATCCAGCAGGTCCGTCAGGTTTACATATCAAACCACTCTCCCTTACAATAGCTACCGCGCTGCTACGTAAGCCACACCTGACCGTAAGGCAGAATTATCACGGCATTTGAGCAGGTAAAGCGCCACATGTGCACATACACGTAGAGGTGGCAATAACACCTGCCGCCATTAATGCCTTTAGGGCTGAAACTAATTACTATTTACATTACTGATGAATGTAGTGATGCTGTTTTTGTTTATTTGAGAGAAATTATTGAATTAAAAAGGCAAAATAGGACACTTGTCCATCACATATTGGCACATATAATATCTTCATACTGCTTGCTTTGTCTGCCAATAATCCTAAATATTGCATTATTATTATTAAACAGTAAAAAGTGTGCAACTCCTCACATCAGTGACACTTCAGCTAATAAAAATGTGGAAACTTTACTTGGCAGATGACTTAAACCATCAATTACAGAAGCTGTAATCTATTAATTTCCTGTTGAACGACTAACCAACTGATTATTACAGCGGTACATTCCTCCTCTTGATTCCCGTCCAAACCACAACATTTGGGAAGATCAGTCACCCAATTCTGAACATCTGCTTTGCATTTTTGTCAGCCAATATGAAAGTCTATATTCGCTACTCTGTCAACAGACAGAGTCAATATAAGAATCATAAAGTATGTGTCAACCAGCATGACGTGGGGGGAGTGGCGGCAGCGCTAGCCAGTTAGCTGTACACTGCTGCACCTGGATGGAGGCCTGTGGTCTTATTACTGCAAACAGCCCACACTACAGCCCAAACTGTATCTGTGCTTAACTAAAAGTAGCCTTGTGCATCATGATTAGTCTATTCACTGGTGAGGCTGCGGGGGGGGAGGATTAAGGTATCACTTGGCAAGCTGGTTTTAGAGATGACTAAATGTTGTTAAGCCCTGAAACACAGGAGAACACACTGCCAAGGATGGTAAACCTTTGAAAGATAAACCCCGAATGGATTTTTTTTTTTAGGTAAAAATAAACTTTTCTTTTTCAGGCTACATCACAAAGCAGGGCTTCAACAGAGAAGAGCGTCCCGTCTACTTTAAAATGAGACAACACTGACTCATTATGTTTTCCCAAAAGAGATTCTGATCTCAGGCGCAGACAACTCTCCTCCCACAGGAGGAGATGAATCAAAACGTACCAGCACAATCCAAACTGCCTCCTAAAAAGCAAAGTGAGAGCTTTGCAGGGCCAGAGGAAAACTGACTCTCCAAACATCTTTTTCTCCTCTTAGTATAAATCATGATAGAGCAGACCGGTGGCGACTAACTGAGCTCGCCTCGCAGGATTTCTAGGTGCTTGCTTTCAAATTTTTAAATCACTACCTGTCACTGCCATTTTTTCAGCTGCCAGATGTAGAGCTTTTTTAAGAATGATTCCAGCTTCTCAAATGTGGATTCTTCCTGGTTTCTTGACGGTAAACTGAATATCTTTGGGTTGTGGACTGCTGGTCGGGACAAAAGACATTTTAGCATGTCACCTTGGACTTTAGGAGACAGTGATCAACATTTCTCAGTCATTTTATAGACCAAACAACTAATCGACAGTTGACAAAATAATCAACAAATTAATCAATAATGAAAATAATCGTTAGCTGCAGCCCTAAACAGTTGTAACCTAACACAGAAACTATTAAAATAGTCCGTCAGGTGTGTAATGAGGTGAGACCATCTAATTATGAGTGTATTATGAAGAGTTTTGCAATAACTAGGCTTAATATTTCATTACAATCAATACATTTTCTTCATTTACTTACTGTCCAAGGAGATTTTTTTATTCACTGTGCTGTTAAGTTAAAATAATTCTTTGATTACTTTCACTGATAAATACTTTATGTGAAAGGCGTCGCGCTGCTGCTTCTTGTAAAATAGTTTCCTTCAAAAGAAACTCAAATGTTTTGAAGCACGGATCCATGCTCATTGAAAAAAAAAACAAAAAAAAAAAACTATGTCACCCTCCTCCTGAGTCAGGTCCAGGCCTGAAGCTGGGCGCGATTCATCCCGACTTCCCCTTCCCGAGGTGTTGATGATGTAAGAACAACAGTTTACAGGCCAGCTGACACGATCAACCCCGCCATCACTCAGAGCTGGGCTTGTCAGTGCTGGTGCCCTTATTTGGTTTGTTAAGACTGATAACGATGGTGCTGAATATATCCCACTGTATTAGCATATGCCAATACCAATATGCATTTCTGTACTGGTCTGACCACACATGCAAAGCTTTTCAGACATGCCTATCCACACCTGTCAATTCTGATATTGCTAAAACTGCGACTGGTGGTCAAATATGCAACAACATAAATATACACATTATCTAGATTGGAAATGTTTAAAGGCAACAGAGACCACATTAATACAATAAAATAGCACTTTCAAACACTATTTCAATATTTGTTACCATCACAACATTCCCAGCACTTAGTTGATGGGAAGTCAATATTATTAAGCTTTGCTCCGACTGCAGCCCATTTAAGGGAAAAGGCTGAAGAGAAAAGCCCTTGCGCAGACCGACTGTGATGATAATGATGAACAGAGTCCTATTGAATCATTCAATGAGCCCTTGTGGTTTTATGGACGCTAAAACAAGATAATAGCATGCACTAAGTGAAAACAACAAAGAAACTCACTGGCATTTTTCCACAAAATAATAAAAGAATGGTTTTAACAAGCTCTATAACTTAGCATCGGTGCACACTTTGGTAATGCTTTATTTTACAGGTCACTTAGATTTATATTAAATCTCCTGGATATCTCTGGAATATTATGCAGGTATTAAACGGTTAATTTGTAGGACATTGTACAGAGAGGGTGGTGCAATTTGTTTGAAATTGTCAGAAAAAACATAAAAAATTGTTAAACTGGTGAAGTCGGTAAGTACCTACTCAATATATTTGGGTTCATAGTTGTTAATTTGCAAGCATTCTTTAAAATTCTTTAACAGACAGAAAATACTTAGTTTGTGTGTCAAACTACATAATGTATATTAGATTGTTTCTTAAAAACTTTATAATGAGCACATTTCCCATATAATAGCAAATAACATAGCCTAACCCTTTCAAAGAAACGTCCTTAGAATGAACACAGCAGCTACATTTAGGAAAAAAAACTAATATGTTTATATATTGCTTGACACACAAAACTATGCACTGAAAATTAAGTTTTTTATGAACCTAAATAAATTGTGTCGGTACTTACCAACAAAAACAACCATTTTTCTTATAATTTGTACCAACTGCACCACCCTTTTAGTCAAATGTCTTAAAAATAAACTGTTAAATACCTGCAAATTACTCAGAACATTTCCAGGAAATCAGTATAAAATTAAAAAGGACCTGTAAATACACAAGGAGAGCACTGAGGGGATTTGCAAAGAGTCGAAGACAAACCATCGGGGTGGCTGCTCGTTTGGATAAAAGCCGAACTGTCCCTTTAAAAGAATGTTTGGGAAAAGGGCAAAGGGAACTGCAGCAGTCCTAGTTGATGCAAATGGCATGCAGAGCTGCAGCAGGACAAACCCTCACACTGACCTGACTGCTGCTGCTGCAGACACAGAATGAACAGTTAATGATCAGCTAATGACAAGTGTGGTCACACCTTCTAATCACGGCTGGCACCTTGTGTAAAAACACCAGATTCAATAATCTGCCCAGTAGCTAGAACTCCTGGATCTGAGCCTCCGTCCATAACCAACGTTTAACTTGTTATTCCTGCTTGTTACAGTTGGATGTCTGAGCTTCACTGTGCAGAGTGATACAGAGTGTACGTGCACAGTTTGATACTAGAAGGCGTTTTTCAAATTCATTTACTGGAAATGGAAAGTTTCTCTGAGCTCACTGAAGATCGAGCACGATTTGTGACATCACAACTAGTTTTGAAGCCAATCCTGGACCAGTAAGCAACTTACACAAGTGTGATGTGGAAACCTGAAGCCTGCAGTGCACAAACACTAAGAATGGACATTACAGTGAAATAGGAGACATCTTGTGTCCAGCAGTTAAGACTTCTGAGATGAAATATATTTGCATATTCTCTGATATTTATATATAGATACAACTGGAACAACTGGAAGCAATTGTATTGTAAACATGGATGCTTAGTAAAGGTGTCTTATAATCCCATGAGGGATGGGCCATTAGACACTTTGGTAAAAAAAAAAAAAATTCATACATAGATTTTTTTATAAGGGAGACGAAGTAGATGCCATTTTAAGAATTTTAACGTGTTAATTATACTTTTTAGTGGGGGAAAAAACATATCAGACATATTATTGCTCCATGCAGAGTATTTTTGTATGTCTTAATATATGCCTAAAGGGGATCTTTAACGTTCAAAACTGGAAACTTCCAAACCAACTTACGATGCGTTAAAAACTAAAATAACCGTTTAAAGCGAACAGGATGAAAGCTTTGAACAAGTCGTTTTATTTTACTATTAACAAAGTAATTTTATTATGATTTGTCGTTTAAAGCCTTCTTTGTTACGTTGTAATGGACTGAAAAGGGTGGATAAAACGTAAAATTCAACGAAAAAAGGGGAGTTAGATGGAGTTAACGTTACGGTTAGTTAATGAGTTAGTTAAGCTTGGAATAAAACCAGCAGACGTTAATGTTAATGCGTCAATGCACTGTGGCTAACATTTGCAGCCACGGCGGTTATTGATTTCTCGTTTGAGGGAAGAAGATGAAGCCCGGCTCGGCCTGGTTTGGCCCTGATACTCCAGGACAGGAAAAAAAGAACACCTTTCCAATTCCGATTAGCTAACATTAGCCGTTAGCCTAGCATGCCGAGAGTTAGCCTGCTAGCGTTAGCAGCACCTCACCCAGGCTAACGTTGGGAAGAAAGCGGGTTAAAAATCACAACCTGGGCTAATTTTACAGCCCGGACTGACACTCTCCTCCCAGCTTCCTTTAACCCGGGATAGCGCAGTCCTGCAGCCAGGTTTCGCCCACAGAAAAGAGTGCTAGCGAGGCTAATGAAGTCCCAATCCCAGTCCAAATACATTCCCCTACCCACCTAATAACATGGTCGCTCCCAGATCCACATACCACGGAAAACAGGAGAAAGCTTTCCCACATTTAAAAAAAAAAAAGGCAAAAATAAAACTCCTTTTTACAATCCACAATCTGCGGTCATTAGTGTCCTCCGACAGGGTCCGAAGTCAGGTAGAGCTGTAGGTGTAGTCCCGTGTAGTTCGCCTGTATTTCAGTGTATTTCGGTGTTATGTTGGTATGTATGTGCTGTAAGCTGAAACCTGCCTCTCCTCTCGGAGCTCCCTCCCCTCTCAGCAGCACTGCCAGGCAGTAATGGCGACTCTCTCTCTCTCTCTCTCTCTCTCTCTCTCTCTCTCTCTCTCTCTCTCTCTCTCTCTCTCTCTCTCTCTCTCTCTCTCTCATCCACTCCTCCCACTCTCTCCCAGTCTCTCCCAGTCCCTTTCCATTCAGCCTCTCTCTCTCTCTCTCTCTCTCTCTCTCTCTCTCTCTCTCTCAATTCAATGTGCTTTATATGCATGAAAGTTTCGAGAACAATGTTGTCAAAGCACCAAAATACAAACAGTACAAAATAACAGTAATATGAACATTAACACAATATCAAGATAGATATATATTAATTATATTAAGATTAATATACTGTATATTATACATATATATACAGTATATCCTGTATATCCTGTGCATGCATTTCAAATAGCTTTATTGGCATGATGATCATGAAATACAGTAATGCATGAAAAAAGCACTGTACATTTACATTTACTGTATGTATATATGCATTTTGAACAGCACAAGAAACCATAAAAACAAAAGAAAACAACCAAACCAAAGTGCTTTTTTAAAACACAAACAAACAAAACACCCCCATCGCCATCTGACTCTTAATGTGAAAAAAAAGGAATCACATGAGCAAATGATTGATTATTGATTGCTGTGCATGTGCAGGATATAGCCAATTATGTGCACATATAATATATAAATAAAAGGAAAAGAAAAAACATGTCTGACTACCTTGTGTTGTGGCAGGCAAAGACAAACTGACCACAACACTCTTTCATTTCCCCCCAGTACAATTTTTAGTTTTTCGCTCTGTGAGTTAAAAAAAAAAAAAAAGATGTGGATGCTGCTTATAACTGAATTTTGGGAAGTGTTCCCGGACAGGTTTAAATTTTGGGCAATGTGTCAGGAAGTGCCGCTCTGTCTCAGTTCCTTCACACTGTTGGCACAGTCGCTCCTCTTTTGGCAGCCATGTTTTGGTTTTTTTTTTATATCTGCCTGTTTCTATGGCTGTGAGCCCTCAGTCTGCACTTTGTTAACATGTTTCTGTGTTTAACATCAGTCACTGTGGTCAGGTAGGTCACCACAGTGTCTTTTTAGGGCCAGATAACATTGCATTTTACTTTGTGTTGCAATAAATGAGGTAGTTTTTTTTCTGTTGTGTTATAATTTGGTTGATTGATGGTTCTGGTTTCAGGCTGGTCTTGAGGCAGAACATTGCTTGAACTAGTTTGGGACCAGAGTGTCAGGACCAGCTGAGTGAGGCGACTTTACTTTGTGGTGGTAGGAGTTGGGGTCACTTTGTTTTAGATGATGGCAATTAGCCTAATTCAGCACTAATTCAGGATGCTTTAACAAAATTCAGTGTATGTATTTTCAATTGGATGCTTTTCCCATTGGACAAAGATTAGAGCAGAATGGGTTCCATGATTGATTGAAGTAATTTGAACCAAATTAAAATTGCTATCTGAATGTTAAATTGTACTTTGATTGCATAAAATGCGCTGCATGCTTTCTCTCTCAGTTCACTGACTGTTGGATTGAAACTTCCAGTTTAACCGTTTTCTATTGCTTGTGTTCCAGTTGTAAAGTGATATTTGTTTCCTTGACATCTGGATCTTTTTTTTTTTTTTTTTTTAAATATCATTGTTTTGGTCTTTTTTATGTTTATTGCCGGGTCTGACAGTAACATTCAAGTATGTTTAAACTCTGTTGAAATCCATCTTAACAGGATTGAATCATCTGCATATAGCAGGAATTTGATCTCTGAGACCAGGCGCTGTGGACTGTTTCCAAGATGGCGGGCAGGTGATAAAACCTTGTCTCACCTCATGTTCTTGAGAAATAAATGTTGTTCTCTTGTGTCCAATCTTGATGCTGCACATGTTTGTTTGTGTACAAGTCATATGTTTTACCTCCTACACCAGTTTGTAAAATAAACCCATGTGCTGAATTGAATCAAATGCTTTTTTGATTGTGATTGATGTCCACTCGGGTGTTTAGGGTGTAAATGTGGTCTGATGTGCTCAGGATGTTTCATAAGGAAGTGCATGATGGGAATTTATAATGCTACAGAAAACCTTCCCCAGGTTACTGTTCACACCAATGCCTCAGTTATTATCTGGGTCAGATTCATCTCTGTTTTTAAAAAATTGGCGTAATGAGACCGCAATTCCAGATGTCTGGGAAGTAACCTACATTTAAGATCAAATTGAATAATTTAAGTCAAACCAATCTGAATTTTGTAACTTGTGTGTTTAAGCATGTCGTTTGGGATGCCATCAAGCCCATTTGCTTTTTTTGGCTTTAGGTTCCAGTTCTTGCTAAATGATCAGGAGGTCAAAGGGGTTCTGGGAGTCTTTGATGGCCAATTCTCATTTGTTCAACTTTTCAGTTATATCTGTTTGTTCTGAATCAGAATTCATAAGAATGTTTCCATATTGTTTCTTTAAGAGGTCATCAGGTTTCATTTTGTTTAGATTTTTTCCAATTTTCCCAGAATCTGTTTGTGTTTATGGACTCCTCGATCATCATCAGTTGTTTTCATGTGTACTGAGTCTTTTTGATCTTGAGTGTATGTTTGTATTGTTTGAGCAGGTCACGCTAAAGGAGGCATATGTCTGCATTGCTTTGGGTTCTCTGTGTTTTTTGGTCAGATAATTTCAAAAGTTCTTTTCTTTTTTTTGTTGGCAACCAATTGGTCTCCTTTTGTTTTTTGGGGTTTGTGGTTGGATTTCTTCAGTTGGGATTTATGAGCTGTAGTCATAAAGATTTGGTTGATTTTTCTAACTGCTTGGTCTATGCCTTCTTTACTGTGAGCATACGTGGTGTCCAGAAAGTTGTGTAAGAGTGTTGGAATTTGTTGGCTTCCGATTGCTTTCTGGAACTCTTGTGCACTGTTTGGAGCCCATCTGTATGTTCTCCTGATGTTAAACAGATTACTGGGCTCTGTTTGTGAAATGTTAGTTTCTGTCCTTTTAATGAACACAGTAATTTGGCTGCAATTGGACGGAGATGTTAGTGACTATAAATGAACTGGGTCTAAATCTGTTAACATGTAATCTACTGTACTGGTGAGCAGAAGGTGACCCTAACCCTAACCCCTAACCCCTAACCCTAACCCTAACCCTAACCCTACCCAAACCTCTAACCCTAACCCTAACCCCTAACCCTAACCCTAACCCCAAACCCAAACCCAAACCCTAACCCTAACTCTAACCCCTAACTCTAACCCCTAACCCTAACCCCAACCCTACCCTAACCTAACCTCTAACCCTAACCCTACCCCCTAACCCTAACCCCAACCCTACCCTAACCTAACCTAACCTCTAACCCTAACCCTAACCCTACCCCCTAACCCTAACCCCAACCCTACCCTAACCCTAACCTAACCTAACCTCTAACCCTAACCCTAACCCCTAACCCTAACCCTACCCCCTAACCCAAACCCTACCCTAACCTTAATTGTGTTTTGGGTTAAGTTTTGTCCAAATATGTGTTTGTTATCATTATCTGTTAAAGAGTTTGAGAGTCTGGACGGTAGCCAGTACGTGCATTGAGGTCTCCACAGATCAGTGCATTTCTCTGGCCTGACATCTGCAGATCCTGGTGTGGAGATGTGGGAAGATTTCCTCGTTGTAGTAAGGAGAGTCACTGGGAGGAACATTTATTGTATGTAAAAACAAATCTATTTCTGTATATTTGACGTATTTGGGTGTTTTGATCCAAATGTGGGAAGGCTCAGATTTTATTATTGTTGTTTATTTTGACATTTCTGATTTGTACCAAATTATAATCTCCTCCCGAGTCTCTCCCTCGTTTAATTGTTGGGTTTTGGGGGGGGGTGGATGTTGGAATCAGATCTTCACCAGATCTTTTGGAGGATAAGAAAGTCTAAATCTTGTGTGTTTTCTTTGTATTCATGGGTTTTGTTTTTCAGTCCAAACAGAGAAGAATTGATTCCCTGTACATTCCACATAGAGATAGCGAAATGTTTCACAGATGTTTTCATTGTGAAAATACAACACATACATTTTTAAAAATGTTTCTCTCTCTCTCTCTTTATTCAACTCAATGGGCTTTATTGGCATGAAAGTTTTTAGAACAATGTTGCCAAAGCATCAAAATACACTATTAAAATAATACTATTTATGTTAGCAGGAGGAATAAAATGGAGCTTTCTCTGGATTGTGATGCAGAAAGTACTTTCATTAGGATGGTAAAAGCCAGATTAAAAATTGATTACAATTATTACAGTGTAATAAATAATGTGGATGAATTCATACATTTCTCGGCGTTACAAGGACGTTTTATTCTCTGCTGAACAAGACCGACTGCTCTTTGGATCTGTGTTGAGTTAAAAAAAAAGTGTGTCTGTACTATTTCAGTTTGTTTTTCTCTGCTTTTGTTTTATTAATTTTTATTAAAAATTCATTTTTATCGATTAATGTTTTGTATGGATGCTGTTATTGATATGAGTGTGAACTCTTTCTCTCTTGATCTTTACTTGTCAGTTCAATTCAATTGAACTGAAAGTGGTTTTACTGGCCTGGGAATTCATACGTTTACATCACCAAAGCAGAGGCGGACTTTACCATTAGGCAAGGTAAGTAACTGCCTGGGGCTCCAAACTATATTAATATATAAGTACAGTAAAATGATTTAGTATTGCAGAGTCATCACATGGCTGTAACTGTTCTTGAGTGTCATGGTGTGTAAAAACAACTCATTCTATTGTGTAATTCTTAACAATATAGAGGCAAATCTTCACATATGAGAAGCTGTGATCAGCAAAAGTTTGCCTCCCACAAATTATACAATGTGGGGTTTTTTTTGTCCACTTGGTTTTCTATTCTGTCTCTCTTTATGGAAGACATTCTGAATTTTGTCAAAATAGGAAAAGCATGGCTGTAAATGATAGTTTCAGTTTCAGGTTCCTGGTATGTTTGCTCAACAGTCACATCGTCATGTCTCACTGCACTTGAAAGGCTCATTAATGTTGTTAGTAACACCTGTGCTTTTCCTGACAAGTTAATGTGTCTGCTGTGAAAAAGCACCATTAACATATCAACTAATTGTTACAGCGCTACTGTTAACGCAAAAAAAAAAACAATCTGTGCTCCTGAATAACAAAAATACAGAAAATGTGCCAAGAAAACAGTGGACATAAAAGAGATCAACTATGTTTACATGACCTACATGCAGCTTCACTGCTTAATATTCATGCAAGCACCCCAACATACACATTTTTAATAAACATTACATCATGCTACACGTGGCCATAAAGGGTTAAAAGATTATGTTTTTCTGTGTTGGCTTCTTCCGTCTCTTTCTCCCTCTTAACTCCCGGTATGACTGCCGCCTCTCTGATCCTGTTTATATAAATATATAATACATCTCTTTCTGTCTTTGTGTCTCTTTTCTGATTCATTTCAATAATCCTCTTTATTGGCATGAATGTTAGATGAACCATGTTGCCAAGCAAGCATCTAAATACAAATTAAAATCTCTCGCTTTCTCACTCACTCACTCACTCTCTCTCTCTCTGTGATGTAATTATGTTTGGGATTTTTTTCCCCCCCCTGAAAATTGTTTAATTATGTATAATGTGCCTGGATGGAGAAAAAAAAGCAAATTTAGGGAATGCAGGTTGAGAGAGAAAGGATGAGCCACTTCTGTGTAATCATCATCATAAAGAAGATTTAGCTGCGGTATTTTTTTCATACTTTTGAAGTATGAGCTAAAACAATTAGTCTGTTAATCAATCAGTTGATCAACAGCAAATGATTCACTATCACTCTGCTTATTAAACACCTTCAGTTGTCTTTAATATGTAGTTTAAAAGAACATTTCTGTGATGCTGCGGTCTAAACATTGGCAGTAATGGAAAAGAAACGCTGCAGATGCTGTTAGATAACGTTGCACTGTGGATGGTTTGTGCACAACAGTCCACAGTGAAAACCCTTCATCTATATTTTAGTTGTTATGGGTTGGGATCAATATGGGCTGCTGGTTCCAGTGGATTCCCCCGAGTGCAATTCTGTGTTAATGAGCCTCAGTGCTCAGAAAGAATACACTCACCCAGATAAGAGTGTGCACACTCAGCAGGGATGGGTCAGAAAAATCTAAAATTAACTCAGAACAAGCTGAAATTATAAAAAATATGAAACATTGTCAAGTTAGATAATATTCTGAAGTCATGAAAAACTGACCTTCCTCCTGACATTGAACACAAAACCCCCCCCAGAAAACAGAAAATAAATTATTGATGATGTTCTGTCAGTAGTTTGGTGTATTGTTCTTCTTCCTCTGGATAGCTGGCCACATGTAAACAAAGTCATGTTTCTTTTAAATATACCCAGTGGAATCTGATATCAGAAAATGTTTCTGTCATCTAAAACAATGATGTTGTCAGAAACGGCAGACTAGCTTCTCTCTAACCTCCATTTTGTAGCAGTGATGTAACACTCCCAGAGGGAGGAAAGAGGAAACACAGAGGCCAATCTGTATTCACACAGAAGCAGGACAGAGATGAGAATGCAACATAGTTAACTGACAGATTTGGGTTGAATAGAGCAATGTGTCTCCTCAATCATGAACAGCTGGCCAGGTGTCACGCTGCCTAAACGGTCATATTTGAGGACTTTAAGGCCTACATTGGATTGAAAACAAATCATGATCACCCTTTCCCACTGTTGTAACTTAACAAAATGTAATGTGTAATCATTGGCTGTGTCCAAAATCATTCACTACTCCCTATAGCTCTAAAAGTTTACTCAATAGTGAGCAGCAAATCGAGACATACATAGGTCATTAAAAAGGATGGAAAAACACTCTGAGCCAAATCCAACAAGTCCTCCAAATTAAAGAACCAAACACTTGGTTTGACCGTGTGACTCCAGAACGACACATGGGAGCGTTTTCCAATCTGGCGCCTCCATCTTGTCATGTGGAGCAGCAGGAAAAGACCCAAATGCAAGAGACCGGAAAACAGGGTTGATGAAAACCTTCTTTATTCTTGAGATGGTCAAAGGCAGAACAAAGGATCCAACAAAGGCTGACTCCCAAACCAAGACTTCAATACTGAGTGAACTAATAAGGGAATGAGGTTACACCAACGAGCAAAAGCCACATGACCCAAAAAAGCAACCGAACATACATCAGATAATCCTTCAAAATAAGAGTCTCCAGAGTCAATGACAGAACTGTGACATATCTGCAGTAATCAGCAGGACAAGGTTGAGTTAAGGTTACAGAAACATGTGGTGTGAGTTAAGTTACTACTTCCTTTGTTGTCATGGCTACATTAATAACCTCGGGGTTATGGTAAGGGGACGATTGCTTTTTGAAAAAGTCCATCCACTCCTCCTCCTCTGAATGAGGAAATCTGTCCACACATATATATACATATATATGTCATCTGAACTGCACCACTGCTCCGGGTCACAAGATGGCCGCTAGATAGCATCTGTCACTCAAACGTAACTAACTAAGGTCGTTTTTTGGTGACTGACATCACGACCTGTTGTGTCGTTTTTCTTGGGATGAAAGTCTTGCTAAATCCCATCTTGCACAAACCGTCAAATATAACATGCTTTTGTCTTGATTTTTGTATTTTTTTTTATTTTTGTGGTGGTGGAGGAGGAAGTAGGAGGATTGCACCACCCGTCCTACAGGCCACCATGTTGGAGCAGGCAGGTCAACATGCTGCACTGTTTTTATACCAAGTGTTTACTCTACCTGGGTCAGTTTTAGCATACATAAATGGCTCAAGATGACACATTCTCAGCTATTGTTTTAGAAGTTATTAAAAGGCATTCTGGGAAACGTAGTAATTCACAATCAAAGTAGAAGTTGCAGAAGAGGTTGATGCATGTGTGTGTGTGTGCTGTTTCAGGAGTGTGTGCAGTGCAGTCAGCGGCTGCCACAGGCGACCCCTGCTGCAGACGCTGCACCATCAGCACCTCCATATGGAATCTGCAGATTTTTCACTTTCTGTCAGCCTTTCATGTTTCACACCTTTCTTGTTTGTAAAATCCTGACAGGGCGTTTTTTTTGTTGTTTTTTTTTTTTCTTTCCTCAGCATGCATCCAGATCCTCCAGTCATCTCTCTCCATGTCTCAAAGTTTGTGTTGCTGTAACACAGCGCTGTCAAACTCAGCATGAGGGACGACTGCAGGAGCACGTTGGCATGTGATTGGCTGGGAAGGAAAAAGGAGAAGGAGCAGCGCTCTCTCGCTCTCTTCAACCGCCATGAAGTTCCTCTGAGCAAGGCAGGACGTAGCAGCAGCACTGAGAGAACCAGCAGCAGAAGAAGGAAGTTCAAGTTCAGGTTTAAGTAGCTTAAGTAGCTGACATACAAAACACAATATATACATAAAACAAAATAAACCAAGTGAGGACAAAAATATAATAGTAGTCATTATAATACTAATAATTGTTACTTTTACATTTGGGGGTCGGTGTACTCGCTGTCTGACAGGTTCACAATTTTTCCAGTGTGTCTTATAATAACAGTCAGGTGTCCATAGTAACAGTGACAGAGGTTTTCCTCACTGTAATCATTCCTCCTGTTCATACTGGATATTAAAAGATCCTTCAAATGTGCTTTCAGTGTAAATGATAGTGGCCAAAAGCCACATTTTGTGCAAAAATGCATGTAAAAGTCTCTGTGAAGCTTATATTCAGCTTCAGCAGCCTGAGTTAGTCATATCAAGTGGATATCTGACACATTTACAGTCTTTTTAGCATCAAATTCCCTCTTTGTGTTTCCTCGGACAGTGTTTCCCTGTTGAGCTGCAGGTGGAAGAATAGTAACAAAAAGAGGAACTTTGGCACTAAAAAGACTGTAACATTGAAAGATATCTACTTGATTTGACTCATTTGGACGCTGAAGCTTCATATTAGCTTCAGATAAACTTTTAAATACATTTTTTGTACAGAAGGAGGACTGTGGATTTTGTCCCCCATCACTTCCATTGTAAGTGCATTATGAAGGGATCTTCTAATGGTCAGTATGAACAGGAGGAATGATTACAGCAAGAAAAACAGGTTTCAATGTTCATTTTGGCTCCTGACTGTTGGTTTAAGGCAGACATGAAAAAATGTGTTGCTAGCTTGGCTTGCTAACGTAAGCCACGGATACGCCTACAGTAACTGTGGAAGTTATCCACTTTTATGCCAATTACTACACAGACCCGGTGATGACAGAAGCTTCCTGTTATTTTCAGATAAACTTTTAAATATATTTTTGCTCAAAACGAGGACTGAGGACTGACATTGTAAGCCTGTGAAGGGAATCTTCTAATAGTCATGATGAACGGGAGGAATGATTACAGCGAGTAAAACCTGTTTCCATGTTCATAAGGGCTCCTGAGTGTTGACAACTCTTAAATCAACATATTTCACTGTTTACTGTAAAAACATCCTTCGCTCTCTGATTGTTAGAGGAAAAAATATATCAAAGTACTTCCCTCCCAAACAGCTTACATGAAGGCAGTCTCAGACTGATTGAACAAACTTGTTATTCAGTCTGATTTTCAGGCTAGACCATTACTGGTTCACTATGAATCTGCCATAAAAAAAAACCCACTCCATCTGCAGTTCAGTGATGTTGTTAATACAAGTTTTAGTTTGCCTGATGAGGGAAAAGAATCACAGAAAACTGAAATGAAAAATCCTTCTGACTAGGCAACAACTGCACAACAGCTCTGGATTTCCTGTCTTTGTGAAAGTATTTGTGTAAAACTTAAGGTTCTTGATTAATTGCTTTTAGAATATACTCCAAAAATGCTTCAAAAAGTTAGATAATTACAGCAATATGAGAACTTGTAATGAGTTACTCTCCTCCCCTGGTGCCAAAAATGTAAAGCATTTAGTTCAAAACCTCCGTAATGACTCTCGTCTAGCACATTAAGAGTCATTAGCATTACAAATGCAACGCTCTCTGCTGATGTGAGGAGCAAAAGACACATAATGATTCTCATAAACTGACAGGTGCAGTAAATGAAGCTGAGGTAAAGCTGATGAGTCTAGTGGGTAACTGGAGGTAAGTGTTTGAATCTTTTACTTCCTTTAAGAAGGTGTGTACAACTACACACAGTGAACATTCCTCATACAACAGTGAATATATGTATGTTTATAAATGGCTGCAAATGATAATGAGAGGTAGTGTTTGAGTCAGACATGGGTAATGGCTTAAAACACTTACTTATCACATACAGCCCATGTTTTACAGTGTAACTTCCCATTTTACACATGTAATTTCCTGGAACTTCCGGTGTAACTTCCTCGTATGAATCCGTACATATAAAATACTTACCGGTTGTTACTGGTACTTAAATGTAGGTATAGAAGAGGAAAACAAAACAACGAGAAATGAGAAACGAGAGTAACAATTGGGGATGTGGTACAATGAAGTGTAACTTTCCAACATTTACTGTATAACTTTCCAGAACCTATGGTGTAACTTCCTCGTATGAATCAGTACATACATATATGTGCAATAAAATCTATTGTTTTTGCCCTTTTCTTATGGCAGGCAGTTTGTCAGGCAAGCCTCACCCACACTCCAGAGATTAATTATGCTTATGTCTTCTACTTCATTGTATGAATGTGAATAAGAACCAGTCGAGAAATGGGTCTATACTTTTGAAAATTAGCTCCTAGCAGCCATGTTGGTCCAGCACTGCACTCACCTCTCTCCAGTGCACAGCTATAGAAGGCTTGTATTGTCATCTGAGGATGAAAAAATAACAACACAGTAATGTAATAATATTCATAGTTATATTTAATCAATAATAAGGTTCACAGGTAGTTATGAAAAATTATTTTATTCTTTAATTACACAGAAACCACAAGGTATGTGCTGTTGTCCCAGTCTTACACTTAGTAAGCAAGTTACAACCCTAAAAGATTTCACATTGTAGTTTAAAGAATTTGTGAACTTCTGTCCTGAGCTTAAGAACAAAATAAAAAAAGTGCAAAGAAGTGATGAACTCCTCCCACTAAAGTGGTGATGTAGAACACAAAAAATACCTGAAAATTTTTGTTTTGTTTTTCTTTTGTTGTCGTTGTTGTTGGTTTGTTAAGTTTGCAATTTAAACATAGTTTCCTGTTTTGTTCTTGTTGGTTTTCTCCTTTTTTTTTTTTACTGAAATTAATAATTTTATAACTACATTTTGATTTTGATTGTCATGAAAATGTGTATATCCTTGTTTCCTTAGTTAAGATAATAGATTAGTTAATAGTTAAGATATTTTGTTGTTTTATATAATACAATTTAGTACTAGTAGTAGTAGTATAAACCCATTTCTTGTCTTGTTCTTATTCACATTCATACAATGAAGTAGACATAAGCATAATAAATCTCTGGAGTGTGGTTGAGGCTTGCCTGCCAGACACATGCATAAAAAATGAGCAAAGGGCAAAAACATTTGATTTTATTGCACATATATGTACGTATGGATTCATACGAGGAAGTTACACCATAAATACCAGGAAATTACACAGTAAATGTCAGAAAGTTACACTTCATCCGACTACATCCCTAATTGTTACTCCTTTGTTTCTCATTTTGTTTTCTTCTGCTGTACCTACATGTACCAGTAAGAACCGGTAAGTATTTTATATGTGCCGATTCATACGAAGAAGTTACACCGGAAGTTCCAGGAAATTACACCGTAAAACGTGGGCTGTATTGTAAAGTGTTACCAAAAAGTTACCTCTTGCAAAAAGCTTTAAGCATTTGTACATAAAAAAAGATTAATTATTATTATTATAATTATTATTAATTATGATATATTTTGATGGTAATTTGGGTGTTTTAGAAACTTGCATTCTACAATTAAAACCTTACACATGGTGCATATTTCATGATTGTTTAAATAGTTCTAGACCAAATATAGTTATACAAATTATTTTTTTAAGGCCAGCAAAATAAATAAATTAATAAAACAGTATTTAGTATTTTTCCAATTTATTCCTTAGTGTGTGTGGGGTTTGAATGTAGTGATGAATAAATAGTAAATAAAACAGGAAAAATGCACATAATTAAAATAATTTTGCGACTGTTTTTGCTGAAACATGTGGAGAGGTTGTTGAGCAGCATTTGTAAGCAGAGCTCACAAATGCTGCCAGTGTCCTGTTTAACGAATCACTTTTGTGAAATGGGCTCTAGGTACATGTGGTTCTACCATGTTACAAATCCAGTGAAAAAAATGATTTCCTATCATGTGAAACAGCTTTTCACATGTGATGCATCCACATGATACAGGCACATGTGGGTTTAACAGTTTTCACATGTGATTGATTATAAATATCATGTTAAAATATGAATTTCACATTTGTTTTTTTTCAGAATTCATTTCAGAATCAGAATCAACTTTATTGGTCAAGTATGTTTAGATGTTCTCACACACAACAGTGTTCAGGGAGATTCATCTAGACATACAGCTAAAACAAGGACAACCAAGCTCAACAAAGATAACTAAAAATTAACATATCACTGTTATGTACAAGCAAATAGAAAAAAAATAGACACATACATATATAAACAACAAATGGACAACAACATAAAATGTCTATATATATACGGGTAGAACAGTTTCTGTAAACTGTAAACAAAGATACAAGTCGTGTTAAAGAGTTTACTTTATGTACAGTCTGCTTAAATAAACAGTACATTAAACAGTACTGGATGATATGTGTACATGTTGCACATTTTGTATTTTAAACTAATATAAATAATTATAATTTGTAGGTACAGTGGATGTTTTAGAGTTACATTAAAAAGATTTAATAAAGTAACATTGAAATCTAAATGTTTTAAAACATTCCCTCCAGAAAATAAAGATATAAAACAAATTAAATAACAAATATCATTCATTAAATAGTTACAAAAGGATGAGATGATGAAACCAAAAGGGAGAAAAAACAAACAAAGAAGACAAAAAATTATTAAAACAAAGGAATAATTCAGCTCCTTACCTGTACCACAAAATACATGTGGTCACCTCTGCATTTCTAACCGTGTGTAGTCAAGCTGTGACTGGATCTTTGATTATACTCTGTGTTTCAAATCAATAAATACATCTGTAACAGCTGGGCACAGGAAAAAAGAGCCTGTTTCTGCCATGAAAGGTTGTCTCTCTGATGTGCTGAATATATATGTGGAGGTAAAGAGGGGTCTTTCTGAAGTCAAGAACCGTCTCCTCTGTCTCGCTGACATTGAGAGAGAGAGAGAGATTGTTGTCCTTGTACCAGATCTGGAGCCGTGTGTCGCTTCTTCTCTGTTGGCTGACTCATCGGCTGTTAGTGAAGCGCCGCTCTGCTGTGGTGTCATCAGCAGATTTAATGACATGATTGCTCAGATGTGTGGTGATGTGGATCCTGACTGAGTGAGGACTGTTGCTAGGAGCCTAATGCACAGTGATGCAGCGTTTGGTCACCGTTCTTACCATTGACAAAAACACTGCTGCTGATAACTGTTATTACTACTGATGCTGCTGCCACTGATAGTATTGGTGTGCACATTTACATGCACAAGAGTGTCCTGGTTTTGATCATATTTGGGTTATGAATTTCACATGGAGCATGAGAAACCTCCGTATTCATATTCCTGTATACATGATATAGGTTTACATGCATGTCAGTATCTTGGATATGATCAGGTTCAAGGATTTTCAGGAGTATCCCTGTTAGATGTTGAGCAGGTTTCAGAAACCTGGATATTTTTACCTGTAGTACTGTCTGATAGAAAACAGGATACTGTGGCATGTAAAACACCTGATCCAGTTTAGCGGGTAGAGAAATGAGCAGCTGAGATGTCAACAGATCAGGTCACAGCTGGACACAGATGATCGGAAACTTGGATACTGTTAGAATCATAAACTTCTTCAAAAGACTTTTGGATGCAAACTGCCTCAGTGGAACATTAGAGAAACGGGAGGGAAAAAAAATAGAGCACATAAACAAACAAAAAAAAGAATATCAATCATAAACATTTCTAATTTTCTATCACAATTGATTATATATGATAAATGAATGAATGAATGTCATAAAATAAGGAGACTAATGCTGTGTCTCAAATCGCATACTTCTGTACTTACACTTAACATTTTGAGTGCATAAGTGCGTTCACACTGAGAAGTATGGAAAAATGCAGTGCACTGTGAGAACCCGGATGGTGCACTCAAAACGGTCAAAAAGTTGAGTGTGGAACTCTGGACACTCCTCGCCCTCAATGGTCGCCATCTTGGCTACGTAGCGGAAGGGGAGGGACCACTTTTCAAACTGGAAATGGCGGCCGGGTACATTGTAACTACGGTGAAATCGAACCTGCCCCGAACACTTTAATGACGGACGAAACTTTCGGAGTCGGTGTGTAAACGTGATTGACACAACGTGACGTCATATTTATTTTTTCACGTGCAACAATTTCGGACGAAAAAAACAGACTTGGTGTGCAAAGACCTTAAGTGTAAAGTTTGATCTGTTGTTTCTGCTGGTCGATGAAAAGTCACAGGATCACCAAAGTCATTAAGATTTATCCTCTGGCGAACAATGAATGTCTGAACAAAATTTCATGGAAATCCTTCAAATAGTTGAGATGTTTCATTCTGGTCCAAAGTAGTGAACTAACAGCATATTTAGAGCAGGGCTATAAATATTCACAGAATAATAAAAACTCATAAATGAATCTGGATAAAACTTAAAGGATGTTAGATTATGACAGATAGTAATCTGTAACAGATGTGTTTTTAGAATTTGATGTTATGAAGGTTGGATGTTGAATGCGTAGAAAAGCTACTTTCCATTATTAAAAATGAAAAGTCTTACTAATAAAAATAGCGAGATTACGTGTTGGATTTAAAGATTCATCGGCTGGTTTCCTGCCCTGCTACTCATCCTGAACCCTGCAGTATTTCTGAGCAATATAAAGATTATAAAACACTGCAGCTCTCTGAAATGGCATTGATGACAGAAAGAGGCTCTTCCAGCTCTCTCGCAAAAACGCATCATTCAAAAGTAGCACTCAAGGGCTTACAGAAAAGTGTTTTTTTTGTTTTTTTTTCTTGGGAAAATCTCCTTAAAACCCACTCTGAAAGTAAAGCCCAGAGGGTGCGAGAGCTTTGAAAAAAGACATCAGATGAGTTGAGAGGACGCCGTGTCCTCCCCTCCGGCTGTGAACAGTCTTCAGGCAGCTCTGACGCTAACAGCGGCGGCTGGTGTTTCATAAACTGAAGGTGTTTTTTGGGCCAGCTGCTCTATCACAGGCCGGACTTCCCCTTCATGTCATGATGTAATGTCCACAGCCCACATTTGCTTCATGCTGATAAATTATAGCAATCAAATTAATTTATGAGACTCACTTATGAAGCTGCTGTCTTTGAATTTCTTTGAATTTTTTTCCTTTATATAACACATTTCCCTTTTCAGTATCTTAAAGCAAAATACATTGATGTTTAATTTCCTTTTAAGATATAAAACTTTACTTCTTGCAATATTACAAGCACTGCTACTACTTATACTGCTATCATTGCTGTAGCTGGTAAAATAATGCAGGATTACTGTTTTACTTCTGCTGTTACTGATACAACAGAAGTTTTTGATTAACTGGCTTTCCAGAAACATTGCAAAAGAAAATATGAATTAATGCCTGTTTCCATCCACGACTGTTAATAATAGGAGTTGGTTCATCAAAATAAACTGTTGGTAGCGTGGATTCTCCAGTCGGTGCCATTAAACCGTTGTAGAAGAAGAGGACACAACGAGATGACGTCATTAAAAGAACGACAGTCAAAGCTCAAACGATGGCAAACCGTGTAGCGACCTGATTAAAATATGACATTTCTGTTTGTTTTAATGTATTAATTTGAGTTACGTTACAGTCTCCTCATCGCTCTGCACTGATCTGATGTTTTCATCTCAAGTCACATGCTTCATGCATGTCATACCTGAAGCATGGAGTTATTTGCTGTGTCTGTTTCCATTGCACCTTGTTGCATTTTACTGTCATCAATACAATCATTTTTCCATCTCAGGCAAGGCGAAAAAACATTTTGCAACATGTATATATGTTTTTTCGACTCATTGAGTATTTTTTTTTTTACATGCAATGTAAAAATCCAAATAAATACTGGTGGATAGAAACTGATGTAATGTAAGTCAATGTCAATGTTTTGCCTTTTGATAAAAATCTCTGCTTTTCAAGTTACAAAGTGCCAAAACAATATGTATCAGTTAGTTTGTAATTCATTTGTGATAACTTGATAGAGCACATATGTATTTAGAAATATCAAAGCACTTGATAAACTAAAATAAATGATTTGAACTCATTTACATTAACAAACAAATCCATCAAACTACCACAAACTAACTGGCACACAGGATGAACCTCAAGTCATCAGTTGTTGGTAATTCAACCTCTGTAATAGTAGTTTAGTAGAAGTTTAAAGCAAATGTAGTGACAGTACTAGTATTAATGGAAGTATTAGCAGTAAGGCTACAGTACCAGAAGCAGTAGTATTAACAGTACCTATAACAGTATAAGTATAAAGTAATACCTGTAGCAGTAACTGTAGTAGCTGTACTTTCTTTAGCATTAGTAGCAGTCAGTGGTGGAGGAAGTATTTGGATTGTCAAGTAAAAATAGCAAAACCACTCTGTAAAAACATTATTACATTTATTATTAGTCCTGCATTGAAAATGTTACTAAAGTACTTTAGTATGTGTAAAGTGTCATTAGCAAAATGTACTTCATGTAAGAAAATACTTGCAAGTACTTGCAGGAAAATTTCCTGTGAGTGTTATACTGTTTATTCAACGTGGATTTATAAGGTATTATAATTTTATTTGTTAAGCATTCATTTGTCACTTATAGTTGATATTGTGGGTGTGTTTGATGTGCTGCTGTGTGTAACTTTGTATTATGTGTCCTGTGTGTTTTTTGCTTTGTAGTGTTTTGTTATTTTGCATTGTTTTAACTGTCACCTGTCAAGTGACTTGAGATAAAAAAAAAACCTCCTGTGACCCAGAAATTCATATTTGTCCACTCTAGTGCACATTATGTTTTTGCTCATATCTCTCATACTATACATGTCACTCTGATGATCCTTAAAAAGGACAACTGGGGCTTTAAAATTACATGTTTGTGGAGGGGATGTGACCTTGCAAACTTCCTCTTCCTGTCTCTTCAAAATGGCTGCCATCACAACAAGCACAGAAGACAGAAGATGAGAAGAAAAAGGATCTGCTTTGGAAAGTAAGACCATTCCTGAAGAAAATGCTCCAAGGTTGCCTCATCCTACTCAGGCCAGCAAAGGTCTGCATTGACAAACAAATGGTTCTACTCACAGGCCGGTGTCCAGTTCGTCAATATGTTCCCGGCAAACCAAACTGAAAAGGATTAAAGGTATTGTGTTGGACTTTGAGACCTACCGAGTAAAGAACATCTGGTGTACTTTGACCGGTATTTTACCACCATCAAGCTTCTGGAAACTCTTCTGGAAAGGGGTCCGTCTGCTACAGGAACAATTCAGAGGAATCGGATTTCAAGTGTGCCACTTCACTGCTGATGAGGTCCTGAGTAAAACAGGAAGAGGGTCATTAGAAATTGTTGTATGGAGACCTTGGGAAATTGCACTCACCAAGTGGATGGACAACAAGCCTGTTGTCATGGTGTCAACCATTCATGAGGCTCAGGATACCTGATCTAGATGGTCAAAAGAAGAAAACAAGCAAGCACAAGTCCCAAGACCTGCAGTGGTAGCGTAATATAACAACAACATGAGGGGGTGGTTGACGTGCAATCACATGCTCAGCTACTACAGAATGTCCAGCCGCACCGAGAAGTGGACTGTTTGTATCATGCTTCACTTCACTGATTTGGCCAAAACCAACTGATGGATTCAGTACCAACAGGACGGTCAGGCTTTGCAACAACCTGCAAAGAAAACCTCCCCAATACCTGGTGTTTAAACGCCTCTTGGCTGAGGAACTGATATCTCAGGTGCAGACATGTCAAAGAGATGACACTCACTCAAGTGACAAAGAATTTTCTCTGCAAATCAAGAAAAGGAAGTCCAGATGACTTGCAAACGTAGCGTGAGCAGCAGCAGCAGCAGCAAGTGCTCTGTTACATGATGCGTGCTTCAGGTCGCGGTTACGCCCGTGAGACGTGGCTGTCTTCACGGAGCCGGTGCAGACAGCTGCATAGATTACAATGAGAATGTATCTGTTGCATGTGATGTGTGCGTGAAAAATGCGTCTGACACGCTTGCTGTCTGGACACGGAGTGAGGAAGTACGGTGCAATCCATTAGCCCCCAAATGCTCAATATTCCAAATGCTTCCAGATGCAGAATGTCTGGATGCAAAAGCAAAACCTTTGTGAGATGCATAACATCTTCCTCTCCGTCTCCAAAAAAGTCAGAATGCTTCATGAAAAACCATCTAGAGTCAAACGTCTAATGAAGAAATCACAAAAGATTCAGGTGAAATGGTGAAGTTAATACAAAAGAATGGAAAGGCTACATTTGCTATTTGTTTTGTGTGTGGTATTGTATTTTACTGGATGAGTCCAGTGGATCTTTCCATGTACTCAGCTTTTAAATGTTTCATTGAGAACGATGAAATCCTGTTGTCCACTACAGTAAAATTTGAATAAAATTAAGTTTTGATATTTTTTTTCTTCTGCAATGTGTATTTACCACCCCAACACTTAATTTATGTATATAAAAAAAAATCAAGATTAAAAAAGGAGGTTTGTAAGCTAACTCTGGCACAGTACATCAAATGATAAAATCTATGTTTAACACTGTAAATGGTCCCTTACAAATAAATACAAAAAAGCCCAGAGCACATGCTGCTGTGTGTCAAAATGTTGTAATGACCATTTGGGAACAAGGGTCTCTTTCTCAATGAGTAGACAGCTGAGTTTGTACAAGCTGAACTTCTTAAAGAAGTTGCTGAATGAGGGATCAACCCACTGATCATTTGTCTGGACCCATACAGCTTGAACCCCATCAATACTGGCATTACCAAAGAGCTGGAAAGGGTGATTAAAACAATGTGCAGCAGGCACTGGCTTGGCACACAAAACAGCTTTCACATTTTCAAAAGCATGAGAGCACAGTTTGGACACAAACTGAATTCGGCCAAAGTCTTTAACAGAACAAGCGGCGCTTCAGAATTTTCTTGACAAACTTGAAAAATGGCGTTGTCAAGAGCCAAATTCTCCCCCGCGCAGTGCGGCCTCATATCGAATGGGACAACAGCATCCTGTGTACCATTCTCAGAGGTCTGGGGAGCAGCAAGACTCAATGCATGTGTGTCAGTATAGGTAGGAAATTTTTCAGGGCACACTGGAGCAACTACAGGTTCCTGCAAGACGGACAACAACTTGGTTACAGCCTTTGGCAGCTTTCCGTCAGCCCAGACCCGGTCCCCAGCCGGGTCATAACGTCCACCCCATTCACCCACACAGACTTCCTCTCGAACCAGAGACAAACTCGACTCTGTGCAGATGTACGAACAAAACGTTTAACCCCCTGACAAGAACAGTTTCCCCGATGTCAGAAGTGGGAGAAACTGTCTAATGCACCTGTGTCTCCTATAATTTTCACTAGAATTTTCCCTTTTTCTACCGACAAGTGAAACCAGACTCTGTGAAATGAAAGCATCGCTTGTCCTCTAAACTGGAGTTTTTCAAGGGCGCTTGTGGCAAAGATTTGACAACTGAATGAACAGGAGCAGCTGCATATGAATCACACAGTGATGAAATATGTCTAAATTTAAAAAAAAGATGGTTACCAATATAAAATAAAGTTATGAATTAAAATAATGTATCAAGTTTGACATAAGAAGATGAAAACCTATACAGCGTACTACAGTCCCATATAGTAGTCAAGCAATAAATACTGAGGTCATAATGCACTAAACTCTTCAGGATTACTGTTAATTTGCATTTTTTCCACAAGAGGTATACTTAGATGTTTACTGTAAACTGCAACATGTGTGACATACTACTTGAAACACTATTGTGTAACTATACAAGCAGTGAAGACTACTGTGAGTGACTTGATATAATAACTCATTTACAGTATTTATAATTGTGAATAAACAGACGTTTGAATTGTGTCTTAAAATGTTAAAACAATGATATAACTTCAAGGTGTTTCTTTCAAACCGTGTCTCACTTTATTAATATATTAAATTAAGATGCATAAACACTTGTATAAAATTAGAAAGTAATAGAAAAAACAAAGCATGGAGCTCATTCAGGTAATTAAACTTAAATTTCAGTCATTTAAAAAGTAAATACACAAGTAGTTCAGTCTGCCTGAACAGTCTAAACAAATACAAACATAAAACATCATAAAATATTAACATGCTCCTCTAATGCGAGCTGTAACCAAAGTGTCCAAGTTAAATGTGTATTTATGAGGGTTTGCAGTGAGTGAGCAAGTGAATGACAGTAACTATGAGAGCATGACTGACTGAGTGATTTTGGTCAGTGAATACCAGTGAATGTGAGTGATTGACCAAGAATAACTCACTACGTACTTGAAAAGTGCGGCTAAGAGACTGATTGTGCGGGCGGGTGAGAGGGTTTACTGACTCAAGTCCTTCTGTGTTGAGTTTACTGAAGTTTCTTTATTGGACTCGACACAAAAGAGTCGACTGATGTCGTCTTTTTCTCTGTGACTTTCTGTCTTCTGTGCCTCTGTCAGAGTTTATCTCTATGAACCGCCTGAAAAACAAAAGTGTGTTCAAAGGGAATCTTTTATTTATTAAGATAACATTGATAATGATTGATTTATATGGCGTATCTGTGAAGGACTGAAGGACTGAGTTAGGGATACTGCTGTAAATGACTGATGTGTCTCATTTAGGCCACTATAGTACTAAAACCACTAGTACTTAGGCATGAAAGAAAACAATATCAGTTAAAAAGTGATACATGCTACTACACGGACAGCAATGGGACATCATTTAAATAAAATTAAATCGTTTGGAGACGTTGGAATATAAAACAAACTAAACTCACCATGTAATGTGGAGCATCAGAATCACAAAGAGAGATTATTTTAGCAACAGTACAGACAACTCAGTCACCAGAATAAAACGTTGGCATTGAACGTTTCTGCAAACCACAGAAACATTGAATATCTACGTTTCAACACGTGTAATACGTATCATATCAACATTTATACAAATGTAGCATATTAACATTTCTACCCGTTAAATAATGATGTTTTATGGTTTGACAACGCTGTGGTTAAGGTCTGGTTAGGTTTAGGCACAGACCACTTGGTTAGGGTTAGGGGAAAGATCATGGTTTGGGTTAAAATAAAAATAAAAAATAAAATAAAAACAGCCGATCTCTCACTAAAAAAAGCCGGTTTATCGCCAGAAAAACGGCTGCAAATGTCCTGACCTCTCGCTAAAAACACCCACTTTTGTCAGTTGAAACAGGAAGCTAACAGGAAGCTAAGATTAGCCCCGGCTCTCCATGGAGAGCCCCAGTTTGTTATTCAGGTTGAAGTGGGAAGAAGCAGCTGGACTGACGGGTAGCTTGAGTGAAGTGGAGCCTGCGGAGGAAACACCGGGACCGCCAGGAAGAAACAGTCCAATATCGTGCATCCCTAGTCTTGTTTGTATTTTGCAGCGGGAAGGCGAGATAGGTATGGCTGACAATCCTGTTGCTCTCCTCACTGTGGTCACTTCAGTCCTCAGAGCGTCACTGATGTAGTCGGAGATGAAGTTGTCGTGAGTGGTTGGCTGATGCATTTATACTGTCGTTTGGCTTGTATGTATCGCATTGCATTTAGACTATCCTTAAGAAACTCATTCACATGTTCACCTTTATTCAGAAAATGTGTCCTGATGATATTAAACCACTGAAAGAGTTCCTACTGAATCTGAAAAAATTACTTGTTGAAAGAGTGAACAAAGCAACAGGTTTGAATGCACAAGTGTGCTATAAAGGTACATACATGGATCTGCTTCTGTCTGTTGCTATGAAAGACCTTGTAAGCTTGAAAGGTAGCTTGGAAATGTTTGTAACTTGCTCCTACATAATGGATTTTTCTCTTACAACGGACGCCTCTGGTTATTTACTTTCCATAGAAACTTCTAAAAGCATGATCCACTCCTGTATTGTCCATCCACATGCTCAGTATGTTTCCTACAAGCTTACAGTGGATGAGATTTATGCTGAATATTTCTTTTTATATTGTTGCATTACCTCATCTACCTCACCTAACACTTTGCACCGTTTGTGATTGTTTATTTTAAACAAGCACATTATTTTGATTCCTTAAACTTTTCTTTTATTTCTATATTTATTTATTGAGTTTTTTTCTTGTATTTGTTGTTGTTAAAGGTTTCAGGTTCAGAGAAGTTTCCGAGGTTCTTTAATAATTGTTGCCGGTAAAATAAATCAGGTCATTATATTTTAGTTTTCATGTCTCATTTTAATGATGCTGTTCATGTGAGATTATGGCTGCAACTAACAAATGTTTTTGTTTTTTTTTAGCATCAATTAATCTGCCAATTATTTTCTCTGATTAATCAATTAATTGTTTTATCTATGAAATCACAGAAAAACTGGCAAATTGCAATTTCTAAAGCTCAAGGTAATGTCCTCGGATTGCTTGTTTGTCAGATCAACAGTCTAAACCCCCCCCCGAGATATTTATTTTGCAATCATAAAAGACAAAGATAAGCAGCAAATCTCACAACTGAGAAGCTTTAACTGGAGAATGTTTGAAATTGTTGCCTAAAAGTAACTGAAAACAATTAATTGATAAACAAAATAGTTGCAGATTCATTTTCCTACAGTCGACTTATCATTTCAGCTCTGTGTAAAATGTTCCTGTTTCCAGCCTGATGTTAGAAATGCATCACAGTGTGAAATACTTGGTTGCTCCTCTGGAAAAATACCTGATGTTTCAACCTCTGATAATAATTGTTAACGCCTTCTGAAAAGGCAAAAGACAGTGTTTGAAGGAAGAGAGGAATCTGTAAGTTTTAGAAACTAAGAGGGACCACCTGCAGTTTGTATTGGAATCAATGAGAGCCAGACAGCGTTTTCCTTATTAGATCTCAAAAACTATAACTCCGATGGGAAATACATTAACATTTTGAGAGAGAGGAGGCTTGTGGCAACAGTTTGAGGTATGATATGTGCTTGGAGAGAGAGATGGAGTGAGATGTGTTTAGAATTTTTTATTTGATCTAACAAACCTCTGCTCTCCCCTGTGCCTGATCACATGACTGCAGTAAAAGCCCTGACAGAATAGATGCGAACATTTTAAAGTCTGAATGGTGTCTGTAGGATAAAGGATGTCCGAGCAGTTCCAACTCACTTCCTCCCGCAGACCGCCGTTATACATTTTGATATTTAAAAGTTAATATGCATTCGCTGGAATACGTTAGAAAACAGAAAAGTAAGAGCACACGTCTCCTGAATGAGCTGCACAGCTTGACATTTGAATGTGTTTTTTTTTTTTTTTTTTGTCAAGCACAAACTATGCAGCAGTTGAAAAGGTCCCAAAAAAACGTACGGAATGTGGAATAATAAGAAGTTGCGGGATAATAAAGAGCGAGAAGAACAAAGTCTTTCAGCAATCACACAATAAGTATGCAGGATTACCTTTGATGCCAGCAAACCTAACAAATAAATACAAATACTGTTGGGAAGGTTAATCAATGCATCGTTTTGCAAACTAATTATATGTAAAATCTTAAAAATACAGTATTTCCCTCTGATTGCACAGCAGAAGTATAAAGTAGCAATACTCAATACTTTATAATACTAGTAGTAATACTCAAGTAAAGTACAAGTACCTCAAATTTGTACCATACTTGAGCAAAGGTACTTAGTTACACTACTGTAGTTGTTGTTGTAGTAAACACAGAACAATGTTAGTCAAGTTTAATCCTTTTTAAGTAAGATTTAAAGAAAAACTTTAAACTCTCACATTATTCTGAGCACATTTCTACATGACTTAACTCGTGTTGTTTTGAAATGTCACCTTCTTCTAAATCTGTCTCAGTCTTTGAGCCTGTCCTGCTGTCACGCTCTGAATAAAACTATGAAGGAGGCTTGTGTGATAATCCTCCATGAAGGCCTCCACCAGTCTGCCGGGCTTCATGAAGCGGGTCCGGGGCCGTTCTATTGTGTCTGGGTGTGTGCTCAGCTGGGACAGCTGTGATACTGAACCCCAGCAGGGAGAAGCAGGAAGCTGTCTGAGTATTTATATCTCCCTCCTCTCCAACAATACAGAGCTGTGAACGAGCCAAGTCCAACAGGAATCCACGCTGACTCATACCAAATCATCACAAGACTCTGGTCTGCTTAAGATTATTGTTTTATCAGCATTTTATCTTTATTAGATCTTTCATGCAAAGATTTTATTTTCTTATATAGATTCTGCCATTGTAAATGTCACTTTCCACAATTAATACTTGTATTAAATGCAGTTTTATTTCTATTTTATTTGAAACACTTAATAGTTTCATTATGAAAAGTCATATATAAAGTAGGGTGATTCATTTTAGTTTTATTTCCTAACTTTAGTTTTGACACTGTTCCCATTTGCTCTCATTTTAATTTAAAATATTTTGTAGTTTGATTGTAAAAAGTTCACTCTTGGCTTTGTAAATTGTAAATTGGCAAAAAGGAGAAAAATTTAACTCATGATCAACGCCAGGCATTGTTTGATACAATTTACAATGTCACACAAGCTGCACTTCTTTCCATAAATGTCACCAATTTGTGAGAAGTGTGACCAAGTAGAAGCAGATTTTACTCCATAGCTATGTTTTATGCCCTTAAATACAATTCTGTTCACTTTTTTTTTTTCAAAGAGTTTTGAAGTCCAAGTAAAACCAGATTCACTTTTGGTTACACAGGGAATTTCCGAAAGGTCTAAAAACCTACAAATCCCTATGGTCTCCTTTGTGCAAATAAACTTATTCTTTTGTTCTGGAAAAAGAAAGATGTACCAACTTTTAAACTCCGTATAACAACACTGACTGAGAAACTCTACTTGGAGTTAATCCAACATATTGTTAAAGAGGACCTATTGTGTTCATTTCCAGCTCTATATTTTTATTCTTGGACTCCACAAGAGCAGCTTTGTATGAGTCACAGTTAAAAACTCCTTATTTATCTTTTATGCAGCCCTTCAGTTCAGCCTCTGTCTCTAACAGGCGGTTGTAGCTCCTGTCTCTTTAAGGCCCAATGAGCCCACTCTGCTCTGATTGGCCAGCTTCAGGAAGCCTACCGAGGGGCAGCTGTATCAGCATTGTGTTAAGTTACCGCTGATGCAAACCCAACATTTTGTGCTTTGCTGCTTCACATTAAAAGCTTTTAAATGACTAAATAATGGGGGACTTTTATTGTGAAGAATTTACAGCTAATTAAATGTATTCCTCACCGAATTAGCAGAGCTTTGTTAGCGGCGCTAAAAACTGGTCAACACAACAACGTCTGGAGATATGTGGAGCTGTTTGTTGAGCGGATCAGTTAGAAATAATGCAGGGAGGAATAGTACAAGCAGAAGCAGTGATGATGTTTGATGAAGAGCTGCAGACAACCAGCACACCTCCAACAGGTAAACTATTTATTTACTTTGCCCTGCTGTGTAATGGAAAAACACTCACAGCATGCCAGCTCGACTTGAGTCATGGCTCAGCATGACTACGCCCAAAACAATGGAAAAACACCATAATGCTTGTGGAGCGGAGTGAAAGTAGAAAAAAATGTTGGAAACTGAACGTTTAGAGCAGTCTGAAGCTGATGCTTTTTGCTCACAACTATTACTTCTACATACATTTACCTCATTATCTGAAACTTTGGCCACATTTAATATGAACATCCAACATTGTAACATTATATATATGACTGAAAATAAGGAAAAGCATCATAGGTCCCCTTTAATGACAGACTGGAGGAATTTGCTTCATGGTGCTGTATTTTTTTTTGTTTTTTTGTTTTCATACTTTGCCTCGCATTCACTCCTCGATATTTTGTATTCTTTCTGCACATATGCTTCACAATAAAAATATCCGAAACAAAGATCCAATTGACGACTGAAACATCTCTATGACACCTGAGTAAACTCCATCCACTGACCATGAGATGACTGCTGAAAGCTCCAGAAAAAGAAATTAAGTATACATTGACTTAAGATTTTTTATCGCCAGTTATTCAGTTCATTTGTAAATTTAACTTCATACAAATTAAATTAAGTTTATGTTACATAATGTTACATTTGTAGCATTTCTTAAACATTGTTGAACTTTTTTTTACTTTAAATTATTTCACCAAGCAAGCTGATTAAGTTTTTTAACTACTACTGAGTCCAGAGCAGCAGTAAGTGTCAGACGTTTACATACATCTGGACAGGATCCAGTGATGATTTAATTTTTTTGTCCTTGATATGTTCTCATAGAGCTCTAAAACTCCTTTAGCTGGCTGCCATAAACTGGCTGCTATAAATTGCTATAAACTTTTGGCATCAGTTCTTTTGTCCTCTGAGAAAGGACAAACGGACTGAACTCCCAGTAAGTCAATGTACACTCACACTTCATTAGAGTGAAAATGATGAATAATAATAACCTGAGATGATAAAGCCGGAACTGAATTTTCATGAAAGACTTTGAATGGTAAGCCTCTAGCAGTTTAAGGTATATATTGTTTTTTAGTTCATGGTTGTCCTTGTAATTATTTATGGTATTTTCAACTCAACTTTATTTATATCGCACTTTACACACAACACTTTGGATCAACTCAAAGTGCTTAACAGCACACAGAGGAAACAAAAGGAAGAAAAACAAAACAAAAGGAGACAAAACACAACAGAAGAAAAGAAAAGAGAAAAGTAAGAATAGGAAAATATATATACTGTACATATGTTCAGGTTATTTAACCTTAAAATCACAAGCCTCCTGCACTTTAAAGTATATCGTTTTTAGCTTATCTTATATATTTATGATACTTTGTGTATTTTTAAATGACTATGTATGTGATTTTATTATTATGTTGTCTGTCCTGTTGCAATACAGTATGAACTCACCCAGGCAAATTCCTAACATATGTAGTAACGGTAGTAAAGTAATAAGCCCAACTCAACTCAAAAAGAAACTTAACAGTAAAGCTTAAAGGACCAGTCTGTAGGATTTAATGGTTATTTAGTGGTGAGGTTGCAGATTGCAACTAACTGAATACCCTTCCCCCTCCTCTTCCAAGCGTGTAGGAGAAACTACGGTGGCTGCAAAACTCACAAAAAACGTGAAAATCCATCTCTAGAACCAGTGTTTGGTTTGTCCGTTCTGGGCTACTGTAGAAACATGGCGGGCTCCATGGAAGAAGACCCGCTCCCTTTGTAGATATAAAGGACTCATTCTAAGGTAACAAAAACAGGTGATTATACACTAATTAAAACATACTTATGAATATTATATGACATTTCTGCCAAGTCTGTTCCGCAAGATGCCACTAATTTCTACACACTGCACCTTTAAGAAAAAGGGAACCGTCAACCGTCTTGCTGCGTCTGTTGGGACAGACAGAGAGAGGGAGGTCAAAGTCATAATGTTTGCCTTGAGGTGGTGAGGTGTACTGGGGGTCCCTGTGGTCTCCTCCTCAGGTGGGCAGGTTCCCACATCAACACCTGTCACTGCTCCTGCTGAGCTGTCTGATGACAAACACCCAACACTGTTACGCCGTGTTCACATAGACAACAGCAATGAATGAAGGAACATTCAGCCTCGTTCATTTCAATGGGATCACTGCATTGGCAGAAGGCTCCAGCGAAAAAATGCAGCTTCATCCAGCAAAATTGTTGAACCTGCGTCAACTTTTGCTTGATTTTCAATGTGACTTCATCTGACAACGCACTGTGTCGGCCAATCAAGAATGGATGCACCACACATTCCTGGCATTTTACTGTTAAACATTAACTCCACATTCTACTTTGCGATCATCATGATGAAAGATAAAGTGATTGCAGTTGTGACAACTTTCCACAGTTGGAAACGCCTTTCTTACACTGTGTCTACACAGAAAGCGTTTCAACCACTGTGCATCTGAACAGATCTGCTTCTACTTTAATCAATATAGTCTACACAGGATGCGTAAAAACTGGAGTTTTCAAGCTGGAGTTATGGTCCTCCGGGCTGCATGTATGCAAACGTGCACGGAGGTCACTACTATAGTAGGGATGTGCAGAGAGTCCAGTATTTGTATTTGTATCTGTATCTGTTGAGGCAGCAAAAATTATTTATTTGTATTTGAATAAAAGTGGAAAGAGGTTTAAAAATCCTGTTTTTGTTTTTATGTATTACAATAAGCGTTCATGAAGTGTTCCCTTGGGAGCACTTCAGTTGTGTCAGTAGTTCAGCTTTATCTCTGGGGAACACCCCCGACTCCGGGAGTGACGTCCAAATTAGGAAATGTGCGTCATGTGGCAGGTGGATGTGACTCCCCTCGTTGAGACCTGCTGATAGACGTAACAGCGGAGCAGAGGAGAGACACTGAGATAGCGATGTAACCGACCTGTGCGCTGGTATTTAACATGTTTTATTTTTTCTTCCCGAAATTTTTTTTTTTTTTTTAAATTTGTATGAAACAAATGTTCGTAAACCCCCCCCCCACTATTTGTGCTTTGCCCAATAACGTATTTGTATTCGGGCACACTCCTAGTATGTAGTATGTTTACGCTTCTTTTCCTCTCAGTTTTGAACCTGCCTCCTGAGTTAAATCAACCAGTCAACTTGCTTGACAGGCAGATAGTTGAGATTTGGGATGTGTGCACATCGGCTTCTCTGCGAGCCGTAACTTCTCTGCGTAGGTTCGCAGAGACATTAATGTGCATTTTCGGAGAAGCATAATTCTAGCATCACTCATGCTATATGTGTGCAAACATGACCCAAGCATATTTTTACCCTTCTTTTAATCCGTTTGGAGTCTGATAAGCTTTTTAAGTCATGGATGTGTTACTTAAATCAGCCTTTCTGGGTCGTATTTCTCACCAGTACCTGAAACAATGCAGTGCTGTTTTTCAGTCTGTATCGCTGATTTGTCTTTTAGCAACATACAGGTGAGCTCTGTATCACCTCTCAGTCCTTTTAATGGAAGCGTTGGTTTAAAAACATTTCTCTGAAAAAGAGCTGCACTAGAGGCAGTGCTAATGTCATTGGTTTAGTAACCCTTGTGATGGACAAGTAATATAAAAGGCTCTGGTTTGTTATAACTTGAGTCTTATTTTTGTAGTGTAGCTCATCATTTCTATCAGTTATGATGACATTATTCTCACCAACGTAGCTGCTGAGATCTGTGAATCACTTTCATGAAGTCCAGCTGGGTAAGAAACACCAATCAGACCCCCTTAGCACCTCATTGCATACATGCAAGATACCCTTTGATGTCTGTATTGAGATGCAGCAGGTGTTTAATTGACTCACACAGAACATCAACCCATGTGGCGTTCATGGCAGAAGCATCACGGTTTACATGGTTTCTACTGATTTAAATGGAAGATATCTCAAGTTCTGCCAGATTTGACTGACACCAAATCAGAGCCTCTTATGTCTGAAACACACGCAGTCAGACGATCAGACAACAAACTGTTTATACAGATGATCTAAACTTTATTTGGAGTTCAAACTGAAAGTGAGCATACCGTAATAATTCCTTTGGGGCAGGAAATTAGGCTGCGTATGGACAGTTTGGGTAGTAATTTTACGGTTTGCTTTTGCTTTCTCTTCCATATAAGTTTTTTACACTGTGAGTTTTTGTTTTTTTAATGATGATTAATGATGATAATGTTCCCAAATCTCAAATGTTAACTTGATGAGTACAATATTATTATTACTCATACAAATAACTATGAAAATATGTTGTAAAAGATTGAATCATCCATTAAACTGAACTAAAACAAACATGGATGAAAATTTTTCCTCTGAGATCATAAAAAAATTCAACTATCGGACAAATTTAAAGTCTTTTATCAGTCTGAACCCAGACTGATAAAGAGTAGCTCCTGTTTGTTTAGAGATATCTGAATGTAAGAAGGCGTTATACTACAGGAGCAAACAGTCTTTCCTGAAGCTGAAAGGTCATCAGCCGGAGCCAGCGTGAGTCCGTCAACTCCTTCGACTTCTGTCAACGAGTCCTTGAGCGATACAGCGACCCCCCACCTGCGCTGCCAGCGAGTCACCCTGAACCAGCGACTAAAGTGTAAATGCAAAGCATGCAGGCTGTACAGTAAAACCTCTCGCAGGGCTCCTGAAAGCGGGAGCGAGCGTTTCATCAGACGGGGGGGCCCTGCCACTGCCTGCCTCATGACTTCCTCTCTTTGATCCCGAAACCCTGCAGTCATATGCAAAGCAGGTTGGGAAGACGTTGCCATGCTGGGAGCGTTCGCATGTACAGAGCGAAGAGTGGAGTTGACTTGAGTCTCATTTTCAGAGGTTAATGTCTGCCAGAACTGTAAATCATACAGTCTGATAACAGTGACACTACCACTCCCCTCATATCAGACGCTTTCATTCTCCAGTGTCAAAGTCTGACTGCAACACGCCCTTCTTCATATACAGTAGCCGATAAATTATAGCATGAAGATAAGAATGATGCTATTACCTTTATGTAAAAGAGCTTACATAGAGAGCTGATGGTGCATTTGACACAATTTCATGGACATATTTTAATGTTTCATACACCATAGCTTGAGATAATAAAGTTTTATTCATTTTGTAATGTTAATAAACTGAAAAATATTGTTTATTGCTGTATTTTTTCCTGTATTTTCTTTTACCTTTTCACTTCTTGTTTCCAACCATGACTCAGCGTTATGTTTTCAAACCATGACCTTGCTCGTTCCTTAACCTTAAAGAATATGTCTGGCGATTTTCTTTGTTTTTCTTATTGTCAACAAATGTCATGTCTGGACCCAAACCAGCAATGAACTGATCTACTAACAAGTATTGTGTGTGTATCCAAAACCTGATATATCTTATTCCTCTGTGCTGTACACCTCGATTAAAAACACGTCAATCACTGGGTGACGTGTTCCTTCATTATGAAGAGTTTGTTCGTTGTAAATTTCTCAAAGAACTTTGGTACAAAGTCAGGAAGTTGTGATTTTTAGCACAAACAAGCTAGTGAAGCTCTGTAAATGTAACCACCGCGTTTTCGCACATGCTCAGTGGCGTCTGCCTTACACAGAACTACTCACCTGAGACTGAAAACGTGATCGCTGTTATTAGTCTTTGGAGAAACTAACGTGACCAAACTCTTTTTGGTTAACAGCAGAGGTTTGATACACACACAATAGCAAGGACCACACCATCAACAAAATGTGTTTGGATGATTTATTAAGGAAAACAATTGATGTGCATAGTTCTTACGGTTGCTGACTGCGTTTTGGGGAAGCTTATGGGGAATCTGCTGCAGCACCCGGGCAACAGCGGACCCCCTCAGGACCCTACGAAGGGGTGGAAGAACCAGGAAGAAATAGGAAGAGAAATACGAGAGCAGAAGAAGAGGAGAGGGTTAGGTGGTATTTATAGGAATGCCGGAAGTAGTAGATCCAAGCATGAGATTTGTTGACAAGAATAATATAGAAAATTGCAGCTTTATCCTTTAATATTGGTCCAGGCCGGGTACATTTTGTCGGTTCGGGTGTGAGAGGACGAACAAGCCTCTATTCGTCATCGACTCTGGGCCAGTTCATTACAATAGAGGATGAAGTGTTGCCTCTGCACCTTTAACTTATCAGTTTTAGTCGGAATATATTATCTTTAAAGCAAAGGCAGACGAGACAGCATCGTACCGAGAGATCTCCCGCGGTGCTCGGAGCTCAGCAGACACTGATTCAAAGACTCAGAGATTGAACTCTGGCCGCCACGTTCTCATACGTACGACCCGCGGACGACAGAGTCTGATGATAATCATGTTAATGCTGAGAGGAAAACAGCAGCAGCTCTGCACTGCATGTTCCTGCTTTTCTGAGACTTCAAAGTTCACTCTGATGGATCCTTCCACCCTCAGTCTGCCATGGATTTTTAATACGCTCGCTGCTAAATTAACAACAATAAAGAAACACTCATCTTTAACACAGTGTGCCTCTGCTCTCTTTCATTAGGATTCATTCTTTTCTGCAGTAACACACACACACACATAATCAGAAAGCACTATGAACATATTGAGGAGAGAAAAAAAAACATTTCTGGTGACCTATTTGATTATTTTCAACAGGATATGATGACTTTATCTGCTTAGTATGAGGGTGGAGACGACACGCACACACACACTAAGGTTTAACACACCTCCACAGGGGGTCTTTGCTGCAGCAGAGAGCAGCTGGCAGGCCCTGATACTATTAACAGAATTGTGTGTGTGTGTGTGTGTGTGCCGCAATAAAAATATTTTTGGCAAATTTGAATATGCTATTACGGGTGTATGCTGCAAGTTCTCTACTTTAATAATGTGAAGTTCGTGAGGAGAATAATGAAAATATGGGAGAAAGACAGAAAGATAGACTACATATGGCTGAATGTATGTAGACACATGAACATTACAGACATATATGATACTGAACATGTGATTGCAACACCAACATGAGCATTAATCTGCTGCTAGAACAGCCTTCACCCTTTCAGGTTTCAGGTTTTTCCATCAGATGCTGGAACCTGGCTGCAGGGATTTGCTCCTGATCAGTCACAAGAGCATTAATGAGGTCTGCAGTGCCTCCGCCCCATATAAATGATGTTGTTTGGCCCTGGAAAACTTTAAAGTCCAACTGAAATCATATTTAATCATTATCATCAATGCACTCAAAAATAATCTCAACATGCTTGTAAAAGAAGAAAAAATAGTCTTTGGAAAAATATCAGAAATGCTCTTCTTTGCTTCAGCCAGCTGGGTTCAGGGTGGGTTGTGTGTCGGTGTCTGTGTTTGACTGACAGCAGCTGGATGGGCGTGTTGGACATTCTGTGATATAAGTATTTATATGATGTTGGATGTTAAACATGGTCAAGATCCAAAACTTGAGGTGAACGTATGTAGAAATCCTCCCTGCAAGTCGAAATCCAGGGCTTAAACTTGCTTTGAACGCTTCGTTTGCGAAGTTTTTTTTCTACCTCGCTAACAAGCTGACGGCAAATCGTCGTGCCCATATATGGCCGTCCGTTCCCTAGCCTTAGTTGCTGAGGTTGTTCACGTTGTCCGCTCTCATACTTCGGATCAGATTCCTACTCAAAAATGTACATATGTATTTGAGAAGTTGACATTTGGAGTAAAGAAGGAGAAAAAGAAGCGAAATCCTGCTACTATAGTTTGTTTACGTAGCCTCTGGAGCCGGAGGAAGCTTCCTGAAGCTGACCAATCAGAACAGAGTGGGCTCATCAGGAGGCGGGGCCTTAAAGAGACAGGAGCTAAAACGGCCTGTTTCAGACAGAGGCTGAACTGAGGGGCTGCATAAAGGACCAGTAGAAGATAAATAAGGAGTTTTTAACCATAAATCATGCAAAGATATTCCAGTAGAGCCCCAGAATATAAATACAGAGCTGGAAATGTGCATGATGTGTTCTCTTTAAGCTCTTACACAACAAACTGGGGGGGAAAAAAACCAACATTGAATTGTGGAGCTGGATTTGTGCATGGAGGTGTTTATTATGTTGAAACAGGAAAGAAAAAAAAACACAAAATGTCCACACAAAGTTGGAAGCACACTATTGTCTAAAATATCACTGTATGCTGAAGCAATACACTTTTACTTTGTTGAGACTAAGCTGCTTAGACAAAAGCAGGAACAGATCCAGACCAACATACAGTACAATTTGGCCACATATTGTGTAGAAGAGCAAAAACTGGACAGAAAGTAGAATAAAATGCAGAATAATGAGAGTGAAGGTGAAGAGAGAGTGAAAAGAGAAAGAGGAGAGAAAGGTGACAGACAGACGTGAGAGAGAGGAGGGAGGGAGGGAGGAGGCATGAGTTTGCATAAACAGGAGAGGGAAGGGCGAGAGACACAGAGAGGGGAGAGAGAGAGGGAGAGGTGACATTTAAAAATAGAGGAGAGAGCAGCGAGGACGAGAAGTGTGACAGTATGTGTGTGTGTGTGCAGCAGCAGCTGTTTTCCTTCATCCCGTTTCTGTATCAGGGGCTCAGCACTGATTTCCCATGATGCTCTCCTCTGACGTCAGCCGCTTCCCATTGACATGTTTATGCCGTTTTAAACATGAAGGTCAAGGTGTGACAAAGACAGGTGACCATGACCGTGTCCACAATATGCAGGTTGAATTCATAAATACATCTTTTTTCTTTCAGTTTCGGCCGTCCGTCTGCACCAAAACAGCTTTTCCCAAACAGCCTCCACAGTGTTTAAATCTAAAAACGCCAGCTTGACATCGTAAGTGTGTTCGGGAAAACGGAGCTTTGTAGAAAATCTGTCATATCGGTGACAAAACAGATGGTAGCAGTAGCGCGGCGCGTCATAGTTGTCTTGAACTAAACCTGGAGGAGGAAGAAGAAGAAATGCGAGAGTTGTTCTCTTCATGGTCTACGTTGACAGCTTGTTTTTTAGAGTTAAACGTAGCTGTCTACCACCTTTCTCTGCTCGCAACAAACTAAATGTCAGGAAGCCGCTGCAGACACAGAAACAGTATACTGTTTCTTCTTTGCTGGTTTTCTGTGGTTGACTTGCTCGTCTGTCCTCTGCACATGCCCAGTAGAGGGAGAATTACTCATTGAATCTCCTGCATGTCGTTTTTAGAATTTATCCAACTTAATGTAGACATACTGTAGTCTGACACAAACGCAAGCTAAAATGTAACATCAAGTGAGTTAAACAGTGACGACAGCCCTGCTTCCAGTCTTTATGCTAAGCTAAGCTAGGCTAATCATATCCTGACTCCAGCTCTGTACTTAACACACAGACATGAGATTGATCTTCTTCTTGTCTTTAAAGCTGGACCTGCCAAATGATGCTGATTAAGCTCATCACCGCCACGTAACTTGTTTTTAAATCTGGTGTCTGTGGCAACTTTCCCGCGCTGGCACCATAGTAGGACGTAGTCACCGTGACGTCACCCGTCGGTTTCTGAAGAGCGGTTTTGAAGCTCAAAGTGAGCCGCTCCGGCCGTCGCCATCTTGGCAGTGCGTGACGCTGCCTAACTCCCAGCCAATCAAAAATGGGCAAAGAGGCGGGGCCGAATGGCTGAAACAAGCCACCTAGCGGCTGGCGGACCTGTCACTCAAAGCAGCCATGTCCTTCGTTATGCATAACTTTACGGCTTAATAAAACTTAAACAGGTGAGTTATAAAAAAATTCACCCCCTGTACAGTTGTCATGAAAGGGGAAATTAGCTAAAGTTACCAAACTGTAAACATGTTTATTCCTGCTGTAAAGTTGGGCATTTTAACATGGGGGTCTATGGGGATTGACTCGCTGTTGGAGCCTCAAGTGGCCATTCAAGGAACTGCAGTTTTTGGCACTTCCGCATTGGCTTCATTTTACAGCCCCGGAGGTTGCTGCTTGGCTGGCACACCGCCAGTGCGATGTTTTACGTTAACCAGCAATGATTGGTTTGTTACTGTTGACCGGAGAGGACTGTCCTCAGTGTGCTCCAACAGTGTTGCATCGTCAGGGCGGGACCGGCTCACATAAAAAGCGTCAGTGGTCTGCGGCGATGACATCAGCAGAGTTTATGTAATTACTCTCACTGCTAGAATTGGAAGACAGAAGTTCTGCCCTGCAGGTTTAAATCACCTTTAGACTGCGTGATGATGAGCAATGATTAACTTACTTCACTGAATGTCACATTGTGTGTGAGACGCCTGCAATAAAATTTTAGTCACAATCAGTGTCAGACTGTCTGAGCTTTGAGGCTGTCTGATTGTGAGATGAGTGTTTGGTGAATCACGGTGCGATGATGTAAACAGAAAAAAGTAAATGACACATCATCACCTTGTGTCATCTGTTTGCAGCTCTGATGTTTGAAAATGCAGCAAAGTTACACAAACTTCTTTTTTGTTTCACCTCCATTGTTTGATGTTTGTTTGTCACTGATGTATGAAGGAAAATTCTCCCTGAAATTTCATGAATACATAATTTCATGTCGTATTCTGATTGGTTTGTTTGTAGACGTGGGTCAAAGCAGCGGTCACACTGTGAGAATTTGGTCTTCTGCACATTTCCAGGTCTATACACACACACACACACACACACACACACACACACACACACACACACACACACACACACACACACACACACTCCTCAGCTGACAGTTCTGACAGTTAATGTAAGCTCCTCTGCACTTCCAGTAGCAGGGATGAATGTAGTTGTAGAATAAAAAGGGAACTGACAGGAACAACCAATTCAGCACATACGGGAAGAAGCTGAATGTGTGTTTGTGTTTGTGTGTGTGTGTGTGTGTGTGTGTGTGTGTGTGTGTGTGTGTGTGTCCAGAGACGGAAACAGCCTTACAATTGAAACAAAAGCTTGTAATGAATCACCTCTCTTTCTTTCTCGAGGAGCGTTCATTTCCTGTTACGACTGACCAGCAGCTCCTTCACACACAGCAGCGTGAATAGTCGGCCAGTAAAGATTTATTTATGTAGTACTATGTTACAAAGTGCTTCACAGTAGAAACATTTAGTACAAAGCACCAGACTGGCGGGATAAAGACACAAAACAAAATGCAAAATCATCAGTTGAGAAAAGCGAAGGAATATAAGTGGGTATTGAGAAGATTTCTTTTTTTTTTTTAATACCAATTAAGTTGATGTAATAGTGAAAGTTTAGGAGCAAAAGCAGCAAATGCATGTCTCCTGGTCAGCTGACCTGAGAGACTGTAAGTATCAGAGATGAGGAAGCCAAGCCAGAGTGGTCAGGAAGGTGATAGGAGGCTGAATGACTCATCAAAACTTAAACAATAAAAACTTAACAATAACATGTCCCTGATGGTTTTCCCACAAAAAAGTATAATTACCACATTAAAAATCCTTAAAATGGCATCTACTCCTTCTCCCTCATTAAAAATCCAGAATCTATGAATATGCAAATATTGTTCATCTCAGAAGTTTAACAGCTGGACACAAGATGTCTCCTGCTTCACTGAAAAGTCTATTGTCATGCTACATGTAGTATGCATACAATCATACATCTGTTATTGTGGCTTCTGTCGTTGCACGTCAATGTGATGTCATTAGTTTATGCTCTCTCGGCGGCTCAGTCCATAGCTGCGTCTCAAATCACACACTTCTGTTAGTACACTTTCATGTAGTGCACTGTGTACACTATGTACTTTGTGGTGTAGTGTGCAAATTTTTACAGGGTAATGTCATCTCAAATCAAACACAGCCATTGTGCACTTACCGGAAATGACGATCACAAATTAGCATTAGCTAGCGTTAGCATTCGCGTTATCGTTCGCGCGACCAAATCATTACAGACTGCTAAATTAACCCAAAAAACATACTGATGGCTTATATCCGACAACAGTTTAGTGGTGCTTAGTGCTAAAAAACACATGTATAACTTACATTTGTATAATGTGGCGATGTTCATCGTAGTTACAACGTACCCGGCCGCCATTTCCAGTTTGAAAAGTGGTCCCTCCTCTTCCGCTACGTAGCCAAGATGGCGACCATTGAGGGCGAGAAGCGTCCATAGTTCTACACTCAACTTTTTGACCGTTTTGAGTGCACCATCCAGATACTCACAGTGCACTGCATTTCCCATACTTCTCAGTGTGAACACATTTATGCACTCAAAATGTTAAGTGTAAATACAGAAGTATGTGATTTGAGACACAGCACATGTGACGTATCCTCTGCTGCACAGAGGATTGTGGGTCAGAAAAGCCAGAGAAGCACGCTGGCTTACATACTGCAAAATGTGACTGGATGTTAGTAGGACATCCTGGTACTTTTGGCATATTGCATGAGACATACAACGTACTGGGACCACAGACTGTATATAAATATGGACGACGCTTCGCCACTTCTGAAGAAAACTGAAGCCGAATTATCTCCTCTCCGGCAGCTGCCATCTTCAATGTGTGACATCATTTGGAGTCTGTGCAGTAGAGCCTGACGGAGGTTTGAGAGCGGCTGTCACAGCCGTCAATCATGACGTCACACCCCCTTTTTATATCATCAAATAACTAATTAAAAACACACTCATCAGAAAAATGAGCACTTGGACAAACATCAGCGTGATAAGAACGACTTAAAATGACAGAAACCATCATCTGTATTTGATGTGTACTTTGATTTTTTAGTTTGGCTCAACACCCATCCGCTAACATGGAGGGGGCGGGATTTATGACCTCTACTGCAGCCTGCTACCGGGGGGCGATCCAGATATTAATACCATACTATACTAAATAGTATGGTAGTATGGGTATGGGAACACACCCTCAGTGTTTGTGTACTAGAGGCTTCAAGTTTCCACATCACGCTCAACAATTCAAAAACAGAAGTCATACTGTTCAGTCCTCCTAATCCAAATAACCCCGTCAGTCTTGGTCCCCTGTCCACCTACATGAAGCCCACCGCCAGAAATCTCGGAGTAATGTTCGATTCAGGTCTAAGTTTCAAACCACACATTAAAAAAGTTGTCCAGTCCTGCTTCCTAAGCCGATGCTCCGCCATTCCGACCTTGAAAAAATCATCCACGCTTTCATTTTTCTCCAGATTAGATTACTGCACCTCCCTCCTTTCCGGTATGACACAAAAATCCCTGTTCCCCCTCCAACTAGTTCAGAACGCAGCAGCTCGGCCTCTTACTGGTTTTAACAGACAACATCACATCACCCCGATTCTGGCTTCTCTCCATTGGCTCCCTGTTCGTTTTAGAATTGATTTTGAGATTTTACTGATCACTTTTAAAGCACGTCTGGGTCTATGCTGACCCCGTACGAGCCAGCCCGCAGCCTCAGATCCTCAGGTAGGGCCCTTCTGGCTGTTCCAAAGTCAAGGCTTAAATCTTTTTCCATCAGGGCCCCTCGACTTTGGAACGACCTGCCTGAGGAGATAAGGCTCGCAGAATCAGTAACTTCTTTTAAATCACTTCTTAAAACCCATTTTTTACAGACTCTCTTTTATGTAATGTTGTCTTTTGATCATCTTTCTTTTAAACTTTTTATCATCTCTTTATTGTCTTTCTTTGCCTTTGGCCGCCATCTTTCTAAGGTCAGATCTGTTATTGTTTTCTGTTTCATGTCTTTGCTTTGCATTGCACTGCTTCTGCTTTGTCTGTCAAAGTGCTTTGTAAACTCTGTTTCTAAAAGGTGCTATATAAATAATAAATAAATAATCTCTGCACAAACATCATTTTGCACATTGAAGCCCCATTCACATACATCCTTCTCTAACAACCAACAACTTAAACAGGCCTCTAATCTACTGCAGTCAGTTAAGCCAGATCCATATTTCTCTTCACCGACATCTGGTATAAGACAGTATCACTGGTATCAGTTAACATTATCCATACTTTAAAGCCCCCACTCCACTCAAAAACATGTTTTTCTTCTTGTTCATTCAATTGGATGTTTGAGCTTCACTGTGCAGAATGATGAATGTGCACAGTTTGTTAAGTAAATATATTAAATGAAAAGCAACATCAGAAAAGACAAACAGTAATAACCACATAAAATAATTAACAGCAAGAAAAAAAATCTGTGAAAATAATATTAATAATAATAAAAGGAAGAAGAAAAACAAGATGAGGAAGTAAAACAAAAAATGAAACATCTCAAGCAAGACAGAAGTGGTACAGAAGCAGAAAACAAACAAAATGACCTTTTACAGTGGACTGATCCGATAGGATAGAGCATAATTGGGACATACTTCAGATGAAATCAGTGCCACAAGCCAGTCAGATAACTCTCTCCCAGACTTCCCCTCATTAGCCAGTAAATCATCCACATCGCTTTACTTAACTAAATCCAAAAATGATCCCCAGACCTTTCTGAAAGTGTCTTGTTTACCCTTTAACGTACACGTTACCTTTTCCATTATCAGGCTAGATGACATTTCCCTGAGCCACTTTTTCAAGCGAGAGTGATCAGACGCTTGTACCTTTAGATAAGGATTGGATAGATATAACCCCAGATATACACTTTGGGATAGAGAGGCAAATTTACTGACACTATTTAGGATGTGGTTGTGTTGTAATAGTTTTAGCCGAGTGTCTGGTGATATGTCCTCCTGAGTATCTTCCTTCCAGGAATTCAGTTTGTGTGCAGATGATTCAGTGGAGCCAGACACTAGCATATTGTATAGAGCTGAAATTCTGCCCTTTGCATTACAAAGGGTTGAGATCTTATTTTCTGAAGTGGACAGAGGAGGTTCTGTTTGATTTTGGTTAAGGGCAGCTGTGAGGAAGCTCCTTTGCTGTAAAGATTGTTAAAAAAAAAAAAAAAAAAGATTTGTAGGAATGTCATATTTTACTACAAGTTCTTCAGATGTCATAAAAATCTTTTCTTTATACAACTCTAGTTTATTCCTTAGTTGTTGGCCCAAAGTTGGAGTTGTCTGGTTTCCACATATGGAAGGAAAACATGACAAAGAATGTATTTCAGCTAGACATTTCCCTGCTTCATACCAAACATTAATTATACTCAAAACAAAGGGATTCTTTGTTTTCTTAGTTTCTTGTTATCGGCTGAGTAAATGTAGAGGTTGACGGGCGATTTGGGAACAACTGAAGACTTTTCAGTCTCCGTCCACACAGGGAGAGAATCGGAGGTAAAGTAGTACACAGCAGTGTAGAGTTGAACTGTCCGGTAATAACGCTGGATATCAGGTTAGTGGAGCCCTCCTCCGTCATATGACAGGGTTAGGGTTAATCAATAAAGACAAACAAACTCTCAGGTGTCTGTTATTCCAGATAAAAGTAGTGAACATTGGGATGGTGACGGCGGCGAGGGAATATTCTGAAATATGTACAGCAGGTTGGGAGGATAGTCGTTTTAAGAATGTTAATCCAGCCAATTAAAGATTTACGTAAAGATGACCATCTATCCATCTACTGATTTTGTTATTGAGTCTACTATGGGGCCACAGTTAGTTAAGACTATGTGTAACGGGGGACTATATAAGCCTCAAAGTTTACAACGCCCCCATTATGTTTCCTTTATATGACTGATAATAGTGACAGCCTGCAGTCTCTGCGTTGTGTTGTGATGATGATGATGATGGTGGACTAACGGCTGACAGTTAGTAACGTTAGTTTACTCCCACGAAGACACCCAGACGCTTCGATGTCGGTTCAATGACGTCTGTTTATTACTTACAAGCACTTCGGGATCTTCTGTCTCAGTAAAACTATTTAACATAAATAAAATCATAATCAAAGGAAACTTACAATACTAATGAATGATTTCTGTGACGAAGCTTAATAACTGTTAAATAACAAATTACAGGTTCAACAGTCTAAACTTGACCAGGATCAAAAAACTCACTATATTACAGATTGTTGATACAGATGAATCATAGATAATCACTCTGAATGTCAATATCATTATAATTAGTAATAAAGTCTATCTCAGGGCAGCTATACATTATTATTTACAGGTTTCCATTTAACAGTCACACACTCACCTGGTCTGACTTGTTCCCACGGTGATGGGCTTTATAGCTGCATCGTTACCATGGATACTATGTAGCAAAGTATTAAATATTAAATATCAGATAACAGCATAAAATAATGAAAATAACACAAATACGTACACCTTACAACTAAATAAAGGTAAAATTACTGACAAAATTATATTCTATATTAAAAGATTTTGCTGTTAGACATAGTGACCATTTAAAGCTCAACTAATGTATTTAATGTAACATGCAAGAGGCAGATGTTACATATGCAATCAGTCATGTGTTAATTAATATATATATATTTGTATATTCATAGAATGGATTTTTAATATGGGGGAAAGAACAGATGTCATTTTAAGGATTTTAACATCGTAATTATACTTTTTGTGGAAAAACCATATCAGACACACATTATTATTATTATTATTATTATTATTATTATTATTATTTTTCATATGTCTTAATACATGTCTGGACGGGATCTTTAAATATTTCCACCCATATGACAAAAAGCATTGTACAAATCAAACAAACAGCAATCAACAAAGCATTCAACTCAGTACAATAAATGCCGCTGTAGTCAGACCGATGACATCACTGAAGATGTCAGCGAGAGCACAATGCTGCCTTCATGTCATACGGGATGACACAGGAAAGATTCCAGCGTTAATGTTCACGTCATCTGGACGGCTGTTTGATAACTGAGTGAGACTGTGACAATTATTAATATTGAGGGGCAGTAAATCATATTTCTAGCGATGGAATACTGATGTCAGTGTACACTTACTTGCTCGTCTGTGTAAACTGTTGTATGTTGTGTGTAATATTGTACGTTTGTTTTTATGTATTACATTTTGTTGTCATGTGTTTTTGTGCTTGCTGCTCACTTGGGACAAATAATAAACTTGAGTTGGTCGTGTGAGGGTTTAAAATACTCTGACAAAGTTAAATTATCGCCATTAAATTTGGGTTTAACTACATTAAACAACAGACTCTGACTGACGTGAGGCGTCCATGTTTGCTTGGTTTTCAGACACTTCCATATTATTCAGTGCCAAGTCAGAAAAATCCCAGTTTCCCAGCCGTAATTACGACTCGGAGGTTGAAGTGAAGTCGGAAACTCATAATTACGACAACTACAATATGACCTGAACGCAGCATAAAAGCAGAAAATGATTTTATATGTCAGAAAACATGATGAGCTTTGTAAGTTAAAACAAATAAAGTTGATATTTTACTCAGAACTAAATCAATAAACAATAACTGGACACAAACAACACTTGTCTGTCTGGTTTTAACCAGAAAATGTTGATGTAACTGTAAAACACGACAATAAATACAAATAAGACTGGGATCGTGTCCACTAGCAATGCTACAGATAAAGATATTATACTGGCTAAACAAGCAAATGACATTTTGTCACAGTAGTAACTAAAATTTATATTTAATTAAAAAAAAATCCATTAGCAGCCAACGTAATGTACAGACTGCAGCATTTTGAAGCATCTGCAGACGAGCTTCGGCTCCTTGACTGAGATGAGAGTATAAATAATTACAGTAATCATGCTGTGAAAATATGAACGCATGGATTAGTTTCACATTCAAATGACTGATCTTAGAGATAATTCTCAATGAGTGCGTCTCCAAAAACTGTAAGTCAGAGCTGAAAACTAGTCGGTTCTCTCTGGCGGACAAATTATGTAACGGTGACACTGTTTCTAAATAATCTCAAACACATCTTTGGCATTCCTGTGCTGCAGTTTTTATTTATCAGCTGAGACATTATCAGTCGTTCTGTGTACTGAATGTGAGCAGGATGGGGAAGTGAAAGCAGAGGCATTAAATATAAAAAAAGGAAGGAAAAAGAAGAAGAGTGAAATTCTTCGTTACTAACAGACACCAAAGAGACGGCGAATAAACACAAAAATATTGAAAAACAAACTGTTGCTTCTGGGGAAACGGCTTCAGGAGAAAGAATTATACAGAAGAAGAAGAAGAGGAAGAAGCAGAAGAAGAAGGAAGAAGAATTTGAAGAAGTAGTTGTGAAAAAAGATGAAGTGTAACTGAACAAGTTTGAGAGGTTTCAGCTTCATGCAGCAGCAGTGCTGATGGTGAAAAGATGAATCTGGTTTTGTGTCTGTCAGTGTGATGCAGCCGCCGCACGTTTCAACAGACCGACTCGTCTTCTTCATCTCTCTCTTACTTATGAAAATGCTGTTTGACTCAAGAGAAACTGTAAGAGTTAAGTTTCTGGAAAAACTTGTAAGAGAAAATGGAAATAATGTTATGATAATAATCATAAAAGCTTGTGATTAGAGCTGAGATGATTAGTTGATTAATAGACGAGTATCATCAACTAAACATATAAATGCTTTTAATCTTCTAAAATATGAATATTTGCTGCTTCTCTCTTTTTAAAATATGATTCTTAACTGAATATCTTTGGGTTATTACTGAGCCAGGAGGAGCCACGGAGAAAAACTAATTTGTTCTCTTAAATTAATAATTAGTGCTCTTAATTGAACTATTTTGTCATTCAGCTGGAAGTTTGAAGACAGCGGCCAAGAAGACATTTCCGCTTTTTAACATCAGTCACAGATCCGAGTTGGATCCAAGTCAGCCAGGAAACGCTCCACAGTCACGGATGCACTAAGAGAATATAATACATAATATATAGTATTTTTATATAATATATAACGGACACGTCCTCAACCCTGAGGCTGAGTTTTTATGAACTGGATGACATCAGGAGCATGAAACGTCTGAGTGTTTTTGGACAAATAAAACTATAGAATAAGTCAGTTTTGGCTGTGGGACATTGTGAAAGGCATCTTTTGACATTTTATAGACAAAATAATTAATTAATATATTCAAAAGTTTACTCAATAATAAAAATAATTATTAGTTGCAGTCGTACTTGTGATATTATGACTTTAACGCACAACATGTAATATCAGCCTCTAGGGGTCTCAATCAAAACAATAACAACAGACTGAGTGTGATGACGGTGTGAAGTAGCAAGGGATCATGGGAGTTGTTGTCTTCGTTGTTAAATAACCAGCTTCAGCGGGATAGGATTACTCCAGTGTTCATCATTCAGGATGTTTTTACCCGCAGAGGTCTCCTCCTCTCCTCTCCAGAACAAACGGACCCGGAGATTACAGATAAAAACACTGAATAAAGCTGTTCCACCTAAAAAATCAATATTTCTCCGACGATGTTTGGTGACCATAGACCACCTTCCTGGAGGGGCTGTTAGCCGAGCTGCTGCTAACGTTTGCCCAGTTTATTTCTCTGATAACGTCCAGACGTCCAACGACTAAAATCCTTCTTCTGGCTAAAAGATATAGTTAAAAACGACTTAAATTCATCATGAAAATGTGGCTTAAAACTGAATAAAAGTCCATTTATAACAGTTTGTGTGGAACAACCACAACGCTGATGTATTATCTTGTAAGGATGTAAGTTACTCTTTGGTAGACGCCATTGTAGCGGACAAACACAGCGCCGCCGTATGCATCTTGTGCGTGTTTACTCTTTGGTAGAGGAGGTATGACGCCATCGACAGGCGACCAAATGAAACGGTCCGTTACTTTGATTAAATTACAGATTTCTCTGGGTTTGAAAACTGTTGGAAACATTTGGGATAATGTAAGTACACAACTCAACAACATATATAACATAGGTCTAGTTGTTTGTAGACATTTTAATGCGGAATAATTACATATTATACTTTTAATTTCATAAAATTACTTTTTCTTGACACATTAGAACTTTATTCTATAAATATTACAAATTAGTTTTTTTTTTAAAATGTTATTGTTGTCATATAATGAAATATAATTACTTGACTCTCAAAATATTTCTTCTTTGCAAAATATTAATTATAATAAAATATTATAATTTTCTCAATTATTGTCAAAATCTCAGAGCAGTGGCCCAAATACTTTCACTAATTTACAAGTAGTTTTTATATTTTAGTATAAAACTTTGTGTTTAACCATATAAATATGTTAAATGTGTTCAGTATTCTGCGTGCAGTGTGACGGAGTGAATGATGGATGGTTTCTTATTTTATCTGATCTCTTTTTTTTTTTTTACATTCTCAGCTGAAACTGAACAGATGTGATTATTATTCAGATTATTTTAAGGATCTTGTGTTCAGGTGTGGAGAGAGAACCTCGACTCAAAAAGCTTAAAAATAAAAGTTTAAAGGTTAGAAGCAGAACAAACGCAGTAAAGTTTAAACGTTAACAGAACAGTTTGTTGTCTGCTGGAGTTATGAATCAGTCAGTCAGCCAGTAATATTTCATAAAGTACTTCACTTCACCTATATCGCCATAGCAACCTCAGCCTGTTTTTAATTGGAGCCTGAGGCCAGTCTGCATCCCTTTCATCTTCCACACACACACACACACACACACATGTTGTATCTATGCATACATAGACACATACAAAGGCACATGTTCTTTTTTTCTGTTTAACACACACACACACACACACACACACTCTCTCTCTCTCTCTGTCTCTCTCTCTCTCTGCTCCGAGGCGTCGTCTCCCGGTGGGACGGAGTGATGTGGTGTCATCGCCACTCTTGATGTTAGAGGTTTATATCTGGTTCACGAGTGTCGCTCAGTTACACCTACAATCACAGTCAAACAGTGAAAAAATGCATTTCCACCATTTTTTCAGGTTTACAACTCGAACTCCAGCTGCATCCTGTCCGTGTATCTTGAGGATCAGCCGGCAGTAACCATATGAAAGAACAAATAATAAGCCCTGTTGACTATTGCAGCAACAAGTTGGGATGTGTTGTGTTGTGCAGTAGTAGTAGTAGTAGCCATTGACCTGTTTTTGCTTGTATTGCTAAATAAACCACATCAGAGAAAATCTTCCAGCTGACTCTCAGCTGTTCCTGATGCTTCACTGTTGAAGGACAATCAGTGGATGAATGACAATCAGAGTAACAACAGCCTGTGATTGGGATGCACTACCGCTGTGTGTGGGAGTAACAAGCAGCACTGAGGTCCATAACTGTGAGGCGTTGTTCCTGTTGAACCTCCTGATGATGCAGAATCTGTCTCTGCTGTAGGTGTTTTCAGAGGAAAACCATTTCCACGTGAGGTTAATGAGACGCAGCAACCTCTGTGTGTTTCATTAGCGATCGATTCATATGTGTGACCAGAGACTTGGAAATATGCAAATACAATCAGGCTTCCTCCGTATCAAACTATGCAGAATGTATCCCAACAATCAGTGGTGGAAGAAGTATTCAGATCATTTACTGCAGTAAAAGTACCAATACAGCAATGTAAAAAATACTCCATTACAAGTAAAAGTGCAGCATGTAAAATCCTACTACAGTTAAAGTACATAAGTATTATGAGCTTGATGTAGTTAAAGTATTGCAGTAAAAGTAGTGGTTTGGTCCCTCTGACTGATATATTATTATATATGACATCATTAGATTATTAATAGTGAAGCATCAGTGTTAGAGCAGCATGTTACTGTTGTAGCTGCTGGAGGTGGAGCTAGTTTACACTACTTTATATACAGTTAGCTAGTTTAGTCCAGTGGTTCCCAACCTAGGGGTCAGGCCCCTCCAAAGGGTCAGCAGATATATCTGAGGGGTCGTGAGATGATTAATGGGAGAGGAAAGAAGAAAAAACAAAGTTCTGATAAACAAATCTGTTTTCAGTTTTTGGACTTTTTCTCTAATCTTTGATTTTTGCTGAAATATTGGATCATTTGAACATTTATTGAAATGAAAGCATGTGAGAAGTTTAGAGGGAAAAATCACTATTTGGTGGAGCTGTTAACAACTCATAGACATGTGAAATGTGACCCCGACTACACACTGCTTTTTGTAAGACGTCAAAAGCCAAAAAAGGTTGGAAACCACTGGTTTCACCTTTAACAATGTGTTGTATTTTAAAAGCTTGTTATATTATCCATTGTGTCAAATCTTCATCTGAAAAGTAACTAAAGCTGTCAAATAAATGTAGTGGAGTAGAAAGTGCAATATTTCCCTTTGAAATGTAGAAAGTAGCATCACATGGAAATACTCAAGTAAAGTACAAGTACCTTAAAATTGTGCTTAACTACTTGAGTAAATGTACTTAGTTACTTTCCACCACTGCCAACAATGGAGGGTTCGTGGGAGGAAGGTTCACTGCTCTCAATTTAAAAAAAAGGGAAAATAGAAGAACAGCAAGGACTAAAAGCTGAAAGTTCACACGGTCAAATGCACAAAACAGAGATTATGAGCTGATCCAGGATCTCCTGTTTTATGAGACAGGTGCTTTCACTAAACCACAGAACCTCACTGTCAGTTCAATGGATGAGATGCTTCGTGAAGGGCAACCTCTTGTCAAAGTAAAGTAATATTTTCTTCCTGCAGGTGCTGAAAAGCAAAACAACAACCTTCCTGCATATTTCATCAGATGCACTTTCATATCTGCGAGCATGATTCAGAGGCAGTCTACTCATGTACAGGGTCATGGGAGTCTGTCCTCGGTGCTACTTTATCAGATTTTAACAGCTTTTTCCTGCTCTTCACCGAAGATTGGGAAGTTCACACTCCAGCACGCCCCGCCACACGTGTTCATCATAATAGTGCTACGTTTGCCAAACTGATGGTTTAGTACTCATCCTGAAAGTAGTGAAGAACAATGAAGCATAAATCTAACTTCTGTGTTGCTTGTAAGCATCTGAATCTACATTCTAACAAAATGACTGTTTGATAAAATATTTTTCCTCATATTGTACTATAATATGAGACCTGTGGTTTAGGGGTTAAGATACCAGTTACGCTTCCTCAGACCTGCTTGTCAGATGGTTGAATAGCTTCTGAGTCCTCCTCCCCTCCAGATTAGAGGAGATCATCCAGCTGCATGCAGGTGAGAAAGGAGCCTTGATTTGAACTATTCTCTCTAGCTTTCTTTTTCATTTTTGACATAACTACTTCTGATTTTGAGAACATGTTGTACACAGTAGTTCTGACTGAGTGACTCGACCCTAAAGATGAAAACCATGATCTCCACCATCCTTAGTTTGTATCTGTCTGGGGACTTTCTCTCTTTTTCCTTTGCTTCCTGTCATTTCTCCACGTTCAAAGCTAACCAAACCTTAACTATAGCTCTGTCAGATTATAAAAGTTTTGTTTTTGCGATAGTCATTTGTAACATATGTGTTTTGTCGTTCAGTTTGATAGACTTGTTGAGCCATCAAGTGCATATAAAATAGCCTTTTTGCAGGGATATTTGTTTTAAATTCAAGTTTTCAACCAACTTATGAAGTTAGAAGTATAGTTTGTCATCCAAGATTGATGTCATTCTCTTGTCTGTGTGTTAAGTGTTGTGCAGTGTGAAAAGGAGTCCTAGTGACCAGGTAAGAAACCACCACACCAACTCTGAGGGCAGGTCTGAATGCTTGACCCCTACAGTAAGGGGGTCTGGTGGCTCTGTTATGCTTTGGGGAGTATTTTGCTGGCATGGTTTGGGTCCACTTGTCCCCTTAGAGGGAAGGATCACTGCAAATCAATACAAAGTCATCTGAGTCATCATCTTTATCCTATGATGAGCCATTTCTATCCTGATGGGAGTGGTTTCTTCCAGGATGACAATGCCCCAATTCACAGGACACGAGGGGTCACTGACTGGTTTGATGAGCATGAAAATGATGTGAATCATATGTTATGACCTTCACAGTCACCAGATCTCAACCGAGTTAAACATCTATGGGAGATTTTGGACTGACGTGTTAGACGGCGCTCTCCACCACCATCATCAAAACACCAGATGAGGGAATATCTTTTTGAAGAATGGTGTTCATCCCTCCAGTAGAGTTCAGAGACTGTAGAATCAAGACCAAGGTGCACTGAAGCTACTCTGGCAGCACTTGGTCACCCATCTGTATCTACAGGGAATAAGAGTTGTAGTTCAGGCTTTTGCTCAAGGGTGCATGGACTGGCTCTAGACAGGCGTTGTCTTATGACTCTAACTGGGAGTTCAGATTCTGGTCTCTTTTCTGTCCAGCTGCTGGTCAGCTAGGTTAGCCACCACTTGACTTGATGCAGTGGCTCTTCGAACCTCCTCCTACAACCTTGGCTCTTCAGAGATCATTTCTATCGCACAACCCCAATCCACTCATCCACAGGTTAATTCCTCTCACAGTTAATCCATCCTCCCAGTTAAAGTCATGTCGCATAAAAACACGTCAGGCCCTGCATGCAACTTTCTACAACAAAGTCTTACTTCCCTGTGCACATGTGGTGCTCCTGATCCAGACCAGCTGGACGGTACACTGCTCGCTCGCTCTCTCTCTTTCTCTTTCTCTTTCTCTTTCTCTTTCTCTCTCTCTCTCTGCTTCATGTTCATAAGGTTTTTGTCCCTTGGCTGTTGTCCTGGGCTGCCTTTATAGGGAACAACACCAAGCAAATACACCAATGAGATCACTTCAATTACTGAATTCAAATAGCTGGCAGCTGGGCAGGAAGGGTGATCTCCACTCCCTCCACATCTCACATGGGTGTAGTTTGTGTCTCACGCACACACATACACACACAAATGGTCTCCTGATCAGGAAGAAAAACACTTTTATCAAATGTAAAGGCAGCAACAAAAGAAAAACCAAACCCAGCGCGGTGGTGTGGAGGTTCCTACTCCACTGCATGTCACATTTTATAACATTAAGTACTGAGCTGGAGAGTGGAGGCAATTAGCTGAGCTTAGCTTTAAGACTAGACGCAGGGGGAAACAGCTGCTCCGTCCAAAAATGCACCTACAAGCAACTTTTTAGCGCTCGCTCATTAACATGTTGTATCTCGTTTGTTTAAACTGTACATAAACAGAAATGCAATAAAGAGAGTTGGAGTTCAACGCAGTGTCTGTGCTGGTTGTCTGGAAACCTCACTATGGCGATAAGGTTCGGCATACTGTCGCCGGCTGTTGTTCGCCAAGAAATAGTTCCAGCTCCTGATAACTCAGTAATGTTTTGGTGACTCAGTGTTCTGGTTTATAAAGCAGAGATGTAATGACAGTAATGTTGGAAAACTGCAATTATGGGGAGAAAGAAGAGAAACTGTGATTTTCTTTATGGCTATAAATTATTCACACACACACACACACAAAACACACACGTCTGGCTGTCTGTCCTGAGGGGGACTCAGGTGAAGCACAGAGCTTATTAACCCTCCAACACACACACACACACACACACACACACACGCACGCACGCACACACACATTCACAAAACACACACTCACTTCAATGCATCGACAGGCACATGAATACACACTCGCAGACCTTTAACAAGACAAAGGGAGGCTCCATCTTTGACAGGAGAAGCGAACAGAGCGTCGTACTCCATCTTTGTTCTGTTGCAAACCAGTGGAGCACAGAGCATTATGGGAAATGAGCTGAGGGGAGAGGGGGTTAGGGGGTTAGGGGGGAGGGAGGGGGGGGGGGGGGGGGGGGGGGGGGGGGGCTTTCATGATTGATTTTCACAGTTAATTCAGTCAATCAGTCTGCAACTGTGACAATTAAGTATATTAATCATACGGTTAATGTGAGGAGAAGGAGAAGAAGTGAGGTGAAGGATAAGGTGTGAAAATCGATGATGATGAAGAGAAGGAGGAAGAGAACAGAGAAGAGAAACAGTTCAGGGACAGAGCGGTAAGGTGAAGCAGAGGAAAGGCAGAAAGGAGAACGAGGAGTGATGAAAAGAGATGATATTTATTTCATCCACTTTTAAACAACCCCGCTCTGCTGGAGCTCCACAGAAGAGACGGGCTTTGAGGGTTTTTACAGCATGAGACAGCAGTCGATGGTGCAAATACGTCTCTTGAATAAATTGTGTCAGTATATTGTTCTAGCATCAAGTAGTGCTGGTATCTCCCTGTCTGGCTAATGATATAGCGGTTAGCTCGCCAGCTTCAGTAGCTTGTTAACTACCCTTGCAAATAGTCACTATGTTACCCAGCCTCTGGTATCAAAGGGGACGTGTTCTGCACGTTTCCAGCTCTATATTTATATTCTGGGGCTCTACTGGAATATCTGTGCATGGTTTCCAGTTAAAAACTCCTTATTTATCTTCTACTGGTCCTTTATGCAGCCCCTCAGTTCAGCCTCCGTTTGAAACAGGCTGTTTTAGCTCCTGTCTCTTTAAGGCCCCGCCTCCTGATGAGCCCACTCTGTTCTGATTGGTCAGCTTCAGGAAGCTTCCTCCGGCTCCCAAAGGCTACGTAAACAAACTATAGTAGCAGGATTTCACTTCTTTTTCGCCTTCTTTACTCCAAACGTCAACTTCTCAAATCCATCCGTACATGTTGGAGCTGAATCACATCTGAGATATGAGAGTGGACAACGTGAACAACACATGGAAACACCTTAGCAACCATCTTAGCAACCAAGGATACAGAATGGGCGGCTGTTTCTAGCCAGTTTTTACCTTCCCAAACAAAGCGTTTAGAGCAGCTTGAAGCCCTGACTTTTGACTTGCAGGGAGCATTTCTACATATGTTCACCATAAGTTTTAGCACTTTGACCATGTTTACAGGATAGGTTCACAATTCTTCACCAACTGAGTAAACTTTGCTCTTTGTCACTAGATTTTTTTATCACTAGCCCGAAAAAAGAACAAAATGTTACATCACAAGGTACCGGGATTTGAACCCAGGATCTCATGTTTTGCGAGACAGGTGCTTTCACCAGCTGCAGTACCTCACCGCCTGCAGCTAGTTTAACGGATGAGATGCTTTGTGAAGGGCAACCTCTTGTCAAAGCGATATTTTTCTTCCCACAGGTGCTGAAAAGCAAAACAGCATATTTCATCAGATGCACCTTCATATGTGTGAGTCGAACAGGTGAGCAGTCTACTCACGTTCAGACCCAGCAGGAACTACCACGCCTCGAGACTGAAGACGATGCAGAGGTACCTTGAAGGACGGGTTCACAGTTTTTCGAGTGTGGTGTCCATACGAACAATGAAAGCGGTTTTCCTCGCTGTAATCATTCCTCCTGTTCATACTGGATATTAAAAGATCCTTCAAATGTGTTCATTTAAAAGTCTCTGTGAAGCTTATATTCAGCTTCAGCAGTCTGAGTTAGTCACATCAAGTGGATATCTGACACATTTACAGTCTTTTTAGCATCCAATTCCCTCTTTGTGTTTCCTCGGACAGTGTTTCCCTGTTGAGCTGCAGGTGGAAGTATAGTAACAAAAAGAGGGACTTTGGCACTAAAAAGACTGTAACGTTGAAAGATATCTACTTGATTTGACTCATTTGGACGCTGAAGCTTCATATTAGCTTCAGATAAACTTTTAAATACATTTTTGCACAGAAGGAGGACTGTGGATTTTGTCCTCCATCACTTCCATTGTAAGGTCATTATGAAGAGATCTTCTAATGGTCAGTATGAACAGGAGGAATGATTACAGCAAGAAAAACTGGTTTCACTGTTCATTTGGGCTCCTGACTGTTGTTTTTAGACAGACTTGCATCTGCTTAAAAAAAAAAGAGGACATCAGATGAGATAATAAGTGGAGGAGAGAAGAGGGAGGCAGCAGAGAAGAAGTGAAGAGAGGAAAGAGGGGAGAGGAAGAGCAAGAGGAGGTTTCACCTTGTTCTCCCAGAAGAAGAAGACAGATGACTGGAGGAGTGTGAGTGTGTGTTTCTGCCTTAATGAGAGGACTAACACACACACACACACACACACACACACACACACACACAAACACAGTGACACAGCACAATCGGAACCAGCTGCTGCTGTTTATCCGGCCTCAAGCGGTACAGCTGCGTCGCCCCGGCAACGAGGCAACGCTCAGGGCTGCGGAGGAGAGAAGTGATCCTGAGGTCAACGAGGAGTGTGTGAAGAAAGTCCAGGGAAAGAAAAGCAAAGTGTGTGGGAGACACAGAGAAAGAGAGAGAGACTTAATGTAAGAAGAAGAAAGTGAAGGATCGTCTTCATTATAAACCAAATAAAGGAAAAGTGTCTTAAAATTATAAAGTGATTCTTGATGGAAAGAGCAGTTCAGACTGTTAAACATTGACCTTTTTTGGCAGTTTTCTGCTCTTTGAGAAACAGCTGTTGTTGATGCATGTTTTCATTACTGTTTGTATGTTCCTCCTATTTCCATAATTTGACGTCTTGTCTTGAATAAGTTTCCAGAAGTCGAGTCTGAACACCAATAAAAACATCCGGCTTTGGTGTCAGTTGCTCCAAATGAAACAACAGATTTACATTTTTCATTTTCATATCTGGATCAAAACCAGATCCAGATACAAATTAATGTTTTTTTGTCTGTAGAGGAGGAGGGATGATTATAACATCACCTGCTGGACAATGATTTTAATCCAGACCTTCTCTGTATGTGGCTCATTTTTCACTCCAGTTATAATTACAGCTTCAATGATCGACTGTTTTTCCGTGAACTCGCTGCTCCTCCTTTAATTTAAATCCAGACTGACATCCTGGTATTTTACAATGGACCTGCTTGTCCTACTACAAGAATGTTTTTGCTGATCTAACACCAACATATTGCTTTATTTATTACTCGATTAACAGAAAAAAAAATAAAACCATCACAAGAGTAAGACCCCATAAAAGCTCATCAAATGTGCTGCTGTAATGTCAGCTACAGGTAGGTGCTGCTGTTCTCTTCCAGTCCCGTTTTTAGACAGTAGTTGTTTACATTTTGGCAAATTGTCTCCATTAAAAGTCTGCTGAATCGGCTACTAGCAGTTCCTGTTTTCAGTGTAGCCATGGATACACAGACAACTATCGCTGGATGACTTTCATACTGAAGAAAATTGAAGAAGACGTGATGATTCTCAGGCAAGTCCCGAAGCCTGTTTTTTCTCTAATTTGGACATCGGAGATAATGATATCCTCAGGAAGTGTCTGTGTGTTCAGATTTGAGTTATGACTCAGAGAAAGAGTATGATTTTTGACTATTCTTCACCTCACACAGTGTGAGGATGACTATATATATGTGTTTGTCCTCCTTTGACTCTGATGAAGACACAGTGGTGTTGAAACTTTGGATCTGTTTGCACTATTAAAGACTGCAAATCATCTGAAATTTGCTGTCCTTGACCTGCGAGGCACCCGATTCAGCTGCATATTACTGTAAAATGCGCTGAGAGACCCTTTCTGTTAACCTCATGCAGTATCTTTGCCTCACCTTCATCTTCCCTGGGGAGGTTTTTTTTTTTTTTTTGGCTTTTTCTTTTGGCTTTGTCCTGCTGAGACCATATCCTGTCATCTCCCCGTGGTTAGAAGAAATCCACACTCCACTTCTCAGGGTCGTAACTCAGTCAAATCTGAGCACACAAAGAAGATAAGTATTTTTAGTTTCAGTGTGACTTAAACTCTCAGTGGATATCATTATATCCTGAATAAACGTCCATAAATCTGTTTAAAAAAACGCCTCTTATGACTCCAGAATTTGCCTGAGAATCATCACATTTTTAAAATCTGTGTAAAGCAAGTTTGTCACAGCACAGAAAAAGTGTTTAATTAACCACCCTGACAAATTTGAATGATGAATTAGTACATAAAATTAGGCTTCAAAATCGTGAAAAAATTGAGCCGTTTTCTCTGCTCTCAAACACCCGGTGACGGCGCTGAAACCGCATCCCTCTAAAGTGTCAACTGTCAGTCAAATACCACGACTACGACCTGAAAAATGGATTCTCTGTCTAGCAACTTTATTCCGCCTACACAGCCCTGCGTGTTCGAGCAACCAGAGCCAGAATCCAGATCTGAGCCTTCGGCATCAAAGTAATCCAGCGATAGTTGTCTGTACATGCACGAGTTCATTGCAAACAGGAAACGGTAACAGATAATTCATCATACTTTTAAGAGACTCTGAATGTTATGCTCGTCATTTCAGCTCTGCCCTCTTTCCCAGTAGTGAATTGGTTTCTGTCTTTCAGATGAAGATGCAAGAAACCAAAATTCTCAGGTTTCCAAACATCTCTCCAGAAATCTCAGACAGTGCATCCATATTTTTATACAGCCTATGATTTCAACCCCTAAAGGGCCCTCATTTTCTTCTTCTGTTATTGTTTATGAATTTGAGTCTTTACCTGCATCCCCAACAAACAAACACAGAGCAGCAGCCGCAGAAGCAGAAGAAGAAGAAGAAGAAGAAGAAGACGAAGAAGCTGTGTTTGTTTCTATGTTTGTAACGTCGTCTCTCCCACTCATTTTCTTCTTCTCTAATTCGGGAATGCAGGATGTGGTTTTCATAACAATGAGCAGTTATATTTCATTTCAGTGCTGACTGAGGCACAAACATACACACACACACACACACACACACAGAGATACACAAAACCGGCTAAAACGAGCATCTTTACACATAGAAAGTCACTTTTTTCACACTCACACACACACACACGCGTCCGTACACAAACACACAGTCAAACATTCACAAAGATGCATATGCAAACACACACAATAACACAACACAAACATGCAGACAAACGCACAAAAGAATATTCGCATTCACTGGTTTCTACTCTCACAGACACACATGCGCCAGTGTGTATTATGTATGTACTGCACATTATGCAAATGTACAACACTGACTGAACACAGGCACAAAGAGACCAAACCTAACACACACACACACACACACGTAGGTGGAAGATGGGAGAAAGAAGAAAATGGAAATGCTGCTGGATGAACGACAGACGTGATTCAACCGCAACTGAAATGTGGTTGTGAAATCATTCGATGTTATTATTCTTATGATAATTATGATGATCGTTTTTTAAAAAATATTTATCTTTTGGCATTTTTTACTTGTTATTGGATAGGGCAGGTATGATAGAGGCAGACAGGAAACAGGGGGGGGGGGGGTAGAGATAGTTGTGACATGCAACACAGGACACCAGTTTATCATAATTATCTTGTTTTAGTATTTCTATCTACAGTATCTATATGGCTGCTATGTTTATCATCAAACAACCACTCTATCAGTAACTATGTACAGCTATAATTAAATGGTACTTAAAGCAAAAATGCTTTAAACTCACTGTCGATTATTTGAAAGATAAGTCTGGCGATTTTCTTAATTTTTGTTTGGATCCAAACCAACAATGAACTGATCTACTAATAAGTATTGTGTGTGTATCCAAACCCTGATAAATCTTATTCCTCTGTGCCGTAGACCTCTGTTGTTGTCCAAAAACTATTAAAAACACGTCAATGAGCCACACCGCTGCACTGGGTGACAATGTTCCTTCATCCGTGATCGTTACCACAGATTGTTTAGAAACGGCTCCAAAGCATAAAAACATGGATAAGATGGTAGGGATGTGCAGAGAGCCCAGTATTTGTATTTGTATTTGTATTTGCTGAGGCAGCAAAATTATTTGTATTTGTATTTGAATAAAAGTGGACAGAGGCTTAAAAATCCTGTTTTTGTTTTTATTATGCTTTTAATTTTAGAAATTTAAAGTGTTACAATAAGTGTTCATAAATAAACTACCTTATGAATAAGGTCCTGACACCAGATCATAGACGACGGCACTGACTACTGAGCTAAAACTTTACTCATCGCCTCATGCAGACAGACCTCTAACTAATAAATATTTTTCAAAAATATTTGTATGAAACAAATATTCATAAAAAAACCCCCATTATTTGTGCTTTGCCGAATAATGTATTTGTATTCGGGCACACCTCTATAAGATGGTAACCTTCAGGAGAGAGGTACCTGGTACAGCAGACGCCACTGAGCGCCTGCGGTTCTTTGAGAAATGGATAAACACCCAAACAAAAGGGAAAAAGACTAATATTTGCTTTTTCGATCAGCAGACAACAAAGCTATTAATCGCTGTCCTCAGATATTTAATGTCTCCAAAGTCATCATAAAAGATAAACATGTTTAATTTTACTGCTACACTGTCGTGAATGTGACTGGACGTTGTTGAATCACAGTTATCCTCCATCCATACAAGGAACACGAGTCCGCTGTGCTAAGATTTATCCTCTCTGGAGATTTTTGAGTGAGAAAAAAAAAAGCAGGTTTAGTGTGAACAAAAGAAAGAAACTTAATGAAAAAGGTGTTTTCAAGTCTGGATGTACCCTTAAACACTTCAAAAATATATTTTATTATTGTCCTTATCGTTATTCTACTGTATCAAAAGCATCATGTGATTCAAATCAACATGTAAAATGTAAATGCGATTCCTCTCTGATGAAGCTTCTGATGAATTCTTCGAAGGTAAGTTTGAAAACGAAGTTAGAAAAAAAAGTTCTGAACATAACCTGAATCAATAATATATTCCAGTCTGATATATTATTCATGTTCTCTTCTCCCAGTGGTGATGACTCGAATGCAAGAGGAAGGCTGAAGAAAGTGAAATCTATCTATCTATTTATCTATCTATCAATCTATCCTACCTATGATATTTTGGAGGATATTTTGAGAATACTGGTGAAGTTTCGGCAGTGATGCGGACACTGTATCAGACCTTTGTGATGAAGAGGAAGCTGAGCCTGAAGGTAAAGTCCTCGATTTACCGGTTGATTTATTTTACAACCTACAGTCATGAGCTTTGAGTGATGACCAAAATGAAATCACAAATACTGAAGTGACCAAAATGGCCTTCGAAAGGGTGTCTGGAATGGTTACCCGGAAAACTGCTGGAGAGGGAGAGATTATATATCCGATCTGACAGCGCTGTCTCCTAGAAATTCATCAGGTTCATTTACGACTAAATTGTTTTCCTGATTACATTACGATGACAAATGTAATCGCTACCTGGATTTATGTTCACAGGAAATGTTTCCTTCAAATTAATGAAGCACTACATTAATACTGTATATCATACTGATCTCATAGGGAGGAGGACGAGGTGAATGGCGGACACATCCTGAGTCCCATCCAAGCGGCAGTGACCACTTGAGTCTGAAGTATCTTAAAGTGCCGCTGACGGCCGCTAGATGCTCCAACTGACTCCCATCCAAAAAGCCTCTCTAGGAATACTGAGTCAACCTCTTATAAGTGTGCTGCTGGTCATTTGGAAATCATTGCTCCATTAATAAGATTTGAAGACTTAGTAGTAGTAGCTTTAATGTCTGCTGTGTGGGCGTTGATTGACAGCTGTGAGTGACAGTTGGCTCACCTGCTGCTTTCCCCGACTCACACTGAGTCAAACTATTGTCACAATATTTCACTAAGTTTAATGTTACTTGATTATGATATCTGTCCTGTCAGCACAATCTAGCTAAAGGAGCTAACGTTAGTCCAAGTCTGAGTTTCTAGATTCAAGAGACTGTTACCATTTGTACAGACACAGGGTACATGCACATTGTAATTCTTGTGCAGTATTTTACAATGAATTATAAAAATTAAAGTAATAAAGAAAATGAAAAGAGAGTAGTGAGGTCTGAGAGATATTACATTAATTACAACAGATATTTACAGCACTCCAACAATGTTCGGATGGATTTGAAAAGTTTATATTTCGAGTAAAGAAGAAGAAAAAGAAGTGAAATCCTGCCACTAGTGGCAGGTTACATTGTACACACAATATATAAAAATATCCCCCTGAAGAAGAGTGTCAGACCGATACATTGGATAGTTGCTTGCTAATTACTGTCAAATACTGTTTATATAAGGTAAAAATGATTAAAATTATGTTTTTTTAAGCCATTCTTGGATAATCCTATTTTTTTTGTACAGTATCAAACCAATATTTACCAGAAATTTACTGTAAATAGATCAGATAATCACATACAATTAATGCCTAACACTCTCAAGATACCATTAATGGGTGTTAAAGGAGGATAATTTGAATATAATTTTTCATCATTTTTTTGTGTTTTACATCCAGATATCCGTGCTTTGATGGGGCAGTCTTAAGGATAAATTGGATAATTCTTTACAAAAGAATATTGTATAAAACAAGCCTTTATTTAAATTAGGTAATTTTAATGTATTTCTTCAATGTTTTTCATTTTTTTTGTGCAGATTTATACATTTGTTTAACATTATAGCAATATTTTATATATATTTTTTAATTTGGACTGTAAAAATGCAGATAATGTCTACAGTAAATATCTGTATTTTTTTTTTTAAAAATCTGCAGAATAACTACAGGTTTTTTTTTTCACCGTTATTTGACAGTAAGTATTTGGCAACTTTTGCTGCCACACTTTTTGCCTTTTTTTTGGCATTTTTTTTTTTTTTAACTTTTTTTTTTGCTGTAAAAAAACAGAAAGTTGCCTTAATTTTACATTCAATAATAGGATGTGTATTTTTTTTGTATTTTTACATAGAAATCAATGTAGGTTATGTAATTGAATAATCCTGTTAAAAAAAACTATGATATTCCATTATATTAATTTACAGATTACAACCTTTATTTTATAATAAATATTTTTAATAAAAATAATTTACTGTGTTTTTATGGCATTTATACTTAATGTAGAAAAAAAACAACTAAAATAATACAGTAAATTTCTGTGAAATAACCTTTTTGTTTTTACAGTGTACAGCTTGTTTATGTAGCTTCTGGGTGGTGGGACTTAAAGAGACAGGAGCTAAAACGGCCTGTTTCAGACAGAGGCTGAACTGAGGGGCTGTATAAAGGGCCAGTATAAGATAAATAAGGAGTTTTTACCTGTAAATCATCCAAAGGTATTCAAGTAGAACCCAAGAATATAAATATACACCTGGAAATGTTTCCATTTTGAGTAGAGAACAAGAAAAGAAACAAGAACAAACAAAATAGGTGAAATTCTACTTCTGCTGATTTAATTTGGGCTGCATTATGTTTCCTTCTTTGGTGTTGCAATTTAGTTGTATATTCAAGCCACACATGCATGAATCAAATAAGAGTTATTAAAATGTACAGGTGCAGGAACATGATTTTACATCAAACAGTGGAAAATAGCTTCCCAAACAGGTCAAAATAACAAAAAAAGAGAGGACGGGAGACGTTTTCAAAAATTGCTCAAACACAGACACTTCTTAGCACAAAGAAAACACAAAAAGGTTTGTACTGGCAGCTACTCTGGATTGCAATGTGGTTCATGTTTTGTGCTCTTCCTTGGGCAGCACGAACATGATTTTACATAAAAATATCCAAGAAATGATGTTTCTGTGTGGATGTTCCTCTGTCAGCGTAGCTTCTCCTCCTCTCTCCTCTCTTCTCCTCTCGTCTGTCTGGTTCACTTCCTGAGCTGAAATACAATTGACTTCCTGATGCAAGGTTAAATGAGTTTGATGTCAATTCTCTGCAGAGGGAGAGCGGGAGAGGGAGGTAGAATTAATATGCTGAATGATGGGTCGACATTATCAGGTTGTGTGTGTGTGTGTGTGTGTATGTCAATGTGTGTTGCATCTGTATTTTTTCAAAAGTCCAGCAGCCTTGAGCAGCCAGACATCTTCAGTTGCAAGTTTATATCTTAAAAAGATAAACTGGAGATTTGATTGATTCTGACAGTGAACAAACTGCGGAAGGAGTTTATTTGATGATGTTTACGTTCTTTTTGCCTTTTAAAATCAACCATGTGAACAACTATTTACCTAAAAGAGGCTTGCAACTCCTTTTTCTTTTAATTGTAATTGATTGTTTGGTTGATACAATGTCAGAAAATGGAAAAAAGAAAAATTAAGTCGGATAGATCTCAATGTTCAATGTGATGTTTTGTCCGACCGACAGTCCAAAAACCCAAAATATTCAAAAGCAGCAATTCTCACAATTGAGAAAACGTCAAAAAAGTTGCTGCTTAATTTATGTCACCTAATCATTTCAGCTCTAATACCAAGTAATAAAACTATTATTATGAAAATACAAGCTCTACTTGCCATCAGGTGATAACAGCAAGTGCAGATCAAGCGGCAACTACCACGGCTTGAAGCCACCTTGAAGTGCCACCAACAGCCGCTAGGAGTCATTCTGGTATCAATCTCTAAATTCAGGCCCTCTAATGAGTTTGCTGGTGGTAATTTTGGAAATTATTGCTCTGTTAATAAGATTTGAAGACTCATAGTAGCTTTGATGTCTGCTGTGTGGGTGTTGATTGACAGCTGTGTTAGCACATGATGTTAGCACAATTTAGCTAAAGGAGCTAACGTTAGTCCAAGTGTGCAGCGCTCGGTGTTCCCAGTAAGCTAGCGTTAGCTTGAGTCTGAGGCAGCAGGACTTGTTTCCAGAACTCTTCAACAAATATATGGAGCTATTTCCCTATCTTTATTCAAGAGTGTGGTGTATTAATTTGAGAGCATAATTTATCGATTTCACGTTAAAATTTTGTAATTTGTCCCTCAAAACCCTGCCCTTGCACTCAAATAGCCTCAGCTTGTGTTTAGATTTGCTCTGTTTCTGCTCAAATTGTGTGCTTGTACTCAAATATAATGTTGCTTGCACAGCTTCAGCTCTTCTCCTCGCACTCAGGCTGCTTCTGTGCGCTCGTGGAACTTCTGTTCTTGGATTTTTTGTGCAACAACCCTGTCAAAATCCCCCAACCAATAGAAGGCCAGGTTTAGTGTTGTCCAATGAAATGATCCCTGCCTCCTTGCGAGCTTGTTCAATTTACTTCTCAGAGCGTCCCATACGGGCGGGTACTCTTTAACTTGGTTCATCCACTCCCGCCCAGCCAGCAGGGTTTTGAGGGACAAATTACAAAATTTGAACATGAAATCAATAAATTATGCTCTCAAATCGATATACCATGCTCTTGAATAAAGATTGGGAAACAGCTCCATACAAATACCATTTAAAACTACATGCATAAACGATGTGTACGTACAAAAAACCTGCATACGCCATTATTTATATGTATAAAAACATAATGTATGGTAAGAACCTTACACATTCTTTAGATGATGCGGACACATGTTTTTCTAAAGCAATTTAAAGAATCTTCTTGTAAAATATTGTTTGCTCAGGTTGATAACCAGTTTTTTTTTTTTTTTGCATTTACATAGATGCCAATCAAAAATGCCAATCAAAAGCATATTTATTAAGGTTTCATTGATTAATTCCTTCTGTGTGACTATTTTTTAATTATTATTTCTTTAATTTACATATGAATCAACATTTTATTTTGCTGTTAATATTCTTTTAATTTTATCCTTAGTTGTGACACACTTTGTAAAGTCGGTTTAGATATGAGCGCTACAAGCTAATCATTGATTACATTTCTGAGATATCACTGACGACGATGGTTTACAGCTCCGTGTGATTAATTAATGACATGAACAGCCGAGCTAATGGTCGCGTGTAATGACAGGTGTCCTGCTGTCGGCGAACGTCACTGATGCAACACAATCTGTTTGTTTCATTGAGAGGTTTACAAGCTGGTGGAGCAGACGGCGCTTTGATATGAAAACGGTTGGTTAAGGGCGCGTCTTCATCCATTTGTGGCTAATTGTGGGAGTGGAAATGAGGCTCATACGCGTGCGCCCGGTTGCTCAATGAATGAGATTTATGAAACAGAACCATGTGTACACACGCCTTTATAAATCTGACGACAAGAATGTGTCTGCATATTTCTGTCTTTGTGTGTACACACAGTATAAGTCATGAGTCTACAAGAGTTTTATGCATGTGGCCGCTGTTTACACTGTTACACTGTTTTCACAAATAAGACCGAAGAGGACAAAGTTCAAAGTGATAATTCTGATTGAATGTTGTCTTCCACATTATGTGAAGTATGCATACTGTATAATATCTACTGTCATTTCCTGTGACTCACATGTGCGTGGGCATGTAATCAGCAATCCCATTCAGAAAAAATGACTCCAACAGTAACAATGAAAACCACTTTATAGAGAGGCAGAGGGCAGAAGTCCGCCTCCACTTGTGCTTTTCTTCTTGTTCCTTCAGTTGGATGTTGTTCTCTGTGCAGAATGATGTATGTGCAGAGTTTGTTTCCATCTGTTGAAGGAGGAAAGTTTATCTGTTCTCATATTAAGGTGTGTACCTATGAGCATGATTTGTGACATCACAATTAGTTTGGAGCCAATCGTGGTCCAGTATGCAACTTACACAAGTGTGACGTGGAAACTTGAAGCCTCCTTTTCAACAAGAAACAAGAACTTTTAACCAGGTATTGAACTTTTTGGTGAAAAAAACATATCAGACACAAATTATTACTACTAGCAGAATATTTATTAAATTTCGTAAAACATGTCTGGAGGGGATCTGAAGAGGAAAAGTAGTAGTTTGCAACTGTGTGGCTGATTTCTTGCCTCAGTTTTATTCAGAGAGTTTAGGAGAAATGGTGTGTTTGTTGTATAAAACCAAAAGTTCAAGATCAAGTGGACTTTGAGTCATCTGGGAAATATTTGAATATGTGTGTGTGTCTCCATGGTCGTCCCTCCTCAAGGCAAAATTCCAGTCCGTCACACCACCAGCCAGGAATCAGAGTGTGGTCTGAGTCACACACACACACATAAAAACACACAAAAGACTAAAATTGAGAGTTTCTGAGGCGAGTTATTGTCGGCTCATTCCTGTCACCTTTCCAAAGAAGCCTTCCCTCCTCTGTGTGTGTGTGTGTGTGTGTGTGTGTGTGTGTGTGTGTGTGTGTATGTGTGTGTTGCTCTGCGCCTACACAGTGAGACATTTCACAGCTGCGGTCAACAGTTTCTGGCGAAGATTGTGTGAAAAAAACACCCGGAGTGACCCGATGAGTTCTGACTCCTCCCCAGAGGTGGTCCTGTGACTCCGTCCTGGTCGAAACATGAGATTTAAAGATGGCGGACATATTAAAGGAGAAACATGAGTAATTAAGTGGAGAAACATACTGAATGAAGGGAACAAGGCCTCACTGAACAGGTTGGGTATAAAAATGATGTGAATCATGTGTTATGGCCTCCACAGTCACCAGATCACTACCCAACTGAACCAAGAGTTTCAAATTGCAAACCTCACATCTGGGGAACTGTGAGGAGGTGAACAGGGTCAGACACAGCTCCACAATGCACCGAGTACTTCATCTGAAGCACGCTGGGGCCTTAAAGTACTGTGTGTATATCCAAAGCCTGATATATCTTATTCCTCTATGCTGTAGACCTCCGTTGTTGTCCAAAAACTATTAAAGGGGACATGTTGTTTATATCCTGTTCTAACGTCGGATGTTAAACATGGTCAGAGTTCTAAAACTTGAGTTGAACGTATGTAGAAATGCTGCATGCAAGTCAGAAATCAGGGCTTCAATCTGCTCTGAGCGCTTTGTTTGCAAGGTTACCTCTACTTCCCCATCGAATTGTTTGTGCATCTCCACAAACGGCTGTCTGTTCTGAGTTGTCCACTTGCAAATTTTGGATCGGATTTCAACCCCAACATGTACAGATGTATTTGAGGAGTTGTCATTTTGAGTAAAGAACAGGAAAAAGAAGTGAAATCCTATTATAGTTTGTTTAAGTCGCCTCCGGAGCTGCCAGAAGTCTGCTGAGGGGCAGCTTCAGGAAACATAACTTTTAGTTATAAACGCCTGTGGCGCCTCTCACAGCATTCTCAAGAATATTTCTTCCACCCTACACATGCAACAGGGCAGAGTTGTGAGATACCTCATTCTCTTTTCAGAGAACCGGGGTTACCCTGGTTACCAAAAGCTCTCTCTCAAACACCTCGAACCAGCTCCCCATTGGCTAGCACACAGTTAACATGAACCCTTAGTGTGCCGTCATGTCCTGGCAATAAAGCTGAATAAATGTGTGTTGGGGTGCCCAACTAGCAGCGGCACAGATGTCACTCACAGACATGCCCCTGAACAGGGTCCATGAAGTGGCCATACCCCTGGTGGAATGAGCCTGCTGGCTCTCAGGGGGCTGCAGTCCACGACTCTCAGAGCCTCCCCTCTGTGAGATGGGGCTGAGTCTTCCACCATATCCCCCCAGCAAGTGCTAGACAAAGCCGGCGTATCCTTGAGCTTTATTGCGGTGTCAGAAAGGCAGGGTTCAGCTTTTAAAGCCGCTGACACTCGTAAGTGACGCTCCAGAATCCTCAAGGGCATGGTGTAGCAGTGCTCATAGGACTCAGAGTCCATGAGCAATGCCTGGGCATGCTCGACTCCCATACATGCGATGCAGTTGGGATGGGGGTCCCTCCCCCGAGATGGTTAACCTTGACGTCCTTAAGCTTGCTGCCACCAGCGTTCCCCTTAGAGGATGTGGTGGTTGCCATAGCTAGCTAAAAAACTTAACGGCTAGCAGCAGTAACGGACACACAGCTCTCCTCAACGTGCTAGCTTGTTCTGTAAGTGGTTAGAATCAAGTCTGCCACAATGTGACAACTCTTGACAACAGACATCAACGCCACTCGGTGACTACCTTGACGGCTGCGACGGGGGAAGAAAGCGAGAATGCCATGTGGGGTGCCACAGTTTTTTGTAAAGGGGGGACAGGCTGGTCCATGCAACTCATCCGTCCGTCACCTGACAGACGTGGTTGCATTGGAGCTTCCATGATTGGTAACGCCAGAGGGCAGAGAACTTTAAAAAACTGGCCCACTTTTGAACCTAATTGCTGACCCTTGTTTCAGAGACTAATCATAAGCTTTGTATCAAAAACAAATAAATGTAGCATAGTAAAAAGTACAATATTTGAAATACTGAAATATATCAATTAGCAGAAAATGGAAATATTCAAGTACAGTTCAGTACCTAAAATTTAACTTCAGTACATGTACTCAGTTATTTTCCAACAGCGAATCTCTCCAGAGTTCTGAGTGGATTGAAAAAAATAGAAACTGTGATATTTTATGCACAGACTAATAATACAACATGATTTTTTTGTATTTAATATGTGATCAGCGCTCTCTGCTGTTTGCTCATGAAACTGCACAGTGCTGTGAATCCTCCAACATTAAAGAATCATTCAGGTTATTTTCATAATTTTACTTTCTCAGTTCTAGTTTAACATTGTTTCATCCAGATAAAAATATATTTAACTGCAGACAAACACATGCTTCACTCCGCTGTTTTAACTGTGCTGGTCCAGTTGACATATTTAATAGATACACATATGTTTAAGATATTAGATTAGGGGTTGATCTTTCATCTGTTCTAACACTGCATGATTTTTCCTCATGACTTTCCAGACCTGGAAAACAACAATTTTCAAACTGCATGACGTTTCCAGGATTATCTTGACTGCAAGGACTCACACACAGAGACACAAACTGTTTTTTCTGACAATCTTTGAAAAACTCTTAATTTTAAGATAGTTTTGAACATATTTCCAGAATTCTTAAAAACTATTCTGTCCATCTGGATCAAATAATAATAACCGCAACAACTGTACATTTGATTTCTCTGTAACTGCGACTGTGTTTCCTAATTCAAACATCTCAAACGATCTCTTGAAAATGTTTTACCATCAGGTCTGAATAAAGACATTTACAATATAACATCTCACTGTCACTGTAATGCAGTTTCACTTTATGCGCTTACATATCTTACTCTTATCCTTTTGGTTATGCAGAGTTTTTAAAAAGATTCAGATAATCAGACAGACTTTTAACTTATTTTTTATTAAATATCATCACATAACTAAATGAATCACATTTATTCAGTAATACTGCAGTATAAATACACAGTATATGCTCAGTGTGTACTTTTGATAGCAGTGCTTTAGATTTAACTTATTGTGCGTCACGACAGCAAAGAAGTTTGTGCGTTTCTGTTTGTGTTTCGTGTGTTTATATGTATGTTTGTTTGTTTTCTAAGCGCCTGTTTTAACATGTAATGTCACATGTGGATCGTCTTCATGTATGTTTCCAGTCTACGTCCTGACTTTCTGTTGGAGCCGTTAATCATGTGTTGACCTCCTCTAGTCTCTGGACCACAGCGGACGCCACCTTCTTGTACGCCTCGGCCTGGAGAGCGCGCACACACACACACACACACACACACACACACACACACACACAGAGCAAAGTAAACAAACAAACAAACACTTCAGTACATCATTACATGTAGCTGAAAGTAATGTGTCTTTTTATTAAAACAAAAAACAAAGAAGAATGTAGATATCAGGGATAAAATAGAACAGAGACCTCGGGGCTGTCAGGGGAGGAGACGACCACCGGCCGTCCTCTGTCTGACATCTCTCTGATGTTTAGATGCAGAGGAACATCACCTGGAGAGAAAAGGGGTAATCCATCAAAATATCTTAATCCAGCTGTTCTGTTAAACAGGAAGTATGCCGTTAACTTTTTAAACCAGAAACAGATCAGAAAATCGGGTGAAAGCTACAAGCAACACCTTTCACATACTGTCCAAGTAGTCATTTGATCCATTATTAATATTGAAATATTGACTAGAGGAGCTTTAAAGGACGGGTTCACAATTTTTCAAGTCTTAAAACAACAGTCAGGTGTCCATATGATCAGTGAAAGAGGTTTTCCTCCTGTTCATACCGGCTATTAAAAGCTATTAAAGGTCCAGTATAAGATAAATAAGGAGTTTTTAAGTGTCAGTCATGCATATAAATGTGTAGAATATGTCTCCTTTAAATAAGCAGCTGTAATCTTTCACCTAATAACTTGACTCCCAGAGTGTCTGCCAGGTTTCGGGCCCCATCAGAGCCGAAGATGTGAGTCTGATGGTTACAGTTGGGACACTGGAAGACGCTCATGTTCTGCACCAGACCGAGCACCTTCAGAATAAAATAACACAACATTTTCACCTTCCTGCAACTTCATCCTGAAGATAAATCAATCTGATCTAAAAAAGGATCAATTACAGTACAATTACTTGTCAGTCATTGCTTTTTAAATTAAAAACTACTTGATGCAATATTTTGTCTATTTCTGATGTAGACTGAAATTGATCGTCTGTGTTAGCTCGTAAATCGGCGAGTCCAAATCATCTTCTGATCTACTACTGTAGCTTATTTCACTCACAAGAACTCTACTTATGTTATACACTCACACAAACACAGAAATTACCGGCACGTGAACTTTCTTGAACATCTCCGCTCCTCTGCGAGCGTCCAGCAGAGCGATGTCCTGCGGCGTCGACACGATTACTGCACCTGCACGACAACAACACACGGACACGTGAAAGGACTTAACAGAGACGGAGCAGTTTTAACTACCTCTGAAGTTAGAACAGAATGTGACCTGAAAAACAGATTAAAGCCAGTACAGTTGAACATCCCTGCAACAAAGAGCCTCACATGTTCATCTGTAATGGTAAATTGAAGCGATTTAAGAATTAGAGACTTCTGAAACCGAGTGAGTCCAAATTTAACATCACTAACCTGTCTGTCTGTTTTAATTGTATTGTACCAATTTGGGGACATTTTTTGGTCAGTAAGGACGTTTTTTTAGACTCCTTTAAAGAGAGTTAAGAGAGAAAGAGTGAAGACTGATGACCTCAAATGTCTTATTTTGTCCCAATAAACAGTTCACAACACAAAGACATTCAGTTTACTGTCACAGAGGACTAAAGAAATCAGAAAGTATTCACATTTGAGAAGCTGGAATCAGAGAATTTGGACATTTTTTTCTTAAAAAATGACTCCCTCCATTAATCGATTGTCAAAATAGATGGCGATTAAGTTTCTCTCAATCAATTAATCGACTTGTTACAGCTCTATATTCACAGTTGTGTCCATTCTGACTCTTGATAACTTTGCACCTCCGTTGCAGAGATTCAGGAGATGCAGTTCTAGCAAAACAAAGCATATCGGAGCTTGAGTTTGAGTCCAAATGATAGAAAACAGAAATTAGTTCCCTGAATTAGATGTTGTAGCTCGCTGCATCAACTGGCCAGAGTTTCATTTCTTCAGTCTCGACCACAGAGGTGGAGAGTTACTTATTACTCATCAACAGAACGACCACGATTATGAGACTTTAAAGACCAACGTTAAAAAAATACTGGAACTGTCCTTTAAGGTTAGAAATAGATTTAAGGTTGAGGTATGTAAGGATTAGAAATGTCCTGTATTATATTAACGAGTTCCCTAACAAGTATACTGCAGCACTGCGTCGGTGTGTTTGTTTGTGTGTGATTTACCTGCTACTGGGATGTTCTGGGTGATTGACAGCTGGACGTCTCCTGTCCCAGGAGGCATGTCGACAACCAGATAGTCCAACGATCCCCAGTCCACCTACACACACACACACACACACACACACACACTTCAATCTAACTTTATTGTCCACCGTTCCGCCAGAAATGTCCAATTAGCAGTTAGAGAACGTCTTACCTGTCTGAGCAGTCTCTCTATCGCTGACATCACCATCAGCCCCCTCCACACGATGGGAGCCACATCCTCCACCAGGAAACCCATCGACATGCTGAGAGAGAAGTTAAAAAAAAAAAAAAAGAGGGGTCAGAGGTCACAGCATATGAATTATTAGCAAAAGAATTCATGGGTGAATAAGACAGACGTGATCTAATGTTCTGGATAGACGGACTCACCAGGGAATCCCGTAGTTGGTGAGCGGGATCATCAGATTGTCTGGAAGAAAGAGAAAAATGTTCAGGGCAGTTTCACGGTTACAGAAGTTTTATCAGACCTATCAGCAGCTAATAACAGCTTCTCTCGGAGGATCACTACATTAACCACTGAAACACGGATATATGAGAATTAGAAATTTGGGCGAGGAGGATTAAAAATGTGCCGTACTGTCAGTGAGCTCCGGGTTTCCCTTCAGGTTCATCAGTTTGGGAATTGAAGGACCGTAAACGTCGGCGTCAAGCAGACCGACTGACTTGGACTGAGAGAGAAAGAAACAGAAGAAGAAGAAGAAGAAGAAGAGGATATTAGACCTGCAGTTGATGTAAAAAAAACCCATCAGACTAGACTTTATTTTGCAAGAATTTTTACATCTGTATTTCAAGGTTTAAGGTTCATTTTATTTGTAATTATCCAACGCAGGATTGCACAATGAAATTCAGTTGTAGCCCCCTCACACACACAGACGATTTATTTACAAATATTTTAAATTACAATAGAATAAAACAGCAAAACTGGCAATAATATAGAACAACTTACATAAAAGTAGCATTAAAGAACACATTGAAAAAGGAAAAACTACATTTTTTTCTACAAGGAATATACAGTCACATTTATACATACAAATAGTTTTTATTATGTGCATATTAAACGTATAATGTGAGTTATAGAGCAATAAAACTTATGGTAGTAGTGGCAGCGCAGGTAGTGTAAAGGTAATGGTGTGTAATATGCATAATAAGACCAAAAATAACAGAATATTTCAATTTAAACTTTACAGATGTGGTGCAGTGTAGGAAACAAAACAAAGCTTTGATGAAAGTCCACATCTGACTGAGAAATGATCCTTTCAGATGACGTTACAGAGGAAAAACAAAACTACAGGAAGAGTCTCTTTATACACTGTGAAGCTGTGCGTAGTTACAGCGGTGCTTTGAGCTAAACTAAACTAACAAAAAGGAGAAATGTGACATGAGAGAAAGAAGATTCCTTACTGGATCATTGGCCATCAGTCCAAGAGCCAAATTCACTGCAGAGACAGAAAAAAACCAACACATTAAACACCTTCAACTAAAGACAACTATCTGGTTGAGATGTAGATTAGCTCCTCACTACATTTGCTCTGGCAGATTAAACTTAATTTCATTTTCATTCATTATCACAAAAGCCAGTTTATCTGTTTTGTTTCCAGTAGACTGTTGCCTGGAAACACACTGAGCATCAGTGCCGACCAGAATTTCAAGATCAGTCAAACACTTCTTAAAACACATTTACCACAGAAAAAAGAGGCAAAACTAAATCACACAACAGTGTGGACAAAACAGACAATTTGCAGAAATATATCAAAGGACTGGAAAGGAATTAACTCCAAGACATTAATTCGTTTACAAGAGGAAGTTCATACCTGCGGTGGTGGATTTGCCAACACCACCTTTCCCCGAAGCCACAACAATGACCTGTTTGACACCTGTGATCGGCTTCTGTTTGGGAAGACCTCTGGCCATCTGCTGCTTCTGTCTCTCCTGTAACGCCTTACTGTCCCCTGACCTCTGCGACACAACAACAACAACAACATGTAAATAACACAAAGGTCAAGGAGGTTGCTGGTTTCTATTCCTGGAAAACCTGGATACTGTTATCATCAGATAGACTATTGTTCCTTTATTATCTACTGTGAACATGAGGCTTCCTGCAGGTTCCAGAAAAAACTAATTTAAGACTTTTTCACACATAAAAATGTCGTTTGGTAGAAAAAAAGTGACCCAATACAATGATTTTTACCAAAACAAATTGAGCTTGATGGATCCTGTTCATGCTGTATTTACCAGTAGTCCCAAACATTTCAGAAAACATCACAGATATATAATAGTAGCACTGTGTGTTTGTTGGTGGGAAAGAAAATTTTAACTTTACAGAATTTAACAATGAGTTTGGTAAGAAACTGTAGATTTTTCAGTCCAATCACAGGGATGATTGGGCTCTTAAGCATTTATTAAGAGTTTATAACTCCTGGCTTTATCAATAATGAACAAAAAATGTACTAATAATTTATAGATCAGTTAAAGGCTACTGATAAGAACAAAGTCTCTGGTAAGACTGGTGTTGACTCTTGTTTTGTCTGCAGAAGATCTGGAACAAAATCCATTTACCAACTTATTATAAATTAGGGCTGCAACTAACGATTGTTTTCATTATCAATTAATCTGTCAATTGATAAGTTGTTGGTATAAAATGTCAGAAAATGTTGAATACTTTCCCAAAGCCCAAGATGCAACTTAAAATAACCCAAAGATATTCAGTTTACTGTCATAGAGGACTAAAGAAACCAGAAAATATTCACATTTAAGAAGCTGGGACAATATTTTTTTAAAAATGGCTCAAAATGAAGTGATTTATTGTAATTTATAAACCTTTTATAAAGCTTGCCAGGTAAAAAGTGGAGTCTTCAGAGACTGAGTACTACTTCTACTGTAGCACTACTATTATTATTGCTGTTGTTACACTGTTTTGGTATTAAAAAATAATAAAAATAACAATAACAGCTCAACGAAACCTTATTAGTAAGATTTATACAACAAGTTACTGGTTGGTAACAGTCTTTGAGCTGCACTATCTGTGTTTAAATATAACATATGACTTTTATTAATACCAGTCAAGTTAGGACGAATACAACAACCACTTCCGGTTGTACGGTTAAAAAAAGAGTTATGGTATTCAAAGACATGAACGTATCAAAGCGAAAATACACACATTTTACATAACATGAGAGAAGAACAACATGTTATCAAGTACAAATAATATCTACTCATTAAACGATGTGTTGAATCTATATTTTTGTTTATATATTACCGTTTTTATTTTAAATACAAATATAATTTCCGGTTTTGCTCTTCCTTCGTAGCTAGCTTGACGTTAGCATGAAGCTGCTAGCTAGCTTAAACTGCCATTGAGCTGTGTTGCATTCAGAGAAACAGACATTAATCTCACCTGGCAACGTACGAATTGAACACAGCAGGCAGGTCCGTGTTTTATTATTGTCCCTGTTCGTAAAACTGAACATTTATTAACGGATATTCTCAGGAAATGAGACAGTTTGCTATATGAGAACTGAGCCATGTTTAGCTGGTTTGTCTCAGCTCGCTGCCTTGATGCGCCTCAACACTGCGCAATGGACGCATATTTGTTTTGATGATAGATAGATAGATAGATAGATAGATAGATAGATAGATAGATAGATAGATAGATAGATAGATAGATAGATAGGTAGATAGATAAAGAAATAAAAATGTGTTTATGTTTATATATATAGATACAGACACATTTTTATTTTATCTCTATATTTATTTTGTGTTTTTTGGAGTAACAAGGACTGCTTCCAGTTAGGATGTGGATTTCAGGTTAAGGTCTTTGTTTTCTTTCTTTTTCATTTAAATGTCGAGGTTGAGTGTTGTTGTTTTTTCTTCTTCTTTGTATTTAAATATTGTAATGTAATGTACTTGTGTTGTGCTTTGGTTTTGGTGAATTGGAGGTTGGGCTGGGATGTGTGTATGTGTGCGTGTAGAAACTGTAGAACCTGACTTAGGGGAGACACATATTCTTATGTCATTAGTGTTTAAGTATGATTTGAATACCCAAAAATGTGATGTACTTATGAAATGCTAAAAATGTATTTAAAAAGGGGCGCATGTGTGTGATGAATAAAACCCCTTTCCTATCATTTTGTTGTTCTTTTGTGTATCCATGTTAATAGCGTTATATTCTAAAAAAAAACAAAGTCCATCCAAATAACAAATAAATGAGTAAAAACAGAAATAAAGGAGAGAAATGCGGCTGCGAAAAAGACGCGCAGCCCCGAGCAGAACTGAACATCTGTAGTTGATGCAAGACGGAAGTGAGTTGTGTGAGTGTTACTGTTTCTCTTTTGCCATTCATTCACTCAACATTTTCTTAACGTCCACCTCGTTATTGTTATAGGCGTCTGATTGAAAACACTGCACATTGTGGCTATTGAGCAGGCTTCTTCTGCACAGCGTGTGTGAAACAGGAAACGTTGCTGCGGACAGAGATGACAGACGCTCCGGTGGCTCGTACGGTGCTGCAGCAGTGTCTGCAGGCCAGACTGCAGGTGAAACCCGCAGAGCAGCTGTCAGAGGCGCAGTACGTCCAGGTGAGAGGAGGCTCAGCTCCCTATGTCTCATTACACTCTGTGGTATCTGGATAATGTTGATAATGATGATGTGGTTTCTGATTATTATGTGAATTTTATGTACTTTAAATACAAGAATATACAAGAACTGATCGGTTAAAGTATTGCAGTAAAAGTACATAAGTATTATGAGCGTGATGTAGTTAAAGTATTGCAGTAAAAGTAGTGGTTTGGTCCCTCTGACTGATATATTATTATATATGACATCATTAGATTATTAATAGTGAAGCATCAGTGTTAGAGCAGCATGTTACTGTTGTAGCTGCTGGAGGTGGAGCTAGTTTACACTACTTTATATACAGTTAGCTAGTTTAGTCCAGTGGTTCCCAACCTAGGGGTTATATTGGATAATATTGGATCATTTGAACATTTATTGAAATGAAATCATGTGAGAAGTTTAGAGGGAAAAATCACTATTTGGTGGAGCTGTTAACAACTCATAGACATGTGAAATGTGACCCCGACTACACACTGCTTTTTATAAGACGTCAAAAGCCAAACAGATTATTAGATTATTTATTTATTTTTAAATCATGTTGTTTGTTGACGCTGTTTGTCCTCATCAGCTGTCCTGTGTTGTTTTTAACGCTATGTGGTGAAGCCAAAGACGTATCTACAATCTGACTAACTACCTAACTAACTAACTAACTAACTAATGACTTATAGCACTTTGACACCATTTACCATGATGAATGACAGGATGTATTCTTATTATCATGGTGTTTTTTAATCGGTCTAAAAACATGTTTTTGACTAAAACTGCAGACAGACTGAGTGGAGGAGCTTTAACCTCCACTACATCCCTGGTTAGCAGGATGAAGGCGCCCTCTTGTGTCGTGCATCAGTTTTCACATTTCAGTTGCTGACCGGCTGTGATGTTCACTGCAGGAAGACATGTAAAAACTCCACTGAGCCTTTGGCAGCTTCAAACAATATCAGTTTAATATATGTAATATCACACTGTGTCAGTTTGTTGACAGAAGTCACACCCTGTAACACTGACGCTGCATTCAGGTCACATGGGAAAGATGGGAGAGAAGAGTTTCCAGTCTGCAAATATTATTCACATCAGCTTTCAGGTTGTAAACAGAACTTGTGAATGTGAGATTTGATGCTGCAGGCTGTGATTTCTCTGTTGTTCAAATATGAGTCACAAGAAGTTTTAATCAAGTCTGAATTTAAACTTTACATCATGAGCAGTGATAGCCTCCATGGATAAAAACACACAGCAAAAAGTGACATTTAAAGAAACTCAAAACATCAACAGAACAACAAATGAAAAGAAAAAAAGTGTTGATAATCCCAGTTTGATTGACAGCTGATCTCTGTGCAGTTCAGAAACACCACAGCAACGAGCTCTCAGAAACAATGGAGACAAAAACATGAAGAATTACAACAGAATCTGACACATGAAGTCTGAAATGACTTCTGTCTATTTGAGTTTACACAACTCAGCTGTGTCTCCATAATTATAAGGCCGAAGTCCAGCATAGAGAGGCTGAGTGAATGTGGTCTGGACTCTGTGGAGGAGAGTCATGGTTTCAGAGATGCTGTAGAAGGACAGAATACCTGCTCTGTGATCCAGGTACACTCCTACTCTGGAGGAACCAGGACCTGAGACGGAAGTTGAAACAATGTTGAACCAAAACGTATAACTGTAAGTGCCACAATGTAACATCCAAGATTTGTCATTGAGCCCAAATACACATTCATGCAAGCCTCCTGCTCTGCTGATATTCTTGTATGCGACTGCTACACCAACTGCTCCCCCTCTCCTCTCCACCTCCCAGTAACAACGTCCAGTCAGACTCTCTCTACTCAGGACCTCACCACATACAGTGAATCTGTCTGGGTGACTAGAATAAGACTGTTGTTGTCTCGTTAGCTCTGCTTTTCTGTTCCCATCAGATAGTAACAGCTGTGTGTTTGCTGTGTTTGGATCCAGAGTGATTTCACGTGAATATTTTAAGAACTCAGCTCTGGTCTTGGGTTCTGGTTGTGGCAATAAAACGTCCACTTCAGTCACTGTCAGTGAGATGTTTGTCCATTTCTCCCTCAGGATGTCCTGTAGTTGATCTCTGAGCTCTGACACAGCTGCTGTCACATCCTCAAAGTATCTCAGAGGACGGATATTGATGCTGGATGAGTCTGTAGATGCACTGAGTTGTGACAGTGAGGGGTAGTTGTATAGAAACTGGTTGTGATCCTCTGTGTGTGAGAGCTGCTTCAGTTCAGCGTCTTCCCTCTTCAGCTCAGTGATCTCCTGCTCCAGCTTCTCCTGAAGCTCTTTGACTCGACTCACTTCAGTTTCCTGCTGGGATCTGATCTGCTGCTTCACATCAGAGCTTCTTTTCTGGATGAGACGGATCAGCTCAGTGAAGATCTTCTCACTGTCCTCCACTGCTTTATCAGCAGAGCGACTGACGGCCTCCACCTCCTGTTGAAGCAGCTTCACATCTTTCTCTCTGTCCTGGATTCTCTGCTGGATGTTTTGTCGACTCACCTCGAGCTCTCTCTGCCTCTCAGTCCTTTCTGCTGCAGCTGAGACTGTGTCGTGGCCTTTATGTTCATCCACAGAGCAGAGATAACAGATACTCTGCTGATCAGTACGGCAGAACATCTTCATCACCTCATCATGATGAGAGCAGATGTTCTCCTGGAGCTTCTCTGAGGGGTCGACCAGCTTGTGCTTTTTAAATTTAGTTGATTCAAAGTGAGGCTGGAGGTGTTTGTCACAGTAAGAAACGAGACACTGCAGACAGGACTTGAGGGCTTTCAGCTTCCTCCCAGTGCAGACATCACAGGCCACATCTTCAGGTCCAGCATAGTAGTGATCAGCAGGAGCAGCTTGGAGTCCAGTCTTCTTCAGCTGCTCCACTAAAGCTGCTAACATGGTGCTTTTCACCAGGACAGGCCTCGGTGTGAAGGTCTGTCTGCACTGAGGGCAGCTGTAGATCTTCCTCTGATCCTCTCCATCCCAGAAGCCTTTAATACAGCTCATGCAGTAACTGTGTCCACAGGGAATAGTCACCGGATCCTTCAGTAGATCCAGACAGATCGAACAGCTGATTGTTTCTCGGTCCAGCTGATCTCCTTTCTCCGCCATTTCAGCTCTCAGTGGCAACGACTGTCTGAGTTTCACTTTCTTAGAAACTGAAAGAAGTTTGAGCTCTGATCTGAACAACATGTGTTCCTGCAGTGAATGCAGCCTGACATGTTGGTTAGACCCATCATCAAACTGTAGATCTGAAGGGGAGGGAACAAGGAAATATGAGCACAGAGTGGAGCTTGTTGTGTTGACAGAACAGGGAGGAGTTATCAGGACGAGGAGCAGCACTGTGAATTAAAACTGTTTCCTCATTTACAGTGAAGTCTCAGTTAAAAGCTGCTCACCATCTGAAAACATTTTACCATTTAGTTTTAAAATACTTGTTGACATGTCAGGGTTTGGTGATGCCTCATTTGTTGATCAGTATGAATTGATGAATCTAGAAAGTGGATGTACTTTTGTCTTTTACATTTGATTAATCAACAGACATCACACTCCAGCGTTTTATTTTCATCCTATCAGTACAGTATTAAATCTTTATTGATCATTGTGAAGAAAATGATTCACATTAAAGCATCAAGGTGAAATAAAAGCTGCTTCAAACACACCGTGTTCAACTTGAACTTCAGTAGCTGTTAACACAAACTAAAATTACTGCAAAATAAACCAGAACGCAGTGAAAACTAAAGTCAAAGCTCCAGTCAGTGAGGATCATAATCCAAACCACCAATAAAGACTTTATTAATAATCACCAATAAAGGCTTCAATTTCATTTTTTTAAAATTAAAAGATATATTTTTCCTTCTATCAGTATATCATCATGAAAGACTCAAACCAGCAATGAATTGATCTACTAACAAGTATTGTGTGTGTATCTAAAGCCTGATATATCTGATTCCTCCGTTGTTGTCCAGAAACTATTAGAAACACATCAATGAGCCACATGTCTGAAAGTGTGTATATGTAACAGAACTGGACCAAGAATTGAAAGAGATCCTGTTGCTTTTACTGATGTTGTTGTGTTTCTGCTCTCAGATCGACAGAGGAATGGTGATCTACGTCTGCTTCTTTAAAGGAGCGACAGACGACATACTGCCCAAGATGGGTCAGTGACCTTTTTAACCTTTTGATACAGATGTTTTCCTTCTTTGCACTCATTGTAAATCCACTCAGTATGAGATGTAAAGGTAAAGCATCCTTCCTTTGTGTGTCTCTGTCGTTCAGTGTCCACACTGTTGAACCTGCGGCTGTGTGAGTCCGACTCGGGGAAGATGGTTTCGGTGTTGGAGCTTCCCGGCAGCCTGCTGATCGTCCCTCAGGCCACGCTGGGCGGGAAGGCCAAAGGCAAGGCCATGCAGTACCACAACAACATCGGCAAAGAGGACGGACTGCGGCTCTACAGCGCCTTCATCTCTCTGTGCGAGAAGGAGATGACGGCAGCCGCCGCTTCAGCCGGGACCGGAGCCGAGGTGACGGTGAAACACGGGACGTATGGAAACAGACAAGTGCTGAAGCTCGACACCAACGGACCTTACACACATCTGATGGAGTTCTGAGACATGAAGCTTTGAATTTGTGTCACACATCAGCCTTGTTCCTGGAAGACAGTTTGACATGTCACATTAGGAAAAGCACAGGTGTAAATAATTAAAAAACAATATCAAAATGATATAAAATGTCATTACTGGAATACTTGAATAGAACAAAGCCATCGTTAATGTTATTAGTAACACCTGCATTTTTCCTACTATGATAAAATGTAATTAGAATAAGTGAAAACAACTGTGTGTGTGTGACAGAATCTTTAATAATGTCTAAACATCTACCATCAGTCTCTGGAGATTATATATCTGTTGGATCCATTTGTAATTAAAAACTATATTTTGTAAGTTTGAAATATATCACTGTTTCTTTATAATATAAGTCTGCTTGTATAGATTTAAGATTTGAGTTTTGGGTTACCAAGACAACGCTTTAATATCAAGTCAAGTCAATTTTATTTATATAACACCAAATAACAACAGAAGTTATCTCAGGTCAGTTCACACAGAGCAGGTCTAGACTGTACTCTTTAATTTACAGAGACCCAACAGCAGGCAGCAACCATGATCCATAGAAATAATGTAGAACTATGTGTTTTATTTATGTATTTATTTGGATCCAAGACCTTTAGACTCCAATACAGCTTGTGTTTAAGAATTTACCTGTTGGTTAATGTGGAAAACCAGTTATACACTTTTAGCAAATCTAGCTTGTGTTATAACTCTCAGGCTTTTAAGTTCAAGGAAATATAAATCTTCTTGTGATTATTTTAAACTCATATATTTTTAATGCAGGAGGTGCACAAAACAGTAACAGTTAACCATTTCATGTCTCCTCCAAGCCAGCAGGAGGCGCACAGCTGTGTTTTAGGAGCTGGAAGTGAACAGCACTCAGTCTCAGTTAGTTTGAGTTGAGGAAAGTATTTTACTTTTCAACTTGCTCATATCGTCTGTAAATCTGACCGTCACAAACAAACTGAAATAACAGTGAATAGTAAACGGAGCTGGTAAAATTAAAGTGAAGCTCTAGATGCAACCAAGAGAGGAACATGAAATAAATGTAAAGAGCAAAGATTTGCAGATTATAAATGATCCTTCCGACTCTTTGCACTTTGAGTTTGTACCCTCAAGGAGACGCTATAGACAAGTGAGAGCCACCAAAAACTGTGTACAGCGAGTACTTTCCTCTAAATGCAGTTAGAGTGCTGAATGCATATCCTGCTCAGGATTTCACAAACATCAAGTCGTCTACCATTTTATTTCATTTTCACTGTATTTATTTATATATTTATTTTTAAATCATGTTGTTCATTGATGCTGTTTTTTCCTCATCAGCTGTTCTGTGTTGTTTTTAACACTGTGGTGAAGCCAAAGACGTTTCCACAATCTGACTAATTAACTAACTGACTAACTAACTAATGACTTAAAGCACTTAACCTCCACTACATCCCTGGTTAGCAGGATGAAGGCGCCCTCTTGTGTCATGCATCAGTTTTCAGATTTCAGTTGTTGACCTGCTGTGATGTTCACTGCAGGAAGACATGTAAAAACTCCACTGAGCCTTTGGCAGCTTCAAACAATATCAGTTTAATATATGTAATATCACAGTGTGTCAGTTTGTTGACAGAAGTCACACCCTGTAACACTGACGCTGCATTCAGGTCACATGGGAAAGATGGGAGAGAAGAGTTTCCAGTCTGCAAATATTATTCACATCAGCTTTCAGGTTGTAAACAGAACTTGTGAATGTGAGATTTGATGCTGCAGGCTGTGATTTCTCTGTTGTTCAAATATGAGTCACAAGAAGTTTTAATCAAGTCTGGATTTAAAATTTACAAACTCGTCGTCATCAAACATCTCTGAACGACATAAGAAAACTCTCAAGTACAAACTTCAGCGTGAAAGAGTTTCTGGCTGAGTGTGAGCAATAAGACACTTTTATCAAGTCCTCACATCGCAGTGATCCTCACATCAACGTAGAAAAGTCACTTTTACTGATCACATGATTGATCACATGAAGGAACAGCCAGTCAGAGATATGGATTGACCCGACATCTGCTTTATTGTACATTCTTTAAAAAAATCTTGTACTTTGTAGTGTTTCAGGAGGAAAACTGCCTCAAATAAACTCTCATTTTAGTTTCACATTTTCTCCAGAAGCTTTGAATGAGATCCTGAGATGAAGACAGACGAAAATACTTTGCTCACTGTTGACAAAAAACATCTCTATTGATTACGTAAAGCTTCAGATTGTTCACACATCCAATCAGTAAAGTCTGTTAAATGACTCTTGTTCAATGATTTCATGCACAGATTCACTTCATCCACACAATCAGTTAGTTTAACCCAGAATGTCAGCCATGTACAAGAACATAATAAATGATTATTATCATGATAATTACAGTTTGATTGTACATTTCTTTATGTATTTACAAAGTGATGAGAACAAAATATCTACCTAGTGAAGGTATAGGGCGTCATCATGAGCAGTGATAGCCTCCATGGATAAAAACACACAGCAAAAAGTGACATTTAAAGAAACTGAAAATATCAACAGAACAACAAATGAAAAGAAAAAAAGTGTTAATAATCCCAGTTTGATTGACAGCTGATCTCTGTGCAGTTCAGAAACACCACAGCAACGAGCTCTCAGAAACAATGGAGACAAAAACATGAAGAATTACAACAGAATCTGACACATGAAGTCTGAAATGACTTCTGTCTATTTCAGTTTACACAACTCAGCTGTGACTCCAATATCTAAAAGACCAAGTCCAGCATAGAGAGGCTGAGTGAATGTGGTCTGGACTCTGTGGAGGAGAGTCATGGTTTCAGAGACACTGTAGAAGGACAGAATACCTGCTCTGTGATCCAGGTACACTCCTACTCTGGAGGAACCAGGACCTGAGACGGGAGTTTTGATGTTGTTGAACAAAAATGCATAACTGTTATTCTTACAATATAACATCCAAGATTTGTCATTGAATCCAAATACACATTCATGCAAGCGTCCATCTCTGCTGATATTCTTGTATGTGACTGCTACATAAACTTCTCTACCTCTCCTCTCCACCTCCCAGTAACAACGTCCAGTCAGACTCTCTCTACTCAGGACCTGCAAATATCTAGTGAATCTGTCTGGGTGACTAGAATAAGACTGTTGTTGTCTCGTTAGCTCTGCTTTTCTGTTCCCATCAGATAATAACAGCTTCTTGTTCGCTGTGTTTGGATCCAGTGTGATTTCACATAAATATTTTAAGAACTCAGCTCTGGTCTTGGGTTCTGGTTCTGACAGTAAAACATCCACTTCAGTCACTGTCAGTGAGATGTTTGCCCATTTCTCCCTCAGGATGTCCTGTAGTTGATCTCTGAGCTCTGACACAGCTGCTGTCACATCCTCAAAGTATCTCAGAGGACGGATATTGATGCTGGATGAGTCTGTAGATGCACTGAGTTGTGACAGTGAGGGGTAGTTGTGTAGAAACTGGTTGTGATCCTCTGTGTGTGAGAGCTGCTTCAGTTCAGCGTCTTTCCTCTTCAGCTCAGTGATCTCCTGCTCCAGCTTCTCCTGAAGCTCTTTGACTCGACTCACTTCAGTTTCCTGCTGGGATCTGATCTGCTGCTTCACATCAGAGCTTCTTTTCTGGATGAGACGGATCAGCTCAGTGAAGATCTTCTCACTGTCCTCCACTGCTTTATCAGCAGAGCGACTGACGGCCTCCACCTCCTGTTGAAGCAGCTTCACATCTTTCTCTCTGTCCTGGATTCTCTGCTGGATTTGTTGTCGACTCACCTGGAGCTCTCTCTGCCTCTCAGTCCTTTCTGCTGTAGCTGAGACTGTGTCGTGGCCTTTATGTTCATCCACAGAGCAGAGATAACAGATACTCTGCTGATCAGTACGGCAGAACATCTTCATCACCTCATCATGACGAGAGCAGATGTTCTCCTGGAGCTTCTCTGAGGGGTTGACCAGCTTGTGTTTTTTAAATTTACTTGATTCAAAGTGAGGCTGAAGGTGTTTCTCACAGTAAGAAACGAGACACTGCAGACAGGACTTGAGGGCTTTCAGCTTCCTCCCAGTGCAGACATCACAGGCCACATCTTCAGGTCCAGCATAGCAGTGATCAGCAGGAGCAGCTTGGAGTCCAGTCTTCTTCAGCTGCTCCACTAAAGCTGCTAACATGGTGCTTTTCACCAGGACAGGCCTCGGAGTGAAGGTCTGTCTACACTGAGGGCAGCTGTAGATCTTCCTCTGATCCTCTCCATCCCAGAAGCCTTTAATACAGCTCATGCAGTAGCTGTGTCCACAGGGAATAGTCACCGGATCCTTCAGTAGATCCAGACAGATCGAACAGCTGATTGTTTCTTGGTCCAGCTGATCTCCTTTCTGCGCCATTTCAGCTCTCAGTGGCAACGATTGTCTGAGTTTCACTTCCTGAGAAGTTGAACAGGTTTTACAGCTCATCACATGTTGGTTACACCCATCTATAACCTGTATATCTGAAGGGGAGGGAACAAGGAAATATGAGCACAGAGTGGAGCTTGTTGTGTTTGACAGAACAGGGAGGAGTTATCAGGACGAGGAGCAGCACTGTGAATTAAAACTGTGTTTCCTCATTTACAGTGAAGTCTCAGTTAAAAGCTGCTCACCATCTGAAAACATTTTTACATTTAGTTGTAAAATACTTGTTGACATGTCAGGGTTTGGTGATACCTCATTTGTTGATTAGTATGAATTGATGAATCTAGAAAGTGGATGTACTTTTGTCTTTTACATTTGATTAATCAACAGACATCACACTCCAGCGTTTTATTTTCATCCTATCAGTACAGTATGAAATCTTTATTGATCATTGTGAAGAAAATGATTCACATTAAAGCATCAAGGTGAAATAAAAGCTGCTTCAAACACACCGTGTTCAACTTGAGCTTCAGTAGCTGTTAACACAAACTAAAATTACTGCAAAATAAACCAGAACGCAGTGAAAACTAAAGTCAAACCTCCAGTCAGTGAGGATCATAATACAAACCACCAATAAAGACTTTAATAATAATCAATAATAAAGGCTTTAATTTCTTTTTTATTTGTTATTTAAAAGATGCAATCCTCAAGTGTGTGTAAAGGTTGGGCTGTCAGAGATGATTCCTCTAAACACAGACAGGATTGTTTACCATAAACCAAAACCAAAAGGAAAGTGAAAGGAATCAAATGAGGAAAAGCAACATATTATAAAATTATACAGGATTTAATATTTTCTAAAGGTGAAAATTAAAGTAAAATACCAAAAACAATTAATACATTAAATATTAACAGCATGCAAAAATATAAAATCAAAATAAGCTACTGTGCTGGAAAAGATTAAAACAAAGCAACAAAACAAGCTTTAACCTCCACTACATCCCTGGTTAGCAGGATGAAGGCGCCCTCTTGTGTCCTGCATCAGTTTTCACATTTCAGTTGTTGACCTGCTGTGATGTTCACTGCAGGAAGACATGTAAAAACTCCACTGAGCCTTTGGCAACTTCAAACAATATCAGTAAAGACAGATTTTAATATATGTAATATCACACTGTGTCAGTTTGTTGACAGAAGTCACATCCTATAACACTGACGCTGCATTCAGGTCACATGGGAAAGATGGGAGAGAAGAGTTTCCAGTCTGCAAATATTATTCACATCAGCTTTCAGGTTGTAAACAGAACTTGTGAATGTGAGATTTGATGCTGCAGGCTGTGATTTCTCTGACTGCTTGATATCTGAGTGACCGGCATAGAAATTCATGTGACCAGATGATGAATAATTATATGTTCAGTTTATAATTTAATTATTTTATGACTGGACTTGATGGAGATTCGTCTTCATCAAACTTCTCTGAACGACACTTAAGAAAACTCTCAAGTACAAACTTCGGAGTGAAAGAGTTTCTGACTGAGTGTGAGCAATAATTAAATTTAATTTAATAATAAATTGAATTAAAATTAAATAATTTTATCAAGTGACATAATCCTACTCACAGCAACATGTAAAAGTCACTTTTACTCAACTGATCACATGATTGATCACATGAAGGAACAGCCAGTCAGAGATATGGATTGACCCGACATCTGCTTTATTGTACATTCTTTAAAAAAACTCTGTACTTTGTGGTGTTTCAGGAGGAAAACTGCCTTAAATAAACTCTCATTTTAGTTTCACATTTTCTCCAGAAGCTTTGAATGAGATCCTGAGATGAAGACAGAAGAAAATACTTTGCTCACTGTTGAAAAAAAAAAACATCTTTATCGAATATTTAAATCTTCAGATTGTTCACACATCCAATCAGTAAAGTCTGTTAAATGACTCTTGTTCAATGATTTCATGTACAGATTCACTTCATCCACACAATCAGTTAGTTTAACCCAGAATGTCAGCTATGTACAAGAACATAATAAATGATTATTATCATGATAATTACAGTTTGATTGTACATTTCTTTATGAATTTACAAAGTGATGAGAACAAAATATCTACCTAGTGAAGGTAAAAGACGTCATCATGAGCAGCGATAGCCTCCATGGATAAAAACACACAGCAAAAAGTGACATTTAAAGAAACTCAAAACATCAACAGAACAACAAATGAAAAGAAAAAAAAGTGTTGATAATCCCAGTTTGATTGACAGCTGATCTCTGTGCAGTTCAGAAACACCACAGCAACGAACTCTCAGAAACAATGGAGACAAAAACATGAAGAATTACAACAGAATCTGACACATGAAGTCTGAAATGACTTCTGTCTATTTGAGTTTACACAACTCAGCTGTGTCTCCATCATAACAAAGCCGAAGTCCAGCATAGAGAGGCTGAGTGAATGTGGTCTGGACTCTGTGGAGGAGAGTCATGGTTTCAGAGACTCTGTAGAAGGACAGAATACCTGCTCTGTGATCCAGGTACACTCCTACTCTGGAGGAACCAGGACCTGAGACGGAAGTTGAGATACTTTTGAACAAAAATGTATAACTGTTAGAGTCACAATATAAAGCCCAAGATTTGTCATTGAATCCAAGTGCACATTCATGCAAGCGTCCATCTCTGCTGATATTCTTGTATGCGACTGCTACATAAACTACTCTCCCTCTCCTCTCCACCTCCCAGTAACAACGTCCAGTCAGACTCTCTCTACTCAGGACCTGCAAATATCTAGTGAATCTGTCTGGATGAGGAGAATATGACTGTTGTTGTCTCATTAGCTCTGCTTTTCTGTTCCCATCAGATAATAACAGCTTCATGTGTGCTGTGTTTGTATCCAGTGTGATTTCACGTGAATATTTTAAGAACTCAGCTCTGGTCTTGGGTTCTGGTTCTGACACTAAAACGTCCTCTTCAGTCACTGTCAGTGAGATGTTTGTCCATTTCTCCCTCAGGATGTCCTGTAGTTGATCTCTGAGCTCTGACACAGCTGCTGTCACATCCTCAAAGTATCTCAGAGGACGGATATTGATGCTGGATGAGTCTGTAGGTTCACTGAGTTGTGACAGTGAGGGGTAGTTGTGTAGAAACTGGTTGTGATCCTCTGTGTGTGAGAGCTGCTTCAGTTCAGCGTCTTTCCTCTTCAGCTCAGTGATCTCCTGCTCCAGCTTCTCCTGAAGCTCTTTGACTCGACTCACTTCAGTTTCCTGCTGGGATCTGATCTGCTGCTTCACATCAGAGCTTCTTTTCTGGATGAGACGGATCAGCTCAGTGAAGATCTTCTCACTGTCCTCCACTGCTTTATCAGCAGAGCGACTGACGGCCTCCACCTCCTGTTGAAGCAGCTTCACATCTTTCTCTCTGTCCTGGATTCTCTGCTGGATTTGTTGTCGACTCACCTCGATCTTTCTCTGCCTCTCAGTCCTTTCTGCTGCAGCTGAGACTGTGTCAGGGCAGAGATAACAGATACTCTGCTGATCAGTATGGCAGAACGTCTTCATCACCTCATCATGACGAGAGCAGATGTTCTCCTGGAGCTTCTCTGAGGGGTCGACCAGCTTGTGTTTTTTAAATTTACTTGATTCAAAGTGAGGCTGAAGATGTTTCTCACAGTAAGAAACGAGACACACCAGACAGGACTTGAGGGCTTTCAGCTTCCTCCCAGTGCAGACATCACAGGCCACATCTTCAGGTCCAGCATAGCAATGATCAGCAGGAGCAGCTTGGAGTCCAGTCTTCTTCAGCTGCTCCACTAAAGCTGCTAACATGGTGTTTTTCATCAGGACAGGCCTCGGTGTGAAGGTCTGTCTGCACTGAGGGCAGCTGTAGATCTTCCTCTGATAATTTCCATCCCAGAAGATTTTAATACAGTTCATGCAGTAGCTGTGTCCACAGGGAATAGTCACCGGATCCTTCAGTAGATCCAGACAGATCGAACAGCTGATTGTTTCTCGGTCCAGTTGAATTCCTTTCTCCGCCATTTCAGCTCTCGGTAGCAACGACTGTCTGAGATTCACTTCCAGAGAAGTTGAACAGGTTTGAGCTCTGATCTGAACAACATGTGTTTCTGCAGTGAATGCAGCCTGACATGTTGGTTAGACCCATCCTCAATCTGTAGATCTGAAGGGGAGGGAACAAGGAAATATGAGCACAGAGTGGAGCTTGTTGTGTTAGAAAGAACAGGGAGGAGTTATCAGGACGAGGAGCAGCACTGTGAATGAAAAGCGTGTTTCCTCATTTACAGTGAAGTCTCAGTTAAAAGCTGCTCACCATCTGAAAACATTTTTACATTTAGTTGTAAAATACTTGTTGACATGTCAGGGTTTGGTGATGCCTCATTTGTTGATTAGTATGAATTGATGAATCTAGAAAGTGGATGTACTTTTGTCTTTTACATTTGATTAATCAACAGACATCACACTCCAGCGTTTTATTTTCATCCTATCAGTACAGTATTAAATCTTTATTGATCATTGTGAAGAAAATGATTCACATTACGGACTGCGGCTCTACAGCACCTTCGTCTCTCTGTGCGAGAAGGAGATGACGGCAGCCGCCGCTTCAGCCGGGACCGGAGCCGAGGTGACGGTGAAACACGGGACGTATGGAAACAGACAAGTGCTGAAGCTCGACACCAACGGACCTTACACACATCTGATGGAGTTCTGAGACATGAAGCTTTGAATTTGTGTCACACATCGGCCTTGTTCCTGGAAGACAGTTTGACATGTCACATTAGGAAAAGCACAGGTGTAAATAATAAAAAAACAATATCAAAATGATATAGAATGTCATGACTGGAATACTTGAATAGAACAAACCATCGTTAATGTTATTAGTAACACCTGCATTTTTCCTACTATGATTAAATGTAATTAGAATAAGTGAAAACAACTGTGTTTGTGTGACAGAATCTTTAATAATGTCTAAATATCTACCATCAGTCTCTGGAGATTATATATCTGTTGGATCCATTTGTAATTAAAAACTGTATTTTGTAAGTTTGAAATATATCACTGTTTCTTTATGATATAAATCTGCTTGTTGAGATTCAAGATTTGAGTTTTGGGTTACCAAGACAACGCTTTAATATCAAGTCAACCCCTGCCGGTGTGGATAAGTCACCGACAGACGGCTGTCCTCTAACTCTGACCTGGGTATCGAACGTAGTTCCCAAAATCTACAGACGCACGACCGTCCTAGCCTTGCTTAGGGAACCAAATTCAGCCTGGCCTCTATAATCACCAGCTGTCATTGAACCACTACCTAGTCAAGTATGTCCTGACAGCTGGGTCACAACGAAGTGTATTGGTGCAAATAGCTGTTGGAGGTTTGAAAGTTCTCCAAGATGGCCTTCTATAAGGACATCTCTGGAGGAGGCCCACTCTGTGTGTCGCCCGGTTTTATAGGGCAGCTTCAGAGCCCTGGCCCTAACAGTTTAGCCAATTAAACCCTTAATTATAAGTCACTCAACCTAGTTCTGCACTGAAATCATACCTCTATAACATGTACAGCAGTGTAATAACCCCAGTCACTAAATCTGAACTATTACCACTCTGTCACTCAATAAACAGCATTAACTATTACCTCTGCAAAATTCTATATAATTTATAATCTAAATAATTTCAAAACTAACGTCAGCCTGTCCCAAAGGAGGCGTCTTTTCTCACCTTAAAGGAACACCAGAGGACCTCAGAGATCAGCACAAGTCAGGAACTTTGGTTGGAGTGTATAAAAATATACAAACCAGTTTTATTTGTTTTTACAAAGCAAGCAATTTAAGAATGCAAAAAGTAAAATACAAAAACGTAGTAAAAACTAAAAGACTAAAGAGAGTCTCCAAGAGATCCCACAAAAGGCCTAAAGGAAAAAGGAGATCCCACAAAAAGAAAAAGGAACCGGACCGCACCCCGAGCCTCTCTTGGCTTTTCATTTTATAAGTATACAACTTCCTCTTATTTGTATTACCACATATCGTCTATCTCCAGGACATCTATCACTTTCATGCTGATGTTACATGACTTTACACAAAATAGTGGCCTTTTCTTTATCTGTCACCTACATGAAACTTTTAAACTTCTTATTCACATGAGATTGAAATCAAGGGATGTCTGCAAGGTGCAGAAACACAGCTCCTCTATCGCCTCAGAATATCTGCTGGTTGCCTAAGTTTTTGTGGTGTTTCTTTGTGTCATATTCATCCTTGAAGGTTCAGTTCTAGTTCAGTACACGTTGCACAAATTGTGTAAATTCCTCAGAAATGATGCAAGACGTTAAACTATGTTTAATTTGTCAGGCTTTTGAGTTCAAAGAAATATAAATCTTCTTGCGATTGTTTTAAACTCATATATTTTTAATGCAGGAGGTGCACAGAACAGTAACAGTAAACCATTTAATGTCTCCTCCAAGCCAGCAGGAGGCGCACAGCTGTGTTTTAGGAGCTGGAAGTGAACAGCACTCAGTCTCAGTTAGTTTGAGTTGAGGAAATTATTTTACTTTTCAACTCTCTCATATCGTCTGTAAATCTAACTGTCACAAACAAACTGAAATAACAGAGAATAGTAAACGGAGCTGGTAAAATTAAAGTGAAGCTCCAGATGCAACCAAGAGAGGAACATGAAATAAATGTAAAGAGCAAAGATTTGCAGATTATAAATGATCCTTCCGACACTTTGCACTTTGAGTTTTTACCCTCAGGGAGACGCTATAGACAAGTAAGAACCACCAAAAACTGTGTACAGCGAGTACTTTCCTCTAAATGTAGTTAGAGTGCTGAATGCATATCCTGCTCAGGATTTCACAAACATCGAGCCGTCTACCGTTTTATTTCATTTTTTACTGTATTTATTTATATATTTATTTATTTATTTTTAAATCATGTTGTTTGTTGACACTGTTTGTCCTCATCAACTGTTCTGTGTTGTTTTTAACACTGTGGTGAAGCCAAAGACGTTTCCACAATCTGACTAATTAACTAACTAACTAACTAACTAACTTACTAACTAATGACTTATAGCACAATGGCACCATTTACCATGATGAATGACAGGATGTATTCTTATTATCATGGTGTTTTTTAATCAGTCTAAAAAAATGTTTTTGACTAAAACTGCAGACAGACTGAGTGGAGGAGCTTTAACCTCCACTACATCCCTGGTTAGCAGGATGAAGGCGCCCTCTTGTGTCGTGCATCAGTTTTCACATTTCAGTTGTTGACCTGCTGTGATGTTCACTGCAGGAAGACATGTAAAAACTCCACTGAGCCTTTGGCAGCTTCAAACAATATCAGTTTAATATCTGTAATATCACACTGTGTCAGTTTGTTGACAGAAGTCACACCCTGTAACACTGACGCTGCATTCAGGTCACATGGGAAAGATGGGAGAGAAGAGTTTCCAGTCTGCAAATATTATTCACATCAGCTTTCAGGTTGTAAACAGAACTTGTGAATGTGAGATTTGATGCTGCAGGCTGTGATTTCTCTGTTGTTCAAATATGAGTCACAAGAAGTTTTAATCAAGTCTGGATTTAAAATTTACAAACTCGTCGTCATCAAACGTCTCTGAACGACATAAGAAAACTCTCAAGTACAAACTTCAGCGTGAAAGAGTTTCTGGCTGAGTGTGAGCAATAAGACACTTTTAACAAGTGACATAATCCTACTCACATCAACGTGGAAAAGTCCCTTTTACTGATCACATGATTGATCACATGAAGGAACAGCCAGTCAGAGATATGGATTGACCCGACATCTGCTGTTAAATGACTCTTGTTCAATGATTTCATGTACAGATTCACTTCATCCACACAATCAGTTAGTTTAACCCAGAATGTCAGCTATGTACTAGAACATAATAAATGATTATTGTCATGATAATTACAGTTTGATTGTACATTTCTTTATGAATTTACAAAGTGATGAGAACAAAATATCTACCTAGTGAAGGTGAAAGACGTCATCATGAGCAGTGATAGCCTCCATGGATAAAAACACACAGCAAAAAGTGACATTTAAAGAAACTGAAAACATCAACAGAACAACAAATGAAAAGAAAAAAAAGTGTTGATAATCCCAGTTTGATTGACAGCTGATCTCTGTGCAGTTCAGAAACACCACAGCATCGAGCTCTCAGAAACAATGGAGACAAAAACATGAAGAATTACAACAGAATCTGACACATGAAGTCTGAAATGACTTCTGTCTATTTGAGTTTACAAAACTCAGCTGTGGTTCCAGAACCAAGCCAAAGTCCAGCATAGAGAGGCTGAGTGAATGTGGTCTGGACTCTGTGGAGGAGAGTCATGGTTTCAGAGACTCTGTAGAAGGACAGAATACCTGCTCTGTGATCCAGGTACACTCCTACTCTGGAGGAACCAGGACCTGAGACGGGAGTTGAGATACTGTTGAACAAAAATGTATAACTGTTAGTGTCATAATATAAAGCCCAAGATTTGTCATTGAATCCAAATATACATTCATATGAGCTTCCTGCTCTGCTGATATTCTTGTATGCGACTGCTACATGAACTTCTCTCCCTCTCCACTCCACCTCCCAGTAACAACGTCCAGTCAGACTCTCTCTACTCAGGACCTGCCAATAATCAGTGAATCTGTCTGGGTGACTATAATAAGACTGTTGTTGTCTCGTTAGCTCTGCTCTTCTGTTCCCCTCAGATAATAACAGATATGTGTATGCTGTGTTTGGATCCAGTGTGATTTCACGTGAATATTTTAAGAACTCAGCTCTGGTCTTGGGTTCTGTTTCTGACACTAAAACGTCCACTTCAGTCACTGTCAGTGAGATGTTTGTCCATTTCTCCCTCAGGATGTCCTGTAGTTGATCTCTGAGCTCTGACACAGCTGCTGTCACATCCTCAAAGTATCTCAGAGGACGGATATTGATGCTGGATGAGTCTGTAGATGCACTGAGTTGTGACAGTGAGGGGTAGTTGTGTAGAAACTGGTTGTGATCCTCTGTGTGTGAGAGCTGCTTCAGTTCAGCGTCTTTCCTCTTCAGCTCAGTGATCTCCTGCTCCAGCTTCTCCTGAAGCTCTTTGACTCGACTCACTTCAGCGTCCTGCTGGGATCTGATCTGCTGCTTCACATCAGAGCTTCTTTTCTGGATGAGACGGATCAGCTCAGTGAAGATCTTCTCACTGTCCTCCACTGCTTTATCAGCAGAGCGACTGACGGCCTTCACCTCCTGTTGATGCAGCCTCACATCTTTCTCTCTGTCCTGGATTCTCTGCTGGATTTGTTGTCGACTCACCTCGAGCTCTCTCTGCCTCTCAGTCCTTTCTGCTGCAGCTGAGACTGTGTCGTGGCCTTTATGTTCATCCACAGGGCAGAGATAACAGATACTCTGCTGATCAGTACGGCAGAACATCTTCATCACCTCATCATGACGAGAGCAGATGTTCTCCTGGAGCTTCTCTGAGGGGTCGACCAGCTTGTGTTTTTTAAATTTACTTGATTCAAAGTGAGGCTGAAGATGTTTCTCGCAGTAAGAGACGAGACACACCAGACAGGACTTGAGGGCTTTCAGCTTCCTCCCAGTGCAGACATCACAGGCCACATCTTCAGGTCCAGCATAGCAGTGATCAGCAGGAGCAGCTTGAAGTCCAGACTTCTTCAGCTGCTCCACTAAATCTGCTAACATGGTGTTTTTCATCAAGACAGGCCTTGGTGTGAAGGTCTGTCTGCACTGAGGGCAGCTGTAGATCTTCCTCTGATCCTCTCCATTCCAGAAGCCTTTAATACAGCTCATGCAGTAGCTGTGTCCACAGGGAATAGTCACCGGATCCTTCAGTAGATCCAGACAGATCGAACAGCTGATTGTTTCTTGGTCCAGCTGATCTCCTTTCTGCGCCATTTCAGCTCTCAGTGGCAACGACTGTCTGAGTTTCACTTCCTGTGAAGTTGAACCGGATTGACAGGTCTTGTACTGCGTCACATGTTGTTTACACCCATCTATAAACTGTAGATGAAGGGGAGGGAACAAGGAAATAAGATGTTAATGGCATGTCAAGGTTTGGTGATGTCTCCATATTTGTTTAACTCTTCTTTAAAATCAGATCAGTTTTTATTCATTTGTTTAAAACAGTTGACTGACAACAGGGAGTTATTACACTAAAGTGTGATAAAATCATTTAATGGCTGTATCATCATTTTCTCACATATTTAATAAACTTCTTTGAAGCATTTTTGATTGTGTTTGAAATAAAAGCAGATAAAAACAGAGAGCTAATCTTATCCAGCAACACTCTGCTGATAAATATCAACCTTTGACAGTCACATGATCCTCTGTAGAAACTGTCAGCAGCAGCAGTGGAAGAAATATTCAGATCCTTTACTGTTGTAAAAGTACCAATACAGCAATGTAGAAATACTCCATTACAAGTAAAAGTCCTGCATGAATTCTACTACAGTAAAAGTACACATGTATTATGAGCTTGATGTAGTTAAAGTATTGCAGTAAAAGTAGTGGTTTGGTCCCTCTGACTGATATATTATTATATATGACATCATTAGATTATTAATACTGAAGCATCAGTGTGTAAGCAGCAGTGTTGGGGATGTTACTCAAAAAATGTAATTTATTACACATTATTTGTTACTTTTACAAAAGCAATGCATTACTTTACCTAATTATTCCCTGTCAAAGGTAATTAATTACACTACTCGTTACATTACTTTTGCATTACTGCGATACAACGCCCGAGATGCATTGTCGTGTAATTGTCAGTTACCAATATAACGTTAAACCTTACATATGCCCAAATCCCTTCTTAATAAGGAGGACACACAAAAGATTTACGCAATTTCATAAAGTAATTCCACAATGCTGACAGTAAATTTGGTGAAAACCAACCCAAAGAGCAAGAACACGGCTCAACTGCATGTCTGAATGAAGCTGGGCTTTATATATCAATCAATCAAAACTATATCAACATATAAAACTATAAAGAGACTGACCTTCCTAACACTGCCTTTTACAAATATTAATTGGCTCAAAATAATATATCAATAAATAAAATAAGAGACTGGCCTTCCTAACACCATTAGATGACTTAAAAGGAAAAAAAACTGCATTTAACGGGCCGAACACACTCAGACAAACTCACTCGTGTCACTCACTCATTAAGTCATGGCTTTATAGTAGACTAGACCAGTTTGTTTGACGTGTTTATCACTAAAGCAGTGGTTCTTCGTCATGAGGAGGAGTCTCTCAAATCGTTTGTCAGACAACCTGTTTCTCCTTGGATTCAGCACAAGACTGCCCGGGCTGAAGAGCCTCTCCACGGCCGCACTAGACGGCGTCGCTGTGTTGAATTTCATGGATTATAGTCTTTATTGTAGGGAAACAGTTCAGGATCTCCATTTCTGACCCCAACTTCAAATATTTTATGACTTCAATGTCAGGAAGCTGTATCCTCCTCATCGAAAGCAAAGGGTCTGTTGCTTAAGCGTTGCATCCTGGTCATTGCGGTGGAAAGTGCGACGCTCGGTAGTCAGCAGTGTCCTCAGGGCCTCTCTCCTCTCTTCTTCTCTCAGCCACCGAGCTTTAAACTTCAGCAATGTGACAGCAGCAAGGAGAGCATCTTTGTTGTCCAACACGGACACAAATCGTGTCTTGATGGTCTGCGATATAGAAATATTGGATAAGGTCGGATATGTACATTTCAACTTGCGCTGTAAGATTGCTATAGACTCAAGTCAAGGTGACTTAATCTAAAACCAGTGCAGACTGCTTAGATGCAGGGTGACTGTATGAAGGCCTACTCTCATATTTATCATCCATATGTATTTTTGACTGAAGCAGCATATCTCCATATCACAGCGCTGCACATTTAGGCTAATCATAATCAGTGGAAAGTTACTAAGCACATTCACTACTGTACTTTATTGTACTTAAGTCCAATTTTAAGGTACTTTACTTGAGTATTTTCATTTGATGCTACTTTATATTTCCAATCCACTATATTTCAGAGGGAAATATTGTATTTTCTACTCTACTAGCCTACATTTATTTGACAGCTTTAATTACTTTTCAGATTAAAATTGTACATAAAATAAGATAATGATGATCTTATAAATTACACTGTATTATTAAAGATTAAACCAGTGGTTCCCAAACTTTTTGGCTTACAAAAAAACCAGTGTAGTTGTGTCTCTTGTCATATTTCAGATGTCTTTGAGTTGTTTGTAGTTAAACCAAAGAGACATTTGCCCTCACATGGTTTCAAATAATAAATAACTGTAAATAAATAACTGTAATAAAGGTTTAAAGACAGGCGCAGAGGAGAGAGAGAGCCATACCCTTACAACATTCACTGGACAATCAGATGCACAGCCTCATTCTTTCACAGCTTAATTTAGGGTGAAATTTAGAATATTGAGATATTGCTTCTGGGTGGAAACTGAATGTATTGCTAGTAGATTGATTAACTCAGTGCGAATTTCATGTGAGTTAGGGAGAGATTGTGACCTAAATCTGTGGCTTCACACAAAAAGAAAGAAAGAAAGAAACAAACAAAAACATGCATATCAAAACAGGAGGAGGAAGCGGTGCATGGTTCTGATGGCTCATGCAACAAGTGCTCTTTAGTAGGGCAGGTGAAAACACACCAAAAAACAGAATTCAGGAAGTCTCGCTGAATATTAGTCCTTAAGTGGCACTGACCATGCATTAGGGTTTCAGATTTCAAATCATGCTATAGGCTTACCTGTACTATGGCATCGGGCATACTTCCAACATCAGAATTTCCAATGTTGGTAGGAGGCTGCCATAGTAGCAGTTATCTTCACCTTGCAATATGTCCAACGCCACAGTGAGTGGTTTCATGACTGTGCAGTATTCCTTAAGGAATTGATACTCCCATTCAGTGATGGCTTTAACACCCACATCCACTTTCACATCCAAACTTGATCAAATGAGTTCTTACTATTTTCCAGTTTTTTAGGCCTGTATAACAAAGACTTTATCAACTAAATGCACAAAGGAAATCTTGTTTGTTAAAAGTAACAAGTGATAGAAAACTCTGCTCTGTGACAAAGCTGCTTTAGTGAAGAAAGCTGAAAGTACAGAGACTGACTGACAAACGTTTGTCTGCTCTGAACATGAACTCTGTACTTTGTGGTGTTTCAGGAGGAAAACTGCCTCAAATAAACTCTCATTTTAGTTTCACATTTTCTTCAGAAGCTTTGAATGAGATCCTGAGATGAAGACAGAAGAAAATACTTTGCTTACTGTTGATAAAAAAAATCTTTATTGATTATGTAAATCTTCAGATTGTTCACACATCCAATCAGTAAAGTCTGTTAAATGACTCTTGTTCAATGATTTCATGCACAGATTCACTTCATCCACACAATCAGTTAGTTTAACCCAGAATGTCAGCTATGTACAAGAACATAATAAATGATTATTATCATGATAATTACAGTTTGATTGTACATTTCTTTATGAATTTACAAAGTGATGAGAACAAAATATCTACCTAGTGAAGGTAAAAGACGTCATCACGAGCAGTGATAGCCTCCATGGATAAAAACACAGCAAAAAGTGACGTTTAAAGAAACTCAAAATATCAACAGAACAACAAATGAAAAGAAAAAAAGTGTTGATAATCCCAGTTTGATTGACAGCTGATCTCTGTGCAGTTCAGAAACACCACAGCATCGAGCTCTCAGAAACAATGGAGACAAAAACATGAAGAATTACAACAGAATCTGACACATGAAGTCTGAAATGACTTCTGTCTATTTGAGTTTACACAACTCAGCTGTGACTCCATAATAATCAATCCAAAATCCAGCATAGAGAGGCTGAGTGAATGTGGTCTGGACTCTGTGGAGGAGAGTCATGGTTTCAGAGACTCTGTAGAAGGACAGAATACCTGCTCTGTGATCCAGGTACACTCCTACTCTGGAGGAACCAGGACCTGAGACGCGAGTTGAGATACTGTTGAACCAAAATTTATAACTGTTAGTGTCACAATATAACATCCAAGATTTGTCATTGAATCCAAATGCACATTCATTCAAGCCTCCTGTTCTGTGGATATTCTTGTATGCAACTGCTACACAAACTCCCTCCCCTCTCCACTCCACCTCCCAGTAACAACGTCCAGTCAGACTCTCTCTACTCAGGACCTGAGTCCAATCAGTGAATCTATCTGGGTGACTAGAATAAGACTGTTGTTGTCTCGTTAGCTCTGCTTTTCTGTTCCCCTCAGATAATAACAGCTCTGTGTTTGCTGTGTTTGTATCCAGTGTGATTTCACATGAATATTTTAAGAACTCAGCTCTGGTCTTGGGTTCTGCTTCTGACAGTAAAACGTCCACTTCAGTCCCTGTCAGTGAGATGTTTGTCCATTTCTCCCTCAGGATGTCCTGTAGTTGATCTCTGAGCTCTGACACAGCTGCTGTCACATCCTCAAAGTATCTCAGAGGACGGATATTGATGCTGGATGAGTATGTAGATGCACTGAGTTGTGACAGTGAGGGGTAGTTGTGTAGAAACTGGATGTGATCCTCTGTGTGTGAGAGCTGCTTCAGTTCAGCGTCTTTCCTCTTCAGCTCAGTGATCTCCTGCTCCAGCTTCTCCTGAAGCTCTTTGACTCGACTCACTTCAGTTGCCTGCTGGGATCTGATCTGCTGCTTCACATCAGAGCTTCTTTTCTGGAGGAGGCGGATCAGCTCAGTGAAGATCTTCTCACTGTCCTTCACTGCTTTATCAGCAGAGCGACTGACGGCCTTCACCTCCTGTTGAAGCAGCTTCACATCTTTCTGTCTGTCCTGGATTCTCTGCTGGATTTGTTGTCGACTCACCTCGATCTCTCTCTGCCTCTCAGTCCTTTCTGCTGCAGCTGAGACTGTGTCATGGCCTTTATGTTCCTCCACAGAGCAGAGATAACAGATACTCTGCTGATCAGTACGGCAGAACATCTTCATCACCTCATCATGATGAGAGCAGATGTTCTCCTGGAGCTTATCCGAGGGGTCGACCAGCTTGTGTTTTTTAAATTTACTTGATTCAAAGTGAGGTTGAAGGTGTTTCTCACAGTAAGAGACGAGACACACCAGACAGGACTTGAGGGCTTTCAGCTTCCTCCCAGTGCAGACATCACAGGCCACATCTTCAGGTCCAGCATAGCAGTGATCAGCAGGAGCAGCTTGGAGTCCAGTCTTCTTCAGCTGCTCCACTAAAGCTGCTAACATGGTGTTTTTCATCAGGACAGGCCTCGGTGTGAAGGTCTGTCTACACTGAGGGCAGCTGTAGATCTTCCTCTCATCCTCTTCATTCCAGTGTGTTTTAACACAGCTCATGCAGTAGCTGTGTCCACAGGGAATAGTCACCGGATCCTTCAGTAGATCCAGACAGATCGAACAGCTGATTGCTTCTCGGTCCAGCTGAACTCCTTTCTGCGCCATTTCAGCTCTCAGTGGCAACGACTGTCTGAGTTTCACTTACTGAGAAGTTGAACAGGGTTGACAGCTCTTGTATTACATCACATGTTGTTTACACCCATCTATAAACTGTAGATCTGATGGGGCGGGAACAAGGAAATAAGATGTTAATGGCATGTCAGAGTTTGGCGATGCCTGCATATTTTTCTAACTCTTCCTTAAAATCAGATCCGTTTCTATTCATTGGTTAAAAACAGCTGACTAACAACAGGGAGTTATTACACTAAAGTGTGATAAAATCATTTAATGGCTGTATCATCATTTTCTCACATATTTAATAACCTTCTTTGAAGCATTTTTGATTGTGTTTGAAATAAAAGCAGATAAAACCAGAGAGTTCGTCTTATCCAGCAACACTCTGCTGATGAATGTCGACCTTCGACAGTCACATGATCCTCTGTAGAAACTGTCAGCAGCAGCAGTGGAAGAAGTACTCAGATCCTTTACTGCAGTAAAAGTACCAATACAGCAATGTAAAAATACTACATTACAAGTAAAGGTCCTGCATGAAAAAGCTTAATACAGTAAAAGTACTATGAGCTTGATGTAGTTAAAGTATTGCAGTAAAAGTAGTGGTTTGGTCCCTCTGACTGATATATTATTATATATGACATCATTAGATTATTAATAGTGAAGCATCAGTGTTAGAGCAGCATGTTACTGTTGTAGCTGCTGGAGGTGGAGCTAGTTTACACTACTTTATATACAGTTAGCTAGTTTAGTCCAGTGGTTCCCAACCTAGGGGTCGGGCCCCTCCAAAGGGTCAGCAGATAAATCTGAGGGGTCGTGAGATGATTAATGGGAGAGGAAAGAAGAAAAAACAAAGTTCTGATACACAAATCTGTTTTCAGTTTTTGGACTTTTTCTCTAATCTTTGATTTTTGCTGAAATATTGGATCATTTGAACATTTATTGTAATGAAAGCATGTGAGAAGTTTAGAGGGAAAAATCACTATTTGGTGGAGCTGTTAACAACTCATAGACATGTGAAATGTGACCCCGACTACACACTGCTTTTTGTAAGACGTCAAAAGACAAAAAGGTTGGAAACCACTGGTTTCATCTTTAACAATGTGTTGTATTTTAAAAGCTTGTTATATTATCCATTGTGTCAAATCTTCATCTGAAAAGTAACTAAAGCTGTCAAATAAATGTAGTGGAGTAGAAAGTACAATATTTCCCTCTGAAATGTAGTGAAGTGGAAGTATAAAGTAGCATCACATGGAAATACTCTAGTAAAGTACAAGTACTTCTAAACTGTACTAAAGTACATTACTTGAGTAAATGTATTTAGTTAAATTCCAGCACTGATCAGTAGTTTTAAATATCTGGGAGCTGTGAGTGATGGACACTTTATCTAAACAAAAAACACGACTATATTTATGTAGGAATTTGTGCAGTCAAATATCTTTACTATTTTATGGGGGAATTATGAGTCATTATTGTGCACAGCTCCAATATGAAATTATTCGTCCAGCGACATAACTCGTATTAGAGTAAGTATAATAATGGCGAAATAGTCCTCCTTGTTGGCCACAAAAGAGAGGTAATTTAGAATTATGATTGTTATAAATCTTAATTATGATTTTGCAAAGGTTAAGTGAATGACATGCAAGCACAAGAAAACACCAACAAGTTCACTTTAGTTACATACACATTCATTACTAATACTACGCCTACAAGTACTAAACACTACAACTTTTACAGACAAGACACAACAGGAAAAGGGAAACTAGTACACAAGTCTATGGCTAGTGAATGATTTTCAGGACGCAACAAAACTTCTTCACACCCAAACTTGATCAAATGAATTCTTACAATTTTCCAGTTTTTTAGGCCTGTATAACAAAGACTTCATCAACTAAATGCACAAAGTAAATCTTGTTTGTTAAAAGCCACAAGTGATAGAAAATTCTGCTCTTTTCTCTGTGACAAAGCTGCTTTAGTGAAGAAAGCTGAAAGTACAGAGACTGACTGACAAACGTTTGTCTGCTCTGAACATGAACTCTGTACTTTGTGGTGTTTCAGGAGGAAATCTGCCTCAAATAAACTCTCATTTTAGTTTCACATTTTCTCCAGAAGCTTTGAATGACATCCTGAGATGAAGACAGAAGAAAATACTTTGTTCACTGTTGAAAAAAAAAACATCTTTATTGATTATGTAAAGCTTTGATTGTCTACACATCCAATCAGTAAAGTCTGTTAAATGACTCTTGTTCAATGATTTCCATGCACAGATTCACTTCATCCACACAATCAGTTAGTTTAACCCAGAATATCAGCTATGTACAAGAACATAATAAATGATTATTATCATGATAATTACAGTTTGAGTGTACATTTCTTTATGAATTTACAAAGTGATGAGAACAAAATATTTACCTAGTGAAGGTAAAATACGTCATCATGAGCAGTGATAGCCTCCATGGATAAAAACACACAGCAAAAAGTGACATTTAAAGAAACTCAAAACATCAACAGAACAACAAATGAAAAGAAAAAAAAGTGTTGATAATCCCAGTTTGATTGACAGCTGATCTCTGTGCAGTTCAGAAACACCACAGCAACGAGCTCTCAGAAACAATGGAGACAAAAACATGAAGAATTACAACAGAATCTGACACATGAAGTCTGAAATGACTTCTGTCTATTTCAGTTTACACAATTCAGCTGTGACTCCATAATAAGGCCACAGTCCGGCATAGAGAGGCTGAGTGAATGTGGTCTGGACTCTGTGGAGGAGAGTCATGGTTTCAGAGATGCTGTAGAAGGACAGAATACCTGCACTGTGATCCAGGTACACTCCTACTCTGGAGGAACCAGGACCTGAGACGGGAGTTTTGATTTTGTTGAACAAAAATGTATAACTGTTAGTGTCACAATCTAACATCCAAGATTTGTCATTGAGTCCAAATGCACATTCATACGAGTCTCCTGCTCTGCTGATATTCTTGTATGCGACTGCTACACAAACTCCTCTCCCTCTCCACTCCACCTCCCAGTAACAACGTCCAGTCAGACTCTCTCCACTCAGGACCTGAGAATAATTAGTGAATCTGTCTGGATGACGAGAATAAGACTGTTGTTGACACGTTAGCTCTGCTTTTCTGTTCCCATCAGATAATAACAGCTGTGTGTTTGCTGTGTTTGGATCCAGTGTGATTTCACGTGAATATTTTAAGAATCCAGCTCTGGTCTTGGGTTCTGCTTCTGACAGTAAAACGTCCACTTCAGTCACTGTCAGTGAGATGTTTGTCCATTTCTCCCTCAGGATGTCCTGTAGTTGATCTCTGAGCTCTGACACAGCTGCTGTCACATCCTCAAAGTAGCTCAGAGGACGGATATTGATGCTGGATGAGTCTGTAGATGCACTGAGTTGTGACAGTGAGGGGTAGTTGTGTAGAAACTGGTTGTGATCCTCTGTGTGTGAGAGCTGCTTCAGTTCAGCGTCTTTCCTCTTCAGCTCAGTGATCTCCTGCTCCAGCTTCTCCTGAAGCTCTTTGACTCGACTCACTTCAGTTTCCTGCTGGGATCTGATCTGCTGCTTCACATCAGAGCTTCTTTTCTGGAGGAGACGGATCAGCTCAGTGAAGATCTTCCCACTGTCCTTCACTGCTTTATTAGCAGAGCGATTGATAGCAGTCATGTCCTGTTGAAGCAGCTTCACATCTTTCTCTCTGTCCTGGATTCTCTGCTGGATTTGTTGTCGACTCACCTCGAGCTCTCTCTGCCTCTCAGTCCTTTCTGCTGCAGCTGAGACTGTGTCGTGGCCTTTATGTTCATCCAGAGAGCAGAGATAACAGATACTCTGCTGATCAGTACGGCAGAACATCTTCATCACCTCATCATGACGAGAGCAGATGTTCTCCTGGAGCTTCTCCGAGGGGTCGACCAGCTTGTGTTTTTTAAATTTACTTGACTCAAAGTGAGGTTGAAGGTGTTTCTCACAGTAAGAGACAAGACACTGCAGACAGGACTTGAGGGCTTTCAGCTTCCTCCCAGTGCAGACATCACAGGCCACATCTTCAGGTCCAGCATAGTAGTGATCAACAGGAGCAGCTTGGAGTCCAGTCTTCTTCAGCTTCTCCACTAAATCTGCTAACATGGTGTTTTTCATCAGGACAGGCCTCGGTGTGAAGGTGTGTCTGCACTGAGGGCAGCTGTAGCTCTTCCTCTGATCCTCTCCATCCCAGAAGCTTTTAATACAGCTCATGCAGTGACTGTGTCCACAGGGAATAGTCACCGGATCCTTCAGTACATCCAGACAGATTGAACAGCTGATTGTTTCTCGGTCCAGCTGAACTCCTTTCTGCGCCATTTCAGCTCTCAGTGGCAACGACTGTCTAAGTTTCACTTTCTCAGAAGGTGAAACAAGTTTGAGCTCTGATCTGAACAACATGTGTTCCTGCAGTGAATGCAGCCTGACAGCTCTTGTACTGCTGTACATGTTGGTTACACCCATCTATAAACTGTAGATCTGAAGGGGAGGGAACAAGGAAATATGAGCACAGAGTGGAGCTTGTTGTGTTTGAAAGAACAGGGAGGAGTTATCAGGACGAGGAGCAGCACTGTGAATTAAAACTGTGTTTCCTCATTTACAGTGAAGTCTCAGTTAAAACCTGCTCACCATCTGACAATATTTTTGCATTTAACTGTAAAATACTTGTTTGCATGTCAGGGTGTAATGATGCCTCTATATTTCTCTAACTCTTCCTTAAAATCAGATTAATTTCTATTCATTGGTTAAAAGCAATTGACTGACAACAGGGAGTTATTACACTAAAATGTGATAAAATCATTTAATGGCTGTATCATCATTTTCTCGCATATTTAATAAACTTCTTTGAAGCATTTTTGACTGTTTTTGAAATAAAAGCAGGTAAAACCAGAGAGTTCATGTTATCCAGCAACACTCTGCTGATAAATGTCGACCTTTGACAGTCACATGATCCTCTGTAGAAACTGTCAGCAGCAGCAGTGGAAGAAGTATTCAGATCCTTTACTGTTGTAAAAGTACCAATACAGCAATGTAAAAATACTCCATTACAAGTAAAAGTCCTGCATTAAAAATCCTACTACAGTAAAAGTACATAAGTATTATGAGCTTGATGTAGTTAAAGTAGTGCGGTAAAAGTAGTGGTTTGGTCCCTCTGACTGATATATTATTACATGAATGAAGCAGATCAGCTGATGGAGCTCATTTGTTGATTAGTATGAATTGATGAATCTAGAAAGTGGATGTACTTTTGTTTCTTTACGTTTGATTAATATCATCCTTTTAGTTTTGTCACAATAATCAACAGAAATCACACTCCAGGATTTAATTTTCATCCTATCAGTACAGTATTAAAGCGTTATTGATCATTGTGTAGAAAATTATTCATGCAAAATAAACCAATACAATGAAAACTAAAGTCAAATGTCCAGTCAGCGAGGATCATAATCCAAACCACCAATAAAGACTTTAATAATAATCACTAATAAAGGCTTTCATTTCAGCTTTTTTATTTAAAAGATGCAATCCTCAAGAGTCTGTAAAGGTTGGGCTGTCAGAGATGATTCCTCTAAACACAGACAAGCTGCCATTTTATCTCCGGTGGTGTTTTCTTTGAATACAAAGAGTTTAAAATCCACAGACTCACACTTAAACTGACTAAAGTCTGTTGACAATACGGCACTGGTGGGTTTGTAGAGTTAGTGAGGAAAGTATAGAAAATTTGTACAGACATGACCAAAAATATTGGTACTTTTCCACCTTTTTTGAAGAAAACTAATTTTTTTCTGTATTAAGTTGAAACTGACAGAAGTATTTGGTGTCAATCATTCTTTATTTCACATTGAATATAACTGAAACTTTGCTTTTGAAGTACAACATAACGATTAACATAAGATTATTTAATACAATAAAACCAATGAAAATGTCATGGCCAAAATGAAGGTGGAAGAAGGCTGTTCATTTTATATACTCGATATGTGGCTCAAATGTAAGGGATGGATCAAATACTATTCCCAAATTCTTGATTGTATGGGTCTGAGAAATTGTGCAACCATCAAGATTCATTTTTAAGTCTGTAAAAATGAATCTAGCTGGACCAACAAGCAGCATTTCAGTCTTGTGTACATTCAAATGAAGGAAATTATTGCACATCCAGTGATGGACTTCTGACAAACATGTCTCTAATTTAACCAGCTGGGAGGAGTCACTGAATGTTACAGGAAGAGAGATTTGTGTGTCATCGGCGTAGCAGTGATACATTATGTTGTGTTTTTTGAAAATGTGACCCAAGGGCAGCAAGTAAACACAGAACAAAAGTGGACCGAGTACTGATCCCTGTGGGACACCGTGTTTGATCTTAGAGCAGGAAGACATAGTGTTATTGTATGTGATGCTTTGTGTGCTATTACTCAAGTATGAACCAAACCAAGAAAGTGCCAGACCCTTGAGGCCTACAAGGTTCTCAAGACATTGTAGGAGGGTGTCATGGTCCACGGTTTCAAAGGAAGCACTTAAATCGAGTAACAGCAAGACAGATAAGAGATCTGAGTCCATTGCAATTAATAGATCGTTAGTTACCTTGGTCTGTGCAGATTTGGTAGTGTTTGGGTCTGAAAACCGGACTGAAACTCATCAAGAAGGTTATTACTGGATAGATGTGCAATGAGTTGACTACCAACCTCCTTTTCTTATAATTTGGACATGAATGGGAAGTTTGAAATCGGCCTAAAATTGTTAAGGGTTTGTGAGTCAAGGTTAGGTCTTTTTAATAGTGGAGTAACCATAGCTGTTTTAAAAACAGTGGTAACGATACCAGAACTGAGTGACTTTTTGAAAATGTCAAGAAGAGGGCTTACAATCACAGTGAACATGTCTTTAATGAGGTTACCAGGGATGGGATCCAGAAACACATGTTGTTGGTTTGGAGCTAGTAACAATTGGAGAGAGGGTGTTTGAATCAACTAGATCAAACTGAAAAAGGTGGCTGATGGTTCAGAAATCAGTATGAGAAGGAAGTAGATGGTGAGAGGGATCAGAGGAGAGGGACACTGCCTTACCAGTAATATCATTCCTGATTTGCTCAATCTTTTCAATGAAAAAGTTATTAAAACCCTTGGCTGTAAAGCAGGAAGCAGTATGGGTGGGGTTGTTTTAGTGAGCTTATCCATAGTGTTGAATAGGTATCTGGGGTTATGTTTGATTTTAGATTAGAGTAAGCTTGCATTAGGGCATATTTGTATTTAAGCAGTGATTCATTCGAGGCCTGGCAAAACACTTCTAATGTTGTATTGGGCCATTTTTTCTCCAGGTTTCTACATGACTGTTTGAGTGCCCAGGTGGAATCATTGAACCATGGGGTTCAGTGGGGTGATGAACGTTTTCCAGCGCACCTATTAAGGTGCTATTGAATTTATTTGTTAAGATGTCCAGAGAGCCATGGTAGTTATTCAGTTTTGTGAGACCATCGGGTAGGGATGATTCTAGAGCTGCCCTGGCTGATTTATTAATAATGCAACTCTTTTTAGGGGGGGCGCAGAGATATTGAGAAATGGGCGGCATATGAACATTAAATTGAATCAGAGAGTGATCAGATAATGATGGAGCCAAGGAGGAGACTGAAAGATCAGTGACACACAGAGGAAAAGTTAATCGATGGTGTGGCTGCTGTGGTGCATTGGTTCAGATTGAAAACATCTGTGATACTTATTAAAATACAATAGTCTCCTTAAAGTATCACTACATATCAATTATTTCTTACAACTTCTAAAGGGTAACAATAATTTTGTCCGGGCTAATTTAGAATGTCTTTGTAGAATAAGCATGAATTCATTATTTTCACAACATTTTTGTTTTGTTCCACTGCAAACCAAACATAGGCATGCATTAATAATAAAATATATTTCAATTTCAGCACTGTTCAGAGCAAATGGTGCGTTGTTTTAGTAAAATACAATTCAATTCAGTCACAAACAAACTGAAATAACAGTGAATAGTAAACAGAGCTGGTAAAATTAAAGTGAAGCTCTAGATGCAACCAAGAGAGGAACATGAAATAAATGTAAAGAGTAAAGATTTGCAGATTATAAATGATCCTTCCGACTCTTTGCACTTTGAGTTTTTACCCTCAGGGAGACGCTATAGACAAGTAAGAGCCACCAAAAACTGTGTACAGCGAGTACTTTCCTCCAAATGCAGTTAGAGTGCTGAATGCATATCCTGCTCAGGATTTCACAAACATCGAGCCGTCTACCGTTTTATTTCATTTTTACTGTATTTATTTATATATATTTTTTTAAATCATGTTGTTTGTTGACAACACAGAACGCTATCAGCTGTTCTGTGTTGTTTTTAACAGTGTGGTGAAGCCAAAGACGTTTCCACAATCTGACTAACTAAATAACTAACTAACTAACTAACTAACTAACTAATGACTTATAGCACTTTGACACCATTTACCATGATGAATGACAGGATACATTCTTATTATCATGGTGTTTTTTAATCTGTCTAAAAACATGTTTTTGACTAAAACTGCAGACAGACTGAGTGGAGGAGCTTTAACCTCCACTACATCCCTGGTTAGTAGGATGAAGGCGCCCTCTTGTGTCGTGCATCAGTTTTCACATTTCAGTTGTTGACCTGCTGTGATGTTCACTGCAGGAAGACATGTAAAAACTCCACTGAGCCTTTGGCAGCTTCAAACAATATCAGTTTAATATATGTAATATCACACTGTGTCAGTTTGTTGACAGAAGTCACACCCTGTAACACTGACGCTGCATTCAGGTCACATGGGAAAGATGGGAGAGAAGAGTTTCCAGTCTGCAAATATTATTCACATCAGCTTTCAGCTTGTAAACAGAACTTGTGAATGTGAGATTTGATGCTGCAGGCTGTGATTTCTCTGACTTCTTGAAATCTGAGTGACGACCATAGAAATACATGTGACCAGATGTGAATAATTATATGTTCAGTTTATAATTCAATCATTTGATGACTGGACATGATGGAGTCCACATGTGTTTAATTTAGTGTTGATGCTCAAAAATGAGTTTTTTAGTAAATGCTGTAACACTTAGTGTTTGAGTGACGACTGAGAAAACTTCACCAAACATCTATTATGGCGTCTTCACGGCTTCAAACTGGAGTGAACATGTTGTTTCCTTCTGATGTTTATTACGATTGAACTGAACTCAGCGTCTCATATGTGCAGAGTTTTGATCAAATGATTCCTGAATGACTTCTGCAGTAGAAAAGGTGGAGTAATGTTACCTGTGATGGTGCAATAAATCAATCACAGCTGTCAGGAAACTAATCACCACTGTTTTAGATGCATTTCTTTGTTGTCAATTAATATAAATGACAAAAAACTCTTCAGCACAGCAGCAGTTTGTGGACTGAGAGATTAAACCTCGAACAAAATCAGTCACAAGAAATTTTAATCAAGTCTGGATTTAAACTTTACAAACTCGTCTTCATCTCTGAATGACACTTGAGAAAACTTAAGTACAAACTTGAGAACTAACTTCAACTAAATGCACAAAGAAAGTCTTGTTTGTTGAAAGCAACAAGTGATAGAAAACTCTGCTCTTTTCTCTGTGACAAAGCTGCTTTAGTGAAGAAAGCTGAAAGTACAGAGACTGACTGACAAACGTTTGTTTGCTCTGAACATGAACTCTGTACTTTGTGGTGTTTCAGGAGGAAAAATGCCTCAAATAAACTCTCATTTTAGTTTCACATTTTCTCTAGAAGCTTTGAATGAGATCCTGAGATGAAGACAGAAGAAAATACTTTGCTCTCTGTTGAAAAAAAAAAATTTTATTGATTATGTAAAGCTTCAGATTGTTCACACATCCAATCAGTAAAGTCTGTTAAATGACTCTTGTTCAATGATTTCATGTACAGATTCACTTCATCCACACAATCAGTTAGTTTAACCCAGAATGTCAGCTATGTACTAGAACATAATAAATGATTATTGTCATGATAATTACAGTTTTATTGAACATTTCTTTATGAATTTACAAAGTGATGAGAACAAAATATCTACCTAGTGAAGGTAAAAGACGTCATCACGAGCAGTGATAGCCTCCATGGATAAAAACACACAGCAAAAAGTGACATTTAAAGAAACTGAAAACATCAACAGAACAACAAATGAAAAGAAAAAAAGTGTTGATAATCCCAGTTTGATCGACAGCTGATCTCTGTGCAGTTCAGAAACACCACAGCAACGAGCTCTCAGAAACAATGGAGACAAAAACATGAAGATTTACAACAGAATCTGACACATGAAGTCTGAAATGACTTCTGTCTATTTCAGTTTACACAACTCAGCTGTGACTCCATAATTATAAGGCCGAAGTCCAGCATAGAGAGGCTGAGTGAATGTGGTCTGGACTCTGTGGAGGAGAGTCATGGTTTCAGAGACACTGTAGAAGGACAGAATACCTGCTCTGTGATCCAGGTACACTCCTACTCTGGAGGAACCAGGACCTGAGACGGAAGTTCTGATGTTGTTGAACCAAAATTTATAACTGTTAGTGTTACAATCTAACATCCAAGATTTGTCATTGAGTCCAAATGCACTTTGATACGAGACTCTAGTTCTGCTGATATTCTTGTATGCGACTGCTATATGAACTCTCCCTCTCCTCTCCACCTCCCAGTAACAACGTCCAGTCAGACTCTCTCTACTCAGGACCTGAGGATAATCAGTGAATCTGTCTGGGTGACTAGAATAAGACTGTTCTTCTCTCGTTAGCTCTACTTTTCTGTTCCCCTCAGATAATAACAGATATGTGTTTGCTGTGTTTGGATCCAGAGTGCTTTCACATGAATATTTTAAGAATCCAGCTCTGGTCTTGGGTTCTGGTTCTGGCAGTAAAACGTCCACTTCAGTCCCTGTCAGTGAGATGTTTGTCCATTTCTCCCTCAGGATGTCCTGTAGTTGATCTCTGAGCTCTGACACAGCTGCTGTCACATCCTCAAAGTATCTCAGAGGACGGATATTGATGCTGGATGAGTCTGTAGATGCACTGAGTTGTGACAGTGAGGGGTAGTTGTGTAGAAACTGGTTGTGATCCTCTGTGTGTGAGAGCTGCTTCAGTTCAGCGTCTTTCCGCTTCAGCTCAGTGATCTCCTGCTCCAGCTTCTCCTGAAGCTCTTTGACTCGACTCACTTCAGTTTCCTGCTGGGATCTGATCTGCTGCTTCACATCAGAGTTTCTTTTCTGGAGGAGACGGATCAGCTCAGTGAAGATCTTCTCACTGTCCTTCACTGCTTTATCACCAGAGCGACTGACGGCCTCCACCTCCTGTTGAAGCAGCTTCACATCTTTCTCTCTGTCCTGGATTCTCTGCTGGATTTGTTGTCGACTCACCTCGATCTTTCTCTGCCTCTCAGTCCTTTCTGCTGCAGCTGAGACTGTGTCGTGGCCTTTATGTTCATCCACAGAGCAGAGATAACAGATACTCTGCTGATCAGTACGGCAGAACATCTTCATCACCTCATCATGACGAGAGCAGATGTTCTCCTGGAGCTTCTCCGAGGGGTCGACCAGCTTGTGTTTTTTAAATGTAGATGATTCATAATGAAAGTGAAGGTGATTCTCACAGTAAGAGGCCAGACACACCAGACAGGACTTGAGGGCTTTCAGCTTCGTCCCAGTGCAGACATCACAGGCCACATCTTCAGGTCCAGCATAGCAATGATCAGCAGGAGCAGCTTGGAGTCCAGTCTTCTTCAGCTGCTCCACTAAAGTTGCTAACATGGTGTTTTTCATCAGGACAGGCCTCGGTGTGAAGGTGTGTCTGCACTGAGGGCAGCTGTAGATCTTCCTCTGATCCTCTCCATCCCAGAAGCTTTTAATACAGCTCATGCAGTAGCTGTGTCCACAGGGAATAGTCACCGGATCCTTCAGTAGATCCAGACAGATCGAACAGCTGATTGTTTCTCGGTCTAGTTGAACTCCTCTCTGCGCCATTTCAGCTTTCAGTTGCAACAACTGTCTGAATTTCACTTTCTTAGAAAGTGAAACAAGTTTGAGCTCTGATCTGAAAAACATGTGTTCCTGCAGTGAATGCAGCCTGACATGTTGGTTAAATCCATCCTCAATCTGTAGATCTGAAGGGGAGGGAACAAGGAAATATGAGCACAGAGTGGAGCTTGTTGTGTTTGAAAGAACAGGGAGGAGTTATCAGGACGAGGAGCAGCACTGTGAATTAAAACTGTGTTTCCTCATTTACAGTGAAGTCTCAGTTAAAAGCTGCTCACCATCTGAAAACATTTTTACATTTAGTTGTAAAATACTTGTTGACATGTCAGGGTTTGGTGATGCCTCATTTGTTGATTAGTATGAATTGATGAATCTAGAGTGGATGTACTTTTGTCTTTTACATTTGATTAATCAACAGACATCACACTCCAGCGTTTTATTTTCATCCTATCAGTACAGTATTAAATCTTTATTGATCATTGTGAAGAAAATGATTCACATTAAAGCATCAACGTGAAATAAAAGCTGCTTCAAACACACCGTGTTCAACTTGAACTTCAGTAGCTGTTAACACAAACTAAAATTACTGCAAAATAAACCAGAACGCAGTGAAAACTAAAGTCAAACCTCCAGTCAGTGAGGATCATAATCCAAACCACCAATAAAGACTTTATTAATAATCACCAATAAAGGCTTCAATTTCAGTTTTTTTGTTATTTAATAGATGCAACCCTCAAGTATGTGCAAAGGTTGGGCTGTCAGAGATGATTCCTCTAAACAGAGACAGGATTGTTTACCATAAACCAAAACCAAAAGGAAAGTGAAAGGAATCAAATGAGGAAAAGCAACATATTATAAAATTATACAGGATTTAATATTTTCTAAAGGTGAAAATTAAAGTAAAATACCAAAAACAATTAATACATTAAATATTAACAGCATGCAAGAATATAAAATCAAAATAAGTTACTGTGCTGCAAAAGATTAAAACAAAGCAACAAAACAAGCAAACTTTACTGATATAACACCTTTAAAATGAGATGTTACACAGTGTTTTTCAGGAGGAAGAAAAGAGAAAGAGGGCGATAAAAGACAGAAGACAATTTATAAAAAGACAAAGAAAATAAAGAGTATGAAACACTAAATATAAAAGTATAAAATGAAGAAAAAGCCAAAGAAAACAAGTAGATATTTAAGAATAAGGCTTGCAATAATCTATATTTTTCCTTCTATTACAAGTATTGTGTGTGTATCTAAAGCCTGATATATCTGATTCCTCCGTTGTTGTCCAAAAACTATTAGAAACACAACAATGAGCCACATGTCTGAAAGTGTGTAGATGTAACAGAACTGGACCAAGAATTGAAAGAGATCCTGTTGCTTTTACTGATGTTGTTGTGTTTCTGCTCTCAGATCGACAGAGGAATGGTGATCTACGTCTGCTTCTTTAAAGGAGCGACAGACGACATACTGCCTAAGATGGGTCAGTGACCTTTTTTAACCTTTTGATACAGATGTCTTCCTTCTTTGCACTTCCTTCTTAAACCCACTCAGTATGAGATGTAAATGTAAAGCATCCTTCCTCTGTGTGTCTCTGCCGTTCAGTGTCCACACTGTTGAACCTGCGGCTGTGTGAGTCCGACTCGGGGAAGATGGTTTCGGTGTTGGAGCTTCCCGGCCGCCACGCTGGGCGGGAAGGCCAAAGGCAAGGCCATGCAGTACCACAACAACATCGGCAAAGAGGACGGACTGCGGCTGTACAGCGCCTTCGTCTCTCTGTGCGAGAAGTTATCTCAGGTCATTTTCACATAGAGCAGGTCTAGACTATACTCTTTAATTTACAGAGATCCAACAGCAGGCAGCAGGTGGCAACCATGATCCATAGAAATAATGTGCAATCTATGTGTTTTATTTATGTATTTATTTGGTTCCAAGACCCTTTAGACTCCATAACAGCTTGTGTTTAAGAATTTACCTGTTGGTTAATGTGGAAAATCAGTTATAAACTTTTAGCAAATTTAACTTCTGTTATAACTTTCAGGCTTTTAAGTTTAAGGAAATATAAATCTTCTTACAATTATTTTAAATTCATACATTTTTAATACAGCAGGTGCACAAAACAGTAACAATAATTATTTCATGTCTCCTCCAAGACAGCAGGAGGCGCCCAGCTGTGTTTTAGGAACCGGAAGTGAACAGCATTCAGTCTCAGTTAGCTTGGGTTACAGCAGCTCTTATAACCTGCGTCAAGGCGGACCTTCTGTCAAGTTAGCAGCACGTGACAGCTACAAGATTTCCTGTTAGTCAATTTTCCGCTAAAATAAAAGCACAAATTGAAAAATACATTATAAATAAAAGTTTTTATAATAATCAACACCTAAGAACAACAGATTTATTTGTATAATGTTTCTGAGCAACCTGTGTGATGTAGGAGTTGTCAGACAATGTTGCCAGAAAAGCATCTCTCAGTTGAATAAAAATGACAAAATGTACATTAGTTTCAGTCATTTTAAAAAAGAAAATAATTTGAAATGTGACATTTTTACACATTTGGAAAACATGTCATCACAAAGTAATTCAAATTCTCAGTAATGAATGAGAAAGTGTGTCCAAACTCTTTACTGGCACAAAGTTTTAGGCACTTTAGATGTTAAGATTCTTATCCATCATACCATCAGGGAGGCGTCTGATTGTCCCAAAGTTATTCTGCAGCATGACAGCGAGCCCAAACATCCAGCCAGAGTCAAAAAGTACTATCTTCAGCAACAGATGGTCTCTGATCTTAACATCATGGATTCAGTCTGGGAACATGAAGAGACAGAAGCAGCTGAGACGCCGAAATCCACAGAAGAACTGTGGCAACTTCTCCAAGATGCAGGAACAACCGACCTGCCAAGTACCTGAAACACTGTGTGCAGGTGAACCGAGGAGAACTGCTGCTGTCTCCCTTCCTCTCAAAAATATGTTTTTCTTCTTGTTCCTACAGTTGGATGTTTGAGCTTCACTGTGCAGAGGGTGAAGGTGGAAAGTTTCAATAAGCTCACAAAAAATCAGATTTTAAGAAATTCAATGTGGTAATTATACATTTTTGGTGTAAAACTATATATTAGACACACATTAATGTTCCAAGCAGAGTGTTTTCCGTATGCCAAGAAAATATTGATGGAATATTTTACTTCTAGTGCCTAAAACATTGACACAGTGCTGTATATTTATAAAGATATTCTGATAGATTCTAATATTAGTTGATCTAAGTCCAGATGAAACGGCATTTCGAGAGTATCTAACTTCCATAGCGTGATATATTTCCAAGAACGGTGAAAAGTGGGCGCGTCATAATGAATCTTAGCTCTGTGCTGCTAAAAGTTGAAGATTGATTGATGTGTAGATGTCATGATATTATTGGTTGGAATCGATTGATTCAAGTCTACATAAGAACACTTTATATTTTGTTTCACAGGAGGAGAACATGATTGGATTTTGATATAAGAATATGAAGAAATTGTTTTTTTTTAAAACATATATTGTTAAACAATTGCACACTATGACCGAGGATGTGATCTAAAAGGGTTAAAAAGACGTTTTTCATTTCATCTCAACTTTAAATGTAATTAACAAAAATATAACTTTTATTTTGAAAATCCATGAACCGGAACACACGCGGTTGCTGCTGTTAGCTTAAATCTGCACGCCACCAAACTCCACATTTAGCCTCTAGTTTGCCCTTAAATCTGCTACTTTGGGCACTTTATCTGTAAATTCTAATGAAGTGGCAGAAAATAAACGATTTGTGTAACTATTTAAGTTGTAAAATAACGCGTTTAAACTCGTTTATTCGTTGAAAGTCGCCGGCGGTGTAACGAGGATTTGTGTTGACCCGACCAAAGAGGTTCTGAGGTGGGAAACGGTTTTCTGTTGACAAACTTTAGCTACAGATAGATTTGTATTATGAGAAGAGATTGTTATTTTTCTGGTATTAGTGTGCTTCTACAGACATACTTTATAACTCAGGACTGAAAATCAATCATTGTTTTCATTATCGATTAATCTAACCATTTATCTTATCAATTAATCGAAAGCTTATTGACTTTAGCCGTCTACAATAATGACATGTCCATCATTTACTAGTGCTCAGTGTAATTAAATGTAACTCAAATTTGTTTATTTTGACTAAACAACAGTTTCATAAATTTAGAATTCTTGCTCATGTAAACAACAAACAATTAATTGATTACCAAAATTATTAACAGTTATTTTCAGAGCTGAAAGAATTGATTAGTCGATAGACAGAAAGTTAATCAGTTAATGAAATAGTTTATCAAGCAACAATAGCAATGATCTGCTGTCTCTGGCTTCTCAAATGTGAAGATTCGTTGCTTTTCTCAGTTTTATATCATTGTAAATAAAGTTAAGGCTTCAGCTAATGATTATTCTCATTATTGATTAGACTCCAGATTTATCAATTAATTGTTTACAAGATGTCAGAAAATAGTTAAATCATAATTTCCTAAAGCCCAAGATGACATCTTAAGATATATTGTTTTTGTCCGACCAACAGTCCAGAACACAAAGAAAAGCAGTAAATCATCATATTGGAGAAGCTGCAACTTTGGAAAGTTTGTTGTTTTTGGCTGAAAAATAGCTAAAAGATTAATTGATTATCCAAAGAGTTGCAGATTATTTTTCAGTCAGTCAACTTATCCGTGAATTGACTAATCGTTCTAGCTCTAATTGTTAATAAAACAAGCAATCTGGAGACGTCACCTTAGACTTTAGAGTATTTTCTCATATTTCAAAGACTAAATGATGAATTGATTCATTGATTAACAAGTGCATGCATGAGTCTGACTGATTATATGACCTGTTGTGTGTGTATAAGTGGATGATTTAAAGCTGTTTTTCACCTGTTTCCTCACAGATGCCTTGTTTTGACTTCCTGGATAAAGTGGAGCTTTTTGTGCGGACGGGAACGTTTCCTGTAGACGCATCAAAAAGCTCAAAGAAAGTGACCAGAGCTGCCAGCAAACGCTTCATCTATAAAGGTATTTTTCAGTTACACTGGCATGTGACACACAGATGCTGCTTAAAGACAAGAAAACATTTGTGATGGGAAGAAAATGTAACATCTGAAGTCACTGGATGATAGACAGTAACATATAAGATGGTAAAAATTACTTCAGATGGGTAAAAGTAACAAAAAAACATAGTATTGCTACTTATTTTTTAATTAAATTATGTTTTTTGTACTTTGCATGGTGGTTAATTTAACTAGAATTGAAATTATACAAGAAAATTAAAAGAGAAAATGACAAATAAGTTGTTATTGTTTTAGGACCCGGAGTAAACAGGCTATCTGATGATTATTTTCTCAATTTATCAATCAGTTTTGTCTATAAAATGTCAGAAAATGGTGAAAATGCCCGTTATAATTTCTTTAAATGTCTTATTTTATCAGACCAACTCAAAGATATTTAGTTAACAATCATGTATAACAAAGAAAAGCATAAAATCATCAAATTTGAGAAAGAAAAAACAGCTTTTTTTTGGCCATATTTGCTTAAAACATAATTAAAACGATTATGAGACTATCAAAATAGTTGCAGATTAATTTGCTGTCAGTCGACTAATTGATTAATTGACTAATCGTTGCAGCTCTAAATTAAATGTTGACAAGAAAAAGGACACCGGGAGGGGGAAATTGGATATTGAAATGACAAATTGATATTGTGAAATTACAATTTGCAAGTGAAAAGTGAAATTTAAAATCCTGGAATAGAAAATGGTAAATGTAAACACATTGAGAGGCGCGTCATATGTCCCTAAAACTTACAATAATCTCCACCCTGGTTAAAATAATGCCACACTGGTTACCAGTATGTGCTGTTCTCATGCGCTCAGAGTGGGGTTCATGCTCTCTTTGTGTTAGCTTTCCACAGATGGATGTCTGTCTATGACCTTTCCAAAAAAAACCAAACTGTTGCTTATTAAGTTTCTTCTCTATTGGTGTCGTTTTACAGTCATCCACTGTCTTCACACACACCTGAACTCAGCCTCCGTACATAGATTAAACACATAGTTTATATGATTTCACATACATAGGTGATCACACAGTCATATGATTAATGCAATAATTTCCCTAACAATATTATTATGGATTATTGTTATAGATTGGGGGCCACACTGACAGTAAACTGCAACATAGAGAGTAACGTTCCTCTCTCTGTGTCCTCTAGATGGCAGTCTGTGGCGAACTTATCGAGGTCGCCTCCTCCGGGTCGTCAGGAGCGACGAGGAAGTGAGGGAGATCCTGACCCGTTACCATGACAACAACAACCACGCCGGCCGGGTTCGAGCAGTAAAGGAGATAATGGTGAGTTTAGATGATCATGTGACTGACAGAACAAAACAGTGTAGCTCATTTCGATGAAAAGAAAATTAAAAGATGCGAACAGATATAAAAATCTGCTGTGAAGGTGAGCGTGCTGTTTAGAAACAACATCTCCCTCCTCCTCTGTCCAGCTGATGTATTACTGGGTCGGAGTGACGGAGGCGGTGAAGACCTGGATCAAAGCTTGTGCTGTTTGTCAGAGCCGAAGTCCCGCCGAGCCCCCCGATCCGCCCGTCCAGTTCTGCCTGGCTTACGGCTGCGACTCCTCCAGCTACGTTTACCCCGAACTCAGCTTCCACAGGTCAGGAACCACATGCATGAGTTGTCTGATGGATGGAAAAACTGAGAAAAAAATAGCTTTTCTTAGATTTTTACTACTAGAAAAGTGTCAAGTTTTGTCTGATAATTATCTCAATTGAAAGGATTTATTTTCTGTGTGGTTGCTGTTTGTCTAAACTGTCAGACTTATGGCCTTGTTTAAGATCAGCTGTGCAAATAGCGTGCGTTATCAATGTATGCTAAATCATATCAAATCAGTTTATTTCTTGAGAACATGTTGACCAAAGTGCTTCCCAGAGAGATGACATACAATACAATGAATACAATCAGGAAAGTCCCCAAAAATAATCAAACAATCAATGAATAAGACATGAAAGTATTTATAGTATTAAAGTATAAAAAGAAAACAAAGACATATTGAAATTTTCTCATATGTGGATGTTGGAGGTATCACGGTCATTATCTAAAAAAAATATTTAGACACTTGGATTTTTTTCAGGTTATAGAATAAACTCGAGCACATCTGACTTTTTGACAATCAATGAAGATGATTTTCCCCAAAATACACCTGTCAGGAGTAAGTTTGCTGTCATGAACTAAAGTTCAAATTCACGTCTATTTAATTGTCATTTCAATTCATAAAATACACACACAGAACACAGAAAAACATAGAGCATCTTAATTGTGTAGTCCATAAATAAATATATGTGCAGTGAAAGAGTTAAATGGCTGAATAAAGTTTACACTCTGACCTGTAGATGGTGCTAGATGAAAAGTCAGATTATCATGAAAGGAACAACTCTTGGGAACATGAATTAAGAGGGGAAATTATATTTAAAACATGTTTTTGCAAATGAAGGAGTCTCTAACACTAAATTCTTCTTCTTCCTCTGTCCTGCAGGTTTCCAAAGGAGGCAGAGCGGCGGCGGAGGTGGCTAGCGGTGGCTCAGAGGGACGAAGGCTCGCTGCGCATCAATTCCTGCCTCTGCTCCCGACACTTCGAGCCGTCCTGCTTCACGCTGACGGAGGAGGGTCAGCTGACTCTGACGTCAGACGCCATACCCACCATCATCCCTGTGACAGCGCAGGACGAGGTGACGATTTATGTATTTTATATTCTTCTCCATGTACAGGCGTCTATTTTAGAGTAGAGGGTGAAGTTCAGGGAGGATCAGATATAGAATTTAAAACAAAACACAGACATTAAATACTGCTTGATTTCCATGGTTACCGTGGTAACAGCTGGTGTGGTTTAATACTACAGAAAACACTCATTGAGATTAAACAGAAGAACAGCTGGTGTGTTTGTTTACAGTTCAGCCAAACAAGCTCATGTTGTTTTGATGAAGAAGTCAGTAAATAATAATTACAGCTGAATCTGATTTCATGCTGCACATAGTTAGAGTAGTTTTTACACAAAACCGCAGTTGGTTACCTTGCAGAGGAGTTGGAGGTGTCCAGCCTGCACAGACGCATTTTTGATGACAAAGCTGAGTGACAAATTTGTTGCATGTCCCGAGTGAAAAAGCTACGTCATGTTTGGCCAGTATTTTTGATGTGAAGCAGCAGCAGTGGGAAATGTTGGGTTTTCATCAGAGGTAACTTAATACAACTCTGTTACAGCATTTTAATTTTGTCATCCTGTTTTTTTCATGCAGTATTTCTATAATTTTGCTTTCTTGGTCTGTTCTGTACACACAACATCTAATGTTTGTCTGTGCTGGAGGAGGGATTCCTCCTCTGTTGCTCTTCCTGAGCTTTATTCCATTTTTAGCCATTTTTTTTAGGGAGTTTTTCCGAATCTGGGACTCTCCCAGATAATGTAACAATCCCATAGTTTATATAAAAATAGGCCATCCAACAAAAATATTTGGTCCCATAATGAAAGCTGAAGTTTTCCCTTTTATAGATGACATCAAATCTTTTACATTATTCCTCATAAATCTACAGTAGATAACAATGTAAACACAAGACTCATGTAACCTCTTTTAAACTTACTTACATGATTTGGCCGATCTGACCAGTAACAGTACTTTCCTTCAACCACGAATGAAGCAGGACACTCGGTTACATTTCTAATGTCATGTATGTTCATGTTTATGAGTCATTTTTTTACCAAATCAGCATCTGTTTGCTGTCACATACTAATAGAAATGATGACATCTGCCCTCAGATACAACCCTAAACCTGTTTTATAAATCAAGTTTATTCTTAAATGAATTAAAAGAAATAAACAAACTAAACATATTAAAAACCTATTGGGTTGTGTTTTCACCGTGCATGTAAAATGTTGCTAAAAAAAACTGGCCCATTGTTGAACTCATTGCTGACCCCTGGTTTATATTTTGGCCACCAGTTTCAATTAAATCCCAAATTTGTGTTTGTAAAGAGTTTTAAAGGATGACAGATCTTGATTAATAGCATGATGTCCTTTTATGTGTCCTATTATGAGTGAGATTTTCATAATGCGTCACCACAGCAGGTCAAGAGTTTTTATCTTTTCAGTGCATCTTCTCACTCCAGGACGGGGTTCTGACCTGCTCCTCTCGTGCAGATCTTTAGAGAGTTTGGACCTGTGTTAGCTCCTGTTTCCTGTTCAGATAATCATCCTCGGCTTTCAGGTACGTGTCCCATCAGACGAGGACTTCCTTCATTCCAACACTCTTGAAGACCTCCTCTCCTCGGCAGCAGCAGCAGCTGCTGCAGAAACCACAGAGCCGTCTGAACCGCCCTTCGATCACTCTGAAACACCCGTGGAACTGCAGGAACACCAGTACTGCCTCCCGGCTACCGATTCAGACTCCAGGACGATCCAGACGGTGAAGGAGGACAAGAGGAGGAAGACCGTCATCGAGCCGAGCTTCGCGGCTTACAACCAGATCGCCAGGTTTTACTTATGTTTACATTTATTACATGCTGCATCTTTTGACTTAGGTGAGCATGTGTTAAAATGTTTGTATTTTGCAGGTATCTGAGCCACAGGATCTTACCGATGCAAAGCAAGAAAAGCAGAGGTGCTCTGAAGAGGATGGCCAAGCGCTTTGGACTGATAGGTGAGACTAAAAAAGACTAATTTTATTCACTTCCTTTAATCCTCAATAAATCCAAATCATAGGATCTAATTAAGCTGAAATGTATTTAGGAATAACTTGTAAACATTTCTCTTCTGTTTTAGATGGAGTGCTGATGTACACACGAGTCTCTCCTCCTCTCAGGGTGCCACGCAGCAGAGACGAGGTTTGGATGATTCACTAAAGTTCAAATTGAACTTCTTTAAGCATCGCGCAGCTACAGAACCTAAAAGTGTGCTGGTCTAATGTATTTTTATGATCTCACAGCTGTCTACAGTCTGTCTGGAAGGATAAATTGTCAGATGTGTTAGTCCAATGACAACCGTGATGCCGTTTGATCCCAGGTAAACTCCATCCTGCAGCAGTTCCACGACAACCAGGGTCACTACGGTCAGGGAATCTGCCAGCGTGAGATCAGTAAGCACTTCTACTGGAGCAGCATGACCCGAGACCTGGCCCGCTGGATCTCCAGCTGCCACATCTGCCTCAACAGGACCAAGAGGAAATGGCTCCGCTGCAGCGTCTACAACTGCACCAACTGCTGCGGGCCGGTGGAGAGAGGCCTGGGCCTGACCTTCCATAAGTATGACTCCATGTCTACAGAGTCTTCCAACAAGCAGATAATACATTCATCTCAATAACTAGACGTCTAAACACAGAGTCAGTTGGATTTATTAATGATTAAAAGCTAAATGAGCACAGAGATTAAAATTATGATCCATAAGATTTCTAAATTTTTTCTTTGAGTATTCAGTGTAGAAGAGTATTTTTATTCTGTTTTAAATTTTTTTGTGTTCAGTTTTTATTTAAGGGAAAAAGTTAAGCAACGTTAACTTTGAGACTCCATCTTTCCCGTATGAAAAATCAGGTTTTACTTGTCAAATAACGGCTAGCCTTCCTCTTATTCTCATAAATCATAGGGTACATACTTGGATATGCATTTTGTGTTTGATTATTTATTTGTAATGACTTTTGTGATTTGTTTGGTGAATGTTTGTGTAGTGTACCGTTAGCCTTAGCTGTTTGGCTAACCAACCTTTGCTTCCTCGCTACATCCACAAACCAAACATATTTCTGTTCTGTAGCAAAAAGTAAATAAGTTTAAATTGTCTTTAATGTGTAAACATGACAATTAGGCAATAATGTGCTTTTATCATGCAAAGTCCAAATCTCTTTTCTCCTCACCGTTTTCAACATGACACTAAACTCTCATCAAAAATAATTCAAATCTGATAAAAATACACCTGAGAAAAGAAAAACATGATCATCTAAGTCTTTGTCGTTGTAGCAAATATTTTTAGCTTGAATGTTTTACATTTTTTACTGAAATCTACTTTAAAACGTTTTAATAAATCGTTTTTATGTCAATGCTGTAAGCGGTTTATCTGCTCCAAACTAAGCTAAATTAGCTCCAGCTACGACTGCAGCTAATTTAGCCACCATTTTATTCTAATTCTAAATAATCTACTAAATAATCCTGTGGTGCTGAAAAAGCCCTTGACCAGGTAGAGTGGAGCTATTTATACTACAGACTGTATATCTTATCATTATTCAGTTCAATAATGATTCAGTTATTATTTGCCTTTGGGATTTATGTTATTATATACCTGCACATGTAAATGTAGTGTTGAAAACATGCTTATTGCTTATAGGTTGCAAAATTCACCATAACAGAAATTTTCAGGATTTACTCTTTAACCATCTTTATCTCAGTGAAGACAAAAGTGTTTATGTGTTGTATTACTTAATATAACTTCATCTGTGATACTTAACTCCATCCATCTTTATCTCCAGGTTTCCTCTTCACAACGCAACGCTGCTCGCTCAGTGGTTGAAGGTTGTCGGCCGTCACAACTGGCATCCTCGGCTCCGCTCGTCCGTGTGTTCGACCCATTTCACGGAGGACTGCTTCGACCGCAGCGGGGATAAGGTCACCATCCACCCGGACGCTGTGCCGTCACTCCTGGTCCACAGCGACTCAGCGGTAAGATTCATACTCGATATCTGATCCTTCAGTATGTGAATATGTAAACAGTCAGTGGCAGTAGTGGTGCAGTACAACTCAGCTTTATTTGTATTTTGTGCCTGTAAATAAAGTCAACAGTCAAACAAACAGAAAAACAGGAGTTTGAGTTTTGTTTTTTTTCCACACAGACTCAGTCCAGAGGTCCAAACCAGCCTGCTGTGGTGGAGGAGGTATGTTCTGAGTGGGTGAATATCAGGAGTTTGACAAAATATTACATGCTGCAGCACAAAAAAGATACAAAATGATTACTGAGCCTCCAGAGGTGGAAATCCAATCAAAATTGAAATGCCTTCAACCGTTTACTTGCTTATAGTCTCTAATGAAAGCATAGTAGCTGTACTGAGTATTGCATGTAATGTTTTCTCATCTGTTCTCGTGTGAGCAGGCCTATTTCGCCAAGTACGACGCTGTGGAGCTCTACCTCAGCAAACGCAAATATCCTCCTGGACTGAGCTACGTAGAGAAGAACACGTTCAGGAGGTTCTGCAAGAAGTTTGCAATCAAAGGTTCGTATAAGCTTTAATCCCCCAGCAAACTCTGAATAAATGCCAAAGTAACCGAAGTAAAGCTGTGCTAAAAGTATATTTTTCTTCATGTATGTTTTTCATTGGTGGATACAAGGATATATAGGACTTTTATTGTCATCTCACCACCAGTTATATCTATACTTATCAGTTCAAACGCTACATATAATGACAATTCTTTTATTCCTTCTTAGTATGTAGATAAGAGTCTCTTATCTCTAAGAGGTCAGAAATACTTATCCTCTTTCTGTATGTGACACAAACCTTCTACTTCAACTTTATTATTATCTCAGAGGATATCTGGTTTGCACACAGACATTAACACACAGGTCACAGGAACACACTGATGAACAGTCAAGGACATAAAAGCAAAGACATATACAGTATATATGAAAATAATAAATAAAAACACCTATACAGAAAATTAAAACAGCAGGAGATCCAGCCAGAAATAGAAACACTATAATCCTGTAAAGCAAAACTGCAACTACAAGTTGTACCACAGTGTAAAAAGAAACAACTAAATCCTTTCATGGTAACAGTAAAGTGAACTTCCAGCCTGTCCCCCTGGTTTTCCCAGACGACAAGCTCCACATGATGCGGGGAGATCGGGTGCGTTTGGTTCTGAGGAGCAGACAGCAGGTCGAAACCGCCCTGATGGACTATCACAACGAGCTGAACCACCTCGACGTCAACAAGTGTCTCAGACTGCTCAATGAGAGGTGAGAGGGGATCTTCTCTGTCACTAAAGATGCCAGAATTAGATCTGGGTTTGATGTGTTGTTTTAAAATACAAGATGAATGTATTTGTTGAATAAAAAACCACACGAAAATCTCAGAGCTGTTATTAATTCAATTCTTTACCATTCTGTTGTTTTTTTTTTACTCATTGTTAAAGGTTATGAAAGCAAAGAAGAAACAGATAAAGCTTTTAATAATGTAGGTTTTTAATTCTTGTTTAGTTTATGAGCAAAGTCTTCCAGGTATCTGTTTCTCTTTAGCACATTTTAACTTCTTCTTCAGTGTCATGATGTTGTTTCTATAATAACCAGCTCCTGATCTCTGACAGGTACTTCTGGAAAACCATGAGACCTGACGTGGTTCAGTGGATCAACAGCTGCTCGCAGTGCAGCAGGAGGAAGAGGAAGAAACCAAACGACCAAACGGAAGCAGGAGGGTCAGAGGAGGCGCTGGGATCACCACAGATACACCATTACGTCGACAGGTGTGTGTTCTTTTTATCATTGAGTGAATTGTGAAAAGTCAAAAACAACAGGGACATATGACCGTGTTGTTAGTAGGAGCAGTATCAGTAGCTAGAGCTGCAACAATTAATCGATTAGTCGAATGACAGAAAATTAATCCGTTATGACGTTTTCTGGTTTTAGCTTCTCATGTGTGATAATTTACTGTTTTTTTTAAATATCTGAAGTTTTTGGACTGTTAGCCAGAAAAAATGTGGCCTATAAATAAATGTAAATGCATTTAATAATTGAGAGATCGGCAGATAAATCGATCGTGAAAATAATTGTCAGTTGCAGCCCTAACGTTAGCAGAAATAGTAGTAATACTGGTAACAGCAGCAGCACCGTGTGTGCAGCCTCTCACCACTCTCACTCTGCGTCTTTACAGTGAGAGGGACGATGATGACGACGACGATGATGATGATGACGACAAAGATGAGAACGATGGCGGTGATGATGATGAAGGCGGAGGGAGTGACGGTGACACAGAGAGGCAGCCGGCGATGAATTCAGAGGACAGAGTGGTGGGTTTCTCAGCTTCAGCCAGCAGAACAACACACACACACACACACACACACACATGCCACAGTGTTGTCCTAGGTCAGCTTTTTACCGATTGGGGACACGGCTTTTGTCTTTAGTCTGAAATTTGTCCCCAAAAGTAGCCCATGACAGACCACACACACACACACACACACACACACACACACACACACACTATCTTACACTTCTATTCTATCTATAATATGTAAATTAAACAAATTATATTATAAATAAAATATGATACAATATAGTACATATTTGGGTGGAAAGATGTTAATTTATTTCGATAAATCAGATTCCAGACCAACAAAGTCGTGGTGTTTTAGTTATTATTGGCGAAGAATGCAAATAATGTTAATAACTTCATAACCTGCATCATTGTGCCGTACGTTAGCATCAGAGCTGTGGAAAGTTTTTACAATGAAACAGTTGCAGCAACACAAAGAAAGCTACTTGAGCTAGTTGTAAGCTAGTTAAAGGACAGATTCACAATTTTTCATGTCTGTCTTAAACCAACAGTCAGGAGCCCAAATGAACAGTGAAACCTGTTTTTCTTGCTGTAATCATTCCTCCTGTTCATACTGACCGTTAGAAGATCCCTTCATAATGACCTTACAATGGAAGTGATGGGGGACAAAATCCACAGTCCTCCTTCTGTGCAAAAAATGTATTTAAAAGTTTATCTGAAGCTAATATGAAGCTTCAGCATCCAAATGAGTCAAATCAAGTAGATATCTTTCAACGTTACAGTCTTTTTAGTGCCAAAGTTCCTCTTTTTGTTACTATACTTCCACCTGCAGCTCAGCAGGGAAACACTGTCCGAGGAAACACAAAGAGGGAATTTGATGCTAAAAAGACTGTAAATGTGTCAGATATCCACTTGATATGACTAACTCAGACTGCTGAAGCTGAATAGAAGCTTCACACAGACTTTTAAATGACTGTGTGGACACACTGTGGATTTTGGCCTCCATCACTTACATTGAAAGCACTTTTGAAAGATCTTTTAATATCCAGTATGAACAGCAAACATAACTTTGCGCCAGAGATCGTCTTTTTAATCCGATATCAGTGCTGCATGTGTGCAAAGTGTGTTTCTAACTTTAAGAAATGTATAACAGTCTGTGCAACTTTGGAGCAAACAAAGAAAAGGGCAGGTTGCATAAGGTCAATAAACAAATACCTTCTTCTTCTTCTTCTGTCTTTAACAAACACCTGTCTCCCAGGAGAAACCTTTGTCACCTCAGCCTGTAACTCCCATTAACCCCGAGCCCAGAATTCCCATCCTCCTTCATCTAAGAACTCCCATCAACCTGCAACCCAGAACTCCGAACAACCCCTTTGTGACCAGGATCTGGTCTGTCAATAGAGTCAACCCTCCACAGTCTGAAGTCCAGACAAACAGCTCAAAAGTTCAGCCACAGATCCAAAGCGGCATCCAGGTTCAGGTGAATCCTCAGCCGGAGGAGCAGAAACAACTTCAGGAGCAGGAGGAAACGAGCTGCTCTCAGATTCAGCTGGAGGGCAACGCCACCAAACCTCTCACCGAACCGCATCCTGCAGCTGAGCCCAAAACACAGCAGAAACTTCCACAAGCCACAAACAAGTCTCAGCTTCCAAAGACCCAGTCGCAAATATCGTCACAACCCCGGAGCCATTGCAGCGTCATTCAGCGGCCGGTGAAGAGGAGAAGGGAGCTAGAGGCAGACTCTTCGGCTAAGAAGGGCCCCAGCTGTGGCCTGGAGCCTGTGGTGGCCCCGAGCACCAAACCCTGGCCCGTCTTCACCATCGCTGGCTCTTCTCCGGCAAAGACAGCCAAACCCCCTCCTGAGGTGCACAGGTACGACACAAAGTACTACTGACTACTGTGATGTTGGTTTTAAGATGTTAAAATGTACTTTTTTGGTCGTATTTTTCTTCTTTTTGGTTCTGTTTTAGTTAATTAACGTATCTAAGCCCTAAAATGATGGAATGAACATTACAGGGGGAGATAATAAGTGAGGTGAAGAAGAGTCAAAAGTTGTTTCTCGAGGTCACAACTCAGTCAAATCTAAACACACAGACATGAAACATATGTTAATATCATTACACTTTCTTAGGATTTCAATATCTCAGATGTCCGTCGCCAATAAACCTCCTTAAATCCATTTAGACATCAAAGTAATCCACTGATAGTTGTCTGTACATCCATGGCTGCACTGCAAACAGGAACTGCTGACTCAGCAGACTTTGTACAGAGAGGATTTGCCAGAATATAAACAAATATCGGCTAAAAACGGGTCTGAAACAGAACAACAGTACCTACCTGTAGCTGACATTACAACAGCACGTTTGATGAGCTTTTATGGGGTCTTTTTCTCCTGATGGTCTGTCATTATATTGGTTCCCAAATAGGCTGATATGTTGGTGTTTTCATCTATCAGATTTGCTAAAAACATTTTTGTAGTAGAAGGAGAAGCAGCATTACATAAATTACGGGATTTATATTAAAGGAGCAACCAGTTCACTGGAAAAACAGCCGGTTATTGCAGCTGTAATTATTACTCCCCACCTTCCCTGGAGACATAAATCCTGTCAAAATGGGGCTTTAGTTATATTAGTAGCAGTGGTGGTGTTACTGCATTTTAAAGCACTTGTATATGTTTGTGTGAGCAGCTCTGCTTCCTTGCGGAGGCCCAGGAAGCTGCAGGCCCGGACGGTCATCCAGCAGTGCAGTCAAGCCAAGGTCAAGATCAAACCAGCGCTGGACGGGGCCGACGCTCAGTGGGCCGAGGTGGGCGTGTTCGTTTGTCTGTTAGTTCATTCTTTTGTTCAAGTGTTGTCACAACCTGGCTCGTAAGGCCATGACGAAGAGGGAGAGACACCGTTTTCAAAAGTTAAACATAGAAATTTATAAGCAAAAGAACATGAGGTGTGTGAAGATGGTGTGTGAATGTTTTGAGGTGCATGAGGATCAAAATAAAGAAAAGAACTGAAGAGGGACCAAAGCTGCAACATAACCAAGTGCCAGGAGGGAGAGAAAGAAACACTGGCCTTAGAACCAGCAAATATTGGATGGATTACAATGAAATTTGGTAAAAATACAAATTTAGTATTCGTGGTCCCCAGACAATGTATCCTAATAACTCTTAAGGTGATCCCCTTAATTTATTATCTAGCGCCACCAACAGGTCAAAATGTCCAACATTTAAGTTCATTATAGGATACCTCTAATAATCAAATTCCTCTCAGCCTCATTTGAATACCAAGATAGCATGCTAACGTGGTTAAATTAATATGGTATGCTAACATGCTAATTGTTACCATGTTAGTATAACATGCTAAATATACAGCTTTTTTTTTTCTTTTGGATTATTTTTAGGGTATTTTACCCTTGTATGATAGTGACAGTATAGATACAGTAGGAAATAGGCTAAATGCTAAATGCTGAATTTACAATTTTTAAAACCACAGTTAAAATATAGTTTAAATCTACTCAGATATGTACGTTTCTTATTAATGGACTCGAACGTCTGAATGTGTTTGTTAAAGACTGTTAGAACAAAGAGCTGCGATACGTTTTCTCCAGTTTTGATCGTAACTCTACTGTGTATGAAATGTTTTATCCATTTGTCAATTTTTAGTCATGTTGGGACTACGGGTGAAAATTAGCTGTTAAGCTAACTTTGGCATACATTTACATTGATGTTGTGTTGATTAATGTGCACTGTTCCCATTAGATGAACAAATGATTAATTGTTAAATTATTGTTACAATACTAAATGTAAAATGAGCATTTTTAACAGCTAACATTGAAAACTTTACACATGAAATATTAGCATGTGAGCCATTAGCATGTTAACATGCTAATGTTGGCTCGCTAACATGCCTGCTACAGGCTAAATGTTTGCATGTTAATATCTAGTTGCTAACATGCTACTGTAAGTCTGACAAAAATATTATGCAGATTTTTAAAAGTATTTTACTTTATTTATTCTGTTTTTTAATAGCTGTGCACCTGAGTGATGTGTGTATAATTACACCTCCTCAGTTAAGTATTATACTTTACATTAATTTGGAGCAGTTGGAACATAAAAACACCTTTTATGTATATATGTGATCAAGGTGAATATACAGTATATGGCAGGTGATGTAGCTCATGTTGGTTTTGTCACAATAAACATTTAAGATGCACAATTTTCCCAACATTTATCACATCTTCAGTTAGCGGTGTAATAATTCTGTTCATGATGCAGCAACAGTGTCTCTGTATTTAACGTAAACAAATCTTTCCTGTCCTCAGATACAGGAGGGGATTGTTGTGTATGTTTGCTTCCTCCATGGAGCCACTGAGGACGTCACATGTGAAATGGGTAAGATGTGTTTTTACTCTGCAGACCTGACTGCAGCCAAATGTTTTAATTTGGTTAATATTACTCGGACATCATAACAGGATTATCTTATTTCCAGATACAAGCATGCAAACTGATATTTAGATGTAAGTCAGTGAAGGAAAATGTGTGTTTTTTGCATGGATGCAAGAGATCTCACTCATGATTTTTATAGACTTGTAAAATTATTAAAAATAAATTGTTTTTAAAATGAGGTAAAGGTCAGGCAAGCCAGCTCTTTGTTTAAATCTTAAAACACATTATTCTAGTAGTATTAAGTTGCATTTTCCTGAATTGTTGCTGTTTTAAACATTTTCATTCTGTGTTTTAGTGTAATTATGTTTGTTTTTAATTATTTTTAAACGTATTTAATTATTTTATACCAGTTTTTTCTGGTGTTTTGGGGTTTTTATGTCTTTTGTAAAGCTTTTTGTAACTTGTTTTTGATAAGTGCATCATCTCCTCAACAGCCAACAGTCTGATGACCACGAAATTTTTCCGAAAAGACTCCGGACACACTGTGTCCATCCTCGACCTTCCCGGGAGCGTTTTATTAATCCCCCAGGACTCCCTGCTCGGGGAGCCGGTTTCCAAGAGACGGATGCAGTTCAAGGGCGGCTGTGAGTTGTGGTGGGGCGCCCAGCTCTTCTCGAACCTGGTGTCCGCCTGCAGGGAGTTCATGTCCGGCTCGGCGAAGTGCACCAAGGCGGGCGTGAAGGTGGAGCAGGGAGTCTACGGCCAGAAACAAGAGATCGCCCTCAACTCGCTGGAACCGCTGACAATCCTGCTGGAGTTCTGAGCTACATCTGAACATCATGTGGGGACGGAAGCAAAAAGGTTCTCAGGATGAGCGGTTTTATAAAGAGCCTCTCCAGATTCGTAGATCTACACTTCGGCCTGGACTTGAACTAACTGGACTTTGTTTTTGTGTTTAAGTCTGTCTCACTACAATACTTACATGCATTTACGTACATTGAAATGAGTCTTGGTCGTTTGCTGCTCTCCATACTGACCCTGAAGCTGTTCTCTCTGAACCAGTCAACACTGTAAGAAATGAGGGGCAAAATCCAAAGTTCAGCTGAAGATAATACGACGCTTCAGCTGTCTGAGTCGGCTAAATCGAGTCAGTATCTTCTGGAGCCGCCCCCTAAAAGTCTCCGAGTTGGTGCATCAGTCGAGAAGCCTCTGAGTCGACTCGCTTTTTGTCAGTCGAACCGCTGCCACGTAATTATAAACAGAGTAACGTGAAACATAACAGGCTGTAAACATGGAAAGTGGAAATCTGACGTTTTCACACCACAAATGATGTACAACAGCATTAAAACATGATTCTTACAGGTAAAATATGAGACTCATGTAGGCTGTTAGTTATATCAGTTTAATGTGGGGCGGCTGCTCTGCGGGTTCGCTTGATTTTAACTGCAGTAACCGAGTGGAGACATGATATTTCTCATAGGAGGCTGTGTTGAAGAAAGAAACAAACAGTAATGATTTTGTTAAGTATGTAGGTCTATAAGAATGAAATACATCTAACTAGATAAATACAGAGGAATATAGATGAGAATACACGTCACCCTGCCATGCATGATGAGAGACAACTCTAGTAGCTTCCAAAGTGTCTTCAGTACAAACTTCCCTCTTTTTGTTTTTCTGGGAGGGATACATTTTAGTAGTCACATGTAGCCATCTTTTTCCTCACATGTTACAAAACATGTCACATGTCATAACCACAACTCGCTCCTTTCAGCATCTCTTAAAGGAAATATCTGGAACGCATTTGCTCGTCACTTGTTCCTCTCAGAACGCATCAGATGAACACAGACTGAAGTATATTCACGTCTTATTATCAAATCCAGGAGGTCTAGAAGACAAGGAGAGCTGGAGATCAACTCTGAGATGTCACACACGCACAAAAACACTCAAATAGTTGGAGCAGGTTGTTACTGTGTCAAGAAACACAGACTGTAAAAATACTTGAGCTACTTTGAAGCACGTCTTGTGTAGTAAAAGCCGAACGTATCCCTCCGCCACAGCTGAGCGAGGAACGTTCAGGCAAACAAAAAGAGGCAATGACACAGCTGAAGCATCATTTTAGCTTCAGCTGGACTTTGGAATGAGGGCTGTGGGTTGTGAGTGTAGTAACGTTCAGATAGATCTTCAGGGTCAGTATGGAGAATAGGAATCGTTACAGAAACCAAGACTCACTTCCACGTACATATGGGCACGTTGGTATTGTATTAAGACAGACTTGAATAAACCTGAACCTATCCTTTAAGGTGGTCATGAGTAAATTTAATCTTTGCACTTTGTCCACTTTATGAAACGTTCACAGAATCTAGAGGCTCTTTGGAGACGCCTGCAAAGCTCCGTCAGCAGATATGTTTATTCATCTAAGTCTAAATTTAAATGATGTAACGTGAACGTAACAACATGTACGTTTTCAGTGATGACTCCAAAATATGTACAGAAGCACTTTAAACCAGACTAACTGAAGCTTCTGCCACAGTTAATGTGTTACGCACTTAAAACGGTAAGGCTGGCGTAATTCAGTATTTTTTTTTTATTGTCAAAAAATCCCAAGAAAACACTAAAACCATCAATGTATTAGACCTTTTTTTTTTAAGAGTATTTTTTGGCTTTTTTTTCTTAATTTGGTCCGAGGTCGTTACTGAAGATCAGCTTACAAATATGCTGAATAATTTCATTTTTTTAAAAAGGTTCAGTAACTTTTTAAAACAGCTGGCCGCTGTAGTTTTTAACAAACAAACATGAGGAAATAGTGCGACTGTTCGGGACTATTTTCAGTGGTGAAATGAACCCACATTTGTTGTGTTTGGGATTGAGCCAAAATAGAAGAAAGAGATTAATCTATTGTGGGGTTTTTTTGGGTCTTTTCATGGGATTTGTGAACAATTTTCTCAAAACAGAAGTCTGACAAAAAGAAACTTAAAGGACTGGTTCACAGTTTTTCAAGTGTGTCTTAAACCAACAGTCAGGAGCCCAAATGAACATTAAAGCTGTTTTTCTTGCTGTAATCATTCCTCCTGTTCATACTGACCATTAGAAGATCCCTTCATAATGACCTTACAATGGAAGTGATCACAGTCCTCCTTCTCTGCAAAAAATGTATTTTAAAGTTTATCTGAAGCTAATATGAAGCTTCAGCGTCCAAATGAGTCAAATCAAGTAGATATCTTTCAACGTTACAGTCTTTTTAGTGCCAAAATTCCTCTTTTTGTTACTATACTTCCACCTGCAGCTCAACAGGGAAACACTGTCCGAGGAAACACAAAGAGGGAATTTGATGCTAAAAAGACTGTAAATGTGTCAGATATCCACTTGATATGACTAACTCAGACTGATGAAGCTGAATATAAGCTTCACACAGACTTTTAAATGACTGTGTGGACACACTGTGGATTTTGGCCTCCATCACTTCCATTGAAAGCACATTTGAAGGATCTTTTAATATCCAGTATGAACAGGAGGAATGATTACAGCGAGGAAAACCTCTTTCACTGTTACTATGAACACCTGACTGCTAGTTTAAGACACATTTGAAATACTGTGAACTTGTCCTTTAAAATAAGAGCAGTACTGTGTTGAATAAAACCAACAGTGTTGTTTAATAGCCTAGAAGACTTTATCTTATGTTCATATTGTTTATATTGTATAGCTGAGAGAAACAAACTGAAACTTGATATTAAATAACTATTTGTTGAAACGTGTGAATTTATTGAATTATTACATATAACAGCGGTGTTGTCTGACAGTTATTCTGATAAATCTGTTCTCTTCTTTCAAGTCTTTTGTTAAAAAAAAATCCTCTTAATGACCATTAAACAAAAGAGACCGGAGCCGAAGTATAAAATTTAACAGAAGTTATTTTCTTTCTACAAGAAGGAGCGTTTCACGATGCAACACGCAGGATGAGGTTACAAAGAAAAAGGCTCCCAGTGTAGCACTTATAACAGGGTTTTATTACAGAGCTTTTCTTAATCTATCAAATACAGACTTATAGATAACATCATGTCTGTTTTCAGTTCTCTTGCCCAACTGACCTCCAGATGACACGTCTCACCCTTCCTCCAACGAACTTTAATTTCTTCATCTTCCTCTTTACAAATATAACACTGAACTTCCTTTAACCTCAGCTGATAAAGTCTGCTGATGTTACAGAGTTGCAGTACAAGACAGGAACAATTCATCATGATCTAGATAAAACAGTAACACTCATACACAGTGTAATCATCATTTTTATAACATCTTCATTCAAATCAATAAATTATGCTCTCGAATTGATACACCACGCTCTTGAATAAAGATAGGGAAAAAGCTCCCTATTAGTGGTTATCTTGCAGTGAGGTTGGAGATTGCAAACAACTGAATACCCCTCACCCTCCCCCGCCAAGCGTGTAGGACCAGAACGACTTCCTGGTCAAACAAGAGAACTGGGATGTACCCAGAATAAATAACTGGGTCAATAACGAGCATCTGGCTTCTCTGGAAATCTGATAAATCTGCTCTCAACTGTTTCCAAAGACAGAAAAACACAAAATACCAAAAGACATTCATGATCAGAGTCACTTTTAATTAATTAGTCAACTTCTAAACAACCATTCAGTCAATAACTTTAAACAAACACATTTATGTATCAACAAGTGCATTTATAGACAGTATCGTTGTCTATTGATGTTGATTTAAACCATGTAGAAAAATAAAAGTCTTTCTGGCAGAGAAAACCAGTCAACAGAGACTCAAAACATCTCGTTCTCTTGATTCATTCATTATAAAGTTCATTTCCACAGAAATAATTCCATAAGTGCAACAACACAACAGAAAAAAATTATCAGCAACTATTATGATAATCAATTAATCGTTTCAGTAATTTTTTTTCAAGCAGAAATGTCAAATGTTCTTTGGTTCCAGCTTCTAAAATGTGATAATTTGCTGTTAATTTGACAGTTAAATGAATATTTTAAAGGTTTTAGACAGTTAGTCAAGCAAAACAAGCAAACTGAAAACCTCTAGAGCTGCAAGGGTTAATCAATTAGTCAACGGAAAGAAAATTAATTACCAAAATGGCAAAATTCTACCAATGTTTTGTGGTTTCTTTAGGTTTCTATGACAGTAAACTGAATATCTTTAGGTTTTGGACTGTTGGATGCGACTAATTAAGATATTTCAGGACATCATCTTAGACTTTAGGAAACACTGATAAACAAATTTCTATCATTTTACAAACCAAATAACTAATCAATTGATCTAAAAAAAACCAAAAAAAAACCAAACTGAATCATTTGTTGCAGCCATAAAAACTTCACAGTGCGCTCTGAGAAACTGCAAAAGCTTTTTTTAGCTTTCTGTTTACTAATCTATTAATCCAGAAAACAATCGACAGATTAATCAATAATGAAAATAATCGTTAGCTGCAGCCCGACAACACTTGACACTCGCCGCTCTGCTGCTCTCAGTTGCCCTTTTTAAAAACAAAAATACTAGTTTAATTCACAAATTAATTACATTTTGCCTTTTTCCCTTCAATCAGCAGTAAAGGTGCAGTTTGTAGAATTTAGCAGCATCTAGCAGAACAGACTTGGCAGAAGTGGAATATACTATTCATAAGATTTTGCATTTTACCACCAGCTCTGTTAATGTTTTTTTTTTTTTTTTTTACCTGGTCGTCATTAGCAACCAGACCTCTATTTGTTTGTTTGTTTGTCACCGACCTGGTAACCAAACTCCTCACACGCACCCTGAAACATGGCGTCGCTTGCAGACATTCCTTCATTTTCAGGAAGTTTCATGCCAAAAGCTCTTCGACCAGTCCTCTAGAGAGTTATGGCATCACTTCCTGTCTTTCTTTCATCTGTTACTTTCTATATTCTAAGACAACTCGGCTCCACTACGGCAGCGGTTGAAACCTTCCTGATTGTAACAAAAATAAACAAAGCGGCCGCTTCCGTCGTCGTGATTTAGATTAATCTGCATCCGTAAAACTCTGACGCTTTCTCTCTGACTTGTACAGCGTACAGCTCCTCTCCGTCCTGCTGTTATTACACACGTGTCTGAACTCGCTCATGGACTCGTCTCCTCGGTCGAGCCGTGACGTTTAGCCCGCGAACCTCTAGGACTTACTGGGAACAATCTTTGTTAACAGTAGCTAAAAAAAACCAAATATTGAATAAACTACGACATTAGATGCTCCCATCTTTATCTAAACACATGAAGCGAGTCACGTGACATACTGCAGAGGAGGGTTCTGCTCCAAAGCTGCATTTTTACTTAGAAATGTGTTTTCGAATGACGTTTTCTTACTTCCGGAGCAAAACCTGGAAGTCGAGTCTCAGGTTTAACATCCAATAATAATTTTGTTCAGGATCTTTTATAAGATTCTGGATTTTAAACCTTCACTGCGCCTTATTTAGACGTCTGCCTTGATACCTTTTCCCTCAGAAAACAGGTGGCACCGCTTGTCATCAACAACAGCAAATCTCTACGTCTGTTCCCGACTCGTGACTCCGTCCTCTTCTCACTTCAGGAGGAAATAAATACTTTCCCGGTGTACAGTTGGACTCCCTCCCTCCCTGCCTCCCTCAGTCCCCCTCCCACACGCAGTCACACTCCCGTAGCGGGTTTCTCTGGCGCATTGTAGTGATGACGTTGATTCTGTTTTCGGACAGCTCTCGCAGCTGGTTGATCAGCTCCTGAACGCCGGGGCTGGGCCAAGGGTGACCGTTCAGGTAGTCCCTCAGGATGAACGAACGCTCCACCAGCAGCTCCAGCTGCACCAGGTGACGCAGCCGGTGGAGGCTTAGCAGGTCTTTCTCCGGCTCCCGACGGAAAAAGCTGAGAGACAAGAGAGAGAGAGGAAGATTTTAACTGCATGAACACAACAAGAACTGATCTGAGGAAGCACAACGGCTGAGAAAACACACTTTAATGTTGTTGCTAATTGATTTGTTATTATATTATTTGTTATTTTGATAATTGATTAATCATTTCAGTCATTTTTAAGATCAAAAATGATCAAATTCTCTGGTTCCAGCTTCTTAAAATGTGAATATTTTCTGGTTTTTCTAGTCGTCTGTGACAGTAAACTGAATTTCTTTGAGTTCTGGACAAAACAAAACATTTTAGGTTGCATGTCGGGCTTTAAGAGACAGTGATCAACCGTTTTCACCATTTTCTGACATTTTATAAAGATCAAAAAACGAATTATTTAACTGATAAATAATCAACATATTAATAATGAAAATAATTGTTGGTTGCAGCTCTACAGATATGTATAAACCTGAACAACACATCGATACAAAGCTGTTTCACCAAAGTTTCAGGTGTAAGGCTGCAACTAATGATTCTTCAGTCTATTATTATATACAATTTATTAATATATAAGACTACAAAAAGTAGAAAATCTTAATTTGAGAATGTGGAACCAGTGAATTTATACCATTTAGAGTCCCGTTTCTGTCCACCTGGTGAATGTAAGTCCAATATTCACTCTCTTTTAGCTCTGTTTCTGCTCTCTACCAACTCCTGAGGGAAATATCTGGCTCTTTAGCTGCTAAATGCTCCACACCAGCTAGCTAGCTGCTTGCCGTTTGGTGCTGAGCAGGTAGTGAACAGTAACTTTTTAGAGCCCAAAGCGACGCTACAAGAGCGCTGAGAGTGAACCCCAAACAATAAAGTTGCAGCCGGACAGATAAACAATGAGCTGAAACTCGCTATAAAGCTCCGTAAAGCCGAGAGGAGCCGCAGAGTCGCTGATAAATTCCCTTTTTTCCCCCCATCCTGCTCACCGTATCCTGAGCGTCCTGAGTTGAGGGAACAACATGGGGATTCGTCTGCAGAGGCTGCCGCTGGAGCGGTTCTGCTCGATGTCCAGGTGCTCGAGCGCCGGGACTTTAGGCGCGATGGAGTCCATGTCCTTCAGCGTGATGGCGACACGCAGCGTCAGCCTGGTCACACTGGATGGGATGGTGGTCGTGTACGCAGCGAGAGAGTTTCCACCTGAGAGGACACGATACAACAAGAGAGGAACGTTTATATGTAGCACGTTTCATACGCAGGGACAATTCAAGCCTTTACATAATGCATTATAACTTTAAAAAAAGAAAAACAAATTTAAAAGAATAGAAAACGTTTTTAAAAGGAACAGAGACATAAATACAGGACATCTCCATCTTAAATTGCCCTTCTTCTCATAATGCACTACTAGTATAATTACATCTAAAGTGTTTCATGAGGTCAATGATTAGCACCAGTTCATGCTAGCTGCTAAGAAACCACCAACAACTCCTTTCTTGTTCTAAAATGCACAAACTATTAATATTAAAATGAATATTTCTGTTTATTTTCAACAGCTGAATGTTGTCAGTGATTAGAGACGAAACAACAGTCGTTTAGTAGATCAACACAAAATTAATTGGAAGCAATTGCTAACAACTGATAAATGGTTTCAGTATTTAATCAAGAAAAAGATTTGCTGGTTCAAGCTTTGATGTTTTCTCTGTTTTAGTCACTGTTAACTGAACATCTTTGAGTTTTGAACTGTTGGACAGAAAACGTGTTAAGACTCATCGACTGTAAAACACTGTGTTGGACGTTTTCACACATTTCTGACAGTTTATAGACTAAACGATTAATTGGCTAATAGGAAACAATTATTGACAGATTAATTTACGACAAAAGTAGCTTTATTTGTGATAGACTCCAGATGAACTTTTACTAATGATATCACTGATTTTAAATGTACATATTTAAGGCTTCGACTGATATTTGTTTTAAACTTGCCTAAAAAAGTGACAAAGTGAGTTTGAAACGTCAATACACCAATAAAATGATTAAATATTAGAGAGCAGTCGGCCTCTATTATACACATGAGTCCTCATAATCAGACCAACAGGCAGAAATTAACTCTTTCTTGTTCTGTTTTTCAGCACATATTATTCGATTCAACAGGAAGTAGTCTTGTAAAAATAAATAAATAAATAAAACAAACACACACATCAAAGTAAACACTGACTGACTGACCGATGATGGTGAGAGTTTCCAGCTGGTTCAGAGGACTCAGCCAGGACCCGAGGCGACACTCCAGACCCTCTCTGATGTACCTGTAGCGGACGGTGAGCGACCTGAGCGAGGTCAGGCTCCTCAGAGCGTTCTCAGGCAGGATGGTTTCTGGGTAATCCACCAGCTCCAGACTGGTCAGCGCCGGGCCGCCGTACGTTCCTGAGGAACCGAAGAAGGAGGAGGAGGAGACGGAGGTTTTTCAAAGCTCGACTTATATGTTTATTACAAAACAAAACTGTGGATTATATCTGGAAGTTGAATGTATTATCAGATGATTTGAACATATCACAGATGTTTGAATCAGAATATTTATCTGAAATTACAACACAGAAATGCCAAATATATATCTGAAGTCATCTTTTTATAGTTAGCTTCAGCTTCAGCATCCAAATGAGTCAAATCAAGCACATATCTTGTGCCACCGCAGCTCAAAAATTGAACCTTTCCCTTTAAACGATTAATTAATTAGTCAATCAGCAGAAAAATAATCAACTGATTAGTCGTTTCAGCTCTTTATCAAACTATCTGTAGGCTGAAACATGGAAAACAGCTGATTTGGTCCCTGAAGTAACAAAAGAAAGACAGACAGGAGGACAGGCAGGTGTACCGGCTGACCTGGCTGCTCCGGGTCCGGGGGGCTCATGTAGTCGTCGGGCAGCGGTTCCCGCGGCTCCCCCCTCATCCCCCAGGACAGGTGTCTGAGCTTCTTCAGGTTCAGCAGCAGATGATGGAAAACCTCTCGGGGCACCGGCCGCACCGTGTCCAGCCCGTAGCCCTCCCCCTGCTGATGGAACAGCAGGTGCCGCAGGTTGACCAGGTGCGACACGGCGCGGATGAACTGCACCGTGCACGGCAGCCGCACGTTACACACGCTCAGGTGCGTCAACCGGTCCCGCAGCTGCTCGGTCAGACCCGGACTCAGCATGGGCTCGTCCCAGGTGGCGTTCCGCACCCCGAGGTCCTTCAGCTCGGGGAACCGCGCCAGGTTGTCCAGGTACTTCTGCTTATACTGCCGGCCGCCGTCCACGAACACGACTGCGGTGAGCGACGGCAGGAACGTAACGAGCCGCCGCCACTCTTTGCGCCGCAGGTGCCGCACCGCTACCCGGGTCAGCCTGCGGCGGTTCAGCGTGTCCCAGAAGCCGTAGGTGTAGCGGCGGAGGTTGGACAGCAACACCGTGTGCTCCCTCCACAGAGGCGGATGGTCGATGAGCTCCTTCAGGGAGCGGCAGCAGCTGCGGACCGCGTGCCGCTCCTCGGTGCTCAGGAAGCTGAACACATAAACCCAAAGTTCAGGCGGCAGCTGCGGCAGCTCCTCCATCAGATCCCCGCTGCCGCTCCTGCACACTCACACCCAACTTACAGGCGCTTCCGCTGTGTGCAAATAACCTGTAAATTCCCTCTACAGACTTTATTTATCACTGTTATTTAAGCCTGTTGTTATTTGCAAAGTTTGCTAATGTTTACGCCTCACTGCCGCTCTCTTTTTGGAGCCGTCGCGCCGTTGATGACGCAGACGTTTCAACTTCTTCTTCTTCTAATAATAATACGGCGGTTTGCATTCAGCTCATTGGCGCTTACCGCCACCTTCTGCTCCGGAGTGTCGATAAGACAACAGATTTACAATCTAAATCCCTTCAAAATTAGAAAAAACCCTTCACAAACACCCTCAGCTACATTTTATCCTCCATGTTACATCGTAGTCCTCATATAAAATTTATCCATGTCGGCCACCGTAGCACCCTCTCCGTCTTATCCATCATATCATATAAAAAAAAACCCTGCATCCCTTAAGAAAGCTGACAGTACTCAGTACCCTGTGCTCCATCACTCATGCTCAGTATAATCCTTTTAATCTGAGTTCCTGCACCCCTAATTCTCTCAGATTATTCCTCATCGTCTCTCTCTACGTGCTCCACTGACTCCTCTTCCTCACACAAGCCTGTCTGGTGTTTTCCTGCTATTTTCAGTGTTTTGTTTGGTGCAATGTGTCACAACCTCAACACACACAGTTTCCTCTCTCCTGTGTCCACTATCTATCCTTCGCGCTCTTTTGAATTTGTAAGTTTGCCAGCAAAAAAATCTAGTGAATCACAATTTATATGATATGTAAACAGTTTAGTTTAGTTTCTCTTAGTTTGATTGCGTTAATTGCACACTGTACATTCAATAAAGAAAAAAAACTATTAAATACTATCTCCACTCTTTTCCTTCAAGACTTTACATATTTAAAAAAAAAAACATAAAATGAGGCTACAGAAAAACAAGTATCATAAGATAAATGTTTGGCAATAATTGTATTTTTGGAATCATCTAGAATAAATAAAATTATTCTATTTATTTTTATCTTTTCCTTTCTTTGTATCTTTGTAATATTTTCAAGTTTTTAATAAAATATTCTTCAAGTTTAAAAGTGTGGAGTGAAATCTGAATTGAAACTGTGAAATAATGTAAATGATTCAGGTAATAAATAAACAGCAGAGTATAAAGGTGGACTTGAAATGACAGAACATGTAATCACCGCTGATCAAATATATTTTAATTCTTTTCATTTGTTGATGTAAATGAATACAATATAAATTAAAGGAAATCAACAAAAATGATTTAATAGAACATGAAGGACAGATAATTCATGAACAGAGACGAGTTGTTGAAGAATAATACAGAACAAACGTCATCCGGATCAGGATGAAACTTTGACGTTTAAGGACAAAACTGCTGCAGTATCACCAGTCTGTTGAGTTCAGTTCATTCAAAGGGAAATATTTGTAAAAAAAAAACCAAAAAAAAAAAACACCTTCTACCAGTTCCTACAATTCCCAGAATGCCTTTTTAACCCTGCAGAGAGCGCAGAGAGTTGTTGCTTTCAATCATGAAAACACAGTGAAATGTGATCATTCAGTTGTGGGTTTTGGGATCATGACAGTAAAAGTTGAGCTAGAAGTAGAGCTGCAGCGATTAATCGATTAGTCGAAAATTAACCGGCAACTATTTTGATAATCGAATCATTTTTCATGCAAAAAAATCCAAACATTCTCCTGTTCGAGCGTCTCAAATGAGAAAACTTGCTGCTGTAATTTGTCTCAACAGTAGGGCTGCAACTAATGATTATTTGCATTATTGATTAAAACTGTCGATTATTTTATTGATGAATCATTTTGTCAATAAAATGTCAGAAATAGTGAAAATGCTGTTATACTTTCCCAGCGTCTTATTTAGTCCAAACAGTCCAAAACCAAAAGATATTCAGTTTATCATGAAGTATGAGAAAGAAAAGCATTAAATCGTCACGTTTAAGAAGCTAAAACCAGATAATTTTTAGCTTAATTGCTGTAAAAATGACTATAATGATTATGTGATTGTCAGAATAGTTGCCAATTAATTTTCCGTCCGTTGACTAATTAATTAATCAACTTATTGCAGCTTTATTGAACATTATAGTAAATTTAATATTTACTGTTATTGGATTGTTGTTCAGACAAAAGGACATTTGATGACATCATCTTGTGATCTGAAACATTACGTTTTTTAAAATAATTTTTTAAGGCTGTTTGTTTTTTGTGATTAATGTGACTCAGCTGCGGAACCAGTGGAAAATATCCCCATTTTCCCAGTAATTCCCTCATGTTTTCAAGCAATGGCGATGGACGTTTTTAACTGTTTTCTGATGTTAAATGAAGCAAATGATTAATCCATTAAAAAATAATCATTAAGTCCCTACTTCCAACTTAAGAAAATCACCCTTAAACTCTAAACTCAAACCCATAATTGTCTGCTGGTCAGATTATTAACAAATCGGTGAAAAACTGCGGCTCAATAATCTCTCGCTCGTTAATTCTGAGGGATTGAAAGCTAAAATCTATTTGCAGCTGTTTGAGAAACTGTTTCTGCGATCAGAATTTCCCCCCGGACATGACTTGATGTCGTCTGCAGTTTTCTACAGGAAGAAGAAACACAAAGTAGTCTAATGATTAGTAGAGAAATCACCAGTCTGAGTGTTTAATGATGCAATTCATCATCACAAATCTCTCCTTATTTTTCTCTCCTAACAGGATGCTCTGACCTCATCACTGCTAGTTATTTGCAAATATTGTACAATACATTATAATGTGTATTTCTATATATTTACATTTTTATTTCTCCTCTCTCTTATCTTCTTCGCCTCTCTCGCTCCTTTTTTTTTATACTCTAATTGGAATTAGAGCTTGAAGAAGCCAAATTTCGCTTCCTTCAGTGTTGCTGCTGATGTGACAATAAAGCTCTTGAATCTTGAAAGTTTCTTCTCTCGTCACATCGAGTTCATTCTCTCACTTTAACACGATGCAAAAAACCCCACAGCTGACTGTCAGCTGACCCCCCAAAACACGCACATAAAGAACGTTCCGCGCCTGAACGAGAGGAAATAAGAAACCTGATAATCAGACGTAACTATTGTGTTTTCACTTCATTACTCTGCTCGAATCACTGAATGAAAATCTGAGACGTCTAGAAACAAGAAGTCAGTAGTTGTATTTACTGTGAATCTGTTTAAATGGTTGAGTTGATATTTTTATATGTCAGAATAAGCAGCTGACACTTTGTTCTGGCTTTTTCTTCGCTTATTTCTGGAAGAAGAAAAGTTAAACTCAAGAGAAAAACAATAAGAGAAAATACTAAATGACTCCGTTTCATGACGGTCTTCATCACAGACTCAACACGCTGGTGATGATGCTCAACAACGTCTAAAACACAGACTGTAGTGTGTGAATATAAACCCAGATGATCACATGATCACTGGACGTGTGGCTTTGTAGGACTGACGACCTACCAAGAATATCTAGAGCTGCAATGATTATTCAACAGAAAATTAATCAGCAACTATTTTGATAATTGATCGAATATTTAAAGTATTAAAGTAAAAAAAAGTACATTTAAAATAAAAAAATCCAAACATTTGCTTGTTTGAGCTTCTAACAGTATCTGAACATCTTAATGGTATCGTCAATTTCATGTTTTGGGGGTTTTAGACTGTTAGTCGGACAAAAAAAAAAAAAAAGTCATTTTAAGTGTTTTCAGATGTTATAAAGATCAAATGATTCATTGATTAACCAAGAATCAGCTGATTAATCAATAATGAAAAGAATCATTAGTTGCAGCCTTATAAATGTCCACTGATGCACGACGTGATGCACGACCGGCCTCACTGACAACTTCTAAAACATGTTTTAATTTTAAATCAACTGAATCTTTCACTATGTTTTCACCTTCAGTTGTAATTGTCATTTTATTTACTAGTCATTTTAAAATCCTCTCAAATGTTTTTTTATGTTCCTGTTTCTTGCATATTTCTCTTTATGTTCTGTGAAGCAGGTTGTATTGCATCTTTTCATATGAAATTTGCTCTATAAATAAAGATAATTATAATTATTTGTGCGTCTGGTGTCTTTTTGCCGAAGCATGAAATTCACTTATGAATGTATATAAATGTCTGTATTTATTGACAAATGACGTGGTTCTAATATCTACTGATGCGTTTCATTTCTCAGCTCTTCATATTTATTTGACTCTTCTCTGAAGTTTGCGACGCAGCAGGAAGTGATGCTGCTGCTTTACTTCCGCTAATATAAACTATTCAGGAAAAACAGAAATAAGAGATGAGCGTCATGCTGCGTTCAGTTGTTAAAATAAGTAAAATACAGCCACAGAGTATCTGTTACCACATGAAACACAAACAGCTCGTCCTCACCAGAAAAAAACGACAGAATAAGTCGAAAATTCTCTCCGGCAAAAAACGACTTATAGTTACGTTCACGTTGTAATTACGACCTGAGGAAGTGACGCTGCTCAGGTGACGTCGACATAAGGTGACTTCCTCATGAGGAGGACGCGGGTACGGCGGATGGCTGGATAGTTCGCAGAGATGGCGAAAGACACCGTGAGTCGCCACGACTACAATCTTTCCCTAACCAAGTGTATCTAAACCTAACCAGACCTTAACCACAGCGTCGTCACATCATAAAACATCATTATATTTTTAAAAAATGGTCCTTTAAGTTGTTCTTCTGGTCCCCATCCGTCCTCTAGAGGGCGCTGCAAACACTCATATATGTCGTTTTTGGGAGTCATTGACCTATTCTGTCGTTTTTGAGCTGCAAACGTATATTCAGTAAGTTTACTTCTGAAATGCAAGCTGCTGCATCCAGTGGACATTCAGGGTTAAGCTGTCATTCATTTAGTTTGTTTTTTGTTTTTTTTTGCTTTTCAGACAGTATGAGGTTTCAAACACATCCGAGTGAATAAGAAAAGAATAATAGTAGCCCTGGTATTTGCTCCTCAAACATTCATTGAGCGTTTTTTTTCTATTTACAAGCCTTTAGACTTTTATTTTGCACAACTCGTAAACATATTTAGGAGACAAACTGGAAAAATATGAACATATTCATCAGATTTTTCACTCCCCGTCTGCGGCGCGGCGTCAGCTGGACTTCTTTGAGTCCATGTACAAGCGGTCGCCGCTCCCCCCCCCTGAAAGAGTCCCATGAGTCTAAATGCTTTATCAGAGGCCCACAAACACTCACAGTCAGTTCAGTAGTCATTCGTCTTCGTTCAAAAGGCAGATTCTGGTGTCGGTTTGAGTTCTGTCACTCTTTTCTGTCAGTTCAAACTCAAATCCAGTATTTCTGTTTTTTTTCCTTCTACTGCGACGGCGAGAACGTCAGGACCATCCAGCCGATCACAAAGTAGAAGAGGAACACCGGGTACACCACCAGCGCCTTGCGGTTGGGCGGCTGGCTGTCGGCGAGGAAGGCCGTGGAGGCGAAGGTGGACCAGCTGAAGGACGCGATGACCACCGCCAGCCGCACGGCGAAGCTGACCGTGCCCGAGCCGCCGATCAGGACGATCCGGCACACGGCCATGGCCACCGTCAGAGGCATGATGCAGTATCCCAACACGCACAGGCTCTGGAAGAACGAGATGGTGCCGCCCAGCAGTTTGGAGTTGAGGGTGATGATGATGGAGCCAAACCAGACGATGACGAAGACCTGAGACGAGAGAATTCAGTTCAACAAGTGAGTGCAGAGTCAGCAGAGATCAATGAAGTCCAATAACTACTGACAACTGATTAACTGATTAGAAGTCAATGATCATGGCGGTAATTTTCTGTCGATCGACTAATCATCGCAGCTGTAATGTCTTTGTTTTGTTTTGACTGACTAACAGTCCAGAACCTCAAGATATTCAATTTCCTGTCATATGTGACGAAGAAAAACAGGAAATTATCACATTTGAGAGGCTGATCAGGTGAAATCAAGTGAAAAATATAATTGGGTGCAGATTAATCAATCAACAGAAAATTAATAAGCAATTATTTTGATAATTAGAATAAGTTATTCTCTCGTCGAAGCTTCTTAAATGTGAAAATTCAGCCTCTGCGCCGTGTTTCAAACACGCACAAAGTACTGAGAAACATAAAAACACAGATGTCGACCAACTTTTATCAAACAATGACTTAAGATAAGATAAAATACACTTAATTGTCCAAGAGAGAAACTTTGTCTTGTGCTCAAGTGTTGAGTACAGCTGCATGTAGAAAAATACACAGTACACACAATACACTGTTGTACCTCTAGTACTCAGAGTAAACACTATTCCTCAAATGATAGAACACAATGACCTCTGGTCCGTAAAGTGGCTGAGCATCTTTCAAAGAATTTAAACAATAAAAACGTGAAAACCAGATGTGCAAAAGTGGTTAAGTATATAAATTAGACATCCAATTAAAGAAAACAAGTTAAATAGTATTTCACTCACTATCAGTCAGTATTGCACTTGAACGTACACATTCTGGTCCACAATAATACACAACTGTGCAGTAAATAGATTAAAACTCACACAGCTTCATTGTTCAGCTTTCTAATGAATATATATATATATATATATATATATATATATATAGGTATTGTTAGGGAAATAATTGCATTTCTCATCACATTTAATTCATGATGTATAATTATTTCTTCATCTATTTTTTTCATTCTTCTCCACATTGTCGCTCATATATTTCTTTGTTTTTATTGGATTGTTTCCTGTTCATTTTATGTGCTTTTTATTATTTTTTCATTGTATTTTTCAAAATTATGTTTGTTTTTCTCCTGAAGTCGAGGGCAGGTCTGTTTTACTTAACCTCTCCTGTCACATCTTTTATTTTTATTATCTAGATTTTATGCAGTCTTATGTGTGTGCAAATAAAATAAAAACCTGACTGTTGTTTTGAGACAGACTTGAAACATGGTGAACCCGTCCTTTAAATAGCACTATAACTTAGTTTAACATAAAGTCCTCCACTCAGAAACATGTTTTTCTTCGTGTTCCTACAGTTTGATGTTGTTGGATGTTGTATGACTTTGTTTTGACTTTCATCTGCTGATGGAGGAAAGTTTCTCTGAGCTCATTGAAAGTGATTTTAAGGGGCCTACGAGCACGATTTGTGACATCACAACTAGTTTTGAAGCCAGTTCTGGTCCAATATTCAACTTCCACAAGTGTGATGTGGAAACTTGAAGCCTGCAGTGAACAAACACTGAGAATGGACTTCACAGTTGGGGGGTCTCTTCATCTTAGAGCCCCAGACTGTGGAACAAACTGCCTGTTGAGATCAGACAGGCAACATCTTTAATGTCTTTTAAATTTCTTAAAACATTCTTTTATCAGAAAGCTTTTATGAATGTTTGATGTGTTGCTGTTTCATTATCGTTCTTTCGCTTTAATTGCTGTTCTTTAAATTATTTTTTTCTTTTCTGTTAAACACTTTGTAACTTTGTAAAGAAAAGTGATGTATAAATAAAGTTTATTATATATTGTATCCACCAGGAACACTTTTGAGATGGAATATATTTGCATATTTATAGATTGAGGAATTGAGTAGATGTAATTATATGGATTTTTACAATATAATTATCCCTATTATACAAATTCTTATTCAAAGTATTTTATAAACATCTCAAAACACGTCTGGAGGGACCACGTTGCTACATCAGATGCTAACTTTAGCGTCTTTTAAACTAACTGGAAATGATAATAATGAGATAAATAAATGTTAGGGGTACCTCGGCGAACTGCGGGCCACCCTGCTCGTCGCTGTCTGCCGCGCCGCCCTGCAGCAGCAGCGCCAGCGTCACGCACAGCAGCAGCGGGCCCCACAGGTCCCAGTCCCGCAGCAGCGCCGAGCTGCGCTGCGGGTACAGTACGTGGACGAACTTGTTCCCCACCGCCCGCAGGTCCCGCAGGATGGTCTCCTTCACCGGCTCGTCCAGCGTGGAGAACTCATCGTCCCGCCGAGATGAGCCAATGGGCACGGCGATGTCCCCCTCCACCGGGATGTCCTCCGAGATGGAGACGTCCGACAGCCCGGCGAACGGCCTGCTGGCCTCCTCCGCTGCCGCCATCGTGCTCTGGAAAAACAAGTTTTAACGAGCCGTTAGTTGTTCCGGGAGTTTAACTAACACGAACACGACCTGTTTACTGTATTTCACCACAACGCAGCGACAGAAGCGTCAAATATTCCTTAAAGCTGCGGACTCAGCTCCGGTTGATCCAGTCTGACTGCTGCTGAGGTCCGTCTGCTCCACGTCAGCTGAGGATTGTTTACTTCCGCAGGACGTAAGTCACGCACATCCGTGTGCTGCGTTCAGGTACAGCTGCTGAACTCGGAACAACAAAAACAATAACGTAAAAAAGTGTTTTTAATGATATTTTTTTTATTGGTGAACCCTGAACTTTCTTTATGCAATTCATGCACAGTATATTTTATGTTTTATGTTATTTATTCCATTTTATTATTGATTGATTTATTTTTATTGGCCTTAATGAATAAAAAATGTAATTTCTTAACTATCAGACACTACTATCAGCAGACTCTTAACACTCAACAACCGATTTAATTCTCTCGATAACAGTGCAATTTATTTTCACTTTATTCTTTTTTATTTTCATTTTGTCTCCTCCCTTAATTTTTGACTATATTTGTTTAAAAGAAAAAAGAAAGTCCGCACACCTTTTTCTTAGATGCAGTTTAATGGGAAATTCACAAGTGACGTTTCGGGCAAAAAGCTCTTCTTTAAACTAAAACAAAATATATAGTCGCCATCTTGATTGTATTTATTGATTGTATTTAAAAATAGATCTTAGGCTCTGGTCACATGACAGTCACATAATATGTCAAACCCATTCTATCACCATCTTATACAAAAGTGTCAATACATATGTGTAAAGAAGAAAAGAAAGAAGCTACAGTGTGAATACTTTCTTTTTTCTTTCATATACTGTTTCACCTATTTGAAAGGTTTTTGTATGTGCGCGTCTACCACACACTTTTTAACTATATTTGTCTCAAACTTCACGGTTGCTAGTTAACTTCACTTTCTTTATCAAACCCTGCACAATGTATTTTTTTATTTATTCTCTTTCATTATTTATTTATTTCTATTGCTACTAATAAATAACAAGATAATAAATTTGGAGCTGCAATGATTAATTGATTAGTTTCCAACTATTAAAGTTTGAGTTATTTTTTAAGTAAAAAATGTCCAGATTCTTTGATTCCAGCTTCTTTTACATGAATATTCTCTGATTTCTTTGGTCCTCTATGACAATAAACTAAATGAATTTGGGTTGTGGACAAAACAAGATATTTGAGGACGTCATCTTGGGCTTTGGGAAGCAGTGATCGACATTTTTCACCATTTTCTGGCAACTAATCAATTGATCGAGAAAATAATTGATCAATCGGTAATGAAAATTATTTTTAGTTGTAGCCCTGAATAAATGCTATGAGCATTTTTTGTATTTTCCTTCTCTCCTTAATTTATTTGTGAATTTTGACTGAGACTTCACTGTAAATGAGGAAACACGGTTTTAATTCACAGTGCTGCTCCTCCTCCTGATAACTCCTCCCTGTTCTTTCTAACACAACAAGCTCCACTCTGTGCTCATATTTCCTTGTTCCCTCCCCTTCAGATCTACAGTTTGCAGATGGGTCTAACCAACATGTCAGGCTGCATTAACTGCAGGAACACATGTTGTTCAGATCAGAGCTCAAACTTGTTTCACCTTCTGAGAAAGTGAAACTCAGACAGTCGTTGCCACTGAGAGCTGAAATGGCAGAGAAAGGAGTTCAGCTGGACCGAGAAACAATCAGCTGTTCGATCTGTCTGGATCTACTGAAGGATCCGGTGACTATTCCCTGTGGACACAGCTACTGCATGAGCTGTATTAAAAGCTTCTGGGATGGAGAGGATGAGAGGAAGATCTACAGCTGCCCTCAGTGCAGACACACCTTCGCACCGAGGCCTGTCCTGGTGAAAAGCACCATGTTAGCAGCTTTAGTGGAGCAGCTGAAGAAGACTGGACTCCAAGCTGCTCCTGCTGATCACTGCTATGCTGGACCTGAAGATGTGGCCTGTGATGTCTGCACTGGGAGGAAGCTGAAAGCCCTCAAGTCCTGTCTGGTGTGTCTCGTCTCTTACTGTGAGAATCACCTTCAGCCTCACTTTGAATCAACTAAATTTAAAAAACACAAGCTGGTCGACCCCTCGGAGAAGCTCCAGGAGAACATCTGCTCTCGTCATGATGAGGTGATGAAGATGTTCTGCCGTACTGATCAGCAGAGTATCTGTTATCTCTGCACTATGGATGAACATAAAGGCCACGACACAGTCTCAGCTGCAGCAGAAAGGACTGAGAGGCAGAGAGAGCTCCAGGTGAGTCGACAACAAATCCAGCAGAGAATCCAGGACAGAGAGAAAGATGTGAAGCTGCTTCAACAGGAGGTGGAGGCCGTCAGTCGCTCTGCTGATAAAGCAGTGGAGGACAGTGAGAAGATCTTCACTGAGCTGATCCGTCTCCTCCAGAAAAGAAGCTCTGATGTGAAGCAGCAGATCAGATCCCAGCAGGATACTGAAGTGAGTCGAGTCAAAGAGCTTCAGGAGAAGCTGGAGCAGGAGATCACTGAGCTGAAGAGGAAAGACGCTGAACTGAAGCAGCTCTCACACACAGAGGATCACATCCAGTTTCTACACAACTACCCCTCACTGTCACAACTCAGTGCATCTACAGACTCATCCAGCATCAATATCCGTCCTCTGCGCTACTTTGAGGATGTGACAGCAGCTGTGTCAGAGCTCAGAGATCAACTACAGGACATCCTGAGGGAGAAATGGACAAACATCTCACTGACAGTGACTGAAGTGGACGTTTTACTGTCAGAACCAGAACCAAAGACCAGAGCTGGATTCTTAAAATATTCACGCGAAATCACTCTGGATCCAAACACAGCAAACACATATCTGTTATTATCTGATGGGAACAGAAAAGCAGAACAAATGAGTCAACATCAGTCTTATTCTAGTCACCCAGATAGATTCACTAGATATTTGCAGGTCCTGAGTAGAGAGAGTCTGACTGGACGTTGTTACTGGGAGGTGGAGTGGAGAGGGGGAGGAGTTTTTGTAGCAGTCGCATACAAGAATATCAGCAGAGCAGCAGGCTCGAATGAATGCATATTCGGACTCAATGACAAATCTTGGATGTTACGTTGTGACACTAACAGTTATACATTTTGGTTCAACAGTATCTCAACTCTCGTCTCAGGTCCTGGTTCCTCCAGAGTAGGAGTGTACCTGGATCACAGAGCAGGTATTCTGTCCTTCTACAGCATCTCTGAAACAATGACTCTCCTCCACAGAGTCCAGACCACATTCACTCAGCCTCTCTATGCTGGACTTTGTCTTTGTCATAATGGAGTCACAGCTGAGTTGTGTAAACTCAAATAGACAGAAGTCATTTCAGACTTCATGTGTCAGATTCTGTTGTAATTCTTTATGTTTTTGTCTCCATTGTTTCTGAGAGCTCATTGCTGTGGTGTTTCTGAACTGCACAGAGATCAGCTGTCAATCAAACTGGGATTATCAACACTTTTTTCTTTTCATTTGTTGTTCTGTTGATGTTTTGAGTTTCTTTAAATGTCACTTTTTGCTGTGTGTTTTTATCCATGGAGGCTATCACTGCTCATGATGACGTCTTTTACCTTCACTAGGTAGATATTTTGTTCTCATCACTTTGTAAATTCATTAAGAAATGTGCTGTAAACTGTAATTATCATGATGTTAATCATTTATTATGTTCTTGTACATGGCTGACGTTCTGGGTTAAACTAACTGATTGTGTTGATGAAGTGAATCTGTACATGAAATCATTGAACAAGAGTCATTTAACAGACTTTTCTGATTGGATGTGTGAACAATCTGAAGCTTTACATAATCAATAAAGATGTTTTTTTCAAAAGTGAGCAAAGTCTGTTGTCATGAACTTGAAGTCATTTTAATTTATTTTTATGTAGATTTTCATGAAGGTGAAAGTTGAGAATGAGGCTGTCATGTTGGTTCAGTGTTTAGCTCTGTCACCTCACAGAGAGACGGTCCTGGACCCCAATTTATCAGGAACATTTTGGACTTTAGTGAAAGATAAAAGTAAAAACCTTCACTTTCACTCACAAACAGAAGAATAAAAACTATTGATCAGACTAGTTTTGCCATTTACTATTCTCTGTTATTTCAGTTTGTTTGTGACGGTCAGATTTACAGACGATATGAGCAAGTTGAAAAATAAAATACTTTCCTCCGGATTCAGATTGCAGGACTCCTTGTTCTTCTTGTTGCTGAAGATAGTTCTTTATGACTCTGGCAGGATGTTTGGACTCGTTGTCATGGTGCAGAATACATTTGGTACGATCAGATGCCTCCCTGATAGTATGATGGAGAAGAATCTAAACATCTAAAGTGCCTAAAACTTTTTACCAGTCAAAAGTTTGGACAGTTTCCCATTCACTATAGAGAATCTGAGTAACATGTTTTCCAAATGTGTAAAAATGTCACATTTCAAATTGTTTTCTTATTTAAAATTACTGAAACTAATGTAAATTTTGTCATTTTCTCTGATAGGAATTTTTCTTCAACTGAGATGCTTTTCTGGCAACATTGTCTGACAATAGTGCTCAGAAACACAAGTTTTATTTATAATGTATCTTTCAATTTGTGCTTTTATTTTAGCGGAACATCGACGAATAGGAAGTGTTGTAGCTGTCACATGCAGCTGTCTTCACACAGGTTATAAGAGCCTCTGTAACCCAAACTAACTGAGACTGAATGCTGTTCACTTCTGGCTCCTAAAACACAGTTGAACTCCTCCTGCTGGCTCGGAGGAGACATAAGATAGTTACTGTAAAGTTTTGTGCACCTCATGTATTAAAAATATATGAGTTTAAAATAATCGCATGAAGATTTATATTTCCTTGAACTTAAAAGCCTGAAAGTTATAACACAAGTTGAATTTGCTAAAAGTGTATAACTGATTTTCCACATTAACCAACAGGTAAATTCTTAAACACAAGCTGTTATGGAGTCTAAAGGTCTTGGATCCAAATAAACACATAACTAAAACACATAGTTCTACATAATTTCTATGGATCATGGTTGCTGCCTGCTGTTGGGTCTCTGTAAATTAAAGAGTACAGTCTAGACCTGATCTATGTGAAAATGACCTGAGATAACTTCTGTTGTGATTTGATGTTATATAAATAAAATTGACTTGACTTGATATTAAAGCGCTGTCTTGCTATTACAACTTAAAACTCCAATCTTGAATCTCAACAGGCAGATTTATATCATAAAGAAACAGTGATAGATTTCAAACTTACAAAATACAGTTTTTAATTACAAATGGATCCAACAGATATATAATCTCCAGAGACTGATGGTAGATATTTAGACATTATTAAAGATTCTGCCACACACACACAGTTGTTTTCACTTATTCTAATTACATTTTATCATAGTAGGAAAAATGCAGGTGTTACTAATAACATTAACGATGGCTTTGTTCTATTCAAGTATTCCAGTAATGACATTTTATATCATTTTGATATTGTTTTTTTAATTATTTACACCTGTGCTTTTCCTAATGTGACATGTCAAACTGTCTTCCAGGAACAAGGCTGATGTGTGACACAAATTCAAAGCTTCACGTCTCAGAACTCCATCAGATGTGTGTAAGGTCCGTTGGTGTCGAGCTTCAGCACTTGTCTGTTTCCATACGTCCCGTGTTTCACCGTCACCTCGGCTCCGGTCCCGGCTGAAGCGGCGGCTGCCGTCATCTCCTTCTCGCACAGAGAGACGAAGGCGCTGTAGAGCCGCAGTCCGTCCTCTTTGCCGATGTTGTTGTGGTACTGCATGGCCTTGCCTTTGGCCTTCCCGCCCAGCGTGGCCTGAGGGACGATCAGCAGGCTGCCGGGAAGCTCCAACACCGAAACCATCTTCCCCGAGTCGGACTCACACAGCCGCAGGTTCAACAGTGTGGACACTGAACGACAGAGACACACAAAGGAAGGATGCTTTACCTTTACATCTCATACTGAGTGGATTTACAATGAGTGCAAAGAAGGAAAACATCTGTATCAAAAGGTTGAAAAGGTCACTGACCCATCTTGGGCAGTATGTCGTCTGTCGCTCCTTTAAAGAAGCAGACGTAGATCACCATTCCTCTGTCGATCTGAGAGCAGAAACACAACAACATCAGTAAAAGCAACAGGATCTCTTTCAATTCTTGGTCCAGTTCTGTTACATCTACACACTTTCAGACATGTGGCTCATTGATGTGTTTCTAATAGTTTTTGGACAACAACGGAGGAATCAGATATATCAGGCTTTAGATACACACACAATACTTGTTAGTAGATCAATTCATTGCTGGTTTGAGTCTTTCATGATAGAAGGAAAAATATATCTTTCAAATTAAAAAAAATGAAATTAAAGCCTTTATTGGTGATTATTAATAAAGTCTTTATTGGTGGTTTGGATTATGATCCTCACTGACTGGAGGTTTGACTTTAGTTTTCACTGCATTCTGGTTTATTTTGCAGTAATTTTAGTTTGTGTTAACAGCTACTGAAGTTCAAGTTGAACACGGTGTGTTTGAAGCAGCTTTTATTTCACGTTGATGCTTTAATGTGAATCATTTTCTTCACAATGATCAATAAAGATTTCATACTGTAGTGATAGGATGAAAATAAAACGCTGGAGTGTGATGTCTGTTGATTAATCAAATGTAAAAGACAAAAGTACATCCACTTTCTAGATTCATCAATTCATACTAATCAACAAATGAGGCATCACCAAACCCTGACATGTCAACAAGTATTTCACAACTAAATGCAAAAATGTTTTCAGATGGTGAGCAGCTTTTAACTGAGACTTCACTGTAAATGAGGAAACACAGTTTTAATTCACAGTGCTGCTCCTCGTCCTGATAACTCCTCCCTGTTCTTTCAAACACAACAAGCTCCACTCTGTGCTCATATTTCCTGGTTCCCTCCCCTTCAGATCTACAGTTTATAGATGGGTCTAACCAACATGTCAGGCTGCATTCACTGCAGAAACACATGTTGTTCAGATCAGAGCTCAAACTTGTTTCAGTTTCTAAGGAAGTTGAACTCAGACAGTCGTTGCCACTGAGAGCTGAAATGGCGCAGAAAGGAAATCAGCTGGACCGAGAAACAATCAGCTGTTCGATCTGTCTGGATCTACTGAAGGATCCGGTGACTATTCCCTGTGGACACAGCTACTGCATGAGCTGTATTAAAGGCTTCTGGGATGGAGAGGATCAGAGGAAGATCTACAGCTGCCCTCAGTGCAGACAGACCTTCACACCGAGGCCTGTCCTGATGAAAAGCACCATGTTTGCAGCTTTAGTGGAGCAGCTGAAGAAGACTGGACTCCAAGCTGCTCCTGCTGATCACTGCTATGCTGGACCTGAAGATGTGGCCTGTGATGTCTGCACTGGGAGGAAGCTCAAAGCCCTCAAGTCCTGTCTAGTGTGTCTCGTCTCTTACTGTGAGAAACACCTTCAGCCTCACTTTGAATCAAGTAAATTTAAAAAACACAAGCTGGTCGACCCCTCAGAGAAGCTCCAGGAGAACATCTGCTCTCGTCATGATGAGGTGATGAAGATATTCTGCCGTACTGATCAGCAGAGTATCTGTTATCTCTGCTCTCTGGATGAACATAAAGGCCACGACACAGTCTCAGCTGCAGCAGAAAGGACTGAGAGGCAGAGAGAGCTCGAGGTGAGTCGACAACAAATCCAGCAGAGAATCCAGGACAGAGAGAAAGATGTGAAGCTGCTTCAACAGGAGGTGGAGGCCGTCAGTCGCTCTGCTGATAAAGCAGTGGAGGACAGTGAGAAGATCTTCACTGAGCTGATCCGTCTCATCCAGAAAAGAAGCTCTGATGTGAAGCAGCAGATCAGATCCCAGCAGGAAACTGAAGTGAGTCGAGTCAAAGAGCTTCAGGAGAAGCTGGAGCAGGAGATCACTGAGCTGAAGAGGAAAGACGCTGAACTGAAGCAGCTCTCACACACAGAGGATCACAACCAGTTTCTACACAACTACCCCTCACTGTCACAACTCAGTGCATCTACAGACTCATCCAGCATCAATATCCGTCCTCTGAGCTACTTTGAGGATGTGACAGCAGCTGTGTCAGAGCTCAGAGATCAACTACAGGACATCCTGAGGGAGAAATGGACAAACATCTCACTGACAGGGACTGAAGTGGACGTTTTACTGTCAGAAGCAGAACCCAAGACCAGAGCTGGATTCTTAAAATATTCACGTGAAATCACACTGGACCCAAACACAGCAAACACACAGCTGTTATTATCTGATGGGAACAGAAAAGCAGAACGAACGAGTCAACAACAGTCTTATTCTAGTCACCCAGACAGATTCACTGATTATGGTCAGGTCCTGAGTAGAGAGAGTCTGACTGGACGTTGTTACTGGGAGGTGGAGTGGAGCGGGAGAGTAGTTCATGTAGCAGTCGCATACAAGAATATCAGCAGAGCAGGAGACTCGTATGAATGTGTATTTGGATTCAATGACAAATCTTGGGCTTTAAGATGTGACTCTAACAGTTATACATTTTGGTTCAACAAAATCTCAACTCCCGTCTCAGGTCCTTGTTCCTCCAGAATAGGAGTGTACCTGGATCACAGAGCAGGTATTCTGTCCTTCTACAGCATCTCTGAAACCATGACTCTCCTCCACAGAGTCCAGACCACATTCACTCAGCCTCTCTATGCCGGACTTTGGCTTTGTTATGATGGAGACACAGCTGAGTTGTGTAAACTCAAATAGACAGAAGTCATTTCAGACTTCATGTGTCAGATTCTGTTGTAATTCTTCATGTTTTTGTCTCCATTGTTTCTGAGAGTTTGTTGCTGTGGTGTTTCTGAACTGCACAGAGATCAGCTGTCAATCAACTGAGATTATCAACACTTTTTTTTCTTTTCATTTGTTGTTCTGTTGATGTTTTGAGTTTCTTTAAATGTCACTTTTTGCTGTGTGTTTTTATCCATGGAGGCTATCACTGCTCATGATGACGTCTTTTACCTTCACTAGGTAGATATTTTGTTCTCATCACTTTGTAAATTCATAAAGAAATGTGCGATCAAACTGTAATTATCATGATAATAATCATTTATTATGTTCTTGTACATAGCTGACATTCTGGGTTAAACTAACTGATTGTGTGGATGAAGTGAATCTGTACATGAAATCATTGAACAAGAGTCATTTAACAGACTTTACTGATTGGATGTGTGAACAATCTGAAGCTTTATATCATCAATAAAGATGTTTTTTTCAAAAGTGAGCAAAGTCTGTTGTCATGAACTTGAAGTCATTTTAATTTATTTTTATGTAGATTTTCATGAAGGTGAAAGTTGAGAATGAGGCTGTCATGTTGGTTCAGTGTTTAGCTCTGTCACCTCACAGAGAGACGGTCCTGGACCCCAATTTATCAGGAACATTTTGGACTTTAGTGAAAGATAAAAGTAAAAACCTTCACTTTCACTCACAAACAGAAGAATAAAAACTATTGATCAGACTAGTTTTGCCATTTACTATTCTCTGTTATTTCAGTTTGTTTATGATGGTCAGATTTACAGACGATATGAGCAAGTTGAAAAATAAAATACTTTCCTCCGGATTCAGATTGCAGGAATCCTTGTTCTTCTTGTTGCTGAAGATAGTTCTTTATGACTCTGGCTGGATGTTTGGACTCGTTTTCATGGTGCAGAATACATTTGGTACGATCAGATGCCTCCCTGATAGTATGATGGAGAAGAATCTAAACATCTAAAGTGCCTAAAACTTTTTACCAGTCAAAAGTTTGGACAGTTTCCCATTCACTATAGAGAATCTGAGTAACTTTGTGACAACATGTTTTCCAAATGTGTAAAAATGTCACATTTCAAATTGTTTTCTTATTCAAAATGACTGAAACTAATGTAAATTTTGTCATTTTCTTTGATAGGAATTTTTCTTCAACTGAGATCCTTTTCTGGCAACATTGTCTGACAACTCCTACATCACACAGATTGATCAGAAACACAAGTTTTATTTACAATGTATCTTTCAATTTGTGCTTTTATTTCAGCGGAACATCGACTAATAGGAAGTCTTGTAGCTGTCACATGCGGCTGTCTTCACACAGGTTATAAGAGCCTCTGTAACCCAAACTAACTGAGACTGAGTGCTGCTCACTTCTGGCTCCTAAAACACAGCTGTGCGCCCCCTGCTGGCTTGGAGGAGACATTAAATGGTTTACTGTTACTGTTTTGTGCACCTCCTGCATTAAAAATATATGAGTTTAAAATAATCGCATGAAGATTTATATTTCCTTGAACTTAAAAGCCTGAAAGTTATAACACAAATTGAATTTGCTAAAAGTGTATAACTGATTTTCCACATTAACCAACAGGGTAAATTCTTAAACACAAGCTGTTATGGAGTCTAAAGGTCTTGGATCCAAATAAACACATAACTAAAACACATAGTTCTACATAATTTCTATGGATCATGGTTGCTGCCTGCTGTTGGGTCTCTGTAAATTAAAGAGTACAGTCTAGACCTGATCTATGTGAAAATGACCTGAGATAACTTCTGTTGTGATTTGGTGTTATATAAATGAAATTGACTTGACTTAATATTAAAGCGCTGTCTTGCTATTACAACTTAAAACTCCAATCTTGAATCTCAACAAGCAGATTTATATCATAAAGAAACAGTGATATATTTCAAACTTACAAAATATAGTTTTTAATTACAAATGGATCCAACAGATATATAATCTCCAGAGACTGATGGTAGATATTTAGACATTATTAAAGATTCTGTCACACACACACAGTTGTTTTCACTTATTCTAATTTCATTTTATCATAGTAGGAAAAATGCAGGTGTTACTAATAACATTAATGATGGCTTTGTTCTATTCAAGTATTCCAGTAATGACATTTTATATAATTTTGATATTGTTTTTTTTTATTATTTACACCTGTGCTTTTCCTAATGTGACATGTCAAACTGTCTTCCAGGAACAAGGCTGATGTGTGACACAAATTCAAAGCTTCATGTCTCAGAACTCCATCAGATGTGTGTAAGGTCCGTTGGTGTCGAGCTTCAGCACTTGTCTGTTTCCATACGTCCCGTGTTTCACCGTCACCTCGGCTCCGGTCCCGGCTGAAGCGGCGGCTGCCGCCATCTCCTTCTCGCACAGAGAGACGAGAGACTGTAGAGCCGCAGTCCGTCCTCTTTGCCGATGTTGTTGTGGTACTGCATGGCCTTGCCTTTGGCCTTCCCGCCCAGCGTGGCCTGAGGGACGATCAGCAGGCTGCCGGGAAGCTCCAACACCGAAACCATCTTCCCCGAGTCGGACTCACACAGCCGCAGGTTCAACAGTGTGGACACTGAACGACAGAGACACACAAAGGAAGGATGCTTTACCTTTACATCTCATACTGAGTGGATTTACAATGAGAGCAAAGAAAGAAAACACCTGTATCAAAAGGTTAAAAAAGGTCACTGACCCATCTTGGGCAGTATGTCGTCTGTCGCTCCTTTAAAGAAGCAGACGTAGATCACCATTCCTCTGTCGATCTGAGAGCAGAAACACAACAACATCAGTAAAAGCAACAGGATCTCTTTCAATTCTTGGTCCAGTTCTGTTACATCTACACACTTTCAGACATGTGGCTCATTGATGTGTTTCTAATAGTTTTTGGACAACAACGGAGGAATCAGATATATCAGGCTTTAGATACACAGACAATACTTGTTAGTAGATCAATTCATTGCTGGTTTGGGTCTTTCATGATGATATACTGATAGAAGGAAAAATATATCTTTTAAATTTAAAAAAATGAAATTAAAGCCTTTATTATTGATTATTAATAAAGTCTTTATTGGTGGTTTGGATTATGATCCTCACTGACTGGAGGTTTGACTTTAGTTTTCACTGCGTTCTGGTTTATTTTGCAGTAATTTTAGTTTGTGTTAACAGCTACTGAAGTTCAAGTTGAACACGGTGTGTTTGAAGCAGCTTTTATTTCATGTTGATGCTTTAATGTGAATCATTTTCTTCACAATGATCAATAAAGATTTAATACTGTAGTGATAGGATGAAAATAAAACGCTGGAGTGTGATGTCTGTTGATTAATCAAATGTAAAAGACAAAAGTACATCCACTTTCTAGATTCATCAATTCATACTAATCAACAAATGAGGCATCACCAAACCCTGACATGTCAACAAGTATTTTACAACTAAATGCAAAAATGTTTTCAGATGGTGAGCAGGTTTTAACTGAGACTTCACTGTAAATGAGGAAACACAGTTTTAATTCACAGTGCTGCTCCTCGTCCTGATAACTCCTCCCTCTTCTTTCAAACACAACAAGCTCCGCTCTGTGCTCATACCTCCTGGTTCCCTCCCCTTCAGATCTACAGTTTATAGATGGGTGTAAACAACATGTAAAGAGCTGTCAAACCTGTTCAACTTCTCAGAAAGTGAAACTCAGACAGTCGTTGCCACTGAGAGCTGAAATGGCGCAGAAAGGAGTTCAGCTGGACCGAGAAACAATCAGCTGTTCGATCTGTCTGGATCTACTGAAGGATCCGGTGACTATTCCCTGTGGACACAGCTACTGCATGAGCTGTATTAAAGGCTTCTGGGATGGAGAGGATCAGAGGAAGATCTACAGCTGCCCTCAGTGCAGACAGGCCTTCACACCGAGGCCTGTCCTGATGAAAAACACCATGTTTGCAGCTTTAGTGGAGCAGCTGAAGAAGACTGGACTCCAAGCTTCTCCTGCTGATCACTGCTATGCTGGACCTGAAGATGTGGCCTGTGATGTGTGCACTGGGAGGAAGCTGAAAGCCCTCAAGTCCTGTCTGCAGTGTCTCGTCTCTTTCTGCGAGAAACATCTTCAGCCTCACTTTGAATCAAGTAAATTTAAAAAACACAAGCTGGTCGACCCTTCGGAGAAGCTCCAGGAGAACATCTGCTCTCGTCATGATGAGGTGATGAAGATGTTCTGCCGTACTGATCAGCAGAGTATCTGTTATCTCTGCTCTCTGGATGAACATAAAGGCCACGACACAGTCTCAGCTGCAGCAGAAAGGACTGAGAGGCAGAGAGAGCTCGAGGTGAGTCGACAACAAATCCAGCAGAGAATCCAGGACAGAGAGAAAGATGTGAAGCTGCTTCAACAGGAGGTGGAGGCCGTCAGTCGCTCTGCTGATAAAGCAGTGAAGGACAGTGAGAAGATCTTCACTGAGCTGATCCGTCTCATCCAGAAAAGAAGCTCTGATGTGAAGCAGCAGATCAGATCCCAGCAGGAAACTGAAGTGAGTCGAGTCAAAGAGCTTCAGGAGAAGCTGGAGCAAGAGATCACTGAGCTGAAGAGGAAAGACGCTGAACTGAAGCAGCTCTCACACACAGAGGATCACATCCAGTTTCTACACAACTACCCCTCACTGTCACAACTCAGTGCATCTACAGACTCATCCAGCATCAATATCCGTCCTCTGAGATACTTTGAGGATGTGACAGCAGCTGTGTCAGAGCTCAGAGATCAACTACAGGACATCCTGAGGGAGAAATGGACAAACATCTCACTGACAGTGATTGAAGTGGACGTTTTACTGTCAGAAGCAGAACCCAAGACCAGAACTGGATTCTTAAAATATTCACGTGAAATCACACTGGATCCAAACACAGCAAACACACAGCTGTTATTATCTGAGTGGAACAGAAAAGCAGAGCTAATGAGTCAACAACAGTCTTATTCTCGTCACCCAGATAGATTCACTAATTATTCTCAGGTCCTGAGTAGAGAGAGTCTGACTGGACGTTGTTACTGGGAGGTGGAGTGGAGCGGGAGAGTAGTTTATGTAGCAGTCGCATACAAGAATATCAGCAGAGATGGATGCTTGCATGAATGTGTATTTGGATTCAATGACAAATCTTGGGCTTTATATTGTGACACTAACAGTTATACATTTTTGTTCAACAAAATCAAAACTCCCGTCTCAGGTCCTGGTTCCTCCAGAGTAGGAGTGCACCTGGATCACAGAGCAGGTATTCTGTCCTTCTACAGCGTCTCTGAAACCATGACTCTCCTCCACAGAGTCCAGACCACATTCACTCAGCCTCTCTATGCTGGACTTGGTCTTTATAATGATGGAGACACAGCTGAGTTGTGTAAACTCAAATAGACAGAAGCCATTTCAGACTTCATGTGTCAGATTCTGTTGTAATTCTTCATGTTTTTGTCTCCATTGTTTCTGAGAGCTTGTTGCTGTGGTGTTTCTGAACTGCACAGAGATCAGTTGTCAATCAAACTGGGATTATCAACACTTTTTTTCTTTTCATTTGTTGTTCTGTTGATGTTTTGAGTTTCTTTAAATGTCACTTTTTGCTGTGTGTTTTTATCCATGGAGGCTATCACTGCTCATGATGAAGTCTTTTACCTTCACTAGGTAGATATTTTGTTCTCATCACTTTGTAAATTCATTAAGAAATGTGCAATCAAACTGTAATTATCATGATAATAATCATTTATTATGTTCTTGTACATAGCTGACATTCTGGGTTAAACTAACTGATTGTGTGGATGAAGTGAATCTGTACATGAAATAATTGAACAAGAGTCATTTAACAGACTTTACTGATTGGATGTGTGAAATATTAAATCCTGTATAATTTTAAAATATGTTGCTTTTCCTCATTTGATTCCTTTCACTTTCCTTTTGGTTTTGGTTTATGGTAAACAATCCTGTCTGTGTTTAGAGGAATCATCTCTAAAAGCCCAGCCTTTACACACACTTGAAGGTTGCATCTTTTAAATAACAAAAAAATGAAATTAAAGCCTTTATTAGTGATTATTAATAAAGTCTTTATTGGTGGTTTGGATTATGATTCTCATTGACTGGAGGTTTGACTTTAGTTTTCACTGCGTTCTGGTTTATTTTGCAGTAATTTTAGTTTGTGTGAACAGCTACTGAAGTTCAAGTTGAACACGGTGTGTTTGAAGCAGCTTTTATTTCACGTTGATGCTTTAATATGAATCATTTTCTTCACGATGATCAATAAATCAATAAATAGAAATTTATCTGATTTGGAGGAAGAGTTAGAGAAATATGGAGGCATCACCAAACCCTGAAATGCCAAGAAGCTCATATTTCCTTGTTCCCTCCCCTTCAGATCTACAGGTTATAAATGGGTGTAACCAACATGTGATGCAGAACAAGAGCTGTCAAACCTGTTCAACTTCTCAGTAAGTGAAACTCAGACAGTCGTTGCCACTGAGAGCTGAAATGGCGCAGAAAGGAGTTCAGCTGGACCGAGAAACAATCAGCTGTTCGATCTGTCTGGATCTACTGAAGGATCCGGTGACTATTCCCTGTGGACACAGCTACTGCATGAGCTGTATTAAAAGCTTCTGGGATGGAGAGGATCAGAGGAAGATCTACAGCTGCCCTCAGTGCAGACAGACCTTCACACCGAGGCCTGTCCTGGTGAAAAGCACCATGTTTGCAGCTTTAGTGGAGCAGCTGAAGAAGACTGGACTCCAAGCTGCTCCTGCTGATCACTGCTATGCTGGACCTGAAGATGTGGCCTGTGATGTCTGCACTGGGAGGAAGCTGAAAGCCCTCAAGTCCTGTCTGCAGTGTTTGATCACTTATTGTGAGAAACATCTCCAACCTCACAACAATGTAGGTCAATTTAAAAAACACAAGCTGGTCGACCCCTCGGAGAAGCTCCAGGAGAACATCTGCTCTCGTCATGATGAGGTGATGAAGATGTTCTGCCGTACTGATCAGCAGAGTATCTGTTATCTCTGCTCTGTGGATGAACATAAAGGCCACGACACAGTCTCAGCTGCAGCAGAAAGGACTGAGAGGCAGAGAGAGCTCGAGGTGAGTCGACAACAAATCCAGCAGAGAATCCAGGACAGAGAGAAAGATGTGAAGCTGCTTCAACAGGAGGTGGAGGCCGTCAGTCGCTCTGCTGATAAAGCAGTGGAGGACAGTGAGAAGATCTTCACTGAGCTGATCCGTCTCATCCAGAAAAGAAGCTCTGATGTGAAGCAGCAGATCAGATCCCAGCAGGAAACTGAAGTGAGTCGAGTCAAAGAGCTTCAGGAGAAGCTGGAGCAGGAGATCACTGAGCTGAAGAGGAAAGACGCTGAACTGAAGCAGCTCTCACACACAGAGGATCACAATCAGTTTCTACACAACTACCCCTCACTGTCACAACTCAGTGCATCTACAGACTCATCCAGCATCAATATCCGTCCTCTGAGATACTTTGAGGATGTGACAGCAGCTGTGTCAGAGCTCAGAGATCAACTACAGGACATCCTGAGGGAGAAATGGACAAACATCTCACTGACAGTGACTGATGTGGACGTTTTACTGTCAGAAGCAGAACCCAAGACCAGAGCTGAGTTCTTAAAATATTCACGTGAAATCACACTGGATCCAAACACAGCAAACACACTGCTGTTATTATCTGAGGAGAACAGAAAAGCAGAACGAATGAGTCAACAACAGTCTTATTCTAGTCACCCAGATAGATTCACTGGATGGAGTCAGGTCCTGAGTAGAGAGAGTCTGACTGGACGTTGTTACTGGGAGGTGGAGTGGAGAGGGAGAATAGTTTATGTAGCAGTCGTATACAAGAATATCAGCAGAGCAGGAAAGTCGAATGAATGTGCATTTGGATTCAATGACAAATCTTGGGCTTTATATTGTGACACTAACAGTTATACATTTTTGTTCAACAAAATCAAAACTCCCCTCCCAGGTCCTGGTTCCTCCAGAGTAGGAGTGTACCTGGATCACAGTGCAGGTATTCTGTCCTTCTACAGCGTCTCTGAAACCATGACTCTCCTCCACAGAGTCCAGACCACATTCACTCAGCCTCTCTATGCTGGACTTTGGATTCATAATTATGGAGCCACAGCTGAGTTGTGTAAACTCAAATAGACAGAAGTCATTGTAGACTTCATGTGATAGATTCTGTTGTAATTCTTCATGTTTTTGTCTCCATTGTTTCTGAGAGCTCGATGCTGTGGTGTTTCTGAACTGCACAGAGATCAGCTGTCAATCAAACTGGGATTATCAACACTTTTTTTCTTTTCATTTGTTGTTCTGTTGATGTTTTGAGTTTCTTTAAATGTCACTTTTTGCTGTGTGTTTTTATCCATGGAGGCTATCACTGCTCATGATGACGTCTTTTACCTTCACTAGGTAGATATTTTGTTGTCATCACTTTGTAAATTCATGAAGAAATGTACAATTAAACTGTAATTATCATGACAATAATCATTTATTATGTTCTTGTACATAGCTGACATTCTGGGTTAAACTAACTGATTGTGTGGATGAAGTGAATCTGAACATGAAATGAACAAGAGTCATTTAACAGACTTTACTGATTGGATGTGTGAACAATCTGAAGCTTTACGTAATCAATAGAGATGTTTGTTTGTCAACAGTGAGCAAAGTATTTTCTTCTGTCTTCATCTCAGGATCTCATTCAAAGCTTGTGGAGAAAATGTGAAACTAAAATGAGAGTTTATTTGAGGCAGTTTTCCTCCTGAAACACCACAAAGTACAGTTTCAGTTACAGTTTCATGTTCAGAGCAGACAAACGTTTGTCAGTCAGTCTCTGAACTTTCAGCTTTCTTCACTAAAGCAGCTTTGTCACAGAGAAAAGAGCAGAGTTTTCTATCACTTGTTGCTTTTATAAACAAGATTTTCTTTTTGCATTTAGTTGAAGTTAGTTCTCAAGTTTGTACTCGAGACTTTTCTTAAGTGTTGTTTAGAGAAGTTTGATGAAGACGAGTTTGTAAAGTTTAAATCCAGACTTGATTAAAACTTCTTGTGACTGATTTTGTTCAGGGTTTAATCTCTCAGTCCACAAACTGCTGCTGTGCTGAAGAGTTTTTGTCATTTATATTAACTGATAACTAATTAATTGACAATTGAAATGCATCTAAAACAGTGGTGATTAGTTTCCTGACAGCTGTGATTGATTTGTTGCACCATCACAGGTAACATTACTCCACCTTTTCTACTGCAGAAGTCATTCAGGAATCATTTGATCAAAACTCTGCACATATGAGACGCTGAGTTCAGTTCAATCGTAATAAACATCAGAAGGAAACAACATGTTCACTCCAGTTTGAAGCCGTGAAGACTCCATAATAGATGTTTGGTGAAGTTTTCTCAGTCGTCACTCAAACACTGTTACAGTTTTAACTAAAAAACTCATATTTTAATATCAAAACTAAATTAAACACATGTGTACTCCATCAAGTCCAGTCATAAAATGATTAAACTATAAACTGAAGATATCATTATTCACATTTGGTCACATGTATTTCTATGTCCGTCACTCAGATTTCAAGAAGTCAGAGAAATCACAGCCTGCAGCATCAAATCTCACATTCACAAGTTCTGTTTACAACCTGAAAGCTGATGTGAATAATAATATTTGCAGACTGGAAACTCTTCTCTCCCATCTTTCCCATGTGACCTGAATGCAGCGTCGGTGTTACAGGGTGTGACTTCTGTCAACAAACTGACACAGTGTGATATTACATATATTAAACTGATATTGTTTGAAGCTGCCAAAGGCTCAGTGGAGTTTTTACATGTCTTCCTGCAGTGAACACAAATCTATCTTCCTGTAACATTCAGTGACTCCTCCCAGCTGGTTAAATTAGAGACATGTTTGTCAGAAGTCCATCACTGGATGTGCAATAATTTCCTGCATTTGAATGCACACAAGACTGAAATGCTGCTCGTTGGTCCAGCTAGATTCACATCGTTTTTTACAGACTTAAACATTAATCTTGACGGTTGCACAATTTCTCAGACCCATACAATCAAGAATTTGGGAATAGTATTTGATCGATCCCTTACATTTTAGCCACATATCAACTATATAACACGAACAGCCTTCTTCCACCTGCATTTTGGCCATGACATTTTCATTGGTTTCATTGTGTTAAATAATATGTTATGTTGTACATCAAAAGCAAAGTTTCAGTTATATTCAATGTTAAAGACAGAATGATGAATACCAAATACTTCTGTCAGTGCTAATACAGAGGAAATTTAGTTTTTTTTTAAAAAGGTGGGAAGGTACCAATATTTTTGGCCAACATTTCTATACTTTCCTCACTAACTCTACAAACCCACCAGTGCTGTATCGTCAACAGACTTTAGTCAGTTAATGTGTGAGTCTGTGGATTTTAAATTCTTTGCATTCAAAGAAAACAACACAGGAGATAAAATGGCTTGTGGTGCGTCTGTGTGTAGAAGAAACATCTCTGACAGCCCAACTTTTACACACACTTAAGGATTGCATTTTTTAAATAAAAAAAGCTGAAATTAAAGCCTTTATTATTGATTATTATTAAAGTCTTCATTGGTGGTTTGGATTATGATCCTCACTTACTGGAGGTTTGACTTTGGTTTTCACTGTGTTCTGGTTTATTTTGCAGTGATTTTAGTTTGTGTTAACAGCTACTGAAGTTCAAGTTGAACACGGTGTGTTTGAAGCAGCTTTTATTTCACGTTGATGCTTTAATGTGAATCATTTTCTTTGCAATGATCAATAAATCTGTTTTTAACCAATAAATAGAAATTGACCGGATTTTAAGGAAGAGTTAGAGAAATATGGAGGCATCACCAAACCCTGACATGCCAACAAGTATTTTACAGCTAAATGCAAAAATATTTTCAGATGGTGAGCAGCTTTTAACTGAGACTTCACTGTAAATGAGGAAACAGTTTTAATTCACAGTGCTGCTCCTCATCCTGATAAACTTCCCTGTTCTTTCAAACACAACAAGCTCCTCTCTGTGTTCATATTTCCTTGTTCCCTCCCCCTCAGATCTATAATTTGATGATGGGTGTAACCAACATGTAAAGCAGTACAAGAGCTGTCGGGCTTATTTCAACTTCTCAGTAAGTGAAACTCAGACAGTCGTTGCCACTGAGAGCTGAAATGGCGCAGAAAGGAGAGCAGCTGGACCAAGAAACAATCAACTGTTCGATCTGTCTGGATCTACTGAAGGATCCGGAGACTATTCCCTGTGGACACAGCTACTGCATGAGCTGTATTAAAAGCTTCTGGGATGGAGAGGATCAGAGGAAGATCTACAGCTGCCCTCAGTGCAGACAGACCTTCACACCGAGGCCAGAAAGGATTGAGAGGCAGAGAGAGCTTGAGGTGAGTCGACAACAAATCCAGCAGAGAATCCAGGACAGAGAGAAAGATGTGAAGCTGCTTCAACAGGAGGTGGAGGCCGTCAGTCGCTCTGCTGATAAAGCAGTGGAGGACAGTGAGAAGATCTTCACTGAGCTGATCCGTCTCATCCAGAAAAGAAGCTCTGATGTGAAGCAGCAGATCAGATCCCAGCAGGAAACTGAAGTGAGTCGAGTCAAAGAGCTTCAGGAGAAGCTGGAGCAGGAGATCACTGATCTGAAGAGGAAAGACGCTGAACTGAAGAAGCTCTCACACACAGAGGATCACATCCAGTTTCTACACAACTACCCCTCACTGTCAAAACTCAGTGCATCTACAGACTCATCCAGCATCAATATCCGTCCTCTGAGCTTCTTTGAGGATGTGACAGCAGCTGTGTCAGAGCTCAGAGATCAACTACAGGACATCCTGAAGGAGAAATGGACAAACATCTCACTGACAGTGACTGAAGTGGACGTTTTACTGTCAGAACCAGAACCCAAGACCAGAGCTGAGTTCTTAAAATATTCACGTGAAATCACACTGAATCCAAACACAGCAAACACAGATCTCTTATTGTCTGAGGGGAACAGAAAAGCAGAGCTAACGAGACAACGACAGTCTTATTCTCGTCGCCCAGACAGATTCACTCGATGGTGGCAGGTCCTGAGTAGAGAGAGTCTGACTGGACGTTGTTACTGGGAGGTGGAGTGGAGAGGGGTAGAAGTTCGTGTAGCAGTCGCATACAAGAATATCAGCAGAGCAGGGATTGAAAGTGCATTTGGATTCAATGGCAAATCTTGGATGTTGTATTGTGGCACTAACAGCTATATATATTGGTTCAACAGTATCTCAACTCGCGTCTCAGGTCCTGGTTCCTCCAGAGTAGGAGTGTACCTGGATCACAGTGCAGGTATTCTGTCCTTCTACAGTGTCTCTGAAACCATGACTCTCCTCCACAGAGTCCAGACCGCATTCACTCAGCCTCTCTATGCTGGACTTGGTCTTTATAATGATGGAGACACAGCTGAGTTGTGTAAACTCAAATAGACAGAAGTCATTTCAGACTTCATGTGTCAGATTCTTCATGTTTTTGTCTCCATTGTTTCTGAGAGTTCGTTGCTGTGGTGTTTCTGAACTGCACAGAGATCAGCTGTCAATCAAACTGGGATTATCAACACTTTTTTCTTCTTTTTATTTGTTGTTTTGTTGATGTTTTGAGTTTCTTTAAATGTCACTTTTTGCTGTGTTTTTATCCATGGAGGCTATCACTGCTCATGATGACGTCTTTTACCTTCACTAGGTAGATATTTTGTTCTCATCAGTTTGTAAATTCATAAAGAAATGCAAAATCAAAGTGTAATTATCATGATAATAATCATTTATTATATTATTGTACATAGCTGACATTCTGGGTTAAACTAACTGATTGTGTGGATGAAGTGAATCTGAACATGAAATCATTGAACAGACTTTGAACAGACTTTACTGATTGGATGTGTGAATAATCGGAAGCGTTACATAATCAATAAAATGTTTTTTCAACAGTGAGCAAAATATTTTCTTCTGTCTTCATCTCAGGATCTCATTCAAAGATTCTGGAGAAAATGTGAAACTAAAATGAGAGTTTATTTGAGGCAGTTTTCCTCCTGAAACCCCACAAAGTACAGAGTTCATGTTCAGAGCAGACAAACATTTGTCAGTCAGTCTCTGTACTTTCAGCTTTCTTCACTAAAGCAGCTTTGTCACAGAGAAAAGAGCAGAATTTTCTATCACTTGTTGCTTTTAACAAACACAAACAGAAGAATGAAAACTGTTGATCAAACTAGTTTTGGCTTTAATGCTGTTAAAGAGGTGTGTTCAGTTGGTTCAGAGTAGATCTTTGATGACAGCAGGACAGAAACTCTGTTTTCTGTCTGATTGGACTAAATATCGTTGGTCATGATCACCTCGTCTACCAACAGCAGAACGTCTGCAGCACATTTCATTTCCATTTCAACCAATTTCCTTTCATTCATAGAGAGTTGATGATTTCACACAAATAAAACTAATAATTAAATATGTTCTTGCAGAATAACTCACCACTGAGTTAACTGTAAGGATGTTTTTTTTAAAGAATGTACAATACAGTAGTTGTCGGGTCAATCCATATTTCTGATTGGTTATTCCTTCATGTGATCAGTCATGTGATCAGTCATCACTTTTCCACATTGCTGTGAGTAGGAGTACATCACTTGATAAAAGTGTCTTGTTGCTCACACTCAGTTTAACTCAGCTTAAACTATAAACTGAATATATAATTATTCACATCTGGTCACATGTATTTCTATGTCAGTCACTCAGATTTCAAGAAGTCAGAGAAATCACAGCCTGCAGCATCAAATCTCACATTCACAAGTTCTGTTTACAATCTGAAAGCTGATGTGAATAATATTTGCAGACTGGAAACTCTTCTCTCCCATCTTTCCCATGTGACCTGAATGCAGCGTCAGTGTTACAGGATGTGACTTCTGTCAACAAACTGACACAGTGTAATATTACATATATTAAAACCTGTCTTTACTGATATTGTTTGAAGCTGCCAAAGGCTCAGTGGAGTTTTTACATGTCTTCCTGCAGTGAACATCACAGCAGGTCAACAACTGACATCTGAAAACTGATGCACGACACAAGAGGGCGCCTTCATCCTGCTAACCAGGGATGTAGTGGAGGTTAAAGCTCCTCCACTCAGTCTGTCTGCAGTTTTAGTGAAGAACATGTTTTTAGGCCGATTAAAAAACACCATGATAATAAGAATGTATCTTGTCATTCATCATGGTAAATGGTGTCAAAGTGCTACAAGTAATTAGTTAGTTAGTTAGTTAGTTAGTTAGTTAGTTAGTCAGATTGTAGAAATGTCTTTGGCTTCACCACATAGTGTTAAAAACAACGCAAGACAGCTGATGAGGGCATACGGCATCAACATCAACGACGTAACCTCTCCTTGGGTCACCTTGCCATCATGTCTGTCTGGACCAAGGTTACTCCTCCGCTCCCCAGCACCACAGAGCCTCTGCTCCCCAGCACCACAGAGCCTCCGTTCCCCAGTACCACAGAGCCTCTGCTCCCCAGTACCACAGAGCCTCTGCTCCCCAGTGTCACAAAGACTCAGCCCCTGGTTCCCAGCTTTCAGCTCACACACCAGCCCAAGCAACCTCCTGTTCCTGCTGGGCTGCCCCAGCAATCTCCTGGACCTGAGCTGCAACCGTCCTGTCCCTGTCTGCCTGAAGTCATGGAGTCCCTGGTTCTTTGGTTCCTGTTGAGGTGTTTCCTTTGGCTGCCAACGCGTGGGGGCTGTGGGGCTTAGCCTTCATCCCCAACCTTCAGATCAGCCTCCATAGGGGCTCCGCCTTTGCCACCGGCACACTGCCCAACCTCCAGAGGGGTTCCGCCTTTGTCGCTGGCACCCTGCCTTACCTCCAGAGGGGTTCTCCCATTGCTGCCAGCACCCTGCCCAATCTTCAGAGTGGCTCCCCATGTCTGATCACCCTCCTGAGTGACACCGGCCATCTGTCATACACCCCAAGTCGCCCCCCCGAGCGACTCCTGCTCGTCCTGCAGAGTAGCTTCAGCCATTGCCTCTGCCCTGTGGTTGCCTGTCATAGGTCCTCAGCTTTCCCTTGGTCCTGGCCCCAGGCTGCTTGTCTAAGACTGCTTGCTGGTGGCTTCTCGCTCTGACTCTGTCTGGCCCTGGGCCGCCCACCTGAACTGTCTTGCTTCACCCCTGTTCAGCCCCCAGGCCACCCAACCTGAGTGCTGCCTCCCTGGTTCCCAATGTCCTGTCTGTTCTCCTGTTTCATGACCTCGCCCCCCTCTCTAGAGTTTCTCCAACCATCTCCCCACCTGCACCTCATCTTCTCGTTAGTTCATTTAGTTTTTTTAGTCCTGGTTTTCTGTTCAGTTTTTGTTGGATCATTTGTTTGACTTAGTTTCCTGCCTGCACTTCTGTATCCTGTTCCTGTTTTGGTGAATAAATATATTCTTCAGTTCCTTGTGCCTCCCAAGTCTCTGCATTTGGGTCCACCTGCTCCGCAAATCATGACAGTCCATCACTCACAACTCCCAGATATTCAAAGTACTGACCAGTGCTGGAAATGAAATAAGTACATTTACTAAAGTACTGTTTTTGAGTACAATTGTAAGGTACTTGTACTTTACTTGAGTATTTCCATGTGATGCTACTTTATACTTCCACTCCACTACATTTATGAGGGAAATATTGTACTTTCTACTCCACTACATTTATTTGACAGCTTTAGTTACTTTTCAGATGAAGATTTGACACAATGAATAATATAACAAGCTTTTAAAATACAACACGTTCTTAAAGATGAAACCAGTGGTTTCCAACCTTTTTGTCTTTTGACGTCTTACAAAAAGCAGCGTGTAGTCGGGGTCACATTTCACATGTCTATGAGTTGTTAACAGCTCCACCAAATAGTGATTTTTCCCTCTTAACTTCTCACATGCTTTCATTCCAATAAATGTTCAAATGATCCAATATTTCAGCAAAAATCAAAGATTAGAGAAAAAGTCCAAAAACTGAAAACAGATTTGTGTATCAGAACTTTGTTTTTTCTTCTTTCCTCTCCCATTAATCATCTCACGACCCCTCAGATTTATCTGCTGACCCTTTGGAGGGGCCAGACCTCTAGGTCTGCTAGGTGCTGCTGACAGTTTCTACAGAGGATCATGTGACTGTCAAAGGTCAACATTTATCAGCAGAGTGTTGCTGGATAAGATGAGCTCTCTGGTTTTATCTGCTTTTATTTCAAACACAATCAAAAATGCTTCAAAGAAGGTTATTAAATATGTGAGAAAATGATGATACAGCCATTTAATGATTTTATCACACTTTAGTGTAATAATTCCCTGTTGTCAGTCAATTGTTTTAAACAAATGAATAAAAACTGATCTGATTTTAAGGAAGAGTTAGAGAAATATGAAGGGATCACCAAACCCTGACATGTCAACAAGTATTTTACAGCTAAATGCAAAAATGTTTTCAGATGGTGAGCAGCTTTTAACTGAGACTTCACTGTAAATGTGGAAACACAGTTTTAATTCACGGTGCTGCTCCTCGTCCTGATAACTCCTCCCTGTTCTGTCAAACACAACAAGCTCCACTCTGTGCTCATATTTCCTGGTTCCCTCCCCTTCAGATCTACAGTTTATAGATGGGTGTAACCAATATGTGATGCAGTACAAGAGCTGTCAAACCTGTTCAACTTCTCAGGAAGTGAAACTCAGACAGTCGTTGCCACTCAGAGCTGAAATGGCGGAGAAAGGAGTTCAGCTGGACCGAGAAACAATCAGCTGTTCGATCTGTCTGGATCTACTGAAGGATCCGGTGACTATTCCCTGTGGACACAGCTACTGCATGAGCTGTATTAAAGGCTTCTGGGATGGAGAGGATCAGAGGAAGATCTACAGCTGCCCTCAGTGCAGACAGACCTTCACACCGAGGCCTGTCCTGATGAAAAGCACCATGTTTGCAGCTTTAGTGGAGCAGCTGAAGAAGACTGGACTCCAAGCTGCTCCTGCTGATCACTGCTATGCTGGACCTGAAGATGTGGCCTGTGATTTCTGCACTGGGAGGAAGCTGAAAGCCCTCAAGTCCTGTCTGCAGTGTCTCGTCTCTTACTGCGAGAAACACCTTCAACCTCACTTTGAATCAAGTAAATTTAAAAAACACAAGCTGGTCGACCCCTCGGAGAAGCTTCAGGAGAACATCTGCTCTCGTCATGATGAGGTGATGAAGATGTTCTGCCGTACTGATCAGCAGAGTATCTGTTATCTCTGCTCTGTGGATGAACATAAAGGCCACGACACAGTCTCAGCTGCAGCAGAAAGGACTGAGAGGCAGAGAGAGCTTGAGGTGAGTCGACAAAACATCCAGCAGAGAATCCAGGACAGAGAGAAAGATGTGAAGCTGCTTCAACAGGAGGTGGAGGCCGTCAGTCGCTCTGCTGATAAAGCAGTGGAGGACAGTGAGAAGATCTTCACTGAGCTGATCCGTCTCATCCAGAAAAGAAGCTCTGATGTGAAGCAGCAGATCAGATCCCAGCAGGAAACTGAAGGGAGTCGAGTCAAAGAGCTTCAGGAGAAGCTGGAGCAGGAGATCACTGAGCTGAAGAGGAAAGACGCTGAACTGAAGCAGCTCTCACACACAGAGGATCACATCCAGTTTCTACACAACTACCCCTCACTGTCACAACTCAGTGCATCTACAGATTCATCCAGCATCAATATCCGTCCTCTGAGATACTTTGAGGATGTGACAGCAGCTGTGTCAGAGCTCAGAGATAAACTACAGGACATCCTGAGGGAGAAATGGACAAACATCTCACTGACAGGGACTGAAGTGGACGTTTTACTGTCAGAAGCAGAACCCAAGACCAGAGCTGGATTCTTAAAATATTTACGTGAAATCACACTGGATCCAAACACAGCACACATGAAGCTGTTATTATCTGATGGAAACAGAAAAGCAGAACAAATGAGTCACCAACAGTCTTATTCTCATCACCCAGATAGATTCATTGGATATGAGCAGGTCCTGAGTAGAGAGAGTCTGACTGGACGTTGTTACTGGGAGGTGGAGTGGAGAGGGAGAGCAGTTTGTGTAGCAGTCGCATACAAGAATAACAGCAGAGCAGGAGACTTGCATGAATGTGTATTTGGACTCAATGACAAATCTTGGATGTTAGATTGTGACACTAACAGTTATACATTTTGGTTCAACAGTATCTCAACTCGCGTCTCAGGTCCTGGTTCCTCCAGAGTAGGAGTGTACCTGGATCACAGAGCAGGTATTCTGTCCTTCTACAGAGTCTCTGAAACCATGACTCTCCTCCACAGAGTCCAGACCACATTCACCCAGCCTCTCTATGCTGGACTTGGTCTTTTAAGTGTTGGAGTCACTGCTGAGTTGTGTTAACTCAAATAGACAGAAGTCATTTCAGACTTCATGTGTCAGATTCTGTTGTAATTCTTCATGTTTTTGTCTCCATTGTTTCTGAGAGTTCGTTGCTGTGGTGTTTCTGAACTGCACAGAGATCAGCTGTCAATCAAACTGGGATTATCAACACTTTTTTCTTTTCATTTGTTGTGTTGATGTTTTGAGTTTCTTTAAATGTCACTTTTTACTGTGTGTTTTTATCCATGGAGGCTATCACGGCTCATGATGATGTTTTTAACTTTCACTGACGTTTCTTTAGATGAAAGTATGAACTTGTCTTTGTTCTAAATGTTAGTTTCACATTTGTATTGATTTATTTGTGTTCTGTTGTTTCTCTTCCACTTCAGCGTCTTAAACAGAGAAAACAGCAGAACTTCCTTCATCATAGATATTTTGTTCTCATCACTTTGTAAATTCATAAAGAAATGTACAATCAAACTGTAATTATCATGATAATAATCATTTATTATGTTCTTGTACATAGCTGACATTCTGGGTTAAACTAACTGATTGTGTGGATGAAGTGAATCTGTACATGAAATCATTGAACAAGAGTCATTTAACAGACTTTACTGATTGGATGTGTGAACAATCTGAAGCTTTACATAATCAATAAAGATTTTTTTTCAACAGAGAGCAAAGTATTTTCTTCTGTCATCATCTCAGGATCTCATTCAAAGCTTCTGGAGAAAATGTGAAACTAAAATGAGAGTTTATTTGAGGCAGTTTTCCTCCTGAAACACCACAAAGTACAGAGTTCATGTTCAGAGCAGACAAACGTTTGTCAGTCAATCTCTGAACTTTCAGCTTTCTTCACTAAAGCAGCTTTGTCACAGAGAAAAGAGCTGAGTTTTCTATCACTATCATTGCTTTTAACAAACAAGATTTTCTTTGTGCATTTAGTTGATAAAGGCTTTGTTATACAGGCCTAAAAAACTGGAAAACACACACACACACACACACACACACACACACACACACAATGTTTACCTAATCAGGCATAATACTGAAAAGTTTGCGTAAATTAATAGTTTTGGTTAATTTCTTTTTTTTTTTCTTTTTTTTTCTTTTTTTTTTTTACAGTTTTTTAAATGTGACGGTGTTTGAAGATACATGTTTGGATCTGTTTGTTTAAATATAATATACAATGGTAACTTCTTCAAGAATTTTATGTTTTGAATGAAAAATTTGGCTGAAATAATGAAGGATTTATCAAAGTGCTAAAGGGAACATTTTGAAAAATCTATAATTGACATAAATACCACCTAATAAAAGTCTGTGATGCAGTAGTTTACAACGGCCATTGAACGTATCGTCAGCGCTGGCTAATGACGTAATAAACCCTCGACAGTCGCAGCGGAGTCGCTTGTTTACATGTCCGACCGTAGCTCCAATGAAGAGCCGTTTTCTAGTTAAATGTGTGTGAGTGTAGCTGTCGGCAGCTGTACCGTCCAGCTGTGAGATGGATTTCTGCAGGAAACAGGTGAAGTCAGACTGTGAGGAGCTGCTGAGCCGCTTCCAGACGACCGAGTCTGTCCGCTTCCAGCAGTTCTCCGACATCTGGAGAGAAATGAAGTTCGAACACATATTCTAGTAGGTTTCCACTCAAAACGCCACTTCTTTGTCGACCAAAATGTTATTAGTTTTCTGTTAAAAGTCCTAATGAATCTCATTATTTGTCATTTATCATAATAAGCTACTGTCTTTACATGCAGTCACTGCGTTATGTGTCATTATTGTACCGGTGTTACACCGTATCTGGTGACCCATCACATTCTGTGACCTGCAGTGTTGGAAGAAGTACTCAGATCCTTCAGGCCAGTGGTTTTCTAACCTTTACATATCAAGGACCCTAAACTGACGCAAATTAGACCCCGAATCCCCATCTGATAAGATTTATGCTTTTAGATGTTTTATTATAGAAAGTGTATGACACGCACGCGACCAAAAATAGTCCTTTAACCACTTATTGTGCTGCTTATGGACGGAATTATAGTGAAATTTTGCTGGGAACCCCTGGGAGTCCCCGGACCTCACTTTGAGAACCACTGTTTTAGGCTACTTAAGTAATGCAGAAATACTTAATTACAGTAAAAACCCTACATTTAAAATCCTACTTAAAGTACTAAAGTAAAATAACTCAGATCCTTTACTTAAGTAAAAGTATCAATACCACATGTAAATATACTTCATTACAAATAAAAATCCTGCATCTAAAATCCTACTTAAAGTCCTAAAGTAAAAGTTCTACGATTTCTGCAAAAGTAGTACTTTTACTATAGTACTTTAAGTAAATTTAGCTGGTAATACTTCTATACTTTTACTTAAGTAGGATTTTAAAAGCAGGATTCTTACTTATAATGAAGTATTTTTACATTGTGGTATTGATACTTTCACTTAACTAAAGGATTTGACTGCTTCCTCCAACTAAGGCCCAACTGATACTGGATTTTTGGAGCCGATACCAGTATAAAAATTTTGATAATCTTACCAACAATTTTGGTTATTGATTATTTTGAGTCATTTTTTAAACTCTCTGGTTCCAGTTTGTTAAATGTAAATATTTTCTTTATAGTTTCTTTAGACTTCTAAGATTGTAAGCTGAATATATTTTGTTTGTTTACCGTTGGTCGGGACTAAAGAAGACATTTTTGGTTGCATCTTAGCCTTTGGGAAACATTGATCAACATTTTTCACCATTTTCTGACATTTTAAAGACCAAACAACTCATTGATCGATTGAGTAAATAAACAAAAGATTAATCTTTGATAGAAAGAAAAAAAGTTGTAACCCAGGAAATGTCACAAGGTCATATTTGCTTGAAGGGAAGCATTAGCATAATTACAAACAGAATTATAAGTAGTAATGTATGTGTGAGGAGCTCTTGAGAAAAAAGCTCAATGACTTTTTTAAAGTTCCTCTAATGGCTGACTTTAAAAAGAACTAATTTTTTTTAGATATGTTGTCATAATTTAACATCAAGCGTCTCATGTTGTTGTCATGTTGCAGCGGCACTATGAAGCATGAGAAGCGAACGTTCAGTCGTCTGGTTCTGGACACGGCCTACAGGTACTTCCTGCCTCCGTTCAGCTTCCAGATCAGAGTCGGAGGACTTTATCTGCTGTACAGCCTGTTTCACTGCCAGACCGCGTCGCCCTCGGAGCAGGTCAGCAACACACAGCACACTGCACTCACACGCCTTCTTTAAAACACACTGTTGGACTACGTGTTAAAGGGTCATTAAAGGGTCAGTCGCTTGTTAAATGAACGAAATCTGATGATAAAGTTCTTCTTTCGTCTCTGGCTGCAGATCCGTCTGTCGCTGAAGGACTGGGAGGACGTGAAGAAGTTTGAGAAGGACGCTGTGAACGCTCAGCACTTTGACGTCACCTTCATCCTCCGACAGATGATGTTCCACAAAGCGTTCCACTTCACCGCCATGCCCACTCTGGTGAGCCGCCGGCCGCTCATAAAGCCACATTCGTATATTCATTTAATTATTACATAGTCTTAAATGTAAACTAAAACTCCCACAGTATTCCTTCATTCTACATGTTTACACTTGTAGACAAAAAACAACCATGAACGTTCCTAAAAATATGGAAGCAAACAATAGCTGTAATAATTTAAATCTTATAAGCAGCTGACAAATATGATATATGAAATTTAACTAATGAAGTGTTTTGCTGTTAACACCATCCATCTGAATTTATGAGTTATGAAATCCTCAAATTTCTCCTCAAAGCTGTTTTTTTTTTTTTACGTTTTGGAAATTTGGATTGAAAACTTAAGTTTCTAATATTAAAAAAAAGAAGAAACTAAAATTCACAGTAAAAAATTGAACCAAGCATACATCTTGTATTTTATATTTTAAAGTTTAGACGAATTATTGTCCTTTTAATTTATAATTTCATATATTTCATTTTATATTTTCATTTCATTGACACAACAAATGTATACATTAAAAAGAAATATATACAGTAATATTAAAACACCTATTTAGCATTTACATAAACATTTAATAAATTATTTATAACACTCTGTAATGTAGTTATAAACAGTCATTTAAAAGGACATTTTTATGTGTTAATGTACAGTATTTGTCATAAATCATAACTTCACACATATTTAATATTATTACAACTGTGTGTTGTTATTTATTATCTGTTTATACAGCAGCAAACACTTATTAAATTATTAAATTATAATGTGTTATAAACATTAACTGTTTATATACTGATAATAAATGCTAAATGACAGGTGTTAATGTGTTTCCAGTTCACTTTATTTTGTTTGTTTTATGTTGTTTTTATTTCGCCATGTTTTATCTTCCATAATCTACAATCACGCAAATTCACAGTCCTCCTTCTGCTCATTGTGCTTCCTCCTCCTCCTCCTCCTCCTCCTCCTCCTCTTCCTCCTCTTCTTCCTCTCCTGCCAGCTTGCGTTTAAGAAGAAGAGGAAGATCGAGGGGTCGCCGTTGTGTGAGGAGTTCATGGAGCGAACGTCTCGTCCGCAGGAGCTGATCAACACGGAGCTGCTGGAGGTGAGCAGAGACTCTTCCTCCTCTTCTTCCTCCTCTTCCTCTTCCTCTTCCTCCTCCTAACTCCAGCACTTTAAAAGTAAAAATTTCAAAGTGTAAAGTTGTGCTGTGATTTTGTCTTCTTGCAGGAACTGTCCAACGTTCACGATCTCTACGAGAAGATGAAGGTTTCTGTCGCTTCATCGTCAGAACAGGCGCCTTCATCTGTCAACCTGATCAGGAAAGACCTCGTCCCTCAGCTACGCGGCACCGTGGTGGATTTCTACAAGTGGCAGCAGAAGAAGGTGAGACGTCTCTGCAGGTCTTTTTATGTTCCCTTTTAACAAAATGAAGCAGGTTTTATTTTATCTGTTTCCGTAGTAAGATGACTTGTCTTGTCTTGTTAGGATGAGACCGATGACGATGAAGACAGCGGCGAGGGAACATCTTCTCAGCAGGAGGTGAGTTGAAATGTTTAAGGCATCACCGACCGGCGTAGCGCACGTCTCCTGCTTTGGCTTTTCTTTGTACCTTTTGTAAAAGTTGTTATAATAACCGTGTCCAGAGAGGGACGCTGTTGACCGGCGGCCTGTTTTTCTGCCCTCAGTGCTCCAGAAGAGCCGAGCTCGTCGCCTCCATCAAGTCGAAGGCGTACGGAAACGCGGCAGAGGTTTGTGTTTCGCATGACAGCTTCTAATGTACACCTTTAACGCACTTTGCATCGAAGTTCATACTCTCAAAAATCACAACTGTCGAACCAGAACACACAGACATCAAGGCAAGGCAAGTTTATTAGTACAGCACATTTCAACAACAAGGCAATTCAAAGTGCTTTACATAGAGCATAAAAGGCATTAAAACAGAATATAAAAGCAACACAAGTAAAAACACATATAAAAACAAGAAGCTAAAAAGGGAATAAGACAGATAAAACAAGAGAATAAAAGTAACAGTGCAGTGTAAAATATTAACCCTTAATGTGGTTTAATGAAAGGCGGCAAACAGAAAAGTCTTCAGCTGTGATTTAAAAGAACTGAAAGAGTCGCAGCAGATCTACAGTTTTCTGTGAGTTTGTTCCAGATATGTGGAGCATAAAAACTGAACGCTGCTTCTCCATGTTTAGTTTTGACTCTGGGGACAGAAAGCAGACCTGATCCAGACCACCTGAGAGGTCTGGATGGTTCATAACGTAGCAGCAGATCAGAGATGTAAAACATTCAGTGCTTTGTAAACCAACAGCAGTGTCTTAAAATCAATTCTCTGACAGACAGGAAGTCAGTGTAAAGATCTGAGAACTGGAGTCATATGATCCTCTTTCTTGGTCTTAGTGAGGACTCGAGCAGCAGCTGCAGCTGTCTGATCGATTTTTTTAGGGAGACCTGTGAAGACAGCGTTACAGTAGTCAAGTCTACTGAAAATAAATGCATGGACAAGTTTTTCCAAATCCTGCTGAGACATAAGTCCTTTAATTCTTGATATATATTTCAGGTGATAGTAGGCTGACTTTATAATTGTCTTAATTGTCTTAATGTGGCTGTTGAAATTCAGGTCTGAGTCCATGACTATTCAAAGACACACTGTAAAAATCAGTGGAAACTGCCCTTTACAAAGATGATGTTTCTCTGCGATCTGTTAAGAACGAGCTTCAGTAAATCAGCTTTGAAAAGAGAGAAAAAAGACGCTAGATCTTGGTTAATAATTCTTCAAATTTCTGACTTTTTCTCTAGTAAAAGTTTTTACAGCTACGTCCATGCCTGTGTGTAAGAAGACGCAGCGTAAATCTGTGGAGATGATTCACCATCATGTTAAAAAAAACAACAAAAAAACTTGATATCAATCAGAATAACGTCACTAAACTAAAATCAGAGTGATCAAATCAATGAAAATATTCGTTTCAATACATTTTTTTGACATTATTAAGGCTCAGAATGTCTCATCAACATGGTTCTTATGTCCCTGAAACCCTTTCAATCCCCTCTATGCATTCAAATATGGAGATTTTTGGGCTGGATTGAAAAACTATATATATGTATAGTAGAACTCACATGCTGAATGATGACATTTCTGAATAGTCCTGAAAAAATCAACACATGACATGTCTGGGTGACACATAACATAAGCTCATATTATAAATAAAGGAATTTAAAAACATACAGAAGGGTTCAAAGGATTAAAATGATTTAATTTCAACTGTTATCAGAGAGCTGCAGCTGCACAACTTCACTTATATAATTAAATGTCTTATTTTTAATCGTTTAAAAAAATGTATATTGGCAACAAATTAAAACAAAAACCCTTTGGGGGGGGAATTATATGAAATGTATTTCCTGTCAGATCATCAGGATGCAAAACACTAAAATGTATTTTGTGTTTGTGCTCTCAGGCCTCCAAATCCCGGCGTCATCGTCAGGTCGAGGTGGATTTCACCAGCAGCGAGGCCGGTCCCGCGCTCACGTCAAGTCACTCCAGGACGAGCAAACCGTCACTCAAAGCCAGAACCAATGAAAGTGTGTTCATCACAGGTAAAATTTCAGAAAATATTACAAAATACATATACTTATTATACTCACAGTGGAAGAAAATTAGACCAGAATGTGTTTTGGTCTGTAAACCAACTGCTTCTCGCTTTTAGGAAGAATGGTTCAGTCATCAAGGCTGAAGGATATATTTGATGTATTTGGTGGGTTTTTTTTAGACCAGCAATCAAAATTTCGGTTTGTCTTTGTTTAGGTGTTGAAAGTTCTCAGTCAGCCAAGATCTAACAGTAGATAAATAGCATTCAAGCCTTGATTAGGATCTTCTATCAGGATGGGAATATAAATCTGAGTGTCATCTGCATAAAAAAATGGAAATTAACCTGCAATTCACTAAGGATGTTGCCAAGTGGGAGCATGTGTTAATGAGAAGCGCAGTGGTCCTAGTACAGAGCCTTGGGGATGAAGTACTTGTACTTTACTCGAGTATTTCCATGTGATGCTGCTTTATACTTCCACTCCACTACATTTCAGAGGGAAATATTGTACTTTCTACTCCACTACATTTATTTGACAGCTTTAGTTACTTTTCAGATGAAGATTTGACACAATGGATAATATAACAAGCTTTTAAAATACAACACATTGTTAAAGATGAAACCAGTGGTTTCCAACCTTTTTGGCTTTTGACGTCCTACAAAAAGCAGTGTGTAGTCGGGGTCACATTTCACATGTCTATGAGTTGTTAACAGCTCCACCAAATAGTGATTTTTCCCTCTAAACTTCTCACATGCTTTCATTTCAATAAATGTTCAAATGATCCAATATTTCAGCAAAAATCAAAGATTAGACAAAAAGTCCAAAAACTGAAAACAGATTTGTGTATCAGAACTTTGTTTTTTCTTCTTTCCTCTCCCATTAATCATCTCACGACCCCTCAGATTTATCTGCTGACCCTTTGGAGGGGCCCGACCCCTAGGTTGGGAACCACTGGACTAAACTAGCTAACTGTATATAAAGTAGTGTAAACTAGCTCCACCTCCAGCAGCTACAACAGTAACATGCTGCTCTAACACTGATGCTTCACTATTAATAATCTAATGATGTCATATATAATAATATATCAGTCAGAGGGACCAAACCACTACTTTTACTGCAATACTTTAACTACATCAAGCTCATAATACTTATGTACTTTTACTGCAGTACTTTAACTTATGGAGTATTTTTACATTGTTGTATTGGTACTTTTACTGCAGTAAAGGATCTGAATACTTCTTCCATCACTGCAGGAGTTAATATGACGATTGTAAAAGCAGTTGTGATGATAATTGTGATGAATTTTCTAAATGAAGAATAAAAACTCTCCCACGTCTCACCTACAGTAGATAAGGATTAGTGGATTTTCTTCTGTAGCTTGTGTGAAATGATCTTTACTGACTGATTGAGTCTCTTTATCAGGTGACCTGTGGAAAGAAGCCATGACGTCCACTCAGATCAACTGTCTCACCACACTGGACTCTGTTCCTGAAGGTACAACACGTCATCACAGATTTCATACTCTTTTTACATTTACGTCAAGTCAAGTCAGTTACATATATAAAGCTTAACATCACACATTTGCCTCAGGCAGCTTTACAGTCTGTGCAGTAATACATCATCCTCTCCATCCTCAGACCCTCCATTCGAATAAAGAAAAAACCCTTACTGCTGTAGTCTGTGCACTGTTCTCTGCTCTATTTCCCTGAGTTTGGGGTCTGTTAGCATGCTAACATGCTACGTTATGTTCACTTTGGACCAACAGACTGACATCGCCATCCAACCAGAGCTGAAACAATCAGTCAATTAATTGATTAGTCGATCAACAGACACATAAATTGGCAGCTATTTTCATTGTTCGAGTTAAAAATGACAGATAGTTTCATCCTTTTAATTTGCTGCTTTCTTTCTCATGTGATAATAAACTGAATGTTTACTGTGGTTGGCATTTTCCACAATTTCCACCAATCAATTCATCAAGTAATTGTGAAAATAATCGGTAGGTTATCAATCAGTAATGAAAATTATCGTTAGCTGCAGCTCAACATTCAAATGCAGAGACTCACGCTGCTTCTTTGGTTTAAAAAGTATTCACCAGGATGAATTTTCCTCCTAATTCTAACTCATCAACAGCCGTATTTTACTGTAGATCCCAAAATAATCTTATTATACAACAATAAAACAGGCAGTAATGTTCATTTTCCTCTTCTGAAATGTTCACACATTGAATTACCGGCTTCTTTTCTTATATGATGGTTTTTTTTCCCTTCAGAAAAACCGAAACAGTACAAAAGATTCAAGTGGTGATGAAGACGACGCAGCAGTCGACCTTCATCATGACTGGAGCTGCTGCACAGCGTTCACTGAAGTTTGTTTTAAAATGCTGTTTTTTGATGATCTTTTATGTTTTTATGTTGTAACATAGAAAATGTGAATGTTTTTACATTTTAAAGTGTTTTCATTTATTTTTTTAATGAGTTGAACATCATAATAGATGGAATTGAGACATAGAAACTAGGCTGTTGAAGAATAATATTCATCCATCAATTGCGCACATTGTACAATATATAACTGATCAACAACAAGAAGGATCACACACACACACACACACACGTCAGCCTCGGTGGCGTTAACGGCTTTAATGGACAGTTTAAAACCGTTGGTGCCTGCTGAGGGGAGGCGCTGATACTCGAGTTCAGATGATTTTTTTTTGCGCCTGTCTGATTATGGTTTGTTGAAAAATGGTTTATCAGGGAACAAACTTTTCTTTTCCTTTTCTGAAATGTTAAAACTGGATTCTGTGCTGCAGCTCGGCCTTCATTTTTGTCTCCAGTGTTTAAATATTTTATCAAGTTTCTGTCTGTTTTATATATAAAAAAAACGCTTTTCTTACAAAAGTTATTTCTGTTTGTCTCTTTCTTGTGTTACATTTGATTCGGATTAAATAGGGGGGAAAAGGTATTCAGATTATGTATGTGAAAGTATAAATGTCATTGTATAAAATATAAAAGTCTTATATTTAAAATGTTACTTAAGCCAAATTACACACAAGTATCAGCAACCAAAGTAAAAAGTATTCAATTTACAGAATGGATTTAGTACATTATTCGATCAGTATTGTTGAAGCAACATGTAAGCAGTACTTTAATGTTGTAGTTAGTCAATGTGGAGCTTTTAGCTTCATAAAACTGAAAAATCTGATCATATGTTTTGTGTGTAAAATTTAAAAAAAGTAAAGAATGGCTGTCAGATGAATGTAGTGAAGTAAAAAGTACAATATTCCCCTCTGAAACGTAGTAGAAGTATGAAGTAGCATAAAATGGAAGTACTCAAGTAAAATACATGTATCTCAAAACTGAACAATTACAGTACATGAGCAAATGCACTAGCTTTAAAACAATATTTAATTGTCCTGATGTAATATCATGCTTTTTTTGTTTTTATTTGCAATTGGTTGTTTTTTTCTCGTCCTTGGCAACAACTTAAAGTTTTGACATACATACACTGACATAACGGTATTCGATAACACCTAAAAACAGTACTTTTAGCTTTCCATCTACTAATTTTATTATTAATAATTACCTTTACATCAATATAATGAATGTATTCATACTTTAATACAGTTAAATATATGATGTAAAAGTAGAGTTGGAAGTTAACTGCTCCTCTGCTAAACTAGGTTAGCACAAACCAGCAGGACTAGTTTAACAGTTTCTATTAACCCGTTAACCAGATTTAGCAACTACCTTATTAACTTATATTTATGTATGGGATAACAAACTAAATAAACAAGATTTTAGATCATAAAATTTTTGTTTATTGAAATCAGAGGAAACATTTAGAGCGGGGAAAGCAAGTAAATTTAGCTTTAGCCAAGGCTAGCTGTGACTAAGCAGCTAACACAAGCTTTAGCTGGATTTGGCTCTTTTGCTTTGAATGTTTGGTTTTGTTTTTAGCCATGTTTAACTGCAAGTTTAACATATTTTATCTTTTAAATAAAATATTTCTATGGCATAAAATTCTTTATATATTTTTTTAAATATATACCATATATATCTATGGTTAGCTACTGCGGTTGATGAATGATAAGTTCAAAGACCATCAGATATTTGCGTTAAACACATGTTCTCCAAATCCCTTCTATTTTAGATCAATTTAAGCAAATGATTTCGAGATGTTGTTATGTAATTATAAGGAACAATTCCATAATTTGGAGATTTAAACAACCACATGTAGCAAACGCAGCCGTTATAACCCGATTGAGTGTGGAAACCTCCTACAGTTCCTGAAGGCGTCACCGTTCACCGCTGTGTGGCTGCAGATTTGCGGGTCTGGAGGATGAAGAGCGGCGGGGATGCTGCTGCCGCTGATCCACCGGTCACACACTCGGTTCCGCTGACAGTCTGAGGGAAACAGCCGCAGCCATGGCCTCGGACAGTAAGTACGAGCGTCTCTTCACCGTGTGGCCACCTCAAATGTGGATTTTTTGTCGGTGTCGGTGCTGGAGATTGGTGCTGTTTTCTCTCCTCCTGGTTTCTTTCTGGGGTTTGGCTGACTGGGAGCGACAGGATGTGTAGGCCAGTTTATCCTCTTTTTGCCCAGTAATGTTGTCATTCTGCCTTTTAGCCATATAATTGCTATTTTAGGGCCTTTATCAATCGCCACATGAACACATAATTATGATATTGTTTCTTTATTCCTGCAGGCTTCAGAGTGTTTTTGTGGTTCTCTCTGAAGAGTTGCCTCATCACAGCCACTTCATGGCTGCATATTTTTGTATATGTTATACAATATTGTGCTTTTAAAGACTTAAATTATTCATTAATTCATCACAGTCATTATAATACCAGGATATTTGAAAATGTTTTATGTGCCTCTGTAATACAGGCCTAAAGAGAACCTGTAGCAAGTGAGTTTATGATATTTTACACTGCATCTTTTTTAATTTTAATGGTATTATTAAGATGTAATATTCCTGTCATGTTGCTGAAGGGGCTTGCAGTTTTGCTGTGATATCAGCTGTGCTTTGTAAAAATTTGTTTGCATAAAAAAATAAACATTATTTAACCATTCATGGAAAGTAATTAAGTACACATACTCAGGTAACCCTCTGTAGTTTGAGTATTTCCACTTCATGCTGTGTTTTTCTCACATTCCACTATATTTATCTAAAGCTGCAACTAACAATCATTTTTATTACTGATTAATTTGACATTTATCATAACGAATTGATAGATTGATCATTTGGTCAATAAAACATCAGAAAAATGTGAAAGACATCCATCACAACATCTGGTGACATCATCAAACCCCCAAAATATAAAAATTTTATAGTAATATTTTTAATTGTACCACAGTTTGAGAGCACATTTGAGAGCTTTGAGCAAGCAAATGTTTTTGCATTTTTACTTGAAAAAGTAGTTAAACAGTTATTCAATTATCAAAACATTGATTTTCTGTCAGTGGAATAATCGTTGCAGCTCTACATTTATCTGACTGATGTAGTTATGAGTCACTTTGCAGCAACCACGAGATTCACTGCATTTAAACTACATACAAGCAGTTTATAAGCAGTAAACCTTGAGTCTTTTGGGCCCCTGGATGTTTTGTTTAACAGCATGTAAAGTATAAAATAATTAAATTAACCCCATCTCAAAAATGCTGTTTATGTATTAATGCATCTGTAGTTAAAGTCCAAGTATATAATATATGAAAGTCTTAAGTGAGCCTTTCTGCACAAGGAGTATTTTGGATAATTCTTGGATAATTTATATATTTTATTTGCACTTTTACTTAAATAAAGAGTCTGAGTACGTCTTCCACTACTGTAATCAGCCTAGTGAGGATAAACCTGTAGTTCTGCTGTAGCCTGTAATTTTTTCTTTATTTATCATTTGTGCAAAAAAAAAAAAAAAAAAAAAAAAAAGCGAGATAAATGACAATGATGTAAAAGGCACACGTGATACAGTACATATAGGACATTATATAAGGTCACATACATGCTGTAGGGGAGAACAGTTCAGCTGTAACATCCGATCAGGAAAGACAGTTTGAGTGATGTCACATTTTTGAACACGTAAAGTATTTAGTGTATTTTTAAAACGTGCGGTACTGATTTGTTTGTTTGTTTGTTTGTCACCACTCGTGTGGCGGTTTTGACATCCGAGGTGTGAACTCGAACTCATCAGGCAGGTTAGGCGGGAGTAAGACGAGGTTTTCTCAGTCTGAAGGGAGAGCGCATCCGGCAGCAGGCAGGTGATCAGCGAAGGCAAACAAGTCCAAAGGTTGAAGGCAAACAAGCAAAAGGTCATAAAGGAAGGCTGATCGGAAATCAGGTTTAGAGGCTGCAGCAGCAAGATATTAGTGTGTTTGCATATTATTTCTGTTGTGGAGAAATTTTACTCAAACAGTAGAGGGTTAAATAAAAGCAAATGTTTGGCATCTCTTCATTCCCTAAAAGGTCAGCAGGGCCGTTTTCTCTTTGGGGGGGAACAAATCTTTATATGTAAATACAAAAGAAAATGCCAGATACAAATACCAGCAGTATTTATATTTGGTGGAGACATTTTTCACAGCAGATATTTTGAGAGCCGAAGTCATGACGTCACTTCCTGTTTAGACTCTGTTCCATTAGCTTCTGTAAATCAATACAGTCCTCTCATTCGGCATTTCTTTCATCTGTCTTCCTGAAGAAAAAGATCCCTTATTATTCTTTATGTATAGCAAAGTCGAGGCAGTAGGCGGCTCACGTATCACCGCCCTCATGTTTTTATTAACATACTCAATTTGCAGATTAAAAAACCTGAGTGGAAACGTTTACAATTTGAAAAAATCCCTGAATTATCATATTATTATATAGTTTTTAGCTGACGTGGAAAAATCTGTGAAAATCAATTTTAAAAAAAAAGTTCAATGGAAACAGACGTAATGAATAAATCCTGACATACATGAAGCATGTTACTGTGACGCAAGGAAAAGCCGCACACTAAACCAAAGCTCCCTTTAATTTTATTTACGACGTTTCAACCGTTCCTCTGGCAAAATCAGGATTTCTTGTCATAAATAAAAGTAAAGGGAGCTTTAATTTAGTAGGAGAGTACTTCATGTATCACAGTTTAATTGATTTTTCTATCGAGCACCTTTCCCGCCGAGGTTTTGTAGACGTACATACGACTGCTCTGTTTTATTATACATCAATCATGTGTCTTAAACGTCACTAAAGCGTCCCCCCAAGAGCTGAAAACATCAGATCTGTGTGGAGCGATGAGGAGACTGTAAAGTTCCTCAGATTAATACATGAAACAAACAGAAATGTCATATTTCCGTCATGTTTTCCTCACAACTTTCCATCGTTTGAGACTGTCGCTCTTTAAATGACGTCATCTCGTTGCGTCCTCTTCTTCTGCAACGATTTAATGGCACCGACTGGAAAAATAGCTCCTTCAACCGTTTATCTCGATGATCCAAATATTTGCACAGTGGAATTTTCTTTTGCAGATATTTTGGAAATTTGCTTAAAATTTGTCATTTGCCAGGCCATTTTCTGTTGCTAAGATCATCAAAGTCAAGTCCACCAAAGTTTATTTCAAAGATTTACTTTCCCTCCTGCGAACAAAATGAACTGATTTCACCACAAACATTTTTTTACTGGTGCGACCGGGCCTTTAGGTCTCACCACTATGGGGCAGAAATAATTGAAACCATGAGAACTAAATGGGGAATGAACATACCCACGAGCCCCACAGGACAAATTTCATACCCTGTTGGATATAACGTCAACCACATGTGGACGTAACCTCTTAACCTGCTCTTAACCTGCTCTAATCTCTGGGTTGTGACGAGTGCTGTCAAAGGGAGAGAAACTCAACTAAACAGCATCAAAGAACTCCTGGTTGTGCTCCGTTAAACAGCAAGAAGCAGTCAGCCGTGTGTGTGTGATGCTGTTTCTGGTTATCATGGCCTAGTTACAGACTGCTTCGATGTCTAATTCATGGCTCTCTCCCTCCCCGCTGTGATCTCAGACTGCCAGATAACAGGCTGAGAGAGGAGAAAGGGTCTCCGTCGGGACTCGTGAGTAATATTTAATGCTGCTGCTTTGTGTGTGTGAGATTAGCTGTATCAGGAAATTGAAACCGCCTTGACATCCGTGTTTTTTTTCCTGTTTATTTGAACGCTGGGCCCTAATGATGAGACCGCGCTGCCTTCCATCCAGCCTGACGGGAAACCGGTCTCATCTCAGTCAGTTTTACTTTGCTCTACATGCTGACTGATTTTCTCAGAGGTCTAAATATCCCCTTTGGTTGAGTAAAATCACAGTATGCGGTGTCAGAACTTCTCATCCATGTTGTCTTAAAGGACCAGTTTGAAGGATTTAGTGGCATCTAGTGGTGAGGTTGCAGATTGCAATCAACTCCCCTCCCTCTCCCTTTCCAAATGTGTAGAAGAAGAACCTACAGTGGCTGCAAAAGTTGCAAAAAACGTCCCTCTCTAGAGCTGGTTTGTCCATTCTGGGCTTCTGTAGAAACATGGCAGGCTAAAGGGCTCATTGTAAGGTAACAAAAACACAACGATTCTTATTTTCAGGTGATTATACACTAATTTAAACATACTTATGATTATTGTGACAGCTCCAGGGCCTCTGCCAGGACTTGTGTGTGTTGCTGTGTTGTATTGTCTTTAGTGTTGCTGGTTCTTGGTTGGTTGGAGGTCATCAAGGACTTGGAGGCAGCTGCACACAGTCTCCAGGTTGCTTAAAACCCGCCTCGTCCTGGTAGTCTGGCGGCTCCCTCTTCCCTGGCACCACGTTGTGTTATGTTGTAGTTCTTTTGATTTTCTGTGTTGTGTATTTGGTGTTTTATTAGTTAACCTGGTAGCATGTTTTTTTCCTGTCAGTCTCATTTGTTACATTTGTTAATTAAAATTAATCTTTGTTAAATAAAATTCCTTTCTTTTAGTTAATCCCTCTCTTGTTTCTTTTATTTGCTATGGTCTCAGAGCCAGGCCATCATATTATATTATAGTCCATTTCTGCCAGTGGAACCCGCGTAAACGTACACACTGGTCCTTTAAAAGTTGAGCTTGAAGCTTCATCGTTACGTCATACCTGCAGCGGCTACGTCTGCAAGCTCTGAGGTTACGCTGTAACTACGCTGTAGCTGACTAGTGGCTCCCATGGATGTATGAGAGGAACTGGATACCAGGCTACAAGAGTGCACCCATTCACTTGAACGGAAATTGCTCTCATTAGTGTTTCTCCCGTGTTCCCGCTCAGCCTATAGACTTTACATTAAGATGACGTCACTCACTTTAAGCCAAATATTGGCAGCAATCCTCTTAAAGAGGACGTATCGTTCAGATTTCCAGGTCTGTATTTATATTCTGGGGCTCTACTGGAATATCTGCATATTTTACAGTTAAAAACTCAAATTTATTTAATCTTATAATGACCCTTTATGCAGCCTGTCATTGGACAGCTGGTTCTGATGAACACTGAAATGACAGCTGACAGAAGCAGAGAGAGAAACAGTTTTAAAAGTTTGACAGCAGTGAGATGATTGGCTCACAGAGGTTGTGGCAAAATCTGATTGGTTGAAGTGAAAAGTGTGAGTCAGCTGATTGAGTTGGAAGCGGAAAAGGGAAAAAAAAAGTTGAAATAAACAGAATAAGCATGAAGATAGTAACAACTTTAGCTTTAGACCATATCACACTGTCTTCATCATGAACATCTGAAGTTCCACGACAACATGAAGACTGTGTGATATTGTGGAAAGCTCTGGAACAAGTGGACTTTACGTTTGGAGTTTGTTAACTGCTGTTTCCAAGGTCAGAAATGGATCGTCAAGCTCAAATTTAGCCCCGTTTTAACTTCTCCTGACCTGCAAATGATCAAAAACACACTTCCTGACATCACTCTGCTGTTCCTGAATTTTCAGTTCCGGCCTTTTTTTTTTATCGTCAAAACGTTGCACTTGACTTTCACCACCTTCCTCCATGTTGTTGTGTCTCTTCTGGTATTCAGGAAAGGACGTCCGCCTCGCCCAGTGGGAGGCAGGAAAGCCGTGATGATTGACGGTTCACACAGGACGCAGAGCAGCTCAGAGGAATCAGATTTCATTGAGAAGAGAAGGAGGGATGAAGGAGAGGGTTTAGGGAAAGCGGTGAAGTTTGTTCTCTTGAACGAGTGGGAACTTTTATTTAAGGTGGGGGGGGAACGGGGAGAAGAGGGCAGAAAGAAGAGTAGAAAGGAAAAAGAAAGACGAGGGAATTCACTTTCCTAAATAATGAAGGCCTTAGAAAGTATTAAAAAGTATTTCCTCTTACCTGCTGTAGACAGTAATGTTAGTGACAAAATGTCTTCGTGTCTGATTTCGGGCTGGCGGGAGACGTTCTATATCTTTAAACTAAACGTGGGATTGTTTCGTCAGTGGATTGTGCTGCAGGAAGAAGCTTTTTAATCCTTTTTTTGTGAAGTTTCAGTCAACACCATCAAACCTGCAGCAAACGCTGCCACTAGTGCAGCTACTGTAGCAGGGAAATTAATTCACTCATAATGGGTAAGTGCTGATTTTTAGCTTAAAAACTTATATCCATCTATTCATTTTCTGCCACTTTTCCAGGTCCAGGCTGTGTTAATTTAACTAATTATATCCTGAGGTATATAATAGTTATATACTGCTGGGAAGTACTTCAAAATGTGATATAATACATTTTTAATTCCCTGTACACCACAAGGATCAAAAATTCTTAAAGGACAGGTTCGTAGTTTTTCAAGTGTGTCTTAAACCAGCAGTCAGGTGTCCATAGTAACAGTGAAAGAGGTTTTCCTCGCTGTAATCATTCCTCCTGTTCATACTGGATATTAAAAGATCCTTCAAATGTGCTTTTAATGGAAGTGATGGAGGCCAAAATCCACAGTGTGTCCACACAGTCATTTAAAGGTCGATGTGAAGCTTATATTCAGCTTCAGCAGTCTGAGTTAGTCATATCAAGTGGATATCTGACACATTTACAGTCTTTTTAAGCATCAAATTCCCTCTTTGTGTTTCCTCGGACAGTGTTTCCCTGTTGAGCTGCAGGTGGAAGTATAGTAACAAAAAGAGGAACTTTGGCACTAAAAAGACTGTAACGTTGAAAGATATCTACTTGATTTGACTCATTTGGACGCTGAAGCTTCATATTAGCTTCAGATAAACTTTTAAATACATTTTTTGCACAGAAGGAGGACTGTGGATTTTGTCCTCCATCACTTCCATTGTAAGTGCATTATGAAGGGATCTTCTAATGGTCAGTATGAACAGGAGGAATGATTACAGCAAGGAAAACAGGTTTCACTGTTCATTTGGGCTCCTGACTGTTGGTTTAAGACAGACATGAAGAGAAAACCAAAGAGTCTCACTCACTGTCCATGGCTTTAGCTCACTTTAACAACACATTATTTTATATATTTATTTATTGAGTTTTAACACATTAAACATAAACCTTAAACCCTGAACACAACGTTTCAGTTCACAGACCTTCATCAGGGAAAATTCATACAAACACACAGCACCATTCATATAAAGACGCCAATCAGAGGACGTCAGCAACCTTTCAAAATATGCATTTAATGCATGCAGGTCAGTAAACGCCTCCACTACACCAGTAATAATAGTCTGCAGTCTTTAAGGTAGAAGCACTACAGGCAATCTAAAAATGGGCCAAACAGTAATTAATATTCCCAAATGATTCACATGTACAAAATATACATATTCATGTCCAGAATACCTGAATCAGAACCAGAATACCTGTAATAAATGTACAGAATCCTATATAGTAATTCAGTGCAGGTCATCCATTAATAAAGGGAGGTCTTATTCCTGGAAACAAAGATTTAAATGAGCATTTTCTGTCATTGCTCATTTATTAACAAACACTCATTAAGATTGAGCTCAGTTTTTTCTTCCGATTGTGTATTTTTACCTGCTATTATCCAGGGAGGAGTTTACTTTCTTGTAATTTACAGTCCTGCAGTTTTATTTCGTCTCCTCACATCCTGAAACCCCAGTGAGATATCTTTCATTTTTAGATTTATATCAGTTTATGACTTGTTCAACTTGTGCCCAGTAGGCCTGTGATCCATTTTAGGACCTGTGATAATGAAATTTAAAGAGTAAATCCAGTGTTCGCTCTGGATCACACAGTGTTTCAATCTGCTGCAGCTGCACTTGCTTCTGTATGCGTTCATACTTCCTTCCTTCATCTCGCCTCCTTCAGTGATGTCACAGCAGGTGTTTTAGCAGCTGGAGTCGTGATCTCCTGTTGTAAGTTGTAATGCAGCCTGTAACCAGCAGATGGTGCTTTAACATCAGCGTTATCAAGCTTTGGTTTCTGGTGATGGATCTGAAAACAGCTGCTGCCAGACTCACACTGATCAATATTTCTATGGATTGATTGAAAGGTAGTGGTCTTCATATGACTGATGATTATAATAGTGTTTCCTCCTTTAATGGCACTAGAATCAAACCCTGAAAGCTGATAGTTTGATGCTTTTTGTTGCATTTAATTAACAGTAAATAATGTAAAATCTCCTTCTGAGCAAGATGAGATAAAGTATAAAACACATAAAATAGGAATAATACATTTTTTATCCATCATATTCACATTAATCAAGCTTTTAGCTTATGCTGCTCAAATCTGGAACAAACTTCCTGAACTTCTCAGACTAGAGACAATGCTGAGTACTTTTAAATCTAAATTGTGGACAAATCTGTTTGCAATGACTTTCGATGAAATGTTAGAGCTGCACTTTTAATGCTAAAAATACTAAATGTGTCAGATATCCACTTGATATGACTAACTCAGACTGCTGAAGCCTCATATAAGCTTCACATCAACTTTTAAATGACTGTGTGGACACACTGTGGATTTTGGCCTCCATCACTTCCATTGAAAGCACATTTGAACAGAAATATGCCTTAAAGGTTTGTTCATGAACTTTGTACAGCGCTCCTGGCTACGGGAGCCATTTAGCTCAAACTTGCAGCCTTGTAGTTGGTCAGATGGAGGTCGGATCACATTCCCGCCACAAACGAACGGCTCCAGAATTCGTTTGTGAGCAGATCGAGACCACTTCCTCTCTGTGCGGTTGTTTTTTGGTGCGATTGCTGTGTTCAGATCTGCCCAAACGAATCACACCGAGGAGGAAAACCAACAAAAGTCCCATTAAAAACATCCTAAAGACGAGTTAGCGCACCAGGAAGATATTACACTTGACTTACTGTACAAGTAAACACTAAAAAAAGGTATATAAAGCTATAAATTAATACAATTCATGTCCAGTAAAGAATAAGTGGGAGTTTGAACACCAGCAGCATTTGTGCCCTGCTTTATACTTTAATCTTCTCTCCACCTTCTGAGTTGTTGTTTTTTTTTTTCTTCTTCTTATTCGTCATCTCTTTATCTAAACCCCGAGATGCTCTTGTCCTCCCGTCCAATCAGGACGAACAGACAGACAGCGCCATGGTAACATGAGACCTTCTTATGTGGGTGGGAAAAGGCACACTCATTATACCTTAATAGAACCACTGGGCTGTTTCCAGGGAAACTGATTTTCAGGTGTGTGTGTGTGTGTGTGTATGTGTGTGTGTGTGGTTCAAACAAACGCGCCTTGCGGTGACCTAACCTTGAGTCAAACTGAAAACATGGTGTGCTGATGTTTCTGGGTGGATTCGACCTCCCGTCCCGACAACAACAACAGCTCGGCTGTTTGCGTGTAGTGCGGTGAGGTCAGTGAACGTCACGTGACGGCTCTGGAGTGCAGGAGAGTTTTTAACGGAGATCAGTGGGGATGCAGGTCTGAGGAGTGTTTACAGCAGTGGCCCTGGACCCTGAGCCTTCAACAGGAACATCAAACAGCAGTAAAAATAATAGCTGTCACCTAGAATATTGACTTATTTCATATATTTGTTTAGCTGGAATGAACGACTAAAGATGGATCCAATGCTAATCCAATGTTTTTGTGTTTGTTTGAGCTTAGATATACTTAATTTAATGTGTCTCTGCCAGAAGTGAAGGCAGCATCGCCATACAAACAATTAGCTATACTCAGCCTTAATTAAGCCAATTATCATGTCTGTGGCAATAAAACTAGAGATGCAAAACATTTGGACTGCAGGCCAAAACAGAGAAAAAAGATGCATTTACAAGTTTAGCCAGCTTAGTGTGGACACAGTCTAAGACCTGAGGAGACAGGTATTAAGGTTTTATGGTTATTTTAGTCTTTTTTATGGTGCAGGAAAAGTGACAAAATCACTAGCCTGGTGACAAGTCTAACCTAACTTCATATTTGTTTTATTTAAGAGTCTAATCCATGCCATCATTTCCACAGAGACTTATTGTGAGGAGATATTTCGGATGCCCCTGGTTCCAGAAATGATGATCACATGAAATGACGATCCCTGCAGGTCGTATCTGTCCGTAGAGACTTTGAGAGTCTCCTCTAACATATATACCTGTACAACCTGTTTGCTTCCTGCAGGCTCTCATTTTACACTTTGTTTAAAGAAACAGGCTAGAAGCTATATTGAATATATGAAGTTAGTGTTTACTTACAGTTTTCTGGAGAAACGTTCGCTTCGGTTAGGAAAAAGACAATCTGGGGCTAAAACATAACAGTTCTGCATGTTACAACGTTAGACAAACTACTGAGATGGCAGCTCATCGTCACATACACAGTGATAAACCCATAGGTAAGCCTGTTTTCTGTTTGTTGTTAGAGAACCAGTTTAGTTACACAATTTGCGGCTCCATTGCGCTGTTTTGGTTGTTTGCAGGGAACAGCAGCAGAAGAAAACAAAACTGAGAACTGAGAGCAAAGGAGGAAAACAATATAAAAGCAAATGATTGATCCAAGAATGGAAATTGGCTATTTTATACAATAATTAGAGGGAAAATGATTACATGACTGCAGATTTGGTTGCAAGTTTCTGTTTTATTGTTTTTAAATTCTACATTTCATTGCTTACAGTTTGTTCGATCATGATTTATATAAATACATTTACAGAATTTATTTTTTATGCTTTTTACACTTAAATTGAGCTGAGCTTGTTTTCACCCCATAACTTGTAAACCCGCTATAACACTTAAATTTATATAAAAGGATCTCACTGTTTGGGCACTTTGGCCAAGAAATCTGTCTGTAAAAGCAGGTGTATGTTGGAAATATAGTCATCATATGGTATTAAAATAAAGGTTATAATCTAAACTTTTCAATATCATTTTGTCCAGTTTTTACAGACGTCTTTACTGTGCTCCAATAACAAACTGAGGCTGTTTTTCTCATGCTGACTGACAGGGAACTGCTAAGTGATCCGCCGACACCGCAGCCTGTAAATAAAGATGGACATAGCGAGGTGTGACGTCACCTGTTGGTTTGCATTGGAGCCGGTTTGAAGCCCAGACTTGTGTTAGGAGCCAGGACGTTGTTGCCTTTCACGCTCCGGAAACACCCGCTACCTCAGACCCAAGCTAACGTTAGCTTACTGGGGAGACTGAGTGGTGCACACTTGTATGCTAAGCTACTTTAGCTAAATTGTGCTAACAGAGCAGGTATCGTAATCAAGTAACATTACACTTAGCGAAATATTGTGACAATAGTGCGACTCGATGTGAGTCCCGGAGCCGGGGAGAGCAGCAGGTGAGCTAACTGTCAATTACAGCTGTCAATCAACGCCCACACAGCAGACGTCAAAGTCTTCAAATCTTAACGGAACAAAATGACCACGAGCACACTTATTAGAGGGCCTGAATTTAGAGATTGAGACTAAAATGACTCATTGAAAAAAAAAGATTTACTTTGTATTTCTAGAGAGAAGTTGAGGCTTTTTGAATGGGAGTCAGTTTGAGCGCCTACTAGCCGTTGGTGGCGCTTTAAGCTACTTCAGCCTCAAGACGTGGTCGCTGCTGCTTGAATAAGAATAACAAGAACCGCAGAAACCTAAATAGAAGTTTCATCACTTTTTCTTTATCTCTCTCATCTCTCTCTCAACAATATTTCCATCAGATTATATCCGATTAAGATATATTTAAAATAATCTCTGTGGAAGGCGAATTGCATTACAGCATCAGCAGGGAATCAGTTAGAGCTAAAAATAGCACAAATGTCGAGTATTGATGAAACAGTTTGTCGAACGTGCAAATGTACTGACTGCAACACCTAATGAATTAATGTACAAACAAGGATTAGGGCGGCGATGCGACCCAGAAGTCAATGAGAAGCATCAGATCAGGCTAATGAGATGGAGAGATCGAACCAACGCTGATAAAAATTTCACAACCGCTAATCTGTGACAGATACGGTTGTGAAAGCTTGTTTGTGTGTGCCTGTGTGTGTGAATACTAAATCCTTATCCCCTGATTACTATGCAGCTGCTGACTTTTCCACCCCGGCTTTGAAGTGCGTAGCTCCCGAGGAGAGAAGAGAGCACTTTGATGTGAGCGTTAGATTAGGATAGAAAAAAAGAAAGAGAGACAGCGCTGCGGCGGCGAGAGCCTCGTTGTTACCGCTCATTAACGAGAGATATGAGAGATCCTGAAGAAGACGAACAAAGCGCTTTGTAGTTTTTTCTTTCTTCTTTTTTAGCAATGAATAAAAATAAAAAAAAAGCGCCTGCTGTCTCTTTTAGTTCGTTGTAAGGTCACTCATTAATGTGGGTAATTAGTTTCAGGGTGTGTGTGTGTCCTGGCCATTTGCCTACAGATTATTATTATTATAACACACATCTGAATGCTCTGTCCTCAGTCTTAAGATTGATTAACTCTGAAGCCTGCTGGATCCAGGAGGATTATTCCTCTGTAGTATGTGAGTAACACCATGTTTTGGTCTTCTATCCACACAAATTCAGATGTTTTTTAACTCCCACAGAAAAATCTGAAAATGCTGGTCTTGTGTACTGTGGGAGGGAAAGCTTTTCTAAAACAATGTTATCAGACCGGTTTAACTTCCTATTGGGCCCCTATTAAGTAGCACTGTACACCCAAAATGATTAGATGATTAATCAATTAGTCAGTTGACAGGAATTTAATTGGTAGCCTTTCTGATAACTGATTAATTGTCATTTTTTAAAATGCAAAAATACCAAAAATTCACAGCTTCTCAAATGTGAATATTTGCAGGTTTTCCATGATAAGGACACCATTCTATTAAAGGACAAAGCTGGTGATCTTCTTATTGTTAAAGGGGACCTATTATGCTTTTCCGTTATTTTCAGTCATATATCTAATGTTAAAATGTCAGATGTTCATATTAAATGTGGCCAAAGTGTCAAATAATGAGGTAAACGTATGTAGAATAATCCCTTCAATAATCGGCTTCAGACTGCTCTGAACGCTCGGGTTTCCAACGCTTTTTTCCTACTTTTTCTACGTTTATATGGTCATCTGCTCCACGCACTGCGGGCCAGTTCACGGCTCTGCTAACATTATGGTGTTTTTCCATTGTTTTGGGGGGTAGTCATGCCAAGCCGTGACTCAAGTCGATCTGGCACGCTGTGAGTGTTTTTCCACTACACAGCAGGGCAAAGTAAAATAAGTAGTTTACCTGTCGGAGGTGTGCTGGTCATCTGCAGCTCTTCATCAAACATCATCATCACTGAGGCTGTTTCTGCTTGTGCTGTTGCTCCCTGCATTATTTCTAACTGATCCACTGAACAAGGAGCTCCAAATATCTCCATATGTTGTTGTGTTGATCGTTTTTTGTGCCGCTAATGAAGCTCTGCTAATTCGATGAGGAACACGTTTCATTTCCTGTTAAATCTTCATAATAAACATCTCCCGTTATTTAGTAATTTAAAAGCTTTTAATATGAAGCAGTTAAGCAGGAAATGTTGAGTTTGCATCAGTGGTAACTTCACACAACTCTGATACGGCTGGCCCTTGGCAGGCTTCCAGAAAGCTGGCCAATCAGAACAGAGTGGGTTCATTGGGAGGCGGGCCTTAAAGAGACAGGAGCTATGACTGCCTGTTGGAGACAGAGGCTGAACTGAGGGGCTGCATAAAGGGTCAGTATAAGATAGATAAGGAGTTTTTTGAGCTGTGAATCATGCGAAGCTACTCTAGTGGACTCCCAGAATAAAAATATAGAGCTTGAAATGAGCATAATAGATCCCCTACCTCCGTTGTTGTCTAAAAACTAACTATTAAAACACATCAATGAGCCACACCGCTGCACTGGGTGACATGACATGATGATACACATGATAATGGGAAGGTGGAATTTGGGCCAGGAAATGTAGCACCAAGCTAACAGAGATCAGCTCATCATCACGTCTCGAGGCTGAAGTACCTTAAAGTGTCACCGATGACCGCTAAATGCTTCAGCTGACTCACATTCAAAAAGCCTGAACTTCTCTCTAGAAATACTAAGTCAATCATTGTTTTCAAAAAGTCATTACGTTCTCAATCTCTAAATTCAATCATCATCATCATCATTAGGAGAAATTACAGACATTAGGAATCATCCTTAACTGACACAAATACATGGCTTCCATGTCATTCGTTCTCAGTCTTTAATGCTCCAAAACTTCACCTGAAACATTTCAATCAGCCATATTTTAGTGAAACGTTGAACATACATATGAACAGATGAGAACTGAATTATGCTGCAGTGGTTTGAGACGTTTTCATGGACATTTTGGTCAATTTTTTTGTGTCTATGTGAAAATCTAGTTATTGCAACGTACACAAAAAGGTTATTTTAAGTTAAAAATAACTTAGATGACAGCTGGCTATATTAGTCCACTTGAGTCACAACAGTCCCATAAACCGTGAAGTGAATAGTTACAGAATGCGTCAATCAGTAGTTTTCTCTATAGCAAGCAGCAAATTGAGATTTCGGACATTTATTTATTATATTCATTTTTCCTCATCACTGACAGCTGTAGAGTTGGATACGATCGTTTTTGCATCTATAAAATGACAAATTGCATTTAGCGTGGAAGCTTCGAGTGTCAATATACCCAGTTTCATACCTCTAAATATATCAAACTTTAGCGAGTATTAATATCCCTCAAGGGGCAATTTGAGGCAAGTGAGTTTGCAAACAAAGTACACATATACAGTTCATTCACAAACACAAAGACAATGTAAAAATGCAAACATAATAATGTTAAAAAGAGTAAAAATACATAAGGTCAACAAAACAAGCAATTTGAAGATGTCACCTTGTGCTTTGACGTGCAGTTTTCACTTTTTAAATGTATTTTTTTGACTAAACAATGAATGAATGTGAGAATAAACAAATAATCATGAGTTGCAGCCCTACTTAGATTTTGGTAGTTTGTGTATAATGATGTGTGTGTGTGTGTGTGTTGATGCGACCATGAGTCCTGTGTGTGTGTGTGTGTGTGTGTGTGTGTGTGTGTGTGTGTGTGTGTGTGTGTGTGTGTGTGTAGCAGGTGTGAAGCCAGACTTTGACCCGGGGTTTCTTCCTGTCCATCTGGGTGCAGACAGTGGGAGTCTCTGATTCTCCAACACTGAGCTCTGTGTCTGACTGTCAGAGCAGCTGAGAGGGAAACTCCACTTTACTGCAGCACCCGAACACACCGTCCAAACATTTACTGTCGCACTGTGCTCATTTCAGCAGGAGAGTTTTCTCTTTTTTTAAAAAATTAATTTAAGTCTCATCCACAGGCTTTTTGAATTTTATTTCAACCAGCTCCTAGTTCTTAAATGCATCATAGCACCAGATAAAAAAAATTACCTTCATTTTGCTGTTATGCTCTTAATTTAGACAAGTTTAAAGCCCCAGTACTTTGTTGTATCCAACTTCTAATGTGTTTTCTTAAAGATCATTTTCTGTTTTTCTTTCCCTATGCACTGTACTTAAAATGTATTGAAATAAACATATGAACATATGAATTAAAATGAGGTAAAATACAGCAGGACTATTGTAAAGGCGCCATGCTAACACTTTTCCCAAATCAAATCTGGACTTTCATCCAAACTAGTATTTTGTGGAACATGTAAGTTTATCCTTAACATTTGAAATAGTAGATTGGGTTCCCCCCTAAATAAATAAATAAATGTTATGTTAATGTAACGGAGTCATAAAACCACAGAGAAAAACTAAATAATGTATCTGGACCACTGCATCTGCGTACCTGCTTCTCTCAGTTACATCTCTGACTTGTGGAAATTAAAGAAAAAGAAGGAGAAAAACTGGGCTGACAACTTTTGTTGAATATAGATGAATATTCAAAAAGAAAAAAAGACTTTTCACATTCAATAAAAACAAACAACCATCATTGCCATCTCTCGAGTCATGCTGCAGCAAAAAACTGATAAAAAAAAAAACATCAACAAAACAAAGATGATCTCCACCTCCAGACGAGACAGCCGCATCTTCTCTGTCACTGTCATCATAAGCATGTAGGTGAGGAAGGAGTAGGTGGTTGGGATGTGTTTTTTTAAAGTGAAACTTGGACGGTGTTATAACCAGCGCAGAAGTGTTCCTGTGCTGCATCTGCTGTGTGTTAGCACTGCAGCGTCTTCTAGATGTCTCTTCTAGATGTGGGAGTGAACAGCAGCTTGTAGAGCAGTGTGCTTTAAAAAGAAAACTTCTCCCATTAAAAAGTAAGTGTAGCTTGGTTTGAGGTTCGCAGGTAGCACTTTGTGTTGGGTTTTAATATCTTTCAGGTTTACAGTTTTCAGACTATTTGTCTTATCAACAAAGAAAAGCATCTGAAACTGCAATCAGACTATTATAGCAAGAGCTCTGAAAAGCTCTTAAAACTACATCTGTGGCGCCATTTACTCCAAAGCAATCAACTACTGCATGTAAACAGGAAATAGCATCACAAGCTAACGTAACTTTCTAAAATAACAGCTTTAGGAGGCCAGTTAAGCGATACATGAGCGATATTTGCTTATATATTGATATTAGCAATATTTTTTGTATTTGTAAACATGTATTTCAGAGTTAGTATTATTCATGCAGTTTAGCATGAGGAGGAAATATCCAATTACGTAAAACTGACAGACATTTGGTCATTTCGTCTAACATTTTGTAATTTGCAGAATAGCAGGTTATTTTTGTGAAGTGTAATTTAAAATCTTCCAAAGTTTTATCATTAATAAACAGCATTTTGTTCAGATAAAATGACCATATTCCATATTGCCTGTTATAGGTCATACAGTGAGCAGCTAGTTTTGACAGTTATGCTGTTAGTGGGTGTAAATATTCAGTATTAACAAATAGGACTGCAACTAAAGATTTTCATTATTAGTTATTCAACAGATTATTTTCTCAATTAATTGTTTGGTCTATAAGATGTAGACCAAAGAAAAAGTGAAAAATTACCTGCTCTGAACACGTTTGTGTAATTTTTTTTCTACCTGATCGCACATGCCCATAAATGGCCAGTAGCCTTGGTTGCTAAGGTTGTTGCTAAGGTTTTTTTCATGCGTTGTTCACATTGTCCTCTCTCATATTTCGGATCAGATTTCAGCTCCAACATGTACAGATGTATTTAAGAAGTTGCAAGTAAAGAACGAGAAAAAGTAGTTAGCCTTAATCCTACTACTACAGTTTGTTTCATGGTTTGTTGACGTAGCCTCCCAAGCTGCCGGAAGTCGTCTGAAATGCAGCTACTGGAAGCTGACCAATCAGAACAGAGTGGGCACATCAGGAGGCGGGCCTTAAAGAGACAGCAGCTAAAACGGCCTGTTTCAGACAGAGGCTGAACTGAGGGGCTGCATAAAGGGCCAGTATAAGATAAATAAGGAGTTTTAAACTGGAAACCATGCAAAGATATTCCAGAAGAGCCCCAGAATATTAATATAGACCTGGAAACATGCAGAATATGTTAAATAGTCACATTTGAGAAGTTGAAACAGCAAAGTATTTGTTGCAGCTCTATTAACAAATCTTTATGTTAGAAATAGTTTGTGTGATCTCCTCTTAACAAACATCATAACTTTGCCGAGTTTGAACTTATGAACAACTAGTGCAACTTTTCTGCAGTTCTGTTTGACTTTTACTGATACAGATACAGGATTAAAATATTACAGATGTTCCAGTTTAAGCAAAACAGCATCTTCACTTAAGGATCCAGCTGCTGTTGTTACTCATTATTTTACCACCAAACACACGGACGCGCTGTTGGTTGGCGATGTGAGTGGATGTTTTCAGTGTAGATTAATACGGTACATCTGGAAAGCGTGGGAGCTTCGATTCCTAAAGATGACAGTTGGAGAGACGGTGTGAAAAACAAAAAGGTGGCCTATAAAATAAGTAATAGTATAACATCCACATCCACACACACACACACACACCTACGCAGAGTCCTTTCTATGGCGTCGGCTCTCAGCAGGATGTCTACTCATCTCTGTTTGCTGCCATTGATTCAGTTCTCCGCTCTGAATCGTTACCGTGGAAACGGGAGACGGCGACCCCCCCGTTATGCATTTCTGTTCATCTTCGTTTTGAAGGAGTCTCAGCCGCCTTAATGGAGAGCAGAGTCATACGCCTCCTATCACTTCATCTCTCTTTTCGTTTCTCCACATTTCTGCTGCAGTTTCTCTTTTTTTCTGTGGTTACTTTCTTCTCCGTTTTCATTCAGTTTTAGACCAAAGATTTCTCCTTGCCTTTTTTCTCTTCTCCCCTTTTCTTTTATATATTTGTCTGAGGTTTTGGGCAATATTGTCAAATAATTTTAATCTTTCAACCTTGAGGACGATTCAAGATCATGATATTTTTTTCAGTAAAAGCAGAAAGACTTAATTGTATTTTTTAGGACTTTGTGTGCAAGGCAGTTGAGCAAAAATAATAAGAGACTTGCAAGGTCATTTTTAAGCATATTCAGAAATTCCATTCAGCTATGCATTATCAGTACCAGCTATCAGTACAAGAGACTTCAAATCAATGCTTCATAGACAACGATATTACCGTATTGTCCCAAATAAAGAGCCAAAGTCATGACTTCACATCTGGTAAGCCTTCTGTAACTTCTCATTCAGAGTTTCTTTCATCGGTCTTTCTGAAAAAATGAAGCGTGTTCCTGGAGTTTACTTTCCATGTTCTCAGACTGATCGGCTCCACTACAGCAGCTAGTGTCAGAAATTTAAAACTTTGTGATTTTAACAGTTAAACAACACTTGTTGCGCGCACAGAAAACTACACCTGTCCACTCGCTCATGGACGCGTCTCCTCTGTTGAGCTGTGACGTTTAGTCCGTAAACCTCTGTGACTAATGGGAAACGATATATAAAGCGAGCTGCACGACATACTGTTGACAAAGGTTCTGTTCCACGGCTGTATTTTTACTCGTTAGCAGAGGTATACATGTGAATGGGATTTTTATTGAATCTCTGTATAAACCTACTCTGATTATAAGACGACCCCCCAACTTTTCCAACACCTGTTTTGGTAAAATACTTGCAGACTTTAAGTCTTCATCATTTATGACAGCAGTTAATTTCTGCAGTAAAGACGTCAAAAGACGCTTTAGATTCATTTTCACTTTATTTATTTCCTCCATGGCAGAAAAACACATTACACTAGCCCTCAGAAAGTCCTGCAGGTTAAACTGAGCTGACAAAACACTTCTTCACTTTTTCCCCACAGACTCACTACAAACAGATTGGAAGAAACTTGCTAGCATAGCAACATTAATGCTAAAAACAACCCATAATGCAACATTCTGTGTAGGAACTGGCGTTAGCAGTGGTACTCTCTTCATTCAAAAAGAATGTTCTGATGTTCTGATGTTGTGAAAACCCCCACTTTTTCAAATGTAATATCCAGAAGATATCCTCTTATATTCAGGCCGGATCTTTTCTTTTTTATTACCGTCCTTGTGTTAACATATGAGGTGAACAATACGACATACTGAGGAAGGTTATATTCCAAGCCTGGAATTTTAGTTATTTACGTCACTACAAATGTCAGTGGAATTCTGATTGAGGTTTGCTTACTTCTTTTTTTCTTAGTTCCTGACATATCTTTTTCCTCTGTAGCCAACCGTAGACCTCCGTTGTTGTCCAAAAACTATTAAAAACACGTCAATGAGCTGCACCGCTGCACAGGGTGACATTGTCCTTCATCACTATGAACACACACACTGTAGTTTATTGTCACTCAGTCCCACACACACAATCCTGCTGCCAGAAATACTCACTAAAGCACCAAATGCTCAAAGTAGTCCCCAACAAATATTTTACACAGGTACCAATGGGCTTGTAGCTGAGAGACACAGACAGGCAAATATGTGACCCACATGTTTCACAGAAATATGACATCACATTAAAAGAATAAAGTATTTGTGAACAGTAAATGAAGAAGAGAATTTCATTTATAAAACTACCCATTGAGCACTCTTGAGAAAGGCATCGACTTGCTGGTTCAGCCCAGCAAACTTTGTGGGAAGACTGTTTTTCCAGCAGCTGTTCTGACACTGACTCTGCTCATGAGCAAGGCACTGAGGGTCGCACAAATACTAAAGTATCACTCGTTCTGTCTGTGTGTATCACATGTACCATGCGTACCGTGTGTGTGTGTGTGTGTATGTGTGTGTATCCAGGCTGTCTGTTTGTGTGGTCTGATCAGTGTGTCATTGTGTGTCCTCTCTCCCTCTCCCTCCTCCTGCCAGTCACCCCAGAGGCCATCGGCTTCCTGTCAGCGGTGGGCGTCTTCATCGTGGCGCTGGCTGTCCTCTTCCTCTTCATCAACAAGAAGCTGTGTTTTTCACGTGTTGGCGGACTGCCCTGTCTGGAGCCGCACAGTCGCCGCAGGAAAGGACGAGCGGGAATCCGCCAGGGGCTCGGTGAGTGACCGACAGAGGGAGATTGTACTCACAAGTAAAACCACCAACAGTATGTTCACACATTTACCTGACAAGGTGGTGTTTGTGGATTAAACAAAAAGTACAAGCATTTTAGGCTGTTTCCCTGTTTCCAGTCTTTACACAAAGCTAAACACATCCCGACGTCCATCTGAACATCTCACTCTCAGAAAGAAAGATAGTAAGACTATTCCCCAAAATGTTGAACTACACCCAAGAGTCTACCACTGAAAATCTGTAAGACAAGTCTGTCTTGATATTTCTTAAAGATGAACGCTGGCTGAATGAGCGCTGCAGCTTTCTAGTCAAGGTTCATTGATTATATAACCTGAATCACCTCAGAGAGAGAGTACGTGACTCCTTTGCTGTAAGACTCCAATTAAACTCATCAGGAACAGAGAGAGAGAGAGAGCGAGCGTGTGGGCAGGTTTGTATTTGTGCAGCGGTTTCTGTGGGCGAGTGTGTGTCTATGAGAGAAAGAGTCGAGTGAGTCAGCCACGTACCGCCACAAAGCTCTGCCGCAGCTCACATTAAAAAATATTAACATTATAAAAACCTTGAAGAAAAGTTCAGCAGTGAGGGAGAAAGAGCACATTCGGAGAGGAACAGAGAGAACGAGACAAGTCAGTTTGTAGTTTTTGTTCTCTCTTTTCAGTCTGTCTGTCCTCTCCCACTTGTCAAACACTGCTAACGCCCAGAGTAAAGGTCACCGAAGGCTAACTAAATGTTAGAGCATCTTTAGCTTCTATCTATTAAATCTAATGTAAACAAAGTTTTTGCCAACTGGAATCTAAACACACACCATCCTGCTCTGCTAGCTACACACGAGCTAACAGTTGAGTGTGGTTTTATATGATTTTATATGGGTTAGCTTGTCATAACTAAATCACATTTGATTGGATACATTTAGGTAACCGCCCACAAGTTCAAGATGTGTCATCAACATATTTTACAGGAAAAGAAAGTTAAAACATTAACTGTAGCCAGTGGTTTTCCGATGTTACAAGCCACAATTTTGTTGTTGGGAAAGTTTTATTTCATTAAAGTTGACGATTGTGTGCTTTGGGTGTTTACAGTGGTCATTTACATTTAAAGGGTTGTAAATCTCGTTCTTCAAATAGATTGTATAACACTACAGTCATCACATACTCAGCTCTGATAAGGCTGTGTGTAAAGCTCCTTTTGTATGAAAACATGCAACCGATTAACACAAATACATACAAAGAGTGGCTTGTTATTGTATAGAATGAAAGTGGTGCAGGGGTGTAGAAGATTAAGATTGAAAAGATAAAAACTGAAATAAAAAAAAACTAGCAAGAGAAAAACTTTGTCTATTTAAATATTTATTAACAACAACAGTAAATAATACAAAGAAGAAGAAAATCTCTGCAGTAGAGAACAAATTATTTTTGTCTAATCAATTCAATTGTTTCCTGATTCAAAATGACAGAATCCTCCACTCCTAATTTTTCCTCTTGCTAGCTCTGTGTGTGTTTGTTTGGGGTGTGTGTGTGTGTGTGTGTGTGTGTGTGCGTGTGTGTGTGTTTGTTTGGGGTGTGTGTGTGTGTGTGTGTGTGTGTGTGTGTGTGTGTGTGTGCGTGTGTGTGTGTTTGTTTGGGGTGTGTGTGTGTGTGTGTGTGTGTGTGTGTGTGTGCGTGTGTGTGTGTTTGTTTGGGGTATGTGTTTGTGTGCATGTTCTCGTAGCTGCAGCGGGAAGGGGGACAGGAACGGGCATTTATCTGCATTCATCAGCCCTCTATGTGGCTGTAGGAAAAGCAATGCTTGCTGGGAGTCGAGCTGACAGCAGTTTTCCTCGGATCGATCCTCCGCAGCGCTGCTCTGGTTCATGACAAAACAGTTCACAGCATGGACTGCCACCCGCCAAAATGGCCAGTACGAGTGACTGTGTTACACGCCGCTGCTGATTTCTACCTGCATTTGGCGGGCGGGCGGGCGGGCAGGTGCCAATGGACGCATATTTATCATGTAACAAGAGATAAATGAATAATTAGCTTAGCGTAGAGAATGTATTTTTCATTTCAATCTGTCTTTAAAGCATCATACAGCGTTTTTGCATGTTTACTATAAAGTTCAGCATCCTGACCTGAACCCAACCCGACACATGACCCGTTTGGCAGTTTTCTATGTAAAGCTTCAGGCCTGGGTTTTAGTATTTTCAAATGTACACTCACCGAGCACTTTATTAGGAACACCTGTGCAATCTAATGTAACCAATACAACAGCTCTGCCATAAATTCAACGTTTACAAACTTTTTACATTTTCAGTTTTTGTTGACGTTGTCAGAAAGGTGATAATTCTACTTTATTATTGAGGTCATATAGTGGGGTGGTGCTGGTGTACTGGGGTGCATTATATTGAAAATTGTTCCTAATATTCTGTCCTCCTCATGTATGTTAATGAGGTGGACAAAATATTAGGAACACTTTTAAAACCGTATGAGCTGACAGTGTGTAATGTGTTGGTTGTGGCTCGTAGTGATGAACCTACAGAGCCTCCTCTCGGCTTTACGGAGCTTTATAGTGAGTTTCAGCTCATTGTTTATCTGTACGGCTGCAACTTTACTGTTCTGGTTCACTCTCAGTGCTCTCATAGCGTCGTTTTCGGCCACAGCAGGCAGCTTTTTTTAAAAGCTCTAAAAAGCCACTGTACACTACCTGCTCAGCACCAAACATTAAACAGACACAATTAGCTGTAGACTAGCTGGTGAACATAGTGGAGCATTTAGCAGCTAAAGAGCCAGATATTTCCCTCAGGAGTTGGTAGAGAGCAAAAACAGAAGCTAAAAGAGAGTGAATATTGGACTTACATTCACCAGGTGGACAGAAACACGACTCCAAATGAATGTTGGCTCAAAAAAATCAGTTGTTGCAGGTTTAAGCAGACCTCAGTTGCTGTTCTTGGACTAAACATTTAACTACCAGTTAGTAGTTAAATGTGTGACTTTAATTTTGAAACCTGCAAAGAAAAGCTTTTGTATTTAAACAAGTTTTGTAGCTTTGAAACTGGAATGAAGCTCAGATGACACACACTGGTCAGCTGAAATGAACAGATTTTTTTTTCAGTATTTTACTTTAAATACGCTGGTGGGTTGGATCAAGGTGGAGACCGGATTCTTCCTGCCCCACTAGTCAAACAATGAGCAAACACTGAGCTGGTTTCTCACCTGCAGCAGGTGGAGCAGCTGCGGCTCTGCTGCAGGTATTTCCAGTCAGTTTCCTGAACAAACAACACATCCTAGTTGGAGTCTCTCTCTTTAACTTTCACGACTCAAAATCCTTTGGAGCTTCACAGAGCGAGGTAGGAGCTGCTTTCAACCATAATATCAGTCAATGTAGTTTTAAACCTTGAAATAGTTTCATTTCTGCAAGAAACAATGAAAAGCTTTTAATGAATTTGACTTTTTGTACACCAAATATAACAAATAAGGACAAAACATACATTTACACTGTTATGTTTGGAGATCTTATGTGTCCAAAATGTTAATTTGTCAGGAACTAAGCTAAATGTCATTGTTTTAGCTAAATAACAGTACATTTTCGGTATTATCCGGGCAGTTTTAAAGGGATATTTCATGAGTAAGGAGTATGTAATCCATCACTTGTTTTACCTGTGTACTTACGTAACAAAAAATGTCATAATGGGGCTTTAAACATCTATATTTTTTCTGCTCTTGTACTGCTACTTTCACTAAAGGAGCCCTGGTTGTACTTCCTGTCAGGATGTGATGTTTTTAATGAGCCAATATACTGTACACATGTGATGCTTTTCCGTATCATGTACAGGATTATAAATGAATATGGGATTACATTTGTTTCATTATTGAACAAAGTCTCCCAAGAATCAGACAAAAAAAATGGAATTGAAAGTGAATAAAAATCATTTGAAACCAAAGAATTAACTCAAAGGCAAAAGTTCTATTAAAATTATACAAGAGTGAAGCATTTGATTACAATATTCTCCACTTTTCCTTTCTCTTTTGCTGTCACTTTTTATAGTTTTGCAGCTAAATCTTTCAGTTCTGACACAAAGCTCTTGTGTAGGCGGGTGTTACAGGGCTGAGTCCCAATTGGCCAATTACTTTTGGAGGAACAGATCAATGGTCGGGAAGTGGTACAAAACTGAAAAATTAAGAAATGAAATCCTAATTAGTGAAAGAAAATTTGAGAATATTGTATTCAAATGTAAAAAATCTTGTGTAGTTTTACTGAAAGTTTTGCCTTTTGAGGTCATTTTTTGGTTTGAAATTATTTTTATTCACTTTCAATTACATTTTTTTGATTGATTCTTTCTTTCATCATGAAACAAATCTAATCCTGTAGTTGAACAGGTGCAATTTATGGCGTAAACACCGTCTGTGTCGATGAGCTCATGCTGCATGTGCATTCATCAGTTCAGCAGTTCAAATACATTTCTACTGATAATATTTGTGCTTTATAAATGTTTAAATTCAGGTCTTTTACTTATGAAAAAGTATTCTTTTCCATTATGGTTTGACAACTGCTTATTCTGCACCTGCATATTTGTGTGCATGTGCACGTTTACTCCATATCGTTTAAGGTCTACATAATTTGATTAACTGAAAATTTGTTATAGAAATTTGCACCACTGAAGCACGATATCAACTCAGACAGATCTTTCATCTTGGGGCCCTGGTCTTAAAGAGGTCCTGAATTGCTGATGTAGATTATATTGAATTCAATTTTTGTTAAATTTTGTTTTACTGTATAAAATGTCGAATGGCGATCATTATTCCCTGAAGCCTGAGTTAATATGTTCAGATGACTTGTTTTGTCTGACAAATAGTCAAAAACAGAAACAGTTTACTATCATCCAAAACTGGAAAAAATAGAAAATATTCACATTTGAAAAGCTGCTACCAGTGAATGATCAAATTTATTGCCAGTTACATTTCTGTCATTTATCATCTTATCATTAAAGGGGACATAACATGCTTTTCATGATTTTCTGTCATTCATATATTGTGACGATGTTGGATATTAAACAAAACTTGTATGTAGAAATGCTCCCTGCAAGTTAAACGTCAGGGCTTCAACCTGCTCTGAACGCTTCATTTGCAAAGCTACCTCTACTTCCTCCTCGTGATGACATCAGATTGTTTGCACATGCCCACAAATGTCTGTTCTGTTGCCTTTGCCGCTAAGGTTTTTCCATGTGTTGTAGCAAAATCCTGCTACTATAGTTTGTTTACGTAGCCTCAGGAGCCGGAGGAAGCTTCCTGAAGCTGACCAATCAGAACAGAGTGGGCTCATTGGGAAAGAGACAGGAGCTAAAACGGCCTGTTTCAGACAGAGGCTGAACTAAGGGCTGCGTAAAGGACCAGTATAAGAAAAATAAAGAGTTTTTAACTGTAAATCATGCAAAGATATTCCAGTAAAGCCCCAGAATATAAATATAGACCTGGAAATGTGCAGAATATATCCCCTTTAACAAACTTTTACCATAGGAGGTTAATCCAGCCATGTGAGTGGGTGATTTAAAGGCACGTTGTAAAGCAGTTTGGATAAAAGCTCTGTATAAATGCAGTCAATTTATTCATTGAGCCACATTTCTCCACTATGGAAGCTTCCGCCTGTGAAGAGCTTCAGAAGACAAACGTTAACGGACCAATCAGCCGACACTCGCCCACTCAGAACAGCTTCGTGTTCGGCAGGTAACCATGGTGATCGCTCAGGTAGAGCCAGTGACCTGCACTTTAGAGAGGAAGGGCTGATCGCTCCACCGCCGCGTCACTCATTCAGCTGTTGCTAGCCAATTATGGTGAAATTATGATGTGAGTGGAGTGACCCTCCACCAGGCTGACGCTGTTTCATTCTCTCTTGGCAGTGACAGGCTGTGTGAGAGAAGAAGAGTGCACGGCTTTATATGTGTTCTTGCTTATTTTATGAGCATTTACATCCCATAAACGAGGGATAATTTTACTCCCACGCAGCACAAAATGACTTAAATACACTGTACCTGCGAGGAGGTGGATGGTGTTGTTGATCTCCACTAGTGAGTCCTGATTCCTCAGTCAGCTGCTGACAGCTTTGGTTTTCAAAATGTGTTTTTTAATCCTGATTATGTTCCAGGACAAAAAACCTCAGAATGCATTTAATGAGCGGAGTTTTCTGCATGTGATTTAAAAGGTAAGGCTGACCAAACCAACAAGGAATTAATCCTAATTACAAATATTGTTGTGCATATCAAAGCCTGATATATCTTATTCCTCTGTGCCATAGACCTCTGTTGTTGTCCAAAGAGTATTAAAGGGGGGGAGTGTTAAAGTATTAAAATTCTGCACATTTCCAGGTCTATATTTTTAATCTGGGACTGTAATATCTTTGCATGATTTACAGTTAAAAACTCCTAAGTTATCTTATACTGGTCCTTTATGCAGCCCCTCAGTTCAGCCTCTGTCTGAAACAGGCCGTTTTAGCTCCTGTCTCTTTAAGGCCCCGCCTCCTGATGAGCCCATTCTGTTCTGATTGGCCAGCTCGTTGTATGTCAACAAGCGACAAACATTTCTACATATGTTCACTTCAAGTTCTGGAACTATGTTTAGCATAGATATCTGACATCATAACAGTACATAAATCACAAAATCACAAAAAGCGTAATATGTCCTCTTTAAAAACACGTCAGTGAACCAATCCACTCTACTGGGTCACATGTTCCTTCATCATGAAGAGTTTGGTGACATTAGTTTTTGTAGAAACGGCTCCAGAGACTAATAACAGCGATCACATTTTCATTCTCCGGAGAGTAGTTCTGAGTAAGGCAGACACCACTGAGCATGTATGGGAACGCAGTTTTGTTTACAGCTTCACTAGCTTGTTGTGCTACATATCACAACCTCTTGACTTTGTTCTACATTGTACATCGCAAAGAACTTCAGTACAAAGTCAAGAGGTTGTGATATGTAGCACAACAAGCTAACAAAGCCCTGTAAATGGAACGATGCTCCCACGCAAAACTGAAGATCAAATGAAGCTTTATCCATCTAAGTTAGTCAAATCAAAGTTGCAGCTTTTGTTAGTAAGAAGTTCCTTGTGATTCTCTCAGTATTTACCACAGCTACATGAATACCATTCCTCCAAAAGACATTTGGTGTTTTGATGACTGTGGTTAAAAAGTTGTCTTACAAAAATCTCCCATAGATGTTTAGTTGGGTCGAGAACACCCACTGAACATCATCCAACATCCAACAGTATGTCCAGGTGCAAATTGTAAAGAAATGTTATGTATTTAAGGACCAAAGTAATGCAGCTGGATCTGCCAGTTGACAATTCACTCAAGTGTTTTTAATGTCTTCCTTCCATCTGGATCTCCTCTCCTTTCCTCTCTTCTCCTCTCCTGAACTCCTCCAGCTTTTCCTCTTCGTCAATCCCTCTGTTTCCCTGTGTTTGTCTCCGTCCAGTGAACAGTTACGGTGACGATGGTGGCACCAGCTCCTCTGACAGCGAGGACGAGGTCCTGAAGCAGTTTGAGATCTCCGTGTCACGCTCGCAGAGTTTCCGTAAAGCGGCGGCTAACGGCGGTGAACAGCAGTCTCAGACGACTCAGCTGGCGTTGAGCCGACGACACAAATTCACCCGACTGTCGGACCAGGAGGAAGGCAGCACTGAGCCGTCAGACTGTGAAGGTGTGCTGTCAAACTTTTTACTTTTTGCACTGTTTTCCTCAGCACACAGTAGAGTAGGATTGGGCGATATGATATTATATATGAAACCATCCCATTAATATCTGTGGTTGTATTAATTGCATTTTGCATCAATGTGAGGAGATTCTTAGATATGTCAAGCATTTAAATCAGCTGTAATTGATATTGTTGGTCGTGACTCTCTCTCAGCTCATTATTTAGTTGTCCGGCTGCAACTTTACTGTTTTGGTTCACTCTCAGCGCTCTCATAGCATTGTTTTCGGTTGCATTAGGCAGCCGTTTTCAGAGAAAAAGCTCTAAAAAGCCACTGTACACTACCTGCTTAGCACCAAATAGCAAACAGACACAGTTAGCTGTAGACTAGCTGGTGAACATAGTGGAGCCAGATATTTCCCTCTGGAGTCGGTGGAGAACAAAAACAGAGCTAAAAGAGAGTGAATATTGGACTTATATTCACCAGGTGGACAGAAACACGACTCCAAATGAATGATAATGTTGCTCCGTAACCGCTGGATGTGGAAATAAGCAACTGTTTGCTAACAAGTTCAACATATCAATTTAAAAGGTGATGACAGTGTTGTTTCTGCTGAAAGTAGCCAAAAATCAGTTAATGTAGGTACATATTTTTGGACAAGACAAAAAAAGACATTCCTGTGAGTTTCAACATCTACTATATCACAACATATTTTAATATCACAAAATTTAAAGATTTTATCATTACCCACTAACTCCTACATTATAGCATAAGCATTGATCGGCCAATTGATAAAAACATGGATATATGTTTACATACAGCAGAAGCAAAAAGAAGTTCACAATCTGTTTAAAGGGAATGTTTGATTAGATGAGTTATTGTATTTACATGTGAAAATGTAAAACACTTCTAAAATGTTAAGCTGTATAAAGTGGTTTTTGACTGCTAGAGAGCAAAGAGTGACAGCTTAGATGCTTAAACCTGCAGTAACTGATTTTTTTTTTACCACTCTAGCTCAGCAGAAACAAGCTGCAAAAAACAAAATGAACATATTTATCACGTTGATAATGTTGAACTTGTTGAACACACAGTTGCTTATTTCCACATCCAGCAGTTACGGAGCAACATTATCATTCATTTGGAGTCGTGTTTCAGTCTCTTTTAGCTCTGTTTTTGCTCTCTACCGACTCCTGAGGGAAATATCTGGCTCTTTAGCTGCTAAATGTTCCACTATGTTCATGTATTTCTGCTGTTTGCTGCTTCCAACAGGGCTTGACTAGGCTTGTGAGTACAGAGTAACTGTCTGTAATCTTACATAAGGGAGAAGTGATTGTCAGTTGCATCAGTTTATCGTTGTCAAACTGGAAGCCTAAAACTCCATCAAACAGAAAATCTGAAAGATCCCTCCACTAATCCATCGCGGCATCAGTGAGCCAAAAGGCCCCAAATAATGTTTTTACTGCAGATTAGAGGCTGTAAAGAGCTCAGAGAGGCTCAGTGTGATTGGACCGCTGTGGCTGTGGACAGACAGCAGCTTTAATTAAGACACTTGTTTGTACACAGTTGTTTTCTGGTGTTTGAAGAATGACTTCAGCAGCACACACGGCTCATTTTATACTCTCCGTTTTTTGTGAGATCGATGTTTCCAACTACTGTAATGTAATTCTGTTGGATCAACTTGATTCTATGTTAATCAAGCAGATTTATTTTTTCACATTGTAATTGTTGTTTTACCAGAAAAGCTTCTATATTTTGAATAGACTTTGAAAAGCCCATCATATTATTATATTTCATCTAATTCAGGAAATGTCTGCAGTTGAGTTATAAACAAAGATTGACATAAGTTTTGTGGCTCCTCAAATGTTCCTTCCTAAAAAAAATTGTGATTAATGATAATTCCAACATCCAGCAAAACATAATCTGGATTATCATTTGAGCCTGAAGTGACATTTTCCCACAAAACAAAGGCAAAAGCAAATTCTCCTCTGCTTCACACACACACACTTGCATGTATAAATGTGGATAAATTAAAAGAGTAAAACATTTGTCACACTGATTTATCACCACAGAAGAAGAATAAAAACAGTAAACCTTTGGCAGCCTCTAAAACAACAACAACACTCTGATATTTAAGCTATTAAATTCTCATTTATCTTAAAAACACAGCTTCACTTCTCCAGAAAGACTAATGAAACCCTCAATTACAGAGTACACAACAGAAAGAGGGAGATGAATATTTAACTTTTTTACTGATTGACAGCTTGAGATGAAAAAGAACATTTTCTGAATGATATTGTGAAAAGATGTTCTGGTTAAATGGACATTTCTCTTAGGATTACTGTGTATTTTGCATATAATCATCTTGAAGAAGTGATTGATTGTGATGTTTTATATACATATATGGTGTTTTATTGGTCACATGATGAATCTGAAAAATGTATATAAGGGAAAAGGGAGAAAAAAGTAAATCTGTGTGGTGTGCAGGTGTGCAGCAAAGCCTCAGAGCTCATTTTTACACCACTTAACTTGTTAACCGATTAGCATCACATTCACGTTCATCACGGTGAGCAAACACAAATGTTTGTATGGACTTGAACGCACCTCTTTGGTTTGGTGAGCAGCTGGTCGGTTGGTGGGCGGTGACATTGTTTGGTCGGAGGGGTCGTTCTGTCTCCGTGACCTGCCTGGTATTTATTTTCCATCTTTAACCAACATGTGAGCGGTGAAGTGACATAACCCACAAATGAACAAGGTAACACACACACCGAGACACACACACACACACACACACACAGGCTGATGACTCACCTCAGCCTGTTGCCATGGGGAGCACTCAATGCAGCCATTGATATGACAGTCAGACCGACATTAATGACGGTGAATAGGAGATAATTGCTATTGATTGGTCTGAGGTACGGCCTGTTCTCCGAGTGTTTCTGTCTCAGGAAAAGGCCAAGGTTTAACAGATTACACAATATCGCCTTTGTTAACACACAGCACTCCTAAACAAGGTTTAGGGAGCTTCTTTTAGACCTCTAAGACTAAATTAGATGTTATACCAGAGAGAGGCAACCAGAACGACTTATCACATCATGTACAGCCAGGTCAGCTTGTTAGTATTTGTCTGTTTCCACCCTTCAACACGGTAAAATGTTATGTGAGTTATTTATTTCATTCAAAGGATCAGTCTGGCAATTATCTATATTACACACACAAGTATTGTATATGTATCCAAAGCCTGATATATCTTATTCCTCTGTGCCGTAGACCTCCTTTGTTATCCAAAAAACTATTAAAAACACGTCAGTGAGTCACACCGCTGCACTGGGTGACATGTTCCTTCGTCATGAGCAGTTTGGTCACGTTAGTTTGTTTAGAAACGGCTCCGAAGACTAATAACAGCATCACAGTCTTCAGTCTCTGAAGAGTAGTTCTGTGTGAGGCAGACGTCACTGAGCATGTGCATGAACGTGGTTCCATTTACAGAGCTTCACTAGCTTGTTGTGCTACATATCACAACCTCTTCGCTAGAGCTGATTAGTCGATTAATCGATTAGTCGATTGACAGAAAACTAATCATTCACTATTTTGATTGTTTTGAATAATATTTTTAAGAAAAAATGTCTTAATTCTCTGATTCCAGCTTCTCAAATGTGAATATTTTCTGGTTTCTTTTGTCTTCTTTGACAGTAAACTGAATATTTTTGGGTTGTGGACTGTTGGTCAGGACAAAACAAGACATTTGAGGACGACACCTTGGGCTTTGAGAAACAGTGACCAACATTTTTCACCATATTCGAACATTTTGTAGACCAAACAACTAATCAATTAATCGATTATACGACATCAGTTGCAGCCCTACTCGTGACTTTGTGCTACACTGCAAATTTCTCAAAGAACTTCTTTACAAAGTCAAGAGGTTGTGATATGTAGCATAACAATAGACTGTAAAAAAATATGGACGTAGCCACCGTGACGTCACCCACTGGTTTCTTAAGAGCGGTTTTGAAGCTCAAAGTGGGCGTCTCCAGCCGTCGCCATCTTGGCAGTGCCTGACTCCGCCAAATTTCCAGCTAATCCAAAATGGGCAAAGAGGCGGAGCTGAGACAGGCCAAATGAAGCCTGGATGCTGAAACAAGCCACCTAGCGGCTAGCGACATGTCACAGCCACGTCCTTAATTATGCGTAACTTTATGGCTTAATAAAATGAGTTATAAAAAAATTCACCCCCCAATACAGTTGTCATGATACCAGGCTGTAAACATGTTTATTTCTGCTGTAAAGTTAGGCATTTTATCATGGGGGTGTATGGGGATTGACTCGCTTTTGAAGCCTCAAGTGGCCATTCAAGGAACTGCAGTTTTTGGCACTTCTAGCAACACAAGCTAGCGAAGCTGTAAACTGAACATTCCCGCACATCTACTCAGAACTACACTCTGTCCTCACACCCGCAGATTTAAAACCGGCCAGCAGAGGGTGTAATGCTGACTTTCCTACTCTGTTGCCTCCCTTCTGCAGACATGGAGGCACAGAAGCAGCAGCGTTTCCTGGACCCGCTGTCTGCAGCAGCAGCAGCAGCAGAAGCAGCAGCAGCAGAGGATGAGGGGGCATTTGCAAACTCTCCGGACAAACCCGCAGGAGTCGAGGCGCCCCCATCAGGCGCCAAGGACAGTCCCACACTCAGTATAAGCCGGCAGGCCGCAGACGGCAGCGAGGATGTGGAGACGGCCGCAGACAAAAATGACCAGACAGACAGCTCCTCCGCCTGGAGCCCTGAGGTACTGCAGTCTGACATTTCAGATATTTTATGTATTATTTAGTGTAGCAGACACTTAAATGTTTCTGCAGTGTTTGAGATAATGAAAGTAAAACTCTGAGTGTTTGTATGTTTCCCATATAAAACAAAAAAACACAAATACCTGCACAGACTCGAGGTTTTCATGGGTCTTAAAACTTGTGCCTGACCTGAAAAGGACCCATCATTATCTTACCTGTTCATCACAAGAAAACAGATGCACTTTGGTCGTCAATCCAAAACTGTGTTGCTAGATCGCATCTGTGAGACACGTCCAGACGACGACATATTTGGAGCTTTGGTGGCCTGCAGAAAAATTCTGACAATTCTCACAACTCCAGAACTCCCCTAAGAGTCGCCGTGTTTTTAAGTTCTCTTCAATAATCCAGCGATAGACGTCTGTACATCTTTGGGTACATTGCAAACAGAAACTGCTAATAACTAATTCGGCATACTTTTAATGGTGCCAATTTGTCAAAATATAACAGTTGAAGCCCACAGCTAACAGCTAAAATTATAAGAACTAGATCAGAGATCTATTCATCTATGAAATCGGCACATAAGCCAAAAAACTTTTCTAGCCTCTGATTTGCTTCTGTGTTGTGTGGTCCGCTGAATATCTGCTGGCTCATTGACTTTACATTGGGATGATGTCACTGATTTTAAATTGCTTTTCTAGGTTTAAGGACAGTTTTACAGATATAAAACCTTCATGGATTATAAATTCATAATATAAAGACTTATAATTGTTTGCAGTTGGAGGTGTCAGTCAGCAGTTTTACAGAGGTCTCTCTTATAATGCTGGTCTGTGGGGAAAATGAACACTGCGAGTTGCCACTGGGAATAACTGGCTGAGCGGTGGCGCCAAGCAGTTAACTCACTGACTCAATATTGTTATATTTCTTGTTTACATCCCTAAAGCATTATGGGATCTGTAGCTCCAAAAACAGAGAGCATGATTATCACAATTATCAAAAAATGAACTTTTTTTTTCATGTTGCACTATCAATATTTTTATGACGTCATTAACGCCCAGAATTTGATATTCCTGGAGCACTGACACTCTCCTCTATCCATTTATATACAGAAATGTGCCCTGTGTTGAAAACCAGTAGACAAACAGACAAAAAAATGAGACTTCACTTCATGACAAATCCTTCAAAAAAACTTAAAAAATCAGCAACATTTCACACTTTCCTGGTCACAATAATCAGCCAAAACAAAAACAAAACAAAAAAAAAATCTAGGCAGGCATTGAGGATTACTTAACAGGGTCAGTGAGCTGACCGCAGCCCTGCTGTTACCCATCATGCTTGGCTGAGGTATCATCATTCAGCTGTGAGAGGATTATCACGCTGCCATGTTATCCTCTCAGGTTCATTTTGGAGGAAACAAACCAAACACGGCGCTCTGAGGCCTTGAGGTTTCATATAAATAGTTGATATATTTCCTTCAGCTCTCCACGCTCCATCGGCTTACAAACAGAGGCTCATGAATAATAATCATTGTATATGTGTGTGTGTCAGTGTGTGTATGTGTGTGTGTATATTGTGTTGTGTTTGTGCACGTAGGAGACTGCACAATGTAGAATCTAACAACTTCTCAGTCACCAAATCACACTTTGCAATCGGGAGCAATCTGTGCAGTACACACCTCCCACACACACACACTCTCTCTCTCTCTCACACACACACACACACACACACACACACACACACACTCTGATATCTAGAAACGCTTCATAAATAACAAATGAGGTTAAATCAGTGGATCAGCAGAGAGGGAGTGCCATGTTATAGCAGTTTATTTATACAGTTATATAACAGTCTTAATACTGCTGCTGTAGAGTTAATACTACACAAATTGACACATGATAGATTCACAATAAATGTTACAAGAACATAAATGGATAATAACCAGTAGGCAATGTACTACGAATCCTTCCTGGGTTTCATTAGCTCTGTTCCTCTTACAGTTTGTTGATTTTGGGGACAGATCAAGTTTCCTCAAGCTGATAAAATATTGGATTGATTACAGAACATTCTTATTCGCTAAGCTCAGATGTTACTGACACTTTGGTTCTTCTTTAAAGACGACATATTCTGCACATTTCCAGCTCTATATTTATATTCTGGGGCTCTACTAGAATATCTTTGCATGATTTCCAGTTAAAAACTCCTTATTTATCTTATATTGGTCCTTTATGCAGCTCCTCAGTTCAGCCTCTGTCTGAAACAGGCCGTTTTAGCTCCTGTCTCTTTAAGGCCCGCCTCCTGATGAGCCCACTCTGTTCTGATTGGTCAGCTTCAGGAAGCTTCCTCCGGCTCCGGAGGCTACGTAAACAAACTATAGTAGCAGGATTTCACTTCTCTTTCTCCTTCTTTACTCCAAATGTCAACTTCTCAAATCCATCTGTACATGTTGGAGCTGAATCAGATCTGAAATATGTGATCAACAACATGGAAACATGGAAACCTTAGCAACCGCCTTAGCAACCACCTTAGCAACCAAGGCTAAAGAATGGATGGCCGTCTATGGGCAGGTGTGACAAGAAGGTAGAAAAAACAATGCAAACGAAGCGTTCAGAGCAGGTTGAAGCCCTGACTTTTGACTTACAGGCAGCATTTCTACATACGTTCACCTCAAGTAAAATCACAAAAAGAAGGATATGTCCCCTAAATGATCTACAGTAATAAGGTTGTTTAATAAAAATGGATCACAAATTAGCTTACCCCCACCCTCCAAGCCTGCTGAGACAAAAAGGAGCATTGCTAATATTTTTCCAAAGACATTTTTTCTTCATTTTAATAATACAAAAAAATTAATTTTTTTAAACAATCGTGTTGACATTACGTTTGACTGAAAAGAGGGATGATTAAATGTGATTCAGTTGGACTTTGACAACTACTGCTACCATTACTATTACTGTCATTACAACACTTAATAATATCACTGCTAGCACTGCTACCATTGCCAGTACAAGTACAAGTGTCACTTTTATCACTCATACAAGCACTTCTACTACAACTACTGCTGCCTCTACGATCTTTTCTTACTAGAAATAACGATTACTACTTCTACAGCCTCCTAACTTTGATATAAAGTTGTAGTAAACATCCACAGTATCCTCAGTGTGTATTAGGTGAGGGTCTGTCTTTGTGTTTCCTTCTTCTTCTTGTGTGGACTTCCTGACCCACACGTTCAATAGACTCAGCAGGAGCTTGGTGATTATCTTATCTCCTCCGCCGTTGCCATGTGAACGCCGACACTCAGGCCCGCTCCGTCAACACTCGACACAATCGATGTTGTCTTTGCTGACTGTATAGGAGGCTGCAGAGCGAGGAGGAGGAGGAGGAGGAGGAGGAGGAGGAGGAAGAGTAAGGAAGGGGGGGGGTTATTTCTCCTTTATGACAGGATTTCTCAGTTTCTGTCTCTTGACTCTTCATACATGCATACATCATGATTAACAGAGCTTATTTTAGAGCATATTTTAGGCTGGCATCTCCAGTTAATGTGTGGGAAAAGAGCCAAAAATCTATTTACAGTGATAAGGCATTTGTATTTGTATTGCATCTTTTAAAAACAAAGTGCTTTACATAAGACATAAAATGCTTTAGGACAAGATATTATTTATTTTTGTTTTCCTTCCTTCTCAGCAAGAGCAGCCTCCCCACGATGACGTCGCGTCTCAGCCGATAAGCTCTTCCCCTCGACCCCCCATCTCCAAATGCGGTGACCTGGTTCTCTCTCTGGAGTACCGTCCCGACTCGGAGAAGCTGCTGGTCTCTGTGGTCGCGGCCCGGGACATTCCCGACAAGGCGCGCAGCGGGATGGACTCCTGGCAGGTGCACATGGTCCTGCTTCCCTCCAAGAAGCAACGCCACAAGACCTCGGTGCAGAAAGGTTCGCTGCCGCACTTCAACGAGACCTTTCGCTTCTCACGCCTGGAGCCATCCGACCTGCAGATATCGGCCATCAGGTTCCGGCTGTACGCTCTCGGAGGCAGGATGTCCCGCGAGCGCATGATGGGGGAGAAGATGCTGCGTTTAGGTGGGCTCGACCCGAACGGAGGGACGATGGAGACGACGCTGGTTCTGGAGCCTCGCAGTAACCTCAAGGTCAGTAGCAACAATTCACATTTCAGCAAACACCATGACGCTGCTGTTCATTGTATGTTATTTCCTGATGTTTCTGTGTCTTTACAGAGTTTGGGCTCCCAGCTGAGCCTTTCTGCCGTGTCTCAGAGCGACAGCGCCTCCTCCACTCAGTCTCTGACCCACGGCGGCGTCCCCGAGCTGCTGGTGGGACTGTCCTACAACGCCACCACGGGACGCATGTCTGTGGAGCTCATCAAGGGCAGCCACTTCAGAAACCTGGCCATCAACAGGCCACCAGGTCTGCAGTGAGCCTCGCACCCAAAGACATATAATATGTTTATATACACTCAGATATAACAGACAGAAGTGTCAGAAATGTCATATTTCCGTCACGTTTTCCACATTGTTTTCCATCGTTTGAGCTTTGACTGCCGCCCTTTTAATGACATCATCTCGTTGTGTCCTCTTCTTCTGCAACAGTGTAACGGCACCGACTGGAATCATAGCTCCACCAACTGTTTATCTTAAAGATCCAACTCTAAATATTTGCAAAATTAGGAAATGTGCATTAATTTGAATTTTCTTTCGCTGATTTTCTAGCTAATAACAAGGGGGAAACAAGTTTATACTTGCAACACAACAGGAAAAGAAGTAAAGAAACTTAAAAGGCATGGCATTGACATTTCCTTCCTTTTTCTTCCTCTTCGTCCTCTCTCTCCAGACACCTACGGGCGTCTGTCGCTGCTGAACTCGGTCGGTCAGGAGATCTCACGGTGCAAGACGTCGGTGCGTCGCGGCCAGCCCAACCCCGTGTACAAGGAGACCTTCGTCTTCCAGGTGGCGTTGTTCCAGCTGTCGGACGTCACGCTGCTGGTCTCCATCTACAACCGGCGCAGCATGAAGCGCAAAGAGATGATCGGCTGGATCGCTCTGGGTCAGAACAGCAGCGGCGAGGAGGAGCAGCTCCACTGGCAGGACATGAAGGAGAGTCGAGGACAGCAGGTCTGCCGCTGGCACGTCCTGCTGGAGGCGTAACGCTACCTGCCTGCCAGGATTTCGTTTTTTTTTCTTTTTGAAGCAGAGGAGAGTTTATTCTTTAGTTAGAAGGTCGGAAAGTACTGATGAAAGCAACGACAGCCTTGATTTGATTCGCGGACAGGAAGACGATGCACAAAGTTTCAAAGATGAAGGATTCTGACTTCTCTAAGCACACACTCCCCCTAATGTCACATCTGGATGAACCCACATAAATATCAGACCTGGCTGTTTGTGTTAAGATGAAGAATAACACAATCTGCTCTCGGAGGCCGACAGAAGTGGAAGCAGATGAAGATTATTAATTTCTTATTTCTGTCGTGTAAACTTGAAGGTTTCCTGCAGAAATGCTCTCGTCCTTCTCAATAAAAAAGAAAAGCTTTGTAGAATATACAACGGCCTTCGAGAGGAGCGGAGAATTTGTCCTTCATTCAATGTCCTCTGGGTTTTTGTTAAAGCAGCTCAGTTGTAGGACGAGAAGGCTGCAGATTTTTTCTTTCTAGTGACATGCTGTGTTAGAAAGTACACGCAAATCACAGATGTGTGTGTGTGTGTGTGTGTGTGTGTGTGTGTGACAGAAGGCGCTTGTTATTTCAAAATCTTGCTTTTACTGGCTGGCAAATCAGTAATGATGGAAGAAGCACTCACATCCTTCACTTAAATAAAAATATCAATATCACGATGTTAAAATACTTCATTACAAGTAAAAGTTAAGTACAGAAGTATTAGCAGCTAAATTCACTTAAAGTACTAAAGTTAAAGTACTGCAGAAAATCAGACTGATATATTAAATACATTTAACAAAGTACATTATTAATACCGATGAGTCGATGCATGAGCAGCATTTTAATGTTGCGGCTGTTCGAGGTGGAGATAGTTTGAACTATGTGAGAGTCATAAGATAAATCTGAAGTGGTTGAGAGACGATAGACGGTTTTGCTACATAAGTCAGATACATATTTCAGAACTTTTCTTTCATCTTTGCATGAGTTTTACCTCTTTGGGCCTCAAACAGTTATGTATTTGAAACCATGTGAGGGGGGAAATGTCTCTTTGACGGAACTGCAAACAGCTCAAAGACATCATGAAACATGAGAAAGAAACAGCTTGTTGGCCTTCTTGTAAAGGCCAACAAGCCAAAAAGTTTGTGAACCACTGGTTTAATCTTTAACAATACAGTGTATTATTTCACTCTGACATATAGTCGAGCGGAAGTATAAGGTAGCATAAAATACAAGCACCTCAAAATGTACTTTCCACCAGAGCAAATTAGTACAGATGCAAACAAAAACATTCATCAAAATCAAGTGAATCTTTACATGTCATCAAGTGCAAATGATGGAAAAAGTCAATGTAAAGTTTCCATCAGTTAATTCTCTCACTAATGGAAGGACGATGAAGGGTGAAGTCAGCGTTCCCGTTAATGAAGGATCATGTGACGGAGAGACGCTGGCAAAAAGAAACACACACAGAAAGAGCAGAAGATATTTTATGGTTGCAGTGTAGGAGGAAGGCGTCTCATTCATATTCAGCCCTCATTCATATTCTCCTGACACACACACACACGTGCTACTACAGGCAGGAAGACAAGCAGCTGGAGACTCTCAACCCCCTTTGGGATGAGAGCATCTTCCCCCTCCTCCTCCTCTGCCTCATCCTCACTGAATGGTGTTATTTGGCTTCGGTTCGCTCTCCTTCACAGGGCAAAGCTCATTTCATCACCCATCAACGCTGAGCTGAAAAGAGGCTTTAAATATCTCACTGCAGCTGTTAATAACATGCAACGAATTACCCTGCAAGTGTGTGTGTGTGTTTTTTTTTTTTCTCCCACAGTCTCTCTCTCTCTCTCTCTGCATCTCTGTGGTAATTGGTACTGTAGTTACAGCTGTAGGATCGTGCAGCGAGATGACGGTAATGCCGCTGTTAATGCTCATCCTCTTCCCGTCTGAGCATCATCGAGTCATAAGGCAGCGGTTCAGCCCCCAGGGGGGGGATTATATTTGTTTGTGTAGACAGATACTGTAGCTTCAAAAAAAAAAAACCCTCAGGGGTTCACACACCGAGAGCAGAGATGTGTTAATCAGAGTTTCCTTTGGGCAGGTGACAACAAAGCCTGTTGAGAAACCTTGAACTGCAGCTCTGTTTGAAAATGTAAGAAACTGACTCAGAAAGCAACAAAAAATTTCACACACAGTCGATCTCTTGTACTCACTTTAGAGCTGCAACGATTGGTTGCCAACTTCACCAACTTCGCTGTTTTGAGTCCAAAAAATAAAGTCCAAATTATCTGGTTCCAGCTTCTCAAATGTGAATATTTTCTACTTTCTTTAGTCCTTTATGACAGTAAACTGAATATCTTTGTGTTGTGGACAATTAATCGATAATGAAAGTAATAATTAGTTGTGGTCTTACTCACATTATGATGTTTCGGTCATGGCTCATAATGACGATGAAGTTCTGAGGACCGAAACATCGTTAATAAAGTGAGTACAAGTGATCGACAGTTTGCAGGATGTTTGTGGTGTTTTCACAGTTAGAGCTCGTGATCCGATGCACCCGCCCATAAGACCTGTACCTGCAAGAAAATGACTCAACAGTGTAAGGTTTCATTGGGATAATATTACTTTTGGAAAGACAAGCAAAACAAATTCAAATTCTTAATGTGTCTTAAAGAGTCAGTTAAAAACCAAAAAACATTTTCCAACCATGAAGGTTTTCAGGCTTCGAATCATAATAACAACACAGGATGGAAACACAGAGATCTCTAAAGATGTTGCTCATATTGAATGAAAACACAGAGCTGTTAATGTTAACAAAAGAGAGAGAGGCAGCGTTACATTGCGTTAATCACAGCACAGTGAAGGCCACGACATGTAAAACACTCATCCAGTAATATTAAAACAAGCTCATTAGAGATTATAATGCATCTTTTAACTATTCAGATTGTAAGACAGTCGACCATCGTCTGATCATCCAGCAGCTGGATCGTTTGGGCAATTAATGAGGCGCCACAACTCTACTCAAACGACATCAAACTTAGTATAATTCAGCTTTAGACCATTAAATCTGCTCCTCTGAGGTTAAAGAAATATCACAGTTATGGTCAAAATGAACCAATATTGACTATTGATGGGAGACATGATGCAAACTTTGGTTCCTAAAGTCCATTATTCACATGACCACAAGAGGAAGCTTGTCAGGAAAACTTAATTAAAGCTCATTTGACCTAAAAGTTCCCATCACAAGATCCACTTACTCGGTGTTTCCAGAGCTTTCAGCCACATCTTATCTTCAGCATATGAAATTATAGGTTGTTTTAGGTGTGTGAACAAATCATCAAGGCTGTATTCTTCTGTTGAGGACTGTCTGTGTTCTGGATAATCTACAAACCATTTTCTCTTGTTTCAGCATGTCAGTGAAGCGATATGATGCTATGTTGAATGAAATATTTACACCCAAGAAGCCATGTTTTTTTTTTTTTGTGACTGTATCTTTCCATCAAAGGGACATATTCTAGATGTCTCATGCATCATTTTATACACTTTCCCCCCCAAAATTCAACCTGACATCACTGGAAACCTTAAGAGAATAAATAATACAGTTGTGTAAATTTGTACAAAGTTTTGCCAAACAATATAAAAGTTGTACCTACTGGCAGGTACAGCAGAGAAGGTGAAATACAACAATGAGCACAAAAAGTTACACAACTATTTTTGGATGTACGTACAGATTTGTCTCAGTAAAATTAACTATTTTTCAAGAATATATAACACTTCAAGCACATATAATATGTACAAGATGTCATTCTATTTATTGTCCATGAAGAAAAAACTCAGTGAATCAAGTTTAATTTAATGTTTAGCTGTTTTTTGAATAGTTTCCACCAACCTTCAGACTTTTTTGGTTTGAGTCAGACATTTGTGTCAGTTTTTCTTTGGTTGGACAAACAAAAGGTCACAGATGAAAACATGTTTGAGCGTCTGAACTACATCAGAACCACTTCTCTGTGCTCCGCTGAGACCTGACTGAACTGAAATGATTTATTATGTCTTAAGTGATTCAGGGGAAGCTTTTATGACTGAAGACTGAAATTAAAAGGTTTTCTTGATACTTGATATTTCTCGAAGGGCACAACTGAATGGATTCATTCTGTATCTGTTAAAAAAGCAGAAAACTTGACAAGCTGTTAAGTGTTGTATCATGTTTAAACTGCAGATATGTGATGACGACTACTTCAGGTATAAATTAAGGCCGATGAAGAATAGGAGTGCTGCGACTAGCTTGATGTTTTGTAAAAATCGGCTGACACATCTGGGGTTTCCTGGATCATCTCTATTTTTTATTTAATTGTTAATATTATTAATTTTTCTATATTAACTCTCTCCAAAGACCAGAGTTTAGCCCCCATTCATTTTTCCCATAGACAACGTCACGTGACTCACAGTTTGAGCTCTTCTGTAGCTCTGATTAGCATGAAAATCTCCCGTTTAAATCATCATTACAAAAGATGCAACAACTGCGTTAAATAAAAAGCCAAACGCACAAAAAAATTTCAGAAACAGCCAATTACTGTGCTTAAAATTCGGTCACATGCGCCGCTAACAGCGAGCAGAAGCTATAACGGTGTTGAGACTTTTCATTTCTGAGTCACTTTTGAGTGAATTCAGCAACTATGGCGCCAAATTTTGTTTACGGCTTCAGCGACGAAGCATTTTGAATTCATTACGCTCTGATTCACCCCTCTGACTGGCTTTTTCTCCATGGCAACGGCGGCCGAGGCTCATGGGTATTATTCTTAGTCATCCATCAAAATCACGGACAAAACGTGTTTTTCTCAGAAACAAAGTTAAAATAATTGAAACCGGTGGTCATAATATAAATCTATTGAATCGCTACATTATCCAGGAGAGTCCTGAGTTTCTATGTTCAGATTATTTACAGAAGTTTTTGAAACGGGAATTTTTGAACAGAATCAGGAAAAACACTTTTGGAACAGCGGCACCTCAGACTTCACACTCCTATTACAAGGTGAATGTATCTCACTGCTGTACTTATCGGTAAAAATATTTGTATCTTGATATTTAACCCAAGATAAAATCGACTGTTTGTGAAGCCCATGCCCCCTTAATTACTGTTGCTTTGTCTATCAAGCTTTCCGTTGTAGAGCTGAACAAATACAGTTTATAATAATAACAGTGGCAGATGTAACACTTGAAATTTGTCGTAATTTTTTAAACAGTCGGTCAGGCAGAAGTAGACACTTTTAGACAGTAACTAACACCTGTAGGTAGCTAGCTAATTAATGTTTAACTGTAAAAGCATGTTAAATATGCATTTGATGGCTACACATATGATATAATGCTAACTCAGCACAGTGTAATGATGCTAAAAAGACTAAAGTATTACAGGCCACAGGTAAAAAAGTTCCAGAAAACTGTCTCTTGTGCTACGGCCATTGAGGTTTACAATTAATTCAGTAAAATACAGTTAATACAAATTAAAAAATGTAAGGGTTTAGAGATGTTAGCAGCCACTGTCAACATGTCTGCAGTGATGCCTTAAATTCATTGCTTCATAAAAGTTGAATTTTCTTCTCGCTTTAGTGAAATAACACAAATGTACGGTAGCCCCAGACAGACATTTTCATTAAAAAAATAGACTTTAAGGCACAAGAACATTTTTTCCCCACAATAACAGTATTTATTGATAGGTATTTTTGTCAAGAAGTTATTTAAATCCTGGTTTTTACTGAGCCCGAGAGGGGCCATGGAGAAAAAAAATAACAAATATATACAACCCTGAAGCTCTGTTTTTATGAACTGGATGACATCCACAAATTGAGAGCACGAGAAATTTAATTGAGAGCACAAAAAATTGAATCAAGAGCACGAAAAATTGAATCAAGAGCACGAATAATTGAATCAAGAGCACGAATAATTGCATCGAGAGCACAAAAAATTTAATTGAGAGCATGAATAATTTAATCAAGAGCACAAAAAATGAAATCAAGGGCACGAATTATTAAATCACAAGCACAAATTATTGAATCAAGAGCACAAATTATTAAATCGAGAGCATGAATACTTGAATCGAGAGCACGAATAATTTAATCGAGTGCACTAATAATTTAATTGACAGCATGAATTATTCAATCATTGAGCACCAATTATTAAATTGAGAGCACGAATAATTTAATCGAGAACACTAATAATTAAATTGACAGCATGAATCACTAAATCAAGAGCATTGATTTGATTTTTTTTTTTTCTCTTCATGGCCCCTTTTGGGCTCCGTATAAAATAATAAAAGCCCCAGACAGAAATGTTAATTTAAAAAATCTACTTTTAAATAAAGAACTTGTACTAAATCACATTTTTGTCCACAGTAACAGTATTTATTTATTGGTATTTTTGCCAAGAAGTCATCTAAACGTTTGACTTGCAGTTATTAATATTTGGCAGATGAATCATGTGACATCAGCACTCCTTTTCTACAGGCTTCATACATGTGAGCGTGAATAGTGATATGAACTATATATACTGCACAGACTGATATATTTTATGCATGTTGAGTCGCTGTACAGAATCTATCATATCTATTCTATATTTTTTAAAATAGTAAATGTTCTAAGTTTTAAGTATTTCCCAGGATTTCTATGGTATTTCCACATCTGCATGCTCAGTTCTAGATCCCAGGTTGTATTACAGATGTGAGACAATCAGATTGTGCTGCAGATGTAATACAGTTGTAAAACTCTGATGAAGTGCCTGTAACTTTTGTTCGTCCTCTAAGGGGAGTTGAAACATATCCACCATAACAGAAACATGATCCAAATTTGCATGAAACCTTCTTGTTGTTCCCTGTGAATGCTGCTGTAGGATTGCATGTATGGAAGTCAAAGCTGGTTTCCTAATGTCAACGCCTGCGTGAACCAGGGCTGGAGTCCGGGTCTAAGTCAGCCTGGATTCAGTCGAGTCTTTATCAGGTCTACAGGGAGGTCAAAATCTAAAACAAGGTCACAGCAAATTCAGACACCAAATATAAAACTATACAAATTTTTTTTAAACTTCTGAAAAGTTTTTTTTCTTTTTTACAGTGACATTATCACTGTAAAAAAATTCCCACTTTGGCTCTATATGGACTCAGTAGAAATGTCATCTCAGCTCTCAGCAAAGTTAGCCTAACTTTGAGTTTTTGCTAATATGGTAGAGGTAGTTTAAATTTATGACAATCACCTCATAAAACACAGATTTTAAAGAAATAGTTTGATATTATGGTAGATACACTTATTTTCTTTCTTAGAGAGTTAGATTAAAATATCATGTCTGGAGATTTACATGCAGTTCTAGAGTCAGGAGGCCATTAGCTTAGCTTAGCATAAAGACTGGAAGGAAGGGGAAACAGCAAGCCTGGTTGGAGTAAAAAAAAACAAAAACACTACCAACACCTCTCAAGCTCGGTAATTAACATGTTGTGACTTATTTGTGTAATCTGTACAAAAAAAAGGAAAGGTAAAAAAGACAATTATTGTTTTTTAAGGGGAGTTTGAACAAGTTCTTCACAAACAATATCTTCTTTGTCCATCCAGCATGTGCACTCCCCCCTAAAACTACAAATTGTCATTTTTACATTTCTTTTTGTGTACAGACTAAACAAACAAGATGCAACATGTTAACCAGTGAGCTTTAAAAGGTGGTTGTCGCTGTATTTTTTAACTTTAGACAGAGCCAGGCTAGCTGTTTCCCCCCTGCTTCCAGTCTTTATGCTAAGCTAAGCTAAGCTAATTGCCTCCTAAAAAGCCTGAAAGCAAATAAACATGCTGTCAAATAAACATAATGTCAAATTATTCCTTTAAATATTGTCCTCAAACATACATATAAAAACATTTTGACAACTCTATTGACAGGGTTGTTTTATTTTAATGAATTTGACTGGAAGACCCTTTTATGAGATCTTCATTGACTCAAAGTGGATCCTTCCTGTCAGCCTGAGACAAAACATCATAGCTCGACTTGAGTCGGAGACACTGACACTGACTATCGTCCTGCAGCCCTGGTCCGGTCCGTGCATGCTGAGCCCTCGTGGCACCCAGAAATCACTTTTTGTACCAAGTTTTGTCGTTGCCAATAAAACCCAGAAGATCCCTGCTGTGGGAACGTCTGTCCGCCATCTGTTTTCTTGGGTCCTTTTCTCTCTTCCTGAACAAATGTCTTAATTCTGAGAACAAGGCTGTTGTTAGCATAATTAACAACAACAACAACAACAACAACAACAACAACAACAACAACAACACAGTTCATCCCTTTGTGATTGGTGGTAGAGCTTTCCAGTTTGAAGTCTTCAGCCAAAACGCTCGCAGAGTGGATTAGAGATTAAAGTATCTTGTGTTTTCAGGAGAGTTTAGTCTAATCTTTGGCAACAGATGCTTTAGTTTTAGTTTTAGCTGATAAATGTGGATTTTCAGCTTGTTATTGTGTTGTTGTTATTAGTCTATGGTGTTTTTGTATGTGTGGTGTCCCTGACATTTAATGATTCATTCACAGTAACCTTAATGAATGAATATGGTTATATACTGTATAGAGTATCACTATAATCTATTTGTACGACCTCACCAGGAAGTCTTGACTGTATTTAATAGCCAAAAATAGTCTTCTTATCACTCCTAATGACATTTTTAATCTCTTATATATCACTTTACTAATAATATTATTAATATTTGTACCTATTTAATTTTTTTTAGCATGATACATAACATAATGGGCAGTGTTAAAATTAACAAAAATTAAAAAGTATTTAACACTTGCTCTCTTTTTATCTTGTTTCACCCACAATTAATTCATTTTACTCACAGACTTTTTCTGCTTTTCTGTTCAAAATCTTAAAAATGAAGGTAATCATTAGATTCTTATGAAGAATATAAAAGTAGTTATAACACCAGAGTCAGAGTTTGAAACTTAAATATTGATAGATGAAAGTCTAAGATGGGCTAGGATTCCTTTCTGCATGTTGTCATGGAGTGAACAACATAAAGGCTAAACAATATCTGTTATTGATAGTATTCTCTGATAAAATATGGATATCTTCATATGTTTAATAATTGAAGTTTATGATGTGATTCCCCCCTTTTTTTAGGTCTGTGATACTTTTTGTTTTGTTTGTTTATTGAAAGAAATGTATTGATTGTTCATACAGTCTGATTTGACATTCTAGTTTCCATTTTCCAATATTTCTTATTGTCAGATCTGATATGTCCGTCTCTCAAAGGTTTGTGGACTGTGAACGATAGAAATAAGCCCAAGACTTTATCATTTTATCCATGACAAAGATGGATAATGTGGTGCTTTTATAAATATACTACAATTCTGTTGATAAACCAAAACAAACCACAAAATAATTTGAATTGAACAGATTCCAGATGATTCAAAGTAACACCGGCACACTGTATCTACATCATCAGCTAATGGGTTAAAGAAGCAAAAATCAATATAAAAAATAACAATAAAAATAATGTGAAAATGAGTAGAAAACAAACAATGAGCAGTGCTTTCTGACTGCTAAACAATTAATGAGTGAGTTATTAGTCTATAAAGTAGCCAGTTCCATAAAAACTGGATTATTTAACTTCTTATATTTATTTAAGTTTCTCAAAACAACATGTAACAGAAATAAAAATATATCATTTTGTACTTTTGGTGGCAGAAAAGTTGTCTCAGCCTGTCACTGTGTTGGGAAAAGGAAACAAACCAGAGCAGCGTTGGATGCGGGGAGATGAGGATGGATGCTGGCGCTTCATCATCGCGCTTATTCAGTCTCCTAGCAACAGGAAACATCTGCCTCCGCGAGGACCAATGAGGGCGCGCGCAGAGTGGTGTGTGTGTTGTCTGATGTCGGTGTGAACGGGATATTTTAGGAGCGCTGAAGAGCAGCGAGCGTCTCACCCCCGGAGGAGCCGGAGCTGTCTGCCCGTCTGTCCGCCTGCCTGTCTGCGGGGAAAACCGACCGAGGCTCAGACTTCAGGCCGAGCTGGAGCGTCGCTGAATCGGTGTGAGGACGGTAGATGTCGCGCCGAGGAGCGGGAAGGTATCACGGACAGGAGGACATCAACAGACAGAAAGGCTTTAAGTGGGATTTACTGTGAACTGCTGGACACGATTATTTAAAGGTAAGAAGCTTTAATGGGCATTTAAGCGACTGATTTGTGGTAGTTTTGAAAAAAAAAAAAGCAGATACTCGTTTCCAAAATGGTCATTTAGTTTATTTTTGTAAGCTAATGCACCTTTTAAACACATAGGTGATTCAAAGCGCCCAACATAAGGTAAAGAAATGAATCAGAAGAGCATTTAACATAATAAAAAGATCAATTAAAGTGAAATAAAATTTAAATTTAAATATTAGATTTTAAAAAAGGGACCAAAATGGACAAAAGACAAAAATATACAGATACCTTACTCTCCATATAGTCTTTAAAAACACTCATATTAACCTATAAACACATAGAAACATATGAAAATAAAAAGTCTACTTAAATCAAGTCCCTTACCTTTTAAAGTTTCTAACACATTTCACTTGAATCTTGTTATAAATCTAAAAGTGCTTTAAAGGTATAAAAATATAACCTCATACATACACACGTACTTCTGCTTTTAGTGAAAATATTTGCCGCAAAAGGAAACAGAAAAGCAAGTGTTGAATGACACACACACACACACACACACACACACACACACACACACACACACACACACACACACACTTCCCACGCAGCCTCTCTCCGCTCATGCATCCATCATCGTGCATCACTCCTCTCCCACAGATGAAATATTCGGGGCTGCAGCAGTTGAAGAACTGTGTGTGAGTCACACCAGAAGCTTCACGGGAGCCGGCGTGAATGTTTTGCAGCGATAAAGCTTCCCACTCTGTGTTTATTATGATCGATTTATGGCATTTCAAAGAACAACCCCCCCTCACACACACACACACACACACACACACACACACACACACACACACACATATATCACTGCCACCTTCTTATCTATCTCGGTCTTTCTTAAATTCAAATAAGCTTCAGAAGACAGATATTTAAATGCATTTTGCAAAGATATGACACATACAGCAATACTGAGGGAGCAAAATAAAGACATTATACATTTGTCAGTGCCTATAAACATTAGTTAAAAGTAAAAAAAACATTGAAATGATCAAGCTATGAGGTGATTCTTTCACTTTCTTATTAACCACTACTTCTGCCTTTTTCCTGAATTTGCTGTTAATATCTTTCATCATCATCACAGGTTCTGAGTGTTGATTTGAAGGTGGTGGCTGACACTTGCTGGTGATAATCAGTATATTTATATCTGGACACTTTCATGCAAAGCAGCATTCAGAAAAGCCTCTAAAAGCTGCATTTATACCATCGTCTGACACCTGAATTCCCCATTGAAATCACACCGAGAAACACTCTTGAATGTGGGATAGACGGGTAAAAAATCTGACTTTTAGCCTGTTTTTTATCATTTTAATTAAAATTAAAATCCTTTTCAGTACTTTATATTGAAATTTGCAGAACATACACTGAAATCTTTCACTTTTAAAACTCTGTATCTGATTTTATATATCTCAAATTTTCCTTAAAAGTCAAGTGGAATTTCAAAAATTTGATGACTCATTTTTGAGTGTTTATTGAAGGTCAGTATTATTCAATGGTCAAGAAACATACTCAGGTTGCAAGCAGAGATGTGTTTTGGATGCAGAAAATCAAAGATCAAATTCAGACAAAGCAACACTGACAGATATCAGTCAGATCCTGTCTCAGCAGGGTTTGTATAGTTTCAGTTTTTATGCTCAGATGCTTTGTTCCTGTCTCTCCACCTTCCTCCTCCTCTTCCTCCTCCTCTTCTTCCTCCTCACTCATCTTTTGGCCTGTTTTCCCTGCAGGAGTCTGAGGGCGATGTGGAGGCTCGGATCAACTCAGACGCACTGATTCAAACTCCGGTCAGAGAGCTGAACGCCGGCTGTGGACCATCAGCAGCAGGTAATCACAGCTGCTGTCTGTTAACACATTTACAGTCGGTCACCACGCTGACTTCACAGGTGATGCCATTTAATGTCTTTAAATAAAAGTTTAAAGTCCTCCTCCACTCAGAAATGTGTTTTTCTTCTTGTTCCTTCAGTTGGATGTTTGTTCTCTTCTCTGTGCAGAATGATGAATGTTTGTTTTCACATTCATCCACTGAAGGAGGAAAGTTTCTCTGTGCTTAAATCTGAATTTAACATGTGGATCTACAAGCATGATTTGTGACATCACAACTAGTTTGGAGCCAGTCGTAGTCCAGTCTGCAACTTACACAAGTGTGATGTGGAAACATGAAGCCTCCAGTGCACAAATACTGAGAATGGACTAACACGCCCACTACCTCAGACCAAAGTTAACGTTAGCTTACTAGGAACACCGAGCGCTGCACACTTGGACCAACATCAGCTTCTTTAACTAAATTGTGCCAACAGAGCAGGTATCATAATTAAGTAACATTAAATTTTATAAAATATTGTGACAATAAGCCTGAAAGAGCAGCAGGTGAGCCAACTGTCAATCACAGCTGTCAATCAACGCCTACACAGCAGACATCAAAGCTACTATAAGTCTTCAAATCTTATTAACAGAGCAATAATTTCCAAAATGACCCCCGGCACATTTATTAGAAGGTCTGAATTTAGAGGTTGAGACCATAATGACCTGATGAAAAAAATGATTGATTTAGTATTTCTAGAGTGAAGTTGAAGCTTTTTGAATGGGAGTCAGCTGGAGCACCTAGCGGCTCTCTGTGGCACTTTAAAGGTGCAATATACAACATTCAGCCCCATTAGATGTACTAATAGCACTGGCATCTCAGAATAAAACAAACCAATAAAGTTGGGGGAAAAAAGAAAGCGCCATCTTTAAATACAACTCACAAAACTCAGATCACACTGTTAAACTAGGCAGTGCTGATGATGTTTTCAGAAACATATTTTAATGTACTGTTCAGCTGTAATTTGAGAAAGTTTGTAACCTGACTGCTCACATGCACTAACACGCATGTGCAGCCAGACCGGCTATCAAAACAAAGAGAAACAGAGAGGCTCGGATTATAACACACATAGAGAGGGTGTGACTTCATTCTCTGCTCAGGTCACCATTACTTCACTATATCTTTACATAGAAACTAGTTGTTTGCTGACATCTAGTGGGGCTGAATGTACTTTAGACGCAAGCTTTGGTAGCTGCTGCTAGGTTCAAATGCCTAAAATGATCTATGAGTATGTGTATCTATTGTTATAGAGCCACAAAACCTTGCAGGAGAGTGCAGTGTTTTAATATTTAAACATTTTTTCCAGCCTCCCTTCTGCTTGATTTTTCATTTAGTCTCTGTTTTCTTGCCCTCCAGTAGCCCCGTCCTTGTGAGAGAGACCAAACCATTCAACAACGTCGAAAGTTGCTTACTTCAAGAGGAAATATGCGGAGGAGGAGGATTTGCATGGAGGCCTACAAGGATATTTTCAAAAAGTATGACCCTGTTCTTTTATTTTTATTGTCCACATTTTTCTTTTCAATGTTCAGGGCCAACCTTTGGCAAACAAAGTGTAGCCTACTGTAATTTGATTTGCTTTCTGGTGAGAAACCCTGACCTATGTGAAGTGTTTATCAATCTCTTCATAGTTGAGTATACAGGTTTTCACATTTTCCAAACGTTTCTGCCATTCAATCACAAATCCTCTGGTCTCTGCTCTCCCTCATTTCTCTGTATGCAGTCATTTTTCCTCTTGTCTTTATGCTTCATTTAATCATGTTCTTCGTCTTCTTCCATCAGTGCTTTTACATTCATTTCACTCTTTACATATTGTCCTTCCTCATGTCCTTCAACTTCTGTCACTCTGCAAACAGTCCTGTAGAGTGTAATATACAGTATATAATTACAAATTACTCCACTTTTTCTACACTTCTATGCAGACGATACCTCTACTTTCATGGCAGAATTTACTTCACAGTAAAATCCAATTCACAAATGAATTACAGTGATAGTTGAGGAACAACTGTATCTGTTTGGGGCATCTTAAACAGACAACTGATGGCCTGCTTTTTAACCTTTTTGTTGTGTAGATAACTTGTTGGGAATGGTGGTTGAAAGTTTTGGATGTAAAGGTGCTATTAGGACCTCTGTTGATATCAGGGAGTGTAAATGTATTGCTAAACCCCCCAAAAGTCTGATTAATCTGGTTTCACATGAGAGTTTGAGTGTCTAATGGTCTAAACTCAAGACTCAAAGTCCACTTAGTTGTTTTTTCTGTGACTTCCTCACAGTTGAAGGTGGGCATGTAGTCTAGATGCTGTTTCAGAGGCAAATAAAGAGTACAGTTTTGGAGTTGGCATGTAGCAAAAAACGCCCAAATATTGAATTTTGGTCTATTAATTACACTGACAATTACTTACTTTCCCAGCACTCTGATCTGTTGGCCACTTTCAGAGCCTTTGCCACTTCAATGTATTCTTGTAATGATGGTAGAATGGTAAGAAAGGAAAATCCAGTTATTCTGACTTTGAAGGGTTCCCACATTACTCCAAGATTGTTACCCCAACTAGCCATATGCTACAATATAGGCTGTTTGGAAATTTTTCAAATTGTTTTACATATTTGTAGTTGTTCATTAAGTGAAACCAGATACAAAAAACAGTGTATGGCTTCCTCTAAGTTAGCTAATCCATTGTTGTTAGTGTTAATATTGGATTTTAATTACTGCCAGCAATGTTGGCTTTGCAATTGTGGTTAAGGGCCTTGCACAAGGGCACCAGTGGTGCCCATTATCCTACCAGTCCACATATTGAATCTGTAACCCTCACAAGCTGCTCCTCATACCTTTAGGCCACCGCTGCTCTAGCTCATAAAATATAGATAAAATACAAATTAAACATGTTTGTGGTCTCTTTTGTTTTAAACAAGATGTGTCAGTCTATCAGTTTTAACAGACAGGCTAATGTTGACAGCCTGACTAAGAGTTGCAAACTAGCTATGTTAGCAAACATGTTAGCTACTATTACAATCCACTTGTTTTTCCTCATGTTAGCACGTCATCAGCTAACACAAGCTGCTTTCACTGTAAGTAGGATGAACGGTTACTAATAAATTAGCGAACGTAGACAGATAGGTTGAAAACATTAGCCACGCTGTTACCTATGTGCTAACAAAGAAGTTGGATCAAGCAGGAAAAGACTTCAGCAAGTCTTCAACTGTGTCAAAAGTGTCAATTTTATAACAAAGGTAACATCCTGAAACTTTAAAACTGAAATAGTGGTGTTGAACATTATAAATGTTTTCATAATACAGAAGGTACTGTCATGGCTCAGGTAAACACTGAACTCAAAATGCACAACTCAGAGACACCATGTAAAAGTTTAAGCAATTCACCTTTATTCAAAAGGTAGAGCAGGCAAAGCAGGTATGGTGGAAAGGTGGGGGGCAGTAGAACCAGGTGACAATGCAAAGAGAGCAGGCAAAAGGCAAAGTCCAAAATATAGGAACAAAGGCTGGAAAGCAATGCTGGCATGGTACGTTATACAATCTGGCAGAGGGTACGTGGAAATGGACTAGTATAAATGCAGGGGAGCCAATGAGGGAATAACCGGGGAATCAGGTGAGCACATGGGCGTGGGGGAGTCAGGTGACTGGGAAGGCGGGAAGGGCTGGGGTTAATGCCGGACAGGTGGGAGCGGCACAATCTGTAATGATAAGAGAGTTAAAGAAAATGGCAAAAGCAGGCAGAGAATGAATGAACAGCTGAATGAACTTTGACAGGTTCATTCAGTTGAGAATGAATCTGCATTATTGGAGTTTAAGGCGTCTCTGGTTGTCGCCTCACCTGAGACCTCTAGTCTTTCCCCTGTGGAAATAATTTAACAGATGACAAAAATGATTCTTGGTTATGTAGATATGACAACATTTCAACAACAGATGGTCATTAAGGATATGTGTGTGCCTACAGATTGTGTAGAATGTTTAAAAATGTAAAAACATAATTGTAAAACCTGTTTCTTGGTGGAGAAACACATTCTTTACATTCTAAAAAGCTGTTGTTGTTGTTTGTTTGTTTTTAAACATTTTGCAAAATCTGGCTCATTTGCATCCAGAGTCAGTTAACAAAGCAATTTCACCACTTTGTTGATTTTTTATGTACACGAGAAATTTATGTGAATCACAATATATTAAAAAATATGTAAAATATTTTACATAAGCTTATTCTGTTATTGTTTTTATATATTGCTTATGTTAAAAGTGTCCACTGCATGTCTAAACACGTAAAAAAGCACAAACTAATCCTCTGCCTTTGTGTTTTTATTCTGCAGCACCTGATACTGCAGGAGGACCGAAGCTGCATCCTGAAGCTGTCCCTGGAGAAGCTGAGGTTCCTGGAGGACCCCGAGGCTTACCTGCGGCGCTCCGTCCTCATCAACAACTTGCTGAGGAAGATCCACCATGAGGAGGAGGAGCTGGAGGCCGAGGAGGAGGAAGAGGAAGAAGACGAGGTAGAAGACGAGGAGGAAGAAGAGGAGGAGGTCATAGGAGAGAGGGGGCAGCGGAGGCTGATGTACTCAGACAGGAAGAGGGTGAAGGTGCTGGTGACGGACTGCTGCTCTCCAGCATTCGGCCTGGAGGAGCTGCAGCATTACCGTCTGGTGCCCTGTTACCCATCTGCTGGCTGCCTGTACAGCCTGGGCACCTGCCCGGGCCTCGCCCCCAACCACCAGGTCCTTCTGTACAACCTGGACGACAACGGCTGACTCTCCAGACCTCGCCTCCGTTAAAAGCTGGGGACTGCAACGTCAGTTCACGCTACAGCCATGTGGTTTGTTCAAAATCACCAGGGAGGAAAGCTGCAGCTGTTTACCCTCGGTTTTCCACCAAAAAACCTTTGAGGGAGATGTGTCATGGGCTCTGTTTTGTACGTCAACAAGATGTCGCCACCTCTCGCCAGCTTGCTAAGAGGCAGGGGTGGATTTAAGAAGCTGAGAGACCCTGATTCTTTTTCTGCCTCAGGATCAATAGGGTCTCTGACACTGATGTCAAAGGTCACGAGCAAACTCTATCGCAGCATCACTGCCGTTTTACTATACGTGCAAATGTAAGAGACTCCGAGCAGGCAGTTATTGTTGTGTTATTGATTTTTATTGTTATTGTTGCTCATGTGAAGCGTGAGCGTATTCAGGGATTACAGACTGCAGGCTACTTTTGATGCACCTTGGCTTGCGTGGAGAATATGCGCTGATATGCTTCTGTTATCTTTTATGCTACGGTGTGATTTATGAAATATTCTGTGTAACATTCCCTGGACTGTGTGAATTATAATGCTATCTCTTTCTGAGATGCATTAACTGCCTGTGGGAAGACTGTTTCTTTCCCTCTCTGCATTTGATGTCCTGTATTCATTCAATGTGCTGTAGTTATTCTTTTATTTTTGCAGCATGTTGCTGCCCTCTGCTGGTGAAAGAATTAACTTTGAAGCATTTTGGCTGATGTATTGAAATCTTACAATGAAAATGAAGGTGAATGGAAAAGATAAATTATTTGTCTGTGTTGTTTCCCCCTTTAAGTATGATGAATGGAGTCATACTTTTTTGTTTCCAAAAGTGCAAAATGCCATCTTTTTTCATTCTCCTCAGCTTTTAGAGGTCACAGTCAATTCTTTCCTGCTACCAAATAATTTGTTGTCCTACTATCAGTCCCAAGTTTTCACAGGGAATCGAGTTTTACTAAATTGTCAGAAGATATTTTTATTATTTAACATGGTACAATGTGTGCTTTACAACACTAATTTGACAACAGTGATTTAATTCATCCTTGTTTAAGTGGAAGCTTGTCTCTTTCTGTGTTTTGAGTGTTCAGTCACTGTTCAGGAGTTTTACTGGGTTTGAAAATGTGCATCTTGATAACAATCACTAAAAAAACAACAACAAACTGAAGGCAACTATTACAGAGAAGTTCAATATTTTATGACAAAAAAATTATATTTTGATGAAAATGCATATTCAATATTTAACTATTTTGACAAAGGGCAATTCAACTTTTTTTCAGGTGATTGATTATCAAATAAAGTATGTAAGTAAGGTGCCAATGTTTTTATGGGTTTTTATGCATCTTTATGTAGCAGTATTTGTGGTCATAATAAGATGCATTTACACTTCTGACAAAACCTAGAACAACTCTATCTATCTATCTATCTATCTATCTATCTATCTATCTATCTATCTATCTATCTATCTGCCACATAATAATAGGCGACAAACTAAGCGCGGTCACGTCACATTGTGACATCTTGAATACGTCGGTTTTGCGTGCGCGCCGGAACTTGTGTTACGTTCAAGTGCTACTACCAAACTCTAAATTTACAGATTCAAGTCCTAAATGCATTCAAAGCCCAATCAAGTGCCCCCACCGAACAACCGTCCCTTCTGGGAACAATATTATAAACTGGCAGTAGTGGAAAGTAACTGAGTACATTCACTCAAGTACGGTACTTAAGTACAATTTTGAGATACTTGTACTTTACTTGAGTATTTCCATTTGATGTTACTTTATACTTCCACTCCACTACATTTCAGAGGGAAATATTGTTCTTCCTCTCCACTACATTTATTTGACAGCTTTAGTTACTTTTCAGATGAAGATTTGACACAATGGATAATATAACAAGCTTTTAAAATACAACACATTGTTAAAGATGAAACCAGTGGTTTCCAACCTTTTTGGCTTTTGACGTCTTATTAAAAGCAGTGTGTAGTCGGGGTCACATTTCAGATGTCTATGAGTTGTTAACAACTCCACCAAATGGTGATTTTTTCCCTCTAAACTTCTCACATGCTTTCATTTCAATAAATGTTCAAATGATCCAATATTTCAGCAAAAATCAAAGATTAGAGAAAAGGTCCAAAAACTGAAAGGTTGGGAACTACTAGACTAAACTAGGTAACTGTATATAAAGTAGTTGAAACTAGCTCCACCTCCAGCAGCTACAGTAACATGCTGCTCTAACACTGATGCTTCAGTATTAATAATCACATGATGTCACATATAATAATATATCACTCAGAGGGACCAAACCACTACTTTACTTTAATATTTATTTTTACATTGCTGTATTGGTACTTGTAACCACTAAAGAAAATAAACTGAAACGGGAAGGAAATTTAAATACAATGTCCTCGTGTGAACCTGACCAAAATTGGGGATTAGACGTATAATTGTGAAATTTCCTACAGCCCCGGAAGGCACCGGGGAAGGCGCGTTCCCCTGACCGCTCCGCCGATCTGTCAGTTACAGCCGGACCCTGAACGCACCCGGACCCGGCCGAACAACAGCCCTCCCCAGCTCGTCTCACTGTAAACAGTAATTCCACTTTTTTTTGGATAAATACAACTTACCGTCATAATTTGTTATAGTTTAAAAACGGTTCGGGGTTCACTCTGCCAGGATGCACGGGCTTGCTAGCTAACGTTAGCCGGAGAGCTAGCGTTCATTATCCACTGTTTTGGAGGAAAAGTAGCGGAGTCCGCGCTCCTTCTTTCGGCTGCGTGGTTGGTGTTTAAACCGGTTAAACATGGAGCAAACTAACCGTTTCACAGAGCTCTACTACTATCTCCAAGACCCCCACCTTGTCGCCCGCTTTCAGCGCATTTGTGGGGTGAGCGGGACATTTTCGAGAACCGTTTGTGCCACCAGCGGTAGCAGCAAGGAAGAGGACCGGACTCACTCGCACAACAACGGGGCTTGCCATCACCACCGCGCCGGGGGAAATGAGAGTGAAGACACGGCCATTAGAGGAGCTGGGGAAGGGGAGAAAGTACAAACAACAGTAATGGGGGTTAGAAAGAGGACAACCGATGCTGATGTGACGAAAAAGCACCGGGAGGAAAGTGAAAACCTTCCCCAGAATGGAGCGGTTGTAACCGCAGCGTCAGCCGGGGGAGAAACCGTCGGTGTGGGTAGTAACGGTCGGAGCCTCGCCGCGGGTCAGGACGGTCGCAGCGGGGCCGGTGCGAACCTTTCAGGGGCAACCGAAGATGGGGAAAGGGAGAAGAGCAGCACAGTGAAACCCCTCCGGAAAAACTCTCTAACGGGTGAAACCGGGCAGGAGTTCCTTATCGACAACCGGCTCTTGTACTACATGTTCACTTTCGGAACCGAGCTGGGCAACGAGTTGTTTTACATCACCTTCTTCCCCTTCCTCATGTGGAACGTGGACGCCTTCGTGGGCAGGCGGCTGGTCATGGTCTGGGTCTGGGTCATGTACCTGGGGCAGTGCACCAAGGATGTGATCGGGTGGTCCCGGCCCGCTTCCCCGCCGGTAGTCAAAGTGGAGGTGTTTTACAACTCGGAGTACAGCATGCCGTCCACACACGCCATGTCGGGCACTGCCATCCCCTTCTCCCTGTTCTTCATGACCTACGGCCGGTGGGAGGTAAAGTAAAGCCATCCTAACACACCAACAAGCTGTCAAAGTGTTTAAAAAAAACCCTGAATTGCAAGACAAAAGAAGTAAGCAGGACTTACTTCCTCCTGATCACTTAGTCGATTAGTCGATTAATCGTTTTCGCTATTAAACAACTCATTAAGCTTTATTTATACAGCACCTTTAGATTTAGAGACCAATGCACACCAAACTAATTAAAGTTAATTGAATAAGAACAATAAAAGATGGGTAGTTAAGATAATACAAGCAATAACATAATCAAGACATAAAATTATGAAATACTACTCAAAATTAATAGATTACAAGAAAACAGTAACATGTTAATAAATTAAATAGATTAAAATAAATAAACAATAATGATAAATAAATGAGGCATATAATAATTAAACCATAAAATTTTAAAACGCTACATAAAAGCCAGACTAAACATTTAAAAGTGAAAAATTCCAGTTATAATTTCCCACAGTTAAGTTTTTAAATGTCTTATTTTGTCCGACCAACAGTCCAAAACCAAAGATAATCAATTTATTATAATGAATGTCAAAATCATCACATCTGAGCTGCTGAAACCAGCAAATCGTTTGGAATATTTGCTTAAAAATGCCTAAAAATGATTTTTTTTGTTGATCGACTAACTAGTTAATTGATGCTCTAACATTTGAGCTGCAACAATTAGTCGATTAGCTGATTGACAGAAAATTAATAAGCATCTATTTTGGTAATTGAATAATCATTTTAGTCATTTTTAAAGCAAAAACACCATAAATTTGAAGCAGTCTTCTTCTCTCATTACCTACAGCCGGTGGGACAAACAGTAAATCCATCTTAACGTACCAACAAGCCGTCAAAGTGTTTATAAAACTGAATTGCAGGAGAGAAGAAGAAGTAAGCAGGAGCTTCTACCGCCTGATTTCCACGAAGCAAACTGAGAAGCTTCTCCTCGTGGTGTGCCATAACATTTGCTTGTATTTGCCTGTTTCCTAGCTCCATGGCAGCAGTGAAATTGTCAAGGTTAACTGCAGAATAGTAAACAGTAAGCAGTTGTGTGAAATCTCACTCGAGAGATTTCCTGTTTCCTGACAAATGCTAGCGAGCGGGTGAAATCAAAACAAACAACTCTTGTCTTCACTCCACATGATTTTCATGCAGCGTTACAGCATCCTGGAGGGCGACGCGTACACCTGCTGCCGGCTGTGACTGCACACCGTCGAAAACACAAATATGTGATACTGGAGCCTTGAAGCTGATATAAATATCTGATTCTCAACAAGGCTGCGACGAACAATTACTTTCAATTAATCTGCCAGTTATTTATTCTGTTGTTTTCTCTGTTAAATGTCAGTTAATAGTGAAAAATGTCCGTTTATTTAGTCCAACCAATCAGAAGCAAAGATAATTAATTAATTATGAAGGATTAACTCATCATATTGGAGCTGCTGAAACCAGCAAACTTTTTGGCATATTTTACTTTAAATAATGACTAAAATGATTATTTTATTTCCGATTAACTTTTCGTGGACCAATTAATTGACTACTCGTTGAGCTCTAATTCTTAACATAAACATTTGAGCTGCAACGATTAGTCGATCACTTGATTGATAGAAAATTAATCACACAACTATTTTAACAAATAACTTTTAGTAAGTTTCAAAGCAAAAACAGCATAAATTAGCTGGTTTCAGCTTCTCAAATTTGAGGATTTGATGCTTTTTTTTCTTTGCTTTGATGCAAAAATCAACAGATTAATTGATTCGATCTTATAAATTTTATTTATGAGGGAATTGAGACCAACATCTATAAGTTGTGAGACTTTTTGCAGTTGAGAAATAAACACTGACAGAACATGAGAGCCAAAACAATAAGACAGTCAATCAATTAGTGGGTCATCAGAAGAATAATGTGCAGCTGTTTTGATAATCAATCAGCAGAAATTGCAACCTATAAATCATTTATATACTGCAGATTCCTGTTACATATAAACCTGTACAGGCTTTAATATCAGACTCGCTGTTCATTTTTCCCACACTGTTACCTCCACTCAGCTGGCATTCGCTGCCTTGCTCGAGGACACTGTGACATTGAGACTACGGCTGTTTTTTAGGTCTTAACCTGCGATCCTTTTAGTTTACAGAACAGACTGTCTAACCGCCGCCACTACAACAACAAACATGTCCCAGCTCTCCATACAGGATCACTGAGACTTTGCCCTCTGAAGTCAGTCGTCTGAAGCGGCGTCATTAACAATTAATGAGCGGTTGGCTCAGTGGATACAATGACAGCAGCCGGAGCAGCTGCACAGCTGTACCAGCTCATTTTTGACCTCTTTACTGCTCGTACTACAGCGAAATCAAGCTGGATTCAACACAACTGGTTCCCCTGTGAAGCTGTAATGCTCACAATACGCTAGAAAATAAAATGATTAGATGGGAAAAAATTCAGAATACAATTCAGCAACAATTTTGATTGTCAATTTATTGTGAAAAAGAGATTTAAAAAAAGCCAATTTTCATCTGGTAGCTTCTCAAATATAAATATTGGCAGGTTTTCTTCTTCTATGATAGTAAACTGAACTTTGTGAGGCTGCAACTAAAGATTATTCTCATTATCGATTGATCTGACGATTTATTTTCTTGATTAAAGGACCAATCTGTAGGATCGCTCCTCCCTTTTCAAGCATTGTAGGAGAACCTACGGTGGCCGTGAAACTCGCAAAAACCGTGAAAGGTTCCCTCTAGATCCAGTGTTTAGCTTGTCTGTTCTGGGCTACCATACAAACATGGCGGGCTCCGTGGAAGCGGACCTGCTCCCTATGTAGCTATAAAAGACTCGTTCTAAGGTAACAAAAACACAACCGTTCTTGTTTTCAAGTGATTTTACACTAATTAAACATATTTATGAATATTATATTCAGTTTCTGCCAATAGATCCCCCGAAATCCTACACACTGGTCCTTTAATTGATTGGTCGTTTGGTCTATAAAATGTCATAAAATGGTGAAAAATGTTGATCACCCGTTTCCCAAAGTCCAAGGTGACGTCCTCAGATATATTGTTTTGTCCCGACCAACAGTATCCAGGTTATTATCATAGAGGACTAAAGAAACCAGAAAATATTCACATTGAAGAAGCTCAAATCAGAAAATTTTCCTATTTTTTTCTTATGAAATGACTCAAAGATGGCCATTAATTTTCTGTCAGTTGACTGATCGTTGTATCTCTAGATCTTTGGGTTTTGGACTTTTGGTCGGACAAAACAACAGTTTGGGTTTTGGGCATTTTATAGACAGATAAACAGTTATTTATAAAGAAAAGCATCATATTTGATAATGGAAATAATCATGTCAGGTTCAGATCTACAAGTGTTTTCAATGCGTGTAGTCACAGTAGCTCTCGATGGCGTAACGTACTCGGGCTCGTGGTACTGAACTAGCTCCTTTAATCCCTCGTCCTCTAACGCACTGATTGGCCGCATATCAGTCTCAATCATTCGGCCTCAGACTGGCGCGCATCACGCTTTCTCACCCCGGCTAACAGCGACGTTATCTCTGGCTGCGACTGCGAGCCAATCCTTGCTTGTTCTTAATGTGGTACAGCATAGTGTTACTACTAAACTGAAGACTAGCATCACAGCGATTCCACTCTGAGCTTCGTTTAGCGCGCTTCATGTTTTACCTCAGACTGCTAGCTAGCAGCAAAGCCGTTAGCGGACTGTGTATGTCTGCAAATTAATCTATAGACCGACATGCGTCACCGGTCAAATATATTCTGGCTGGTTAATGGATTAAGGGTTTACTGTTGACATCCCTAATAGTAGTTTAGTACTTTCATCATTGAAGCGTCTCTTCATGGCGGATCATATTATAGCTTCTGTTTCCAGCTTTGTTATAGTTCATGAAACCGACTGAAGTGTCCCGTATCATTAGAATAACATACATGCAGGAATTTTGTTTTGACAAGCCCTTCTCTGTTGCTCTTTTCTTCGTCTCCTCCCATTCACTCAGGAGGAACAACACTCCATTGTGTCCGGTCTGTAAAAGCCAAGAGAAAGTCTGTGCAGTTCACCTCCATTGTCTGTTTCTCACCGCCAGAGAGACGTGATTCACAAGCTTCAGGAAGTTCACATCGCAAAATGATTAACAAGCCGAACAGTAGACGATGTACACAAGCACATCAGTCAGTAGAGACAGTAATATGTAAGATATATTAAATAATATCCCCCAAAAACACAAACGAAGAACTTCGGTTGTCATCGCAGGAGCCTGTAAACCATCATCATCATCACTTTTACACACATCAGGCCTCAGATTCCCACAGGGTCACATAAAGAAAAAACATTCTGGTCGTATTTAAGTGATTAAAATCTTGCGGAGCGGCCTTTCCTGCTTGGCCCCTGAAAGCACCGTTAGCCGGAGCGGCTGCACTTGCTGGAGTTCAGCACCAGAGCGAAGAAACAGGCATGCATCGCGCCGCTCTGCTCTCCTTTTCCATTTCATCCCTGATCCAATGGCAGTTTGGTAATTTTGAGAGAAGACTTATACTCCCTGCCGTGCTGTTATCCTCTGTTGCACATTTAAGAAACTGGAACTAGATTTTTTTCCTTAAAGAATGATCCAAAATAATTAGTTGGATATTTTTTGCTCAGATTATCATTGCAGCTCTATATTCTAACTGTGTTTTGTACATCCACACTGGTGAAAAATCCAGCATGCTTAAAAATATGCAGAGTGGTTCAAGTGTTTGTCTCTGATTGCAGCGCAGCAGCATTTATCTGTAGTTACAAGTGCTGCACTGATTACCACTTGTTGTTAAGCAGAGACCATAAACGCCGCTGTAGCTGTGATCCTGCAATCCCATAATTTCCAGCCCTCCAAAAAAAAAAAAAAAAGGTTCCTTGGTGTGTGTAACACCACGTGGGTGGGAGAAAAAAAGGACATGAAATGGAAAATGCGTGGGATCCCGGTATCGCGCCGCTTGAATCACAGTAGGCGAGAGCAGAGGTGGGATTGATTTACAACATGTTGCAGCCCCCCGCCCCGCCCCCCCCCACCCACCTCACCCCGTCATCTGTCTGCCAGAGCAGGAGATAAGAGAGCCGACCCCTTGACCTACGAGTGTGCTACTCCAAGATAAGACTAATTCAGTGTTTCTCTCTCCTTTCTCCTTTCTGTGCAAAAAAATGTCTTTCTCTACTTCAGCCTGATGACACATGGAGAGTGTAAACATTTCACACACACACAAACCTCTGCCGGGTTTTTTGAGTCTCTTTATGGCCGGATTAACACTTTATACATTTTCTTTTTTTTCAAGGTCTTAAAATAGTGACTGCTAGTGTGGGACTCCCAGATAAAACATTGACCTTTGTCTCTCTTTCTGAACATTATGTTTTCATATTTATTTTACTTTCAGATGTCATCCTTCAACTTTGCCCCGACGTCTTAGTTTTTATAATTTAAATTGTCTTAAACCTTTTACTACACTTTCACTTAATGAGTGAAGAGTGTTTAACAGGAGAAAGTAGGAGGATTATAGTGCAAGAACTGAAGGGCAACACACGTTAGCAGAATCTTGTCGATGGTGGGAGCCTTATCTCGGTTATTTCTTCTATCTTTACGCTGCATCTGCTGTGTGTCTTACACGCATCAGATGACTTGATGTGGCCGGCATGTTGCACTTTTTTTGAAGGCTCAAGTTCTGAATTACATCACGTCACAAAACCGAACTTGTTAATCCTGCGTTAACTCCCGTTTAGCTCTTGTTTCTGCTCTGTACCGACTCCTGAGGGAAATATCTGGCTCTTTAAGCTGCTAAATGCTCCGCTATGTTCACCAGCTAGTCTACAGCTAACTGTGTCCGTTTGCTGCTGAGCAGGTAGTGTACAGTGGATTTTTAGAGCTTTTTCTCTGAGAGTGAACCAAAACAGTAAAGTTGCAGCTGCACAAACGAACAATGAGCTGAAACTCACTATAAAGCTCCGTAAATCTGCAGTTAGTTACTGATAATTCTCTGTAGGTTCATCAATACGAGCCACATTACTGCACACACTTATTCACAGTCATTTCATGTATTATTATAATATTGATTTACAGCCTCTTTAACTTTCTAAATGGACACACATGAGAGCACTGATACAGTTTATTGATTCGATATATTAGACAGATTCTTCCAAATCACACAGAACAAGCCTCTTTTTTTTTTTTAATCTCCCTGCACACCAGCTTTGGTCGTCACGTTGCATCATTACAGTCTTATCTGAGTCTTTTCGGTGTAATTTTCTCCATCTCTTTGTCTGACTGGTGATTCATTCAGAGCTTTATCTCGGTTCGTGTGCTTTGGCAGAAAGCCTTTTGAAACGCTGTCTGAAGCAGCAGATCTTTGTTTCAAGGGAGCGTAAAGCATTTAACCTAATTTTTTTTTTAGATGTTAATTATTAATGCTTTTTTTTTTTCCTCCTGGATCCCTCGCCGCTCGCCGTAGCCTCGCTGTGAGGTTTTCCTGTCAAACGGGGCCGACTTGTCTGAGCAAAGCAGGAATGTCGGGATGGGATGAAGTCAGACGACGGACCTCCTCCCATCCCACCGCCCTCCTCCTGCTCAGACGGTAACCGGTGCCAGATGTCTCGCTATGGAAGATACTCGTAAGAGTGAAGTAAGGGAGGGAGGGGGGACAGAAAAGAGCAGTTGAAGAAGGGGAGGGAGGAGGGAGGAAGTAGAGACAAGATTAGACTAGATAGATGAGAAGAGATAAGACACAGTTAGAGATGAGATGGAAAGAGATGCAGAAATGAGATGAGAGAGAGAAGAGAAGTGCTCAGAGGCGAGGAGGAGGGGGGGAGGAAGATAAGAGGAGAGGTGGAAAAAGGAGGAGTTTCCGAGGGAAGAAAGATGTAAAACAGACACAAGAATATAGGAGCTGCAGAAACATAAAGTTTCTATGTTGTCCAGTTGAGCCTGGACAAGAAAGCTTGATGGTAAACTGGTTTTGTGTGAGACTTCCTCCCCTGAGCAGGAGCTGTAAGGTGGGAACACCTCCAGCTCTTTCCTGAGCCATGAATGAGTTTAACAGCGTAGCGTTTCCCTAACTTCAACCCCCGTCCTCAGCGTTGCATTGTGTGTTTTCATTCAAATCGTTGATGAGTATCAGGCAGAAATCTCCTCTGTTGCATTCAAAAGAAGGAAGTTTGATGAGTTTTATGAGTTTTTATTAAGAGGTAAAGAACAAAGAGGCCCGAGTGAGACTTTTTGCTGCGTTTACTAGCGATGGGATTTGCTGTATTTGGCACCACATGGCTGTTTTTTAAATGTTTTCTCGTTCTCCGGAGACTTTTGCTAATGTTTTTTATTATTTATGACCATTTTTATGTGTCACCGCCATCCTCACCTTAGTGAATGAGGTCAAAGTTCAACATGAGGTAACAAATCGATGTTGTATCATACTTGCTCTTTTTTTTTAATCGGTAGTTTCTCTCTCCCATGTTACCTAAACGCTGCACAGGATAAACTGTCTCTCTCTGTAACAGTGTTTTAATTATAGTGTGAGTGAAGGTGGTGCTTGGCGTGTTTAGCATGAAACTAACGTGTTACAGAGTCGTAAGTGTTGGACTTTACACTGATATTTACAATCAGACTTATGTCCAACTGTTGTAACAGGCTGCTGCTCAGCACACAGACACTAAAACTCCAGAAAGATATGTCTGTATTGTTCCTTTCTTCTTGTGTATATGATTATAGCTATTTTGATCATCTTAATTGCCATTTTTCAAGCAAAAATCTAATGTTATAGTACTTCACATTGAGTATATTTGGGTTTTAAACTGTTGTTCAGACAAAACGGGCTCTGGGAAACTTTTTTGCTTTGTTTTATGGACCAAACGTGAGAAAAGAATCGGCAGATTATTTAATGTAATAAGATTTATTGTTAGCTGCAGCCTTAATGAGATTTGTGCAGTTTTCAAATGTCACCATTACAGGATTTCTCAGTATTGAAACTGATTTCTTTTGTTGGCGTTTGCAGCTGAAAATGTGTGAAGCTGCAGTTTTCCAAATGAAACATGCCGTCACAGCGATTGTGAAGTAATTAGATCTTTGCTGTGGTATTATAAACTTCCAACAGAAGAAAAATATTCACAGTTTGGTTTGTTCTTCGCCTCAAACTGGACAAGTTTACATCTTGGCAGCGTTGCAAGTCAAACACAGCGCACCCTGGGATCTGTGTGGTTTGTGTGTGTGTGTGTGTGTATGTACGGTATGTACAGCATATAACATGAAGGGAGCGCAGAGCTAACCGGGTACAGAGGTTAACAGTCAATAAGCAGTGTGCAGAGAACCACAAGCCACACAAAAAAAAACACCACGTCCATAAAACTTTGCATAAGGCGACCGCTGCAGCACCACTGCGGTCAGAGACGCGAGGCCAACGCCAGCTCGCAAACACGGCCGTGTGGGACTGAGTGACACATGCTCTGTGTTTGGACAACATCTCTACAGAACGGTTTCCTCAGTCCCTCCTCCTCCTCCTTCCTCTCCCCCCCTCTCACTCTCAGCTAGTCTTTCCCCAAACACAGCGCTGACCTCTGCATGTTGAGCTGCAGCGCCTGACCTGGCTGCACAGCTAATCCACACACATAAAGACGCCTGTTTCCCCAACCGGCACCTCCCTCTGCACTGACCTCATTGTTGAAAACGCTCCCAGAGTTTATAATTGACACCTTTTAAGTGATACTTAGTGGTTAGAGAGACACCTGTAAGAGAGTCTCCTGCAACCAGACGCGCACATATTTGATGCAACAGCTTGTGATCAACTGTTGCAGCTTCTACCTGCTGACTAAACGCTCAATTATTTTGAGTGTCTGCAACTCTCATATACCAACCGCTGCTTTAAATCAGCTTATTGTGTCGGTTTAAACAGCAATCAGGAGGAACGACTGCAGACACAGCCATGCTAGCAGCTCTGTCAGGCTAAATGCTGATGTCAGCATGCTAACACGCACTTAATGACAACGTTAACATGCTGTTGATTAGCAGGTGTAATGTTTACAATGTTAGTACAGCTTAGGGACGATGGGAATGTCGTTAGTCTTGCAGGTATTTGGTGCTGATGATGGTGGCGGATGAAAAGGGATCATCAGAGTTATTACTTAGCGGGACGAATTCTGTGTGAACCGAATTTCACAGCAATCCATCCAACAGCTGTTGAGACATTTATGTCAAAACCACAGATGTAATCCTCATGGTGGCACCAATGTTATTAAGGTGCTATTATTTATGATCCTGTGAACCATAAATGTCCGTCTAAACATTCATAGCAATCCTCCGACCGCTGTTATGATATTTCAGCACGGATCAAAGCGGTGGACAAACCAGCGGTACCGTTCCTAGAACCACACCGCTGTTCGAGAGCAGTTAACAGACGACACGGCTTTAAAATATATAGACGCAGCTACAACAAGCACCAATAAAAGGATATAAATGCTGGTAGACTTTAGCGGTGGTTAGTTAGTCTACTTCAACAACACCTAGCGTGGCAGATAAGCAGTTGTTTGTAACAAAGGTTATCTCTCCGCGTTCCAGGACTATATTCACCCTGAGAGGCTGCAACTCAGCAGCTGCTGTCGGCACGACGCACAAAAACAGCTCTTATGATGCGTTTGTGTTCATTTACTGAAACCTTATGTGTACTGTGAGAGTTATTACTTCATGATGGAGTGAGCCTAAGCTGCACTTAAATTGGGGAATTCAATTTTGATTTTTATAGACGTTGCAGTGTTTGTTTGTTTTTACTCTAATAAAACAATGAGAACAAATCCTCTTGTTCTCATTTTATTTTGGAGGTGCTGTGTCATTCTGTGCTGGTGATCATTGTGCGATTATTATACAGCAAATGATGCACTTTGGACAATAATTCAGTGTTTCTGCTCATGCTGTGACAAAATTCTCACACTAAGATATTAAAGTTGACAGTTATCATGTCAGAATGAACGATAAGTTACATTTTTACCTGTCAGATCTGTCAGATATTTTCGTAATAAAATCGTTGCTGATCAGTTTTCTGTAGCTCAACTAATATATGTAATAATATTTCAGTGTTGAGATAAGTAGTAACACTGTTAAATCTGTTTATGGTAAACGAGACAACACGTATCTTAACCGTCGTCACAGAAATAATTAACTGAAAATCGCAGCGACGTGAAGTCCGCTCCATGAAAGAGTTTCTTATTTCTGTTTAATTAGAATCCATCCGGCGCCGTCAAACCGCTCCGATGCATCATTGCACTGATGTTTGTAATGTAATTCTGGTCTGTGAGAGGAAATCTGAGCTGAGCTGGACACACAGGAGCCACGATGAAGAGAACAAAGGGCTTTTAGCAAGTGTGCAAACCTCAGCAGCTCACTCTTCTCCCGCCTCCTCCGCTGTCACTCATCTTCTTTCTTTCTACTCATCTCTCTGGCTGCTTCCACACCACAGACCTGCTGCTCATATCTGGATAGTTCATATTAACATAAGTACGTAACGTCCTAAAATCTGTGTCTTTGTGGGGAAGGTGTTTAACTCGAACCAGCCACATTCTGTCTGAGGCAGTGTTCAGTTCCAACCTGTAAGAGTCATGTTTTAACGCTGTTGTTCATCATCTGGGATGTGAAAACGTCAGATTTCCACACAGTCAGGGAAATAAAAAAAGTGTTCATGCTGGTATTAGTTCAGTAATAAAATCCTAACGCACCACGGAGCGTCTCTCCTGCCCCGCTGCAGACAGCGCCGTCAGCAGAAGAGGAGGTTGTTACAAGCTTCTGGGTCAAAAGTAGTTTAGTCGACTTTGCTAATATTTAACACCAGAGCTGAGAACATCAGCAAGAAACAAGAGTCGCTCTGTTCTGGGTCATTTTGAGACAAGATTGTAAAAGTTTATATCCTGTCACGCTGCCGCCCTGCGTTACTCTGCCTTTTATTGTATTTTCTGCGTCATTGCATACGGTGATTTGACTCAACACAGCGGCTTTTTGACTGATGCATCAACGTTTGGGTGGCGGCACTTCTTTATTTACTGCAGATAAAAATGTAATTTTTATGCATCTCTTAATTGAGAAAGTTACATTCTTCTACTCTTTGATCCTATATGCTCTACCTCGTGCAAACTCGTGCACATGTTTGCACATTTAATGTGAAACCAGCGTCAAGATGCTGCAGGTGTTGTTCATTTTCTCAGCGTAGTCGAACCAGAGTCTCTGAGTTGAGTCAGGCCTTTAAGTGGTCTGTGTGTTGCCTCTGTTTGTTTGTTTTTTTTGCTTTTTGTTTTTCCTCCCTTTGATTTTCTTGCCTTTGTTGCATCTCTTTGTTTATCATGTTGACATCGAGCCGCTGACAGCTTAATGATAGAAGATCTACTGTTCTTTGTTGACTAAGGTGAACATTCAGTTACACGTCTTTCAGGCTCATATTCATGTGACCCGGATCAAAACTGCAGAACTGTAACTCATTGCAGCTTTTTTTGCATTTTACACCGATTAGAAAACTAATAATCTGAGTCACATGAAGGGAAAAGAATCTGACTTTGGAAACATTAAGCTGCAGCGTGAACCCGGCCTGTTCCTCCTGCGTCTCTTCGCTACAGTCCAAGTACATCTGATAAGGAACAGCAGAATTGCTGAAATATTTATGAGGTGCTATGTGTCCGGTACACATTAGCAGATTATCATATCCATGACATAACAGCAACATTTTATCAAGGCTGCTTACCGACTGCACACTGAACAAAGCGTAGTTAAAGGTTAACTTGAACGCACACATTCATTTTAATCATTTAGATCTCCAGGTCAGAACACTAAACATGCAGGAATTTGATATGTTTGCTTTGATGCAGAGACTCATTAACAAATACTGTTATGTACATGAAACATGGTCGCTCAGTGCAGATTGAAAGCCAGTGGGAGACACACAAAGCACAGTAGACTTCATGCATTTAAATGAATGCAGCCTTGATTGTTTTAAAACAATTTGTACTGTACCTTTAAAGGTCGTCTGTGCTTTCTTGTTCAAAGTTTCTGTTCACATTCAGTGTTACTAATCAAAACATGCTGAATGCGTTTCCATCGTAATAAAACATTTACATTTGATTTTTCTTCAAAGTTTGAAACCTTCAGTACATCCATGATTACTAGCTGTCTTCTTCTTTACGGCCTTTTCTGGCATATTTCTGCATTTCTCTGCGTGTTACAGCCACCAACTGGTGGAATAGCATGAAACCACTGGCAGGAATATGTAAGAAGTCCTCGTGAACATGCACGAGAACAAACAAAATGGGGCCCCTTTCATAAAAACATTGCTCTGTACAGCGACTAGTGGTCAAAAACCCCACAGGATACCTTTCATTTGGATTCTTTTGGGAAATAAGTTTCTGTCAACACAGTTGAGTTTCAAACCTGAATTTGGGGAATTAGAGGATGTTACTGAGAGCAACGTCAAAATCAGGTTTCTTTAAGAGTTGCTGAAGCTAAAAGCTGCTTCAGTCAATTAGATGATTCACAGAAAATTAGAGCTGTGACGATTAGTTGATTCATGGATTAATCAATCAACAGAAAGTTAATGGGTATGAGTATTTTAATAATTGAAGTACTTGTTTTTGAAAGCAAAAATACCAAATATTCACTGATTCCAGTTTCTGAAATGTGAGAATTTGATGCTTTTCTTCACCATATGTTAAACGTAAACTGAATCTTTGGGTTTTGCACTGTTGGTCAAACATTTAAACATTTAAACATTTAAACAAGTCAACTTGGGCTGTGGGAAATTATAAAGGCCATTTTTTTTATATTCACTAAAATTCACTAAAATTTTGCAGACAGAACAATTAATTGAGAAAATAATTGTCAGATAAACTGATAACATTTGCTGGTTACAGCTTCTTAAATATAAAAATTGAAAACATCCCATTGGGCTCTTAACTACTGTGTATTTAGTTTTAGTTGTATAACTAACATTAAAATCAGTAAATGATAAACCTGAATGGAGAGATTAATCCATATTGCAAGGTTTTAGTATTCATTAATGAATCAGAGTTGCAGTGAAGATACGTACATTTGTTATAATGCTGTTAAACACTGCATGTGTGTGATCTTGTGTTTAAAAATGTCTCCGTTCACCTCAACAGTACCCGGTCACACTGGGCTTCAGCCTGGCTCTCTGCTGGTGCCTGCTGGTCTGTGTTAGCCGAATCTACATGGGAATGCACTCGGTCCTGGTAAGTCAACACACACACACACACACACACACACACACACACACACAGAGTATGCCAGCCCTGTCACCTGCAGCGCCAGTGTGGTGTCATCATCTCTGTTCGAACATGATAGCTGACCTGAAGGAAACAGTATCCGAACAGCAGTTATTTCAGCTGCAGAAAGGGGACGGCATCAGTTTCTGGTGTCAGCGACACAGATCACCTGTGTAACCTCAGAAATACATCACACAGTAACGACTTATCATATTTATTAAAGAGGACCTATTATGCTCATTTCCAGGTCTATATTTTTTTAGTCTGGGACTCCACTGGAGCAGCTTTGCATGATTTACAGTTAAAAACTCCTGATTATACTGGCTCTTTATGCAGCCCCTCAGTTCAGCTCCTGTCTCTTTAAGACCCCGTCCCCGATGAGGCCGCTCTGTTCTGATTGGCCACCTTTCAGAAAGCCTGCTGAGGCGTAGCTGTATCAGTCGTGTTAAGTTACCGCTGATGCAAACCCAACATTTCTTGCTTTACTGCTTCACATTAAAAGCTTTTAAATGACTACATAATGGGGGATTTTTATTGTGAAGGATCTACAGTATATGAAACGTGTTCATCACCAAATTAGCAGACTTCATTAGCAGCACTAATGAATTTAATCAAGTAATATGGCTTAGTGTGCGTGTGTGTGAGAAAGCTGAAACGATTAATCCACTAATTGAGTAGTCAGCCTACAAAAAAATAACCGTCAACTGTTGATAATTGAATAATGGTTTCAGTCATTCTTTGAGCACAAATAGTGAATAATACACCAACAATTCTCTTTGCTGCTTCTCCTAAATAAGGATTTAGGTAAGGAGGATAAGGAAGCCCTGAGCGAACCCCTTACAGGAGCTGATTGCAACAGTTATTTTTCCTGCAGTTCAGTTGCAGTCTGCGTTGAAGGCAAAACAGATGAGGTTTATCCAACTAGAAGTGTCCTTACATTGTCAAGTTGACCTTAAATATCCTAAACTCAAGTGTTATTTGTGTGGTACAGTCAGCAGACAGGGTGTGAAACAGGAAACTTTTCCACTTGTTAACTTAAGCAGGAGGTGGAATCTGAACTTAAGCCTCCAAACAATAGTTTTCCTGCTTCAGAGGGCAGAGATGAAGAGAAAACCAACCAACGTACTGCTTCTAAAGTTTACCAGTATCTGTCAGGTGTCTGGTACTAATCTACAGCCATCAGGTGTTATTGTTATCATCGATGAACCTCTTCATACCGCTTTGTTTGTGTACAGTGTGCCAAGGCTACATCAGCAGCTCCCTGACATGATTTTGTTATCTGAGAAAATGTTTCACTCCAGGCATTTTAATCTGAAGTTCACTCAGCTGGAACATCAATAATGTCTTGTTAAATGCACAAAGATGATGAAGGAACCAATTTGTTTTTTTTAATTAAACTTTAAAGGAGCTTGTCTTGTGAGATGTTATACTGTTTCCCAAGGGTCACAGTGTCTCAGCAGTCATGTTTTTAGCATTCAGTTAGATTTCATTTCTCCAGCTCTGTTTGAAAAGAGCCTCCTACTGAACTACACGGCTAGTCTGAAACATGCTCGGGCCTGTATCCGTCTACACCGTGCAGATGTAGGTAGCATCTAAGCATCCATAGTGTAGCTGTATTTATTCGTGCCTGCAAAAACCTGCTCCTGTTCTCTGCTGCTCTCACGTTAGCAGATTGTTTTGCTGACAGCAGGGCTTTGGCTAGATGAGATCACTGCTGTACAATACAGGTACAGTCATGAAAAACATAATCTAACACCACTGGGCGGGTGTGGTTTTCACTCCATAGTTGTATTGGTTAGAGATGCACTGATACCGATATTGAATATTGGTCCGATACTGACTCAGATAGCTGGATCAGGTATTGGTGACAATGGGCCGATCTGGTATCGGATACCATTATTTTAATCAATAATAATTCAGTAAATTAAAAAAAGTATTTATTTGTTAAATTTTGTTTTACAAAGTCAGGAAAGCAATGTTTAAATCAACCCTGGTTTTTGTCTTACACATAAAAGAATGATCCCAGTCTCTTCCACACAGTGAGACATACAGCTTATTAATTAAATACTGGTATCAGATCAATACTCAGTTGATATCCAAAGCCCAGGTATTGATATCGGGACTGAAAAAGTCGGATCAGTGCGTCCCTAGTACTGATGTGCTTTCTGGTACTGCTGTATGTTTTGTAGACTGCAAATGCCATGTAAAGATTTCCGGCAGCAGTGAACACTTTGATTTGATTTGATAAACTTTATTTTGAAACGTGTAAAAGCAAATAAAAACAAAAAAACTACAATAATCAACACTTTCAGTTTGTAACAGAGACTTTCTGCAAAAAAAAGATGTCGTCTCCAAGCCTAAACTCCAGTGATAAACCTCCTCCAGAGCCACAGAACACTTAATTCAACTGTTTTACAACTATCATTACTGGTACATTGACTTTCACTCACACACACGTTCATCTCGCAAAGGTAATTATTTAGTCATTAAATCAAAAGATGATTGGTCCGAGTGCTGCACGACCCTCACAGTTGAGTTCCGCCTTTTTCATTTCGTCAACATCACATGCTGGAATTTCCAACAAAGGCGGCAGCCAGTAATACATAGACAACCCGCCTTTGAGTTAGATAGGCAGGGAAAACCCTGTTTACTGACTTTACATAGCTGGTGCCCTTCCTGATACTGCTGAATGTTTTGAAGGTTGCAAATACCACATAATGATTTCTGGCAGCAGTAAATACTTTCAGTTTGTAACAAAGGCTTTCTGCCAAAAAAAAAAAAATGAAAAAAAAGAAATGTTGTCTCCAAGCCTAGACTAAGATAACTCCAGTGACTTTATTCAGCTGATACATTGACTTACACTTGTTAAATTGGTGAAGCGCACCTCAACTTCTGCTCTGGAGGATATCATACTCGACCCATCAGTAAAATATATAATACACTTGAGTGCATTGTTGTCAGTTTACTAGTAGAAACAACCATTTAGCCACGTGTTTCCTTCCTACAATGTACTTTTGATTCCTGGTACACTTTGTGCTCCTCGAGTCCACTCCATTGTCACTCCAGAGTGCCCTACAGTATCAGCTCTAAGACTGTGTAGCGACCCACCCATTGAGTTGCAATCGACTCAGAATGGTTTGCCAGAAGGTCACCAATTTTTTTTTTAAAAAGTGAGAAAGGGCTAAACATTTTGTAGATGTAGATTTTGATGAAACAAAATACTTCAGTGCAAAAAAACATAAAAATCCTTAATCAAACAGTACTAATTGTAAGGCCAGACTGAACTTGTGTGTCTGCGCTGGAGACCAGAGAGAAAGTTTCTGACTGAATCTCTGTAGTCTGAAATTTAGTTTCTCTCCTGTGTTCCTGTTTGTACTTTCAGTACGTTCATATTTTACTGCTTCCTGATTTCTTTCAGTCATATCAGAGCTGTGTTAAGTTACTGCTGATGTAAACCCAATATTTCCTGCTATTGCTGCTTCATATTAAATGCTTCCAACTGACAAACTAATGGTTTTATTGTGCAGAAGTTATAGGAAATTAAATGTGTTTATCACCAAATTAGCAGAGTTTCGTTAGCAGTGCTATTCTTCAATAAAACAGGTCTACACAACAAGATATGGAGCTATTTAGAGCTATTTGGTCAGCGGATCAGTTGTAAGTACTGCAGGGAGGAACAGTACACACAGAAACAGCCACAGCAAGCAAACCAGGACACCTCCAACATGTCATCAAGATAAACAACTTCTTTAATCTTGCTTGGCAAGAAGCAGGCATGGCTCAACTGCTCGGCACGACTTACCCAAAAACCAAACCCTAATAGGAGTAATCCCGAGAAGTTTGAATAACATTGTGATATTTTTGGCCACGGTAATTGTGTCATGAAAATGTGATACTTGCATATTGGTGGTGATCAATAATGTAAATGTAAAGTAATCAGATGAAACTTTTGGAACAAAAGCTACAAATTCTACTAATACTAATTGCTCCAGACTCTCTGCAGTTGCTCCTCAGACCTCTAGAGGGACGTGGACCCTGGTTCAATATCCTGGAACGAGACAAATTAGATATTTTTGCCCATCGGTTATTTTAAGAGAAAATATCTTCTGGCAAATATTTCAGACAGCGATCACAGATGTTTGTGTGGGTTCTTCTGTGCATGCGTTGGTCACATTAAGCTCATATAGGGTTATTTAACTCACTGGTAAATGATGTCAGCCTCAGTGCACTGTTGGGGCTGGGTTGTCTGTCGCCGGGGCAACCGTCTCATGGCTGTATCAGAGGGATCGGTGGACGGTGGTGTGAGTAAGTGGGTGTCGGACCAGCAGGCGTTGCAGCGCGCTGGCTGTCCTCCCAGACAAACTTTAGAAGTTAATTCCACATCATAGACTTTCTTGAAGGGCTTTCTGCGGCTGCCCACAGGTTGTGTCGTGTTTAAGACTTCCACCTCAGGAACCACATTAACATCTGCCGGCCCACATCACTCTGCATCTCACCAGAGCTCTCTAAAAAAAAATATATATCCCTGTTCTCTCCTCAAAAAAAAAAAAACAAGACATTTTATACTAACTCTGACCTAGAAAGAGTTTTTAAGATGATTAATTCAGGAGTTAATCACATTTACAATTCACAGCGTGCAAATTATAGGACGCAGGCCTGAGTCATCCGTTTGGAGCTGAGCAGCTTGAGGCACGTCTGATTTGTGCTGACATTTAACCAGACGCTGTTTTCTCAGGATAAGAACAGCAAGAGCTTCCTGGTATTTTTAATATGTAATAGTGATAAGAAGTATATTCTCAGGAGAATAAAAACACTTGAAACTGTAGCCAAGATAGCCTCCATGTTTCTGTGTTACCTCAAGAGCAACAAATCAGTTATTTTATTAAACTGTAACTGATAAAAGACGGGGCTCTATTTCCAGTATATTATGTGCCAAACCATTCGCTGGGATCCTTAGTCCACTGAAATACAATATAAACATTGCTGGCAGGTAAGATAAATGTTTTAAAAAGCTAACTGCATTAACTAACAAATCAATTAATGTGAAAGATCTTATAGTCTCCTGCCTGTATAGAAACAACAAACTGAGGGGGAGGCGGGGTGCTCTGCTGTGTTGTTATATTAACGTCAAGTCTTTGGCAGTAGAGAGCAGACTCTCTGCTGCACCGTTAGCTCCGGGGAAAGCCACCGCAGGGTTTCTGAGGCGAAACATACGGAGCGCCGAGTTATTTTCTTCACCTCCAGAGTCGGTATTCGTTGTTTGTGCTGCAGTGTGTGTTGGTCAGCTGATCTCTGCTGATCGCTGCTCCGCTAACATCAGTGTCTGAGTGACGGCGTAGAAAGTTCACAAAATACCTCACGTTCGTCTCACAAGGTAATTATTTAGTCATTAAATAAAAAGATGATTTATACCTGTGATACCCTCACAGTTTTTCATTTCATCAGCATCACATGCTGGAATTTCCAACAAAGGCGGCAGCCAGTAATACATTGACGACCCGCCTCTGAGTTAGATAGGCAGGAAAAACCCTGTTTACTGACTTTACATAGCTGGTGCCCTTCCTGATACTGCTGAATGTTTTGAAGGTTGCAAATACCACATAATGATTTCTGGCAGCAGTAAATATTTTCAGTTTGTAATAAAGGCTTTCTGCCAAAAAAAAAAAGAAATGTTGTCTCCAAGCCTAGACTAACATAACTCCAGTGACTTTATTCAACTGATACATTGACTTTCACTTGTTAAATTGATGAAGTGCACCTCAACTTCTGCTCTGGAGGATATCATACTCGACACATCAGTAAAATATATAACATGCATGAGTGCATTGTTTGTCTTGTTTACTAACAGAAGAAACCATTTATCCACATGTTTCCTTTCCACAATGTACTTTTTCTTCCTGTTACACGTTGTGCTCCTCGAATCCTTTTCCTCTTCCTCTTCCCGTTTCGCCCGCATGTCATCCACAGCTGAAAAACTCCTGCTCTTCCTCACGTTCGTTTTTCTTGGCACTCACGGTGGATGTAAATAATGTCTGTAACCATAGAAACCTTTTTAATTGCAGACCAATAACATGACAACCATTGCCTGTGTTTTCAATTTACTCGCAACTGGTAACCAGTGCTTGTCAGTTTATCTGTCTTGGTCATCTTTTAAACTCCAGCATTCCCTCAAATTTCCCCCTGAGCTCAAAGTTACACATAATATTTTTCCACACTACACATGTGTATCTGCTTCTTCCAATGCTTCAGTTAAACTATTCCATACTTATACAAGGGGAATATTTCAGACCATACATGCTATTTATTGTGGTGGCATCATTACATCAACTGGGAAAAATCCTGATGTCCTGCACGTTGTTCGACACAAACCCCTGTAACTCAGACGTATTTGGTATCTTTGGAAAATTTAGGATCTTGGCAAGAATTTAAATGGAAGTCCGGAGGGATGGAGGAGTGTTTCACGTGTCGGGCTTTAAGAGCATAAATCACCACAAACACGCTGCAGCTTCGTGTTTTATTTCACCACCACATGAACTAAAACGATGACCTCAGAAACACAACTTTTACGTCGCGACCTCAGCGCCGAGGTTATAAAGATGGACCGGTCTGTGTGTGTGTGTGTGTGTGTGTGTGTTTGTCTGCATGCACGGAGCTCGTTTCCACCTGATAACAGAGTCTGATGTGTGTTCTGAGGTTCCGGCCATATGGGACCGTGTTGTGTTTTCAGGGAGTGGAGCTGAACACATGGTGAGCCATTAGCGGTCTGCTCTACCGGGCCCGCCGGGCACTTAATGTGTTCTGGAAATCATCACGCCCAATGAAACTACTTCCTCCTCTTTTGTTCTGCAGGAAAGAGCTCGGAGACAAAAAGCTGTTGTGCTTCTTACGAAGTTGTCGACATCTGCAAACCTTTTATCAGACGGCTAACTGAACACTTTCACTCAGATGTCGGTGTTTTTGCTTCTTACGTCGTTAAATAATTTGTCCAAATGAGAAGTATGTTCTAAACGCTGGTTCTCCTGTGACGGTTTGTTGAACAGCGCTTCAACACAGCTAGCTATTTTCATTATCGATTAATCTGCCGATTATTTTCTTAATTAATGGATTAATCATTTTGTTTATAAAATATCAGAAAATAGTGAAAATTTTGTTGGACTCTCTGTTGGACAGAGTTTATTTGTCTGACCAACAGTCCAAAACCCAAAGATACTGAGTTTACCATCATGTATGACAGAAAATCATTAAATCCTCACATCTGACAGCTGGACAGATCTTCAAAGTAGTTCTGCTGATTCATTTTCTGTCAAACGATTAATCGACTAATCGATTAACTAAAACTCTAAACGTGACGCTACGTTACCTCCATACAGTTCTACACAGAGGGTGTTGTATGTTAAAAAGACATAAATAGATAATAAAGCTGAAACAGTTTTTCTCAAATGTTTTTCTATGATAAAAAACTGAAAGTCTTTGTGTTTTGGACAAAATAAGCAATTTGAGGACATCAACTTTGGCTCTGGGAACTTCAGATTTTTTTTATTGACCAGCCCTTTAACTGAGAAAACAATCTGCACATACTATAAATCAAAAATTTAAATAATTGTTAGCTGCAGCCCTGATAATCCAATCAGGTCTAATTTTATTTATATACCTCAATACCCTCTCTTCAGATAAGGAAAAACTCCCCCCAAAAAACCCTTTAACCAAGATGGACAAATGCAATAGATGTAGACCAGAAAGCAAAATGACAATATGGAAAATCAGCATGATAAAATTATAGCTAGATTGATAATATATATATATATATAGGAAGAATAGGATCGGGAGGGTTTCAAGCAGCTTCAAAGTGCAGCCAAACAACCGACCGACCTCCTCTCACCATTACAACTGAATCAATTAGAATTGATTTGACTTGACGGTTATTTTCTTGATTAATTGTCTTCAGTTTGCTTGTTTTGTGTGACTAACAGTCCAAAACCATCAGATATTCAGTTTACTGTCAAATATGACGAACAGCAAATCATCACATTTGAGAATCTGGAATCAAAAGAACAATTTGGAACATTTTCTCTTGAAAAAATGACTGAAATGATTCATCAGTTATCAAAATAGCTACAGATTAATTTTTGCAGCTCCAGACATCTGAGAGCTACCGTCCAGCTACAGTAGTTTGTTGTTTGGCCCTCGAGGGTTCACCGCCTCAGTTAACGACGCTCAGCAGCACTGAGGGAGAAAACAACTTCATTCACTCGCTCTCCAAATGTCCACGACTGCTGCACAAATGGACCTCGTACACTGGCCTGATGGACGCGATAGCTGGATCCATTAAGTCATTAAGGATTCCAGACGAACAGCAGGCAGGAGTCACATCGGGTCACATACAGGGTCATTAGTGGTTCTGCTTCCACTTACAGTCGGCCACCCAGCCTGACGTCCGCTCAGCTGGCAGGTTTTCTTTCTTCGAGAGTCATTTTGGAGGCTGTAGTTTGTGGTGCTGTTGAAGCTTCCTGAAGTGGACAAATTCTTCACTTCATTGTAGTCGTAAGACGCTAAATGTCTCGTCTGGTGTCTTCAGGTCGCTGTGCCGCCTCCTCGTCTTCTTCTCTGGACATTTTTAGATCGGGCTGCTGGTTGTTTCAGAGCTCCCTCCACTCGTGTCAGTCGAGGAGAAAATTACAGACAGCTTAAAGGTTTCATCCTCCGCGTGTGTCATTAAGACGGCAGCAGCAGTAAGGTGATCAATCAATGATCTTGTGAGAGCTGCTGCTGAGTCGCCTTCACGCTTTTTAACCACGTGTTGGCGTAGACAACCGGCTGCTTGTTCACATACTTGCCTACATATTTGTGTGTTACTGGAGGAATCCACTAGAGGGCGCACCAGCAAAGTAAGGATATGAATAGAACTACGCCCAAAAAAACACAAAGAAGAAGAAGCCTGATGTAAAGAATAAACACTTTGTAACTACTTTGTTAATTTGAGCGTATTTGTCATCGTGCAGCAGTAATGACACATCAGACAGATGTGAGTAATTGCCGACTTGGTCTGTCTTCAAAACTTTCCGCCATCGTTGTCGCTGCTTTTGTTCCAACTGACCTCTGACCCCGTCACATCTCCACACCACCCCTAAACTGCCCCTACTGTTCATCTGTGTATTGTCCAAATCTTGCGTACGTGCAGTATTAATTTCTGAGGACGTGCACAACCAACGCTCCAACCAACACTCATTCACACCACAACATGTATTTAAGCAGCCAAATAGATATTTAAACTGTAACAGGACCTCGGGTTTCCTGCTGATAAGGACGTCTAAGTGGACTAACCTGTCAGGCAGAGCTGACTGGTCCCAGCGTTGGACTGGTGGACTGAGTCGGGTGTAATCTTACAGGAACAGTCATTGATTTCCAGGGAAAGTAAACGGTGATTAGACACCTGCTGTCAGACAAAGTAAACACTTCACACTCCCAAACTCAGCACGAAGAGGAACTATTGAAGGTTGATTTACAGGCTTTTATGGTCCCCACCCCACTGTGTTCACACACACACATAATAACAACTTCCCCTACAGAGAGGCTGTGAAGTGCACAACTATATTCAGTAGAAAGTAGAAAGTAGTCCCAGTTTCAAACAGTTTCCTAAAGGATATGTGTGGTGATTCTCAATATTTTTCTTATTGTAAATAAATCTCATGCTTGGATCCAAACCAACAATCTTCTAACAAGTATTGTGTGTGTATTAAAGCCTGATATATATCTTATTCCTCTGTGTTGTCCAAAAACTATTAAAACACATCACTGAGTCACACCGCTGCAATGGAGAGTTCGGTCATGTTAGTTTGTTAAGAAACGGCTCCAAAAACTAGTAACAGCATCATGTTTTCAGTCTCCGGAGAGAAGTTCTGTGTAAGACAGACGCTACTGAGCATGTGCAGGAACACAGTCGCTGTTATTAGTCTTTGGAGCCGTTTCTAAAATAACCATGACAGTAATCTTCATAATGAAAAAACATTAACAACAACGGAGGAAGAAGAAGATATATCAGGCTTTGATACGCACAATACTTGTTAGTAAATCAGTTCACAATATGAAAAATATAGAAAATCTTATCCTTGTGCATTTTGATTTTTATCAGTTTTAAATCATAAATACTTGAGCTGCTAATTTTTTTAAAGCAGAAATGCCAAATATTTTCTGGTTGCAGCTTCTCAAATTTGAGGATTTGAAGCTTTGACTTTTGTATAAAAAAAGACGTGAAGACGCTGCGATTTTTCACTATTTTCTGACATTTTACAGACAAAACGATTAATTTAATCAAGAAAATAATCAGCAGGTTAATGGCTAATGAAAATTGTTAGTTGTGGCCTCAGATGAGTTCTTTCTAGCGGAGATTTGGTTTGATAATTGCAAAGTAATGTTAATGTGAGTAATAAAAGCACAGAAACATGTGCTTCTTACTAAAAACGTGTTGCTAAAAATAACAAAGATGCTGACAAGATGCAAAAAGTGCAGAACATCTCTGACTCATCAGTTCAGAAGTAAGAACTCAGCGGGTTAACTGAGGAATGAGTCTGAAAGGTTAAATCCTCACATACAGTTGAAATGAGAGCAGGAAACCGACTGTCAGTTTGTTACTGGGGTCAATAAATAAACGGCCGTGATGACCTTTGTTCACCGCCATGTTGAACTCGCTGATTTCCTGTTTCCCGGCAACGTTTTTCAGCTTCCTTTTATCCATCAGCAGGAAATCACAAACAAACATTTAAAAAATTCTGTCTCATTGATAAATTTAAATAAAGTTTAATCGTCTTTGAACTCGACTGAATGAAATTAAATGACAGAATCAGCTGATGCGTTGTGTCTGTCAGCGTCCACGTTTACGCAGGATATCAATCAATCAATCAGTCAATCAATCAATCGGTCTTATTTATTGTCCTGTCAGGGTAAATTCAGCGTGCAGCCAGGTGACATCAGTTACATATCAGCCGAAACCACTAATCTAATAGTCGATCAGCAGAAAAGTAATCATTCACTAGTTCCTGCTTTTTGTTTACATCATTGTCAACTCAACATTTTCAGGTTTGAACTGTTGCTCAAACAAAACCAGAAACATTTCTTTTACTTAAAGAAATTTACTTTTTTTTCTACATGTTTTGTCACATGATGAATTGATAATGAAAGTAAATGTTAGTTGCAGTCAGTCGATACAACACAGACACAGTTAATGCTCAGTTAGTATCTCGCTCACACAAGATGATCCAAGTTCTCTTTTGCACACAAGATCTCAGATAATAATAATAATAATAATAATAATAATAATAATAATAATAATAATAATCTTTATTTATAAAGCACATATCCACAAAATCCACATTACAACGTGCTTCACAAAGGCAGTAAAATAAAACAGACAAATCATAAAGTCATGAGGTTTTAAAAGGAAAAAAGAAAAGAAAAAGCAAACTCAAGTATATTTTAAGAAGAGAATTAAAAGAAATCCATATCGTGGGACAGAAGTTATTATTTTGTACAAACAAGACAACAAAAATATCATCTTTCAGGACCATCATAAAGCAAAAACACATGAAGAAGAGCAAACCCACAAAGCCTGATGATGGTATTATGAGCCGTGGTTTTAGTGTCAGAGTTTGGTGTTTTCTGTGGTAATAACAGTCTGTCAGGAAGAATGATTGTGAGAAATAAAAACACCTGAACCGTCACTGTCAGGACGCCAACGGATGTTTGTCTTCCGTTGAGAAAGTGTGACACTAAACACTAAATATAGATGCTCGTCTGTGTGTGTTTCAGTCCGGATGATCATGTCAGTTGAATCCTGTAACCTTGTGTGTGTCTGTTTGTCCTCCAGGACGTCATGGTCGGCGTCCTGTACAGCGTCCTGATCCTGCTCTTCTTCCTGCCGGCCTTGGACCTGATCGACAGCTTCAACCTGACGTGCCGCTACGCCCCGCTCATCATCATCTCCCTCCACCTGGGCCTGGGCCTCTTCTCCTTCACCCTGGACACCTGGAGCACCTCGCGGGGCGACACCGCTCAGATCCTGGGGACGGGCGCCGGCGTCGCCCTGGCTTCCCACGTCAACCACTACCTGGGCGTGATGCCCGACCCCTCGCCGGACCAGCTTCCGCTCTCCATGCCCGCCCTCAGCGCCGGCCTGATGGGCGCGGCCATGCTGCGATTCGCCCTGGGCGTGCTGGTGCTTGTGGCCACGCGGGCGCTGATGAAGGCCGTCACCATCCCGCTGGTGTGCCGGCTGGTCGGGTTGCCCGGCGGGGACGTGAGGAAGGCCAGGCAGCACATGGAGGTGGAGCTGCCCTACCGCTACATCGTGTACGGGACGGTGGGCTTCAACGTCCTCTTCCTGGTCCCTCTGCTCTTCAGCTACATGCAGCTTTCCTGATTGGCTGCCCGCTCAGTCGCCAGCTAGAAAACCAGTGAAGTGACCCTCCCGAGTTTTCACCTAACGCTGTTATCAGATCAGTTTTCCTTTTCAGTCCAGAACCTCTTTTCCTGGCCAGAGGTCGCTGGGTCGGGACTGACAAAAAGGTGAATTAAAGCCTAAACGCAGATCTGGATGTTTTTCAGTTTCGTCACCTGTCGGCTCGCTTCGGCGTTCAGGAAGAGAGAAACCAGGAGCAGCCGAGCGTCTCCCGACGACCTCGACTGATCACTTCCACCCGCGGCAGAGGTGATATCTCTCTGTTCTGTTCTTTAGATTTATTTAAAAATCAAACGAACCTGCTCCTCCTGATCTCCCAGAAGACACTGCGACAGCTGAACATCCACTCCTCCTCCTCCTCCTCCTCCTCCTCCTCTACCAGCTTAATTGCAAAAAAAAAAAAAAAATTTTAAAAAGTGGCCTCTGAAAGATTAGAAATGCCACTGATCGCTACTGATAGATTACCTGTGTCTTAGTATTTTCAATATTATTAGTGTTATTATTATTATTATTATGATTATTATTATTAAGAGTTCAGGCAAAGAACCACACAAGTACAGATTTCTGCAGCATCTAAAGGCAACATTTCAGCGTCTGCACTCAGAGGAGGTTTTGTACTTGAAAAAAAAAACTCTTTAAAACTGATGCGTCAGTTGTTTAAACTTTGTGTGGTTCTTTATCTGGAAGCTTTTTAATATTTTATCTTCCTCTCAAAGCAATAAGATCCTTATAATTTACCTTATTCCTGTCCTAGTGGACTTCAGCCTTTGACCCCCCCTCCCCTCCCTGTGCAGCGGACACCCCTGTGTTTAAAGTTACCTGCGTAACTGAAATAGACAGAAATCAGATCCTTTTCTCGAGGTGTTTGATCGCACATGTACAGTATTTTCCTCAAGGGCTCCTCCCCCCCCCGCCCCCCCGCTCTGTCTCTGTCTTTATTCCAACAAATGTATCGTCTGTTCTCTCTGCTCTGAGATTGATCGCTCTCCCTGTGAGCCGATGGGAGGAAAAGCAACGATGACCCGGCACATATGATCCAGAAGGAAGGAAGGAAGCGTCACTTTGTTTGGGAAGTGTACAGAGAGGTTTTTAATAGTTGTTTTTTTTATAAGAGTGTCAGGATGACAGGAATCTGTAAGCTTGGCTCAGCTTTTTTTTTTTTTTTTTCCCGACACTGTAAATCTGACTTCCTGTTTGCGAACATGGAGATGCTCTCGATGGCATGCGCCCACTTCCTGTGCAGAGGAGCTTTTTTATCTCCTCGTGCCAGGAGGGGAGGAAGTGGCGCAGATAACGCCGCTCTCAGGAGGGAAGACGCGTGGATCGCTGACGGTCGAGACGACGAGAGGGAGGAAGATGACGCAGACTCAGGCGAAAAACAAAAAGATAAACAAATATTTTTCAAATTATATCATTTTGTAGCTTTCTTAAACGGGCAGTACAGATGTTAGAAAGTTTTTTTTTTTTCTTGTGAAGTAAATGCAGAACAGTCAGATATTGTAGCTCCAGCTGCTTAAATCAAAACAATACCAGCAGCGTCACAATAACCAGACGTTTGAGCAAAAGATCCATTTCATAAATGAGTTTTTAAACAGTATTGATCTGCTGTTGTGAAAAACCAACAGGAATAATTATAGACTTTTAGTGTGTTTAATTACAATCAATTACTAAATTGATACATTTTTATAAAGCTGTTATAACTTTATTAATTCTTTACAACTGATGACTCAGAGAAAAACAATCAAAAATCATTAAAGTTTAAGTGTAGCACCTAAAAATCTAAAAATGACTTGAAATATAATTATTAATCCTCATATTTCCTGATTTTTTTTTTTTCTTCATTTTATATTTTAACTTGAGTTAAAGGTGCATAATTTTAAATTCAATATTGATTCATTAATTCACCAAGTTATCAACGGATTATAATGAAACACACGTCTCTGTTATTCATCTGCCAGTATGAACTCAGTTCACTCTAGTAAAGTACTGCAACATTATTATTATTATCTGTTTTTATAAACCGAATCTATATTTAGAGCTCATTTTATTTATGTAAGAGTTTCTGTTCTGTTACAGAACAGGCCTGGGTGTAATTTGTCAAGATTAACGAGTCCTATAAAACAAACATTTTTATCAGGTGTTTAAACCACAGTTTGACCTCAGGAAACGTCTGCTTTCATTCATAGTTGGGCTCCCGTCAGCGTCCGTGTGGACTTCGACTCCTGCTGTCGTCCTCCCACGCTACCGCCGAGTCACAGTATGACACATAAACCCTCCTCCAGTGTGAACTCACTGATCAATCAATACCTGTAAGGACCAATCAGACTTTTATTGATAGTTTTTTATTTTTTCTCTCCTGTGCCTGCTTTATATATTTCTTCAGAAGTGACCAAGAGTTCTCTGGTTTTCTTAGATGACAACACAGCTGCTGTTTGATTTTTTAAAAAAAAGCAAACAGTTTCTGCAAATTGTAGGATTTCTTTAAGGTTCACAGACCATCAGAGAGTCATGAAAAAGTCAAACGTTGCATTTAGTTCACTGCTCCAGCTGTAACCGTAAAGGAACACGAGGAAAACCATCATCATCATCGTCACAGTGATGTGTTTTTTCCAGCACGTATGATGTTTCCTGTCAGTCGTTTCGAGGGTTTTTATCTTAAAACCTGAGCAGGATTTCCACTCAGGTTATGAGTTCATCAGTCTTCACTGCCGGAGCCGTGCTCAGTGACACGTTAGTAACAGACAAAAGCTCCAAAAAAATACTTATTTCTTCTTCTCGTAATCGAGGCCGTTCCGCCTCCTGAAGCTTTACAAATACACTGAAATTTTACAGGAATCATTTCAAACTTTTGTCAGTAGTTAAACTCTCTGGATCAGCTGTTGAAGGCTGGAAAGTACCTGAATTTTCCTTTTAAGAGAGTTGAGTCAAAGAGAAATTTGAGTGTGAAAGTGAGTTCAGTACAGAACAGGTTTGGTGGAAAAAAAAGGCTCGTTTAGCTTTTTGCAGGATGTTACGTAAGCAAACTGCATAGATGAAAATCATGAGACGCATTTGAAAGTACAGACTGACTGATACTGGAGAGTTTTTAAAAAATCCAACAAAAATATATTAGCTGATATTAATGTTTTTTTACATCAATATAAAGCGTACAAACACTCATAAGAATCCCTTAAAAAAAACGTAATTGTGACCGAGATGAGCGAAACACCTGTCAGCGCTCTCTAGTGGACGAACTATGTAACGGCATCGTTGTTTACTAACGTTTTCAGACATTTTCGGCATTTCTGTTCTTCAGTTCCTTCTTACTTATAAAGCGACACGTACTGAAATACCGATGTATCCTATAAGCTACTAGTGGCATATACTGTATATCAGCTCGGGCTGCAACTAACACGATAGCCAGTTATTTTCTCAGTTAATCGGTTAATCTCTTCAACTCGCTTGTTTTGGCCAAAACAGAAATATATTCAATTCAATGTCATATACGTCAAATAAAAACCAACAAATCCTCATATTTGAGAAACTGGAAACCAGAAAATGTTTGACATTTTTGCTTAAAAAAGACGGAAATTATGAATTGATTAATAATATAGTAGCCAATTTAATTTTCTGTCAATCAACTAATCATCTCAAGACTAATAAAAACTTTTTTATTGGTCTAACTGTTGTTGAAAGCCCTGGAAAAAGCTCGTAAGTGAACCTTGTGTTAAGATTTCTAGCTTGTCTCTTCTTCTTTTTTTTTAAATATAAAAAATATAGAAATATATATATAAGTAAGAATAAGTTGAATTTCACCAGAATATTATCAGAGGGATGTTTTTGTTTTGGTGTCGAGCATTTCGCTGTCCAGCTGCTCCGAGAGTGTTAAATCACTTTCCTCAAAGGCAATAATGACTGAACATCTGGACCTGATGTTTTCATTCACACACACAGACAGATGTTCCCTGCTTTATTATCCACTGCGGCGGTTGTGGGTGAAGTGCCTTGCTCGAGGGCGCGTTCAGGTGCTGCTGCTGCTGCTGCCCCCTGCTGGCGACATGTCATCAAGTCCCAAGAAAACAAAAACTTTTCTTTAGTCTTAATTTGCAGGCAGGTTCAAGCAGGAAGCTGTGTGTTACAAGGTGACTTGTATGATGTTGTTTTTGTTGTTGTTGTTGTGTACGGTACTGTCCTAATATGAATGCACTGTTCCCAGAATGCACTGCACCCCCCCTCCTCCTCCTCCTCCTCCCTCCCCCGAGCCGGGCAGGAAGGTGAAGTCGAGGTCAGATTTTGTATTTTTCTTCCTGAAGAACGGTTAAAGTCTAATTGAAGACCAGAGCGGAGATTAACGTGTAATTTACCTGCAGTCACACCTGCAGTTTTTTTGCTGGTTGGTCGACTGCAAAGTTTTGAAAAAACTGCAAAGAAAAGTTGATTGGGACGGTAAAATGCTAAAAGTGGCGAAAGGATTTGAAGTATTCCCAGTAGAGCTGTAACGATTAGTCAATTAATTGATTAGTCGATGTCAAAATATAAAACATTCACAGGTTTCATCTCCTCAAATGTGAAGATTTGCTGCTTTTCTTTGACATAAATGACAGTAAACTGAATTTCTGAACTGTTGGTCGGATAAAACAAGACATTTGAAAACATCTCAAGTTGTGGGAAATTATAACATTTTACTAATCGACTAATGGAACTAATCAAATAAAATAATCAGCAGATTAATGAATAAAGTAATTAAGTCCTGCCACTGTTGCAAGAGGATGAAATTATTTATGCCACATAGTTTGTTTTCTATATTTAATTTAGAACTGCAACTAGCAGTTTTTTTTTATTCTTGAGTAATCTGTTGATTACAGTTTTGTCCGACCAATTACTTTTTATTAGTTTCTTAATTTGCACAAATAACACGAGACAAGAAAACTCTGAAATGCACTAAAGGAGAAAAAAGATGATCGTTGACACAGTAACATCTTAAACTGTCCAAAGAATCTCAATTTGCATTGATATAAAAGAGAAAATGGCAGCAAATCCTCACTTAAAGTAACTGAACCCTCCTGATAATCTTGTTTCTGTGACATCACTGTTTAGTTACTCTCTAACAACCTGTTTTCTGTCAATCGACTCATTAATGACTCAGTTGTTTCGGTGATTTAAATCGTTAAGAAAAAAAACCAACTTGAACTTGAGTTTTATTGGCTGATTGATCAGCGTCACCTGGGAGCTTGTCAGGCTGTGATTGGTCAGTTGGAAGGAGGACGCCCGGCTCGTTTTCACATCCTGTGGCCTTGCCTTGTGCACGAACATATTTCTGTATGTTGAAGTGTTTGTTTGTCTTTGTTTTTTTTGTCTGAATGTGGTTTCCTCTCTGCACCGGCGAAAAGGGAAGTTTGTCCCTTTTCGCTTTTTTTTTTTTTTTTGTTTGATCAACAAAAACACAACTTCTGTAAATCCTGTGGTTGGTTCATGTTTGTGTAAACAGTCTAAAATGTCACTAGATTTTTAGGAAGTACCTCCAGTTCCACTTCCTCACATCCAAAACCTTTTCATGTCTTGTGATATTTGACCTTGTTGTCCGGTCACCGGCACAAAATAGATTTTTTTTTTTACCTTCATCTAAACTGATCAGATGAAGTGAGGACTGCAGTGATCTATTCAGTGAGAAGCTGTAAGCAGTTCAACATGTGCCGGCTCTGGTATTTATATCCCGGCAGGAGGATGTTTCCTCCGCAGATGGAGGAGAGATTTGGGAAATGAGATTGATAAATGAGATTAAACCAAACTTCCTGACGGTGATGATGATGATTATGTTTCTATTGTGAAGAGGACTGTTTCCACAAGATCACCACCACCACCACTACTCACGTTCAAGTTCACCAGTGTGTGTTTGTGTGTTAGACTGAACTGAGTAAAACCGTGGTTACCTGTGTCTGTTTGGTTGAGGCCGGCTCAAAGTAATGTGTGTGTGTTTGTTCAGTTAAAAGTCACAATTAAGTTTATAATGTATAATGCAGATGTGCACAGCAGCAATTAAATAGTTTATTACAATAGTCATAATTAATTAAATTTGGCAACAGAAAAACCTGTGACATAAATTTAAGATACACTCCCTGATAGTTATAGAGCTCCCATATCCCAAAATTTGTTGTAATTCAAAAATTTTGTACAGCATCCTTTTTAAAAAAAAAATTTTTTATAATACCGATGAAGCAGTTTGTTGTAATCCTGATCTGAAGTTTTAGAATCTCCAAATGTTGTCATATTCTTAATTTACTAATATTATTTGTTACAATCCCATTACAATTTGTCATTTGGTATTTTATAATCCCAAAAATTGTGATACACCTGCATTTCATGTTGTAATCCCAAATTTTGTCATTGGACAGAATCAAAAAAAATTGTTAAAGATGTTATGTTAAAGTGTCTGTTAGATTCCAAAATGTTGTTATTGAGTAGAATTCAAAAGATTGTTATACAATCCCAAATTTGAATTATTTGTTAGAACCCATAAAATTAGTTAAAAAAAAATTTAAATTATTCCAGCATTCCCACATTTTGTCATTTGATATAATCCCAAAATGTGTGAGAAACCTACATTTCATTTAGTTATTTGGTTGAAATATAAAATTTGTCAAAATCAAAAATTTTATGTTACAATCCCAGTTTTCTTTCATTTGGTGGGTTGTTATTTGGTAGAATTTTGTTGTTTTGTAGAATCCCCAAATTTGTAAAAATCAAAAATTTCATTTGTTGTTATTCTAAATTTGATCTGTTTTGTAGAATCCCAAAACTCTGTCGTTATAAACCCAACATCTGTTAAACCACTCAGCACTTATAAAACACCACGTTTGTTAAAGTGCTTGTATTACCTACATGTTCGTAGCACCACTACGTCCTCTCTTATGCTCATGATCTATGAACCATCAGGGAGTTTATTAGATTTATTAGTTAAATACTTAAATGATGTTTTGTTGGAAAAGTCACAGTTTGGCTGCTGAGGAACCGGCTTTGTGCTAAATGGAAAAAACATGGACGTGTTTGTGTCTTTTGAGGGATTTTCTTTCTTCTTGTAATACTGGATCTCAGAGAAATGACTTTTTAAATAAATTCTTTCTTACAATGACCAAATATTAAAGTGTTTGAACTGTGTAGCTGTAGCTCTGTTAGCTGAACTCTGCTCCACGCTTCCCTTTAGTGCCTTTTATTGTCGTTCAGGAAGGTGAAGATTTCATCTTTTGTGTGAAAACTGTGGTCCTGACATTTGTTTTCTTTCCTGTCATGTTGCCTTTTGCACTTTGTTTCTGCATAAATGTTTTTTCCTGGTTGATAATTACATTTTATAAATTCAAACCTGCCTGTTGAGCAGATTTTTTCGGTTTCTCACACTGTTGCTCTTTAATTACTGCCTCTTAAATTAGCAACGAGTGAGTCATTGAGTCGTTTCTATGTGAATGTGAACTGAATTCAAAAGTATTTGATCTTAACCTGCATTCACTGACTGTCTGCATGAGAAAAAAAAATGTGTAAATGAGTCACTGAGTTTTGTTTCTTTGTCCAAAAAAAAAGAAGAAGAAAAGAAAAGAAAAATCCACCATTGATTCATTTGTTTTGTCAAACTGAAGGATTTTATTCCAAAATGCCACAAATCTTTTTCAGGAAAATCAGTTCAGCTGCTTTTCAGCAGACGCGTCAGATTTTTCATTTTGGGATAAAATCCTTCATGTTTCCTTTTTTTTTTTTTTTTTTTTTTTTCAACTTTAAAACCAGTTTCAGTTGTTCCGTCGTGTCCTGATCTGACAGGTGTGAAACGTCAGAGGACCATTTATGCAGTTTCACAGTATTTTTTTATATCTGCAGATTTTATTGTTGGATTTGATCTATGATTCAAAATGAGGCTGTATTTTGTCTGATTGTTTGTGTGAAATTTACTGAAATAAAATTATGACAAAATGAAATAACGTACTGCCTTTTCTTTAAAGGTGCAGTCTGTAGAATTTAGAGGCATCTAGCAGAACGGACTTGGCAGAAAGTATGTTTTAATTAGTATATAATCACCTTTATATCTACACAGGGATGGACCGCCATGACTCTACAGTAGCCCAGAGCGGACAAATCGACCAGCCAGTGTTTGGCAGTTCTAGTGAGGGAGGGGTATTCAGTTGGCTGCAGTCTGTGTCTTCACCACTAGATGCCACTAAATCCTACACTGGTCCTTATATTATTTCTTAAAGGCTTACAGGGACTCATTTTGTCCTGATGTGAATTATGTGAGGTTTGTACAGATGGACTTCTACTTTTGAGCATTTAACAAATATAAAAATACAGAAACACAACACTTTGTGGCCTGCATGTTTTGTCAGGAGGGGTTACATGTGTGATGTCCGTCTCTCTGCCTTTTGCTTAAGAGGCTGCGTTGGTTTCTTGGCTCAGGAGCCAGCGGGTTGGAGAGGACGTCAGGTTAGTTTAGACCTGCAGACTATTTAAATGTCTTCTTTATTAACCTCTTTCTCTCTTCCTTCCGGGCCTCCACTAGCCAGATGCGTTAGACTTTTGTTTTGTTTTGTTTTGCTTGCACGCATCGTATACTTCACTCATCCATACGCTGCATTCATGACTGACATTATTATATCTAACATTAAGTTGACAATAAATCTCATTTTTTAGAAGCTTTATTCATGTGTGATTCCCTTATTTGTCACTGACTCTGAGCCAGTTTGTGACACATGACAAAAAAAAATCTTATGAAGGGTCCAAAAAAGTGTGTGAACCATTGTATTAATGTTCAATATTTAGCAATAATTATAACTTCTATCATATTATTACAACTGTATTTTACTACCATACAGCAGTGTGTCCACAGGAGGAGTTACAGTTGTTGACAAATACATTAATAAACACATATATCTGCTTACAGCTACATTATAGTGTGTTATAAACCATTTACTAGATATATGACTGTGTTCTATGATTGTTTACACTGTGTGGAGAGAATTCACCAATATTTCACTTATCAATAACTTGCTCAGTAAACACCGGCACCAGGTCGGAATATTTATAATTATGTGCAATTACATTTTATTTGAATATTTCGTATATTTCAGATTCACTATGTATGTATGTTTATATACCAAACAGCTATATTTGAATTGTCACCATTGTGCATGTAGACACAACATTGGAAAAAAAAAGTTTGATGTACTTATCTGACATCAACACTCTTCCATAAATCTATCCTGAGTTGTGTTCTTATATATTTACAGCACTGTGCAAAAGTTTTAGGCAGCAAAAGTAAAGAGACGATGCCATGAATAGTTTTTATTTATCAGTTAACTTGATACAAAGTTGAGTATAAACAGCAGAAATCTAAAGTAAATCAATATTTTCTGTGAGCAGCTTTGCCTTTAAAACAGCAGCAGTTCTCAGTGTTTCAGGTAGTCGGCAGGTCAGTTGTTCCTGCATCTCGGAGAAGTTGCCACAGTTCTTCTGCTGCTTCTGTCTCTTCATGTTAATCCCAGACTGACTCCATGATGTTGGACTCCTTGTTCTTCTTGTTGCTGAAGATAGTTCTTTATGACTCTGGCTGGATGTTTGGGCTCATTGTGGTGCTCCAGAATACATTTGGGACTAGCAGACGCCTCCCTGATGGTACCATGGATAAGAATCTAAACATCTAAAATGCCTAAAATTTTTGGCAGTAAAACTTTCTCGTTTTAAGCATTAAAGTTATGTAACTTCTAAATGCTAAATAGGGGGGAAAGTTTCACCATTTAGGGTAATAACTATATTACAATTCAACATCCTGTATCACTGCTACACGGACGACACACAACTGTCCCACTGAAACTATGCAACACTCAAAATCTTCAGTCTCTTTTAAATTGTCTTGAGGCAAATAGCATAAAGTCAGCAACAGTTTCACACTCTTTTATCACTTCACGTCTGGATTACTGCAACTCCCTTTATGTGGGAGTCAGACAGTCCTCCCTGTCTCGTCTGCAGCGGTGAGTCTCCTCACTGGCACCGAATACAGAGAGACCACACCACCCCCGTACTGGCCTCCCTCCACTGGTTACCACTGGAATATAGAATTGATTTTAAGATTCTTTTTATTTGTTTATAAAGGTTCTAAATGTAAATTTCATAAATTAAATTAAATTAACCAGCTAAAACCACAATTTCGCAATATATTTCACATGCTTTGCAGTAATGTTAGCTTACCTGACTCTGTGTTGGGGTGGGTGCCAGTCATTTGTTGACGTTAGCGGACTCCATTTCTAAGCTAACGTTAGCTAGTGTTGCATCCTGTCGGCGCCGGAGAGAAATCAGATCACAGGCTGTAAAAGGCAACTGAGAAAGTCAGGGAAGGTCTCATTTTTTTAAGTTACGTTACAATCCATTCATTCATCAGCAGCAATAAAAAGCGATTAATACATGTAAATTGCTTCACATTCTTACATATAGCGCTTTTAAAGCTCTGAATGGTTTGGCACCAGCCGACATCTCTGATCTCTTCGGTCCATATTCTACATCCAGACCCCTCAGATCCTCTGATCAGTGTCTCTGTTGCACGTTTCCAATCAAAATCAAAAAGTCCCTCACTGTCAGATTGTTTCCCATCTATCACCACTTTTAAATCAAAGCTAAAAACCAACCTTCATAGAATCGCCTTTGAGATTTGAGGCTCTTTTAGTGGAATTTTTACATATAAATATAACATCCATTACATTGAAGCCTTTGACAAACGAGTTCACACAATGCTGATAAAGCCTATCATGGCCAGATAAATCTCTCTGTATTTCACAGGAGTTTTTAAATTTCATGTCGGGCTCGACATTCCTGGCTGTTTAATCATGAGACTCTTCTAGACTTTCCAAATGTTATCAGACCAAATAAATCAAATTCTGATAGTGAAATTAGTTATTTTGTGGGAGTTGTCAAAATAATTTATCCACTGTTTTACAGCTGCAACAGCAGGATAAGGCCTGTAGTGTACTGGGTAACGGGCATATTGTTTTGGGACAAATCTCAGTAGACCATCAAAAAATACATTTTTCGGCTGGTGGACCATCAAAAGATTCAGGGTGTGAATGAAAGCTGCTGCAAGTCTGTGTCAAGCAATCAGAGTCAAGTCCTGCACTCCAGCTGTAAATGAGCTCCTGTAGTAGTTTGGGTTTTGAAAGTTCTGTGTATTCATGTTAAAATGTTTTGGGTCAGTATTTACCGCTAGTTATTCAGCTAACATGCTGCATCAACCACATATCTGTCTGTTGTTGATAATGTTTGATTCATACAACCGAGTGCTAACATATTAGCCTAGCTCTCCTTTAAAGACACTTTGAAATAAAAAATGACATTTTCCAAAGCTGTGTCCATGTTTTAATTGCTTTTTAATTTTGGTATTTTTACCTCATCATCCCTCCATTTTCTCTTCCTGTAAATCGCATAAAATATTTTTGATGACTCATCTTGAACTCTGGGGCGTATAAATATATAAATGAATCCAATGATGGGAGAACCGACAGACCGTTTAATCATCTTTAACCAAACTGCAGCTGCATCGACCACAAAAACTGTAAAAAAAAAAAAAAAAAAAAAGATTTCAGACGTCAAAAGAAAAATCATGACAACATGGAGCAAAGTTCCTTCAAAGTTTAAGACCCTTTTTCCTGAAGTGTTCGTGCTATTTTGTCTACCCCTGCTGAGTTCATCCAGCTGGTTATTTGCAGCGACTTTAACCTCCTCTAATATGTGACAGAGCATATGTGAGCTGTGTGTTTGAATAAGACCATAAAGGTTTTAATGACGTATTCTCTTCGGTGTTTATGTTGCTGCCGCTGCTGAGCCACTCTTCATCCACAGATGGTGATGTGCTGATGATGTGGTGATGATGTGGTGTGTCCGTTTTCCACTTCGCTCTGCCAAAGCTGCCCGGCTGCAGCAGAGGAGACAGACTGCAGCTGCTGGCCTGAACATTAAAGACGTTTATTTTTGTTTTTTTTCTTCTCCAGAGTGGCAGTGAGTGAAAGCATACGGGACTGTGGGGGAACTTCTGTGAGTGTTTTATTGGAAATAACTGAAGTAGCGCTCAATCAAAGACACCGCTGAGGCTCTAATGTGTGTCCGTTTGTCAGCCTTACAAGAAGTCAGTGGTCACGTGCACATCCACAAAACCTCAGATGGACAGGTGCTGGATACAAAAACACACAGAAAACCTACTGTAAAATGAGTGTTGGGTATTTTTATTTCTATTATATCATTTGTGACTTGGTTAGAAGTTTGTGCAAATCTCCTTTTGAATCATACTTGTATCTATATTAAAGGGTAGGTTCACAATTTCAAGGTTAAAGGTGACATATCATGCTTTTTGTGACTTATTTCCTGTTCTGATGTCGGATGTTAAACATGGTCAAAGTTCCAAAACTCATATGTCAAAATGCTTCCTGCAAGTCAAAAGTCAGGGCTTCAACCTGCTCTGAACGCTTCGTCGCAACCATTTCTTTTTCTGCCTTGCTGACGAACTGACGTTGGCTCATCATGCATGTCCATAAACTGGCCGTCTGTTCCATAGCCTTGGTTGCTAAGGTTGTTGCTAAGGTTGTTCTATGTGCCTTATTTTTTTCCCACCCGCCCTACTCTGACTGGCTAGTACTCATTGCCTTTGTTGGTTAAGTTTAGGCATGAGGAGGGAGATGGTTGGGTTAGGGTAAGAATATCAGGGTCAGAGCCAATCAGAGGAAAATGTGGGTGGCAAAAAAACCCTGCTCCATATGTCGTTCAGATCTGATGTCAGCTCCAGCATGTACGGATGTATTTGAGAAGTTGACGTTTTGAGTAGAAGAGGAGAAAAAGAAGTAAAATCCTGCTACTATAGTTTGTTTACGTAGCCTCCGGAGCCGGAGGAAGCTTCCTGAAGCTGACCAATCAGAACAGAGTGGGCTCATCAGGAGGCGGGCCTTAAAGAGACAGGAGCTAAAACGGCCTGTTTCAGACAGAGGCTGAACTCAGGAGCTGCATAAAGGACCAGTATAAGATAAATAAAGAGTTTTTTTTACTGGAAATGATGCAAAGATATTCCAGTAGAGCCCCAGAATATAAATATAGAACTGGAAATGTTCAGAATATGTCCCCTTTAAATCAAACAGAGATTATTTCAGCCTCCAGAGCAGCTTCGTGTTCCCAAACCTGCCAAAAACCTCAGTGTGTTAATTGGTTCGTGTTAGCCGACATAATTACAAACACACAATGATTACACCTTCTTTCCTGCAGGTGTTTCCAGAATCAGGCATAATTGTTCTCTGTCTGCTCAGAGTCCACAGAAAACTTATAGAAATGTTATGTTTTCAATATGTTTTAAACAGAAGTGAATGTAAGTATGAAAAGGTTTGAGCTTCAACATTATGACAATTGTGCAGGAGAACTCTCATGAACTGAAAACACACTGAAATAGCGAAATACTCTAAATCTGGGGTCACACCATGTTTATGTTACTTTACCAATGTTGTCACTGTGTTAGCGACTTGTCAATCACACACTCTAAAGCATACCCTGTTTTATTGTCAAATTTAAATGAAATGGGACCATAATTTACAAAATGAACATCATGCTGTATTGAAGAAGACTTGAAACTAGTGATTGAGACCATAAACTCATCAGGAAAGTGTTTACTGAGGTATTAAATCAAGTGAGAAGTAGAGTCATTTTCTCATAGACTTCAATACAATCAGACTTCTTTTTGCAGCCGGTGGAGTCGCCTCCTGCTGGTCATTAGAGAGAATGCAGGTTTAAGGCACTTCTACATTGGCTTCACTTTTCAGATCTGGAACTACCTGCTTGGTTTAAACCTAAAATGACCAATAATAATAATTAAAAAAAAAAAAACTCCACTAGGTTTCAGCCTCTGTGTTTGTTTGCAGTCTGGAGGTTCTTCTCTCTGAAGTTGAGGTTTCATTTACTTTGTTTCTGTGTGACTGAACTGTGCTTCTTCAGATTTGGGTCAACTGGAAAGAGAAGAGCTGCAGCTGCTGCCGCCTGCTGGAGGACTGAAGACTCACACCTGCACTAAACAACTCAGAGCAGTTATATAATAAATAAATAATAATAAATAAATAATATACTGACATATTTGTGTTCATGTTTCCAGTTTCACCTTTTTATGTGTTTAGTTGGTTTATTTTATTGTTTTCATTTCACTTATTTACAAATTACTTAGTTATGTATTGTACTTAATTTATTGTATTTTGGTTATTTTATTCCATTTTATGTCTCTTTTCTTTTATTTGCTGGATTTTATTATATTTTTGTGCTCATTTGTAATAATTTAGTTTTTCTTTGTAAATCTCATTAATTTTATTACATTTTTGCACCAACTTTGACATGGCATTTACTTTTTTATATAAAGAAATTTGCAAATTAATGATTTTTTTTAAAAATTTTTTTTAAATTTTTTACATCAAAGTGATGTGTTGCTGTTTGTCAGGTATTTAAAGGGTAAAACAGACATTCTGTTCTTTTATTTGCTGGATTTTATCGTACTGTTGAGTTGATTTGTTTTAATTTTGTTTTTCCTTTGTAAAGCACTTTATAACACTGTTTTAAAGAATGACATTTATACTATAAATAAAGTTTATTATTATTAGAAATAGTATTAATAGTGGTTGTATAGTACTAATACAAATACTTTTTACTCAGTTGCATTTATTTGATAACTTACATTATTTTGTAGATTCAGATTAATATTAAAAAACACATTTAAGAACATTTATAAGTTAAGACAAAATAAAATATGATGACTAGGTTACTTTTACTTTTGTTTTTCTATGCATATTTTCATGCTAATACTTTGTCTCCCTGTGTTAATTGCTCAGTCATCTCTTGGTATTGCCAAATATACTGTATGTTTTTAAAAATATATAATTTTTGAGTATCTTTTTTAAATATCAAAATCCCTCTAGAGTGAAATAAGCATTGAAATGTTAAATTGTCATGATAAAGTGTGAAAATACCATCAATTATCCTTAACTCAGGTGCCGTTAACCTGGATTTAGGTTTTTTTTTTTTAGGTATTGAAACTTATTTACTTCATATATCTACAGAGGAATTATTTGAAGGTGAAAACACACATTCACCCCCCTCTAAAAAATACAAATAGATTAAAAAAATGGAGAAAATACGATCAAATTAACTTTATTTAAATATCTGGTTGTTTTCCAGCGACCCAGCGGAACCTTTTATTGAAGAGACGGTTCCTAGCGGGCCGTAAATACTGTAACACAGTACATCCTCCATGCGTTTAGTACAGCCTGGTTTCTAGTAAAGTAACGTAAACTACATCATTGATCTTTTGTAGCAGATAATTGATTAACTTTAACGTTTATGTAGTTCGTAAGACGTCACGGCACATTGCGGGGTTTTGTACGATAAAAGGCCAAAAACGTGGCGGCTGTTTTCGGGGAAATTTCTAGAAAGTAGGTAGGTTGATAAAAATAACACACATAATATTTATGAACACAGTTTAGTCACTGATGACACGGTGAGGATTTTGGCAGCATTTCTGCCCGTTTTTCTCTAAAGAGAAGAATTTAAACCAGACTCCATTTAAAAAACAGCAGATTTTGCATTTTCTTGCTTCATCTCACATATAAACATCTAGTTTACATGTAATTTATAGCTTTTTCAAATTTAATATGATGCTGTGGTTAATTCGGCATATTTTTCAGAGGTGAGAATAACCAATCAGTGGTAAACATGAAAGATTTACTTGAATAATCACTGATATTTTTTACTGACTCTTGGCCGGATTACAAAGTTGTTGCTAGTGATTTGAAATAGTGCATAAAATATGTCCTAACATGTATACAGACATGGTCAATAAGCAAGGAAACGTTAAATAATCAGATTTTTGAATGGAGTCTTGCCACAGAAGAGCAGGTGAAGTTTGTCCAGCTGTCAGTTCCTCCAAATGTTTGATTTTGCAGCTTTTCTCAGAAATTGCGATACAATTTGTCATGTTTTATGTGCTCTTTTTGTGCTAAAACTGCAGGAATTGGGGAAAAATTGCAAGCAAAGGTAAATAATGTGATTTTTACCAACAAAGAGTGATATGTAATCACTTCCTTCGATTAAAAGCATCCTGCATATCACAGAAACAACTGTATTATACTACTAAAAATGTACTTAAGTTCCATTTCAGCTCAACATAAGCACCAGATAAAATCAGTCAATAATGCCATTAAGATAAAGTCAGTAACATAAAAGTATAGTTTCATTTCCTAAGTGCCCGTTTTTTTGTTTGAGGTAGATTATGTCCAACTTTTCTGTCTGAACAACATCAACTTCTTCTAACTAACTGAATCAAACCTCATTTGGGGACATTTGGGAATTGTTTTGCTCCGTCTGTGGCATTGTTTTTGTTTTGTCCGTCTGTCCGTCAGTTTCCTGGAGCGACTGATAAATGCACTAAAGGCTCAAATACAACTTTAAATGAGTTTATTTCTTTATCCTGTGCAGTGTGGTTGAATCTGGTCTCACTGAGCTTCCATGGAGGATTTGGACGAGAAGCTCAGAGGTCTTTCCATCGCCCGGCGGTCTCGTCCGGAGGAGCCCACCTACCTGCTGGACGTCGCCCTGCAGCCGGCCGGCCTGCTGGCGGTGTCCTGCTCCAACTTCACCGTCCACCTGCACAACAAGGACACTCTGAACCTGGTGGGAGAGTATCGGGGCCACAGCGGGCCGCTGTGTGGGGTCACTTTTGCCCGCACCTCCCCTGACCTCTTGTACTCTGGGTCTGCTGACGGGACGGTCCGGGCGTGGGACGTCCGCCGGCCCGGGACGGCGGCGGTCCAGATGTTTAAAAGCGATCCATCTCACAGCTTCTGTAGCTTTGACCTGAGCTGCAGCGACACGCTCCTGTGCGCTGGAACCGAGCAGGTAAACGACGAGGACAGCTTCTTGGTTTTCTGGGACGCCAGGAAGCCGGGCGGCGGTCTTCTCGGGGTGTATTCTGAGTCTCACAGCGATGACATCACACAGGTACGCTTCCACCCTCGGGATAAAGACCGCCTGGCGTCCGGCTCCACAGACGGCCTTGTCAATGTTTTCGACCTCAGCCAGGGAGCGGAGGAGGAGGCGCTGCTGGCCACCTGTAACAGCGACTCCTCCGCCGGCTCGGTCTGCTGGTGCGGAGCCGACTTCACCCGGCTGCTGTGCCTCAGCCACGACGAGGGCCTGCACCTGTGGGATCTGGGCCAGCTGGACACGGACGAGCCGCTGACCATCTTCAGCTCCTCTGACGCCCGCAGCCTGACGCCGCTGGCCGACGGGTCCGGCGTGGATTACCTGGTGGCGGGGAGGTGGCTGGAGGAAGCCCAGAAGCTGCTGGTGGTCGGCGGGAAGAAAAGCGGAGATCTGCACCTGATGGAGTGTGACGACGGGGGGCTCCGCCTACTGAGGAGCCTCGAGGGCGGCCATGCCTCCACGGTGCGCTGCTTCCTGTGGGACGCGGCGGGGGAGGCCCTGGTCACCGGCGGGGAGGACGCTCAGCTGCTGCTATGGAAACCAGGAGGGGAGGAGCTCACGGCGGGGAAAAGGGAGTCGATGAAGAGCGATTCGGCTTTGAGACTCAAATCCAGGCCGCATAAAAAACACGGTTACCAGCGGAGCAAGAAGGCAACGTAACTCTGAGTCACACTGAACTACACGTCACTGGATACACATTCAAACTCTAAACAGCTTCATAAACATATACACATATATACACATTCTGTACAACACACAGAAACTCATAAACTCTCAGGTTGAAGCAGCCTTGTGTCCATATTTCATATCAATTCTAAGCATGTTTTGTGTTTTTTGTGATCAAGTGACAACATATAAACTCAAACATGTCGGTAAATCTGTTTGTTTTATGAGCAAACTGCTGATGGACACTGTTATGGTTCAGTGATGTGACGAAAATCAGTGAAACTATATAAATTTGTCAACTATCAGAAACCTTCACAAATATTAGATATTTATATGATTGTTTTTACATGAATGTGATGTACTGTTCTGCATTTTTGTTTTGCTCATTGGTTCCTACTGAAGATGTAAACCTTTAAAAAAAACACCTCACAGATTTATTGTTTGATTGTATAAAACAGGTTCTGTAGTTTTTTTAGCAAACTTTAGTCAAACTGGAGGAAATAGTCTATTTGTTGGGGACTATTTTCAGCGGCGGATGAATCCACATTTGATTGTGTTCATGGTGATGAAGGAACATGTCACTAGATTTTGTACAACAACAGACGTCTATGACACAGAGGAATAAGATATAAACAGATAATACTTGTTAGTAGATCAATTCATTGTTGTATTTTTTCAATTTATAATTTTAATTGAACATATATTTTGCCAGTAGTTAAATTTGATTTTATGTCAATTCTTGTACATTATTTGAAAAAACTATACGCCATTAACTCCCTCATCACTGTAAACAAGTACAGTACGTATGAAATGGAGACACAGTTCAAGGTTTCTTTGATGTTTTTTTTTTTTTTTTTTTACCAGTTTATCAGTTCTGTCCATTATTGTGACAGTGTAAAACTGGAGGACTGTTATTACTGCATCACGTCCTGAAGTCACCGGAGCCTCCCGGCACAGCGGGAACACGCTGAGAGAGCAGCCATCGCTCTCAAATGGCAAAGAGTGGAATAACATGATTGGCAGTACAAGTGTGTGTGTGTGTGTGTGTGTGTGTGTGTGTGTGTGTGTGTGTGTGTGTGTGTGTGCGATCGAGGCTGTTGGAAAACGATCTCAGTCACAGAGACATTAAAGAATCTTTATGATGACTGGTTGATCTTTGTGGGGTTTTTAATTATTGACGAGTTTGTCGCAGGTGAAAAATAACAGATACTTGCACGTTAACAATGAGACAAACCGGCTCGTGCACATGTTTGATTTTTAAAGCAAAAATTGAATATTTTTCTACTCGTACTAGCAGACAAAAGTTAGGATTTTTTGGATCTAATCAAGTGAAGATTTACAGACGTCTCACAGCAGTTCAGTGTTTTTTATGATACAGTTATTACTAATTAGTCTCAAATATGCCAAATCTGCAGCAGCAATAAAATAAGTTTGGAAACATACAAGACTATTGTTTTTTTAAACAAGACAAGTTTATTTATATTGTACAATTCATACACTTTGCTTTACATGTATTTAAAATAGTCTAAAAGAAAGTGTAACCATGTTTTAAAGCTGATATTGAAAATATACTGAATAATATTTGTGTTTTTCTAATTTATTGTTGCCTGTCTTTAATGTTTCTTAAATATGCTGTTTGTGTGCTGTAGTTATTTGCCAAAATAAATGTCCAGTTTTTTTTTTTTAATCTTTTTCATCTCATGATATTTATTTCATCTTTTAGGAGCCGAGATCACTTTGAACATTTAACATTCAGAGCAGAAAATCACACTTACATGTAATCAGTAATAGTGCAGAAGCTTAAATGTGGCTTTAAGTTTGTTTTATTTCATTTGCAACATACAAAATAACTTGAGAAATGTCCTCAGATATGACAGTAAGTAGGATTAATATCTGTATATAATAATATTATTCATAATATAGTTCTGATTTTTTTTTTAAAGGTGCAGTATGTAGAATTTAGTGGCATCTAACAGAACAGACTTGGCATAAGTATGTTTTAATTAGTGTATAATCACCTGAAAATAAGAATTGTTGTGTTTTCGTTACCTTAGAATGAGTCCGCCATGTTGCACCGCCATGTTTCTACAGTAGCCCAGAACGGACAAACCAAACACTGGCTCTAGAGACGGCCGTGTTTTCATGTTTTTCATTAGTTTTGTGGCCACAGTAAGTTCTCCTACATGCTTGTAGGGGAGGGGTGAAGGTGAGGGGTATTCAGTCGGTTTTAATCTGCAACTTCACCACTAGATGCCACTAAATCCTACAGACTGGTCCTTTAAGTGTTTGAGAGCTTTTTGTTTCCTGGTTACAGCCTACGATGGATGCTTATGAGATAATTCTTACAAAAAACAATCTATGGAAGATTTTAACATTGTTGATTAATGTATGTTGAATTAGCGCTCCTTCTCTGATCTATTTGGGCATTAAACATACTGACATACATGTGTGAACCCTGAGGTAATACAGCGGGATGCTGCTGACCTGATTACACTGACAAACTATTTGGATCTGGTCTGACTTGGGATCCGGTTAAAAATTCAAATACCAAGAACTGAGTGGACCTATAAAGACCTCTAAAGTGAAGGACAACTGCATTTAAAATTGATGGTAAATAAAATATTAAACAAGTAAAAATGTTTTTTCAAGGTTTCATTCTGTCGGTAGAGCTGTGACACTTATCGTCATGGTTTTTTGCCAGATGTGAATAACTCCAAAATTTAAAAAATTATGTATTTTCTAATGGACACTGAAATTATTGAATGTATTTATAGCTTTTGTGTTTTTCCCAGTCTATTAACCTACTATCATAAACTGAACTGACAAGTGGGCAAACTTCATCCTCAGATGAAGACAGTGAGATGCAGTTAAAAGCTCCAGAAAAAGCTTATAGTTAGACGTTGAATCAATATAATGTTGTCAAACTACTGAAAACATGATTACAATTAAAACTGTACTTGGGACTAATGGTTAGACTGTAGTTAAATACACGTCTGAGCTTCTTGTTGTACTTTACTTGCATCTTTTAATTTCATGCTACTTTATATTTTTTACTCCTCTATATTTCAGAGGGAAATTTTGTATTTTTTACTTTGCAATATTTATTTTGCAGCTATAGTTAGTGTGACTTTGCAGAAACAGAAAAAAAATGGGTCAAAAGACGCAGACATCTATAATATTAAAATGTTATTTACAAGTGAATGCATCAGTAATAATAACACAAATGCATAATATACAATAACGCGTCATTGACGGAGGCCATTCTGCCTGCATAGTGAGCACTTTCACACTTTAAGCACATTTTTCTGATAATATTTGTGTTCTTAAGTCAGATTTTGAATGCAGGATCTGAATACTTCTTCCTCCGCTGCTACCAGAAGCAGTTTCATAAGGAAATATGTTTAATTTCCTAGCAAGATGGAAAAATTGGAGCATAAAACGTAAAATTTTGGGCAACTACAACTGAGTGGGTGAAGGGAACAGTTTTCTGCCCTATTGGATGTTTTATTTATTTATTTGGGCCTGTAAAGACTATGTTGTGTGGGTTGTGATAATTTTTACTATTGTTAATGTTTCTAATTGTTCCCGTTGGCTTTAAGTTTGACAAATTATACTGATAAAACAGAAGACCAGAGGTGATAGAACCAAACACTTTCCTGAAGTATTATGAGCTTGATGTAGTTAAAGTATTGCAGTAAAAGTACATAAGTATTATGAGCTTGATGTAGTTAAAGTATTGCAGTAAAAGTAGTGGTTTGGTCCCTCTGACTGATATATTATTATATATGACATCATTAGATTATTAATAGTGAAACATCAGTGTTAGAGCAGCATGTTACTGTTGTAGCTGCTGGAGGTGGAGCTAGTTTACACTACTTTATATACAGTTAGCTAGTTTAGTCCAGTGGTTCCCAACCTAGGGGTCGGACCCCTCCAAAGGGTCAGCAGATAAATCTGAGGGGTGGTGAGATGATTAATGGGAGAGGAAAGAAGAAAAAACAAAGTTCTGATACACAAATCTGTTTTCAGTTTTTGGACTTTTTCTCTAATCTTTGATTTTTGGTGAAATATTGGATCATTTGAACATTTATTGAAATGAAAGCATGTGAGAAGTTTAGAGGGAAAAATCACTATTTGGTGGAGCTGTTAACAACTCATAGACATGTGAAATGTGACCCCGACTACACACTGCTTTTTGTAAGACGTCAAAAATCCAAAAAAGGTTGGAAACCACTGGTTTCATCTTTAACAATGTGTTGTATTTTAAAAGCTTGTTATATTATCCATTGTGTCAAATCTTCATCTGAAAAGTAACTAAAGCTGTCAAATAAATGTAGTGGAGTAGAAAGTACAATATTTCCCTTTGAAATGTAGTAGAGTGGAAGTATGAAGTAGCATCACATGGAAATACTCAAGTAAAGGTCAAGTACCTCAAAATGGTACTTAAAGGAGCGGTTCACAATTTTTCCAAGTGTGTCTTAAAACAACAGTCAGGTGTCCATAGTAACAGTGAAAGAGGTTTTCCTCACTGTAATCATTCCTCCTGTTCATACTGGATATTAAAAGATCCTTCAAATGTGCTTTCAATGTAAGTGATGGAGGCCAAAATCCACAGTGTGTCCACACAGTCATTTAAAAGTTGATGTGAAACTTATATTCAGCTTCATCAGTCTGAGTTAGTCATATCAAGTGGATATCTGACACATTTACAGTCTTTTTAGCATCAAATTCCCTCTTTGTGTTTCCTTGGACAGTGTTTCCCTGTTGAGCTGTGGTGGAAGTATAGTAACAAAAGAGGGACTTTGGCACTAAAAAGACTGTAACGTTGAAAGATATCTTCTAATGGTCAGTATGAATAGGAGGAATGATTACAGCAATAAAAACCATGTTTCAATGTTCATTTGGGCTCCTGAATGTTGTTTTAGGACGGGGTTGAAAAATTGTGAACCCACCCTTTATGTTCAGTACTTGAGTTAATGTATTTAGTTACTTTCCACCACTGGTCCCATCTGGGAATACTGGATGGGAATAAGTTTTCCACCCTTCACCTCCCCATATGTACGCCCACGTGCTCCAGCATTAGCTATATTCATAGTAGACCTATATATTATAGTTATGTAACTCTCTTCCTGCTAACATATATCCCTCTGTAATCTCTCGGTTTGCACTGAAATCCATTCTTCCTGCACACGACGAGAACACAGTGAATATACAGTAAAGCTGCGACGAATCGGGCGTCAATGTGCGGCTAAAATAAAAGTGTGGAAGCGAAAGGGCTGGGCCTCGGACAGGTTTAGCCTCATTCCTGCATGCTGTGTGGCGGAGAGAGACTCCTCTTTCTGCCCCGATCTGTCTTTCCTTTCTCCCTTCTCCTCCTCCTCTTCCTCCTCCTCCACCTAACCGACGGATTCAGGAGCGGGGAGCCTCATTTCTCTCCCGTATGATGATTGACGTCTCCTGTCGGCCAATCACAACGCTCGACATCGCTGCCGGCAGCCAATCGTCGTCGTACGTCGCTCTTGAACCCGTCCGTGTTATGTGTGCCGTGGTGTCCGCCAGCCAGCAGTGTTGACAAAAGGGTGAAAAGAAACAGCCCCGGATCGTAACCGAGCGGAGGAAAACACAAAAATCCAGGGGTTTTGCGAAGACAAGCAGTTGAAGCAGTAACGGGAATGTAATTGCGTTGAGCTGCTCGTTTTATACAGCCGTGTTCTGTTATTAATGGGAGTTTGAGGGTTATTCTGTTGGAAAGGAAAAACGGCACTCGTGGGTTTTGGCTGCTTTCAGGCCGAGATTTTCCTGCTGCTCCGCCGCTGCTTGAGGGAGAGGCTGTCCGCAACGAGCTGGAGGTAGCCTCACGGTTAGCCCCGGTACATCACCCCCCCTCCCCAAAAAAACACACATAGGATAACTCCTCGCCGCCGTCTCCGTCGCGAACCGCAGAGGATCAAGGTAAAGTACTGTGAATCGAGGAAAAAAGCTAACAAACAGCCCCGCTCGGTCGGCTGCAGCTCGCCGGGCTCGGCTCACTCGGGACGGTGTGTGTCTCCCAGCCCGGCCGCTCTCTATCAGCCTGTGAGCGCTAGCTAACGGTAGCAGCATTAGCACTGCCTCCCCCCACCTCCCCTCTGTATTTACATCTGGGATGATGGGTGATCGCCCAAGTCCGCCCAGGTAACGTTATCTCATTAGCACACATGTAAAAGTCAGATTTGAATCACATGTTTTTATATATCGGCTGTTGTGTTTCCTTTTGCTGGTGGCGGCTAGCAAGCTAAAGGCTAGCTCCATGTTAGCTAACCCGCGATAGCCGTAGTACTAACGTTTTGCTAGCAAAGTAAAACGCCGTTTTCTCCCTTTAAAGCTTGGCAGCTTTCACAAAATGCTGGCTTGTCTGCATGTTAGTAATATTTAAGTGTTTTCTGTGTTCTGAGGAGACAAGTAGCTAACGATATATGCGTTGATATTCAAACGCTTTGTAACGGTTAATCGGGGAGCTAACGTTGCTAGCCAGCTAGCTATCGCGCTGTCAAGTTTTGAATGTTCTGCTGCCAGGCCCAACATGGCCAACTAACGCCAGCTCCCCTAAACGGCTTGATTTTTGACCTTATGCAGCTGATGGCCTACTTTGCTGATAACTGCAGTACTAGAAGAAGTATTTAGATCATTTATTTAAGTTAAAGTACTAAAACAGCAATGTAAAAATACTCCATTACAAGTAAAAGTCCTGCATGAAAAATCAGACATAAGTATAAGTACATAAGTATTAGCAGCAAAATGTAGTTAAAGTATGAAAGTAAAAGTAGATGTTTGGTCTCTCTGACTTAAATATTATTATATATGACATACAAAATTGTACTTAGAGTATTTGAGTAAATGTACTTAGTTACTTTCCACCACTGGTTAGCAGTAAATATGTAATATTAAATGTCCCTTATTGCATTGTAAATGGATATAATCTTTATTGTGTTATTTGGCTTAGGTGGTGGCTTAGTGGCTGATCTTTCCAGGCAGAGCTGATGTCAGGAAAGCATTGGGGCAGGTTTGCTTAAAAAGTAAATGCTGATGTTTAATCCTCATGGGTTGAAAAAGCCCTGTGAATCTGTGCCTGAGACAAGTTTATCTTTCCTGTCAAGTGAAGCCAACTGTCAAATGTGTGACTAGGGACGTGCATTATCGTATTATTGTAGGTAAAAATATCACGGTAATCGGAATTATCATGATAATTGTCAGTGTTTCCTTAAATCCTACTATTAGTGCTAAAATTTAGCGAAGTTACTTCACAACATGTTTGCTCTGGATTTAGTTCTCTGAGCTGTGTGTGTGTGTCTGTATGTCGCAGCTTTATTGGACTTTGTGTGAGTAATAACATCACAAACAGTTTAAAGTCTGTAAACAAAAGTTGGTTGTTTAAAGACAGCCGACTGGAAATCACCTTAAAACCATCTCAGTGTCTCTTTGATTCTACATTCATATTTTGGAAATTTAAGGACTTTTCCCGATGAAACTGATTGATTTCTTTATATCTGCTTCTTGTTAACAGTTAAATACATTTTTAAAAGAGAGAATTTTTTAAATGTAGTTATACTGGGCTCTCACAGGTCACCTGTGGCTTTACAAAATCAAACCGCTAATGTTCACGGTGTCGTCTGAAAACGACAACAATCACGGTAATGACGGAAATGGTTGTATTGATCCCGTCAGAAAGTTTCATCTCGGTGTATATAGTAGAAACAGTATAACGGTACATCTCTCGTCAGGAAAGCATTGGGCAGGTTTGCTTTAAAAAAAAAAAAAAAAGTAAATGCTGATGTTTAATCCTCATGGGTTGAAAAAAAAAAGCCCTGCGAATCTGCCCCGAGACAAGTTTAGCTTTTCCTGTCAAGTGAAGCCAACTGTCAAATGTGTGGCGATAATCTGATATGAACTTTGACTGGCTTTGCACTAAGATACTGTGTCTGACAAAGTGCCAACTCTAAATATGCCACCGCCGACTGGTCTGTCATGTTTTCTTGTATCGCCAAACATTGTTTCAACATCTCAGAAAGTGTGTTTACAAGCAGTCGGAGGGAGATCGTCATAATAACACTGTAGCGAGACATGGATGATGAGAGGTAGAAACATGGTGATGAGGGAGACACATGCAGAAAGATAAATATAAGAGTGTTTGGTGGTTTTTAAGGGTGAAAAACAAACTTCTTCTGTCAGTTTGAAATGTCTTCTTTTTTCTTCCTACCTGGCCTCCGTTCTGTCAGTCAGGTGTGAATGACAGCAGCATGCCAGAGACCAGGTGTGGCGTTGAATATTTACACGTGATGGTATTTGCTGTGTCAGAGTGTGTTTTGTGTTTTTTTTTTTTTTTTTTTTTTTGCTCACGCCGGCTCATCTCGAAGGTTTCTGAATGTCACACCGTATCGAAGATAGCTTAACATCCAAAGTCTCCTGTGTTTATGGCGACGCTGGTGGAGTAACTGCCTCCCTCTTATCAGCTCTGTGTAGCTGTGTGGGTCTCAAAGTTGCTGAGTTCATTTGTTCTCTGCTGTGTGAACAGCGTAATTATCCCATGAATGAATCACACTAATATTAGACGTGCTGCAGTCAGTCAGTAGTGGCAACAGGAGATTTTCTGAAAAACTGAATAGTAGAAGCATTTAAAATAGTATATCTGGCATTAATTTAATTAGTGCTGCGACCACTTATCCATTCATCAGCAACTCTAGGAAATTAATATGTAAATAACCTTTCCTTCTTATTATGTCTAAATAATTTTCTCGCCATGATAGACATGTAACTCAGATTATACCGGCTCAGTTCTGGCTCCTCGAGTCAGTAACGGCCACAAAGTTGTAGCAGCACATTTACGTCATGGTGAATGATGCTTTGTAGCTCCCCTTTTGTAAATGTAAACCACAGGATGTGAATACAGAGATGCTGAATATCAGACTGTGTGTGTGTGTACAGTTTATAGTGCTGGAATGATTAGTCAGTTGACAGAAAATGACTCTGCAGCAATTCTAATAATCCAGTCAACATGTAAGTAATTATTTAAAGCAGAGACGCTATAAACTCAAGTGGTTCCAGCTCGTCAAATTTGAATATTTGCTGGTTTTCTTACTCTTTTTATAATTAAAAAGATATGTGAAGATGTCACCTTGGGCTTTAGAAAACTATTTTCTGACGTCTTATAGAATTACAGTTAATCCATTAATTAGAAAAACAGTTGGAAAATTACTGATAAATAGCTGCAGCCCTAATTTAAGGACTTTTTTTTAGTTTCTGGTGTAGATCCTTAATGTAGATCATGAATGTAGCATCCGTCCACAAATGAACAACAACAGGATGCAAACACAGATAAGTATTAATCCCTCGAATATGTGTAGAATTCATAATGAAAACAGTGAATATATATATAGAGCTGAAAGATGCGTCACTTCATTGATTAGTCAGCTGACAGGAATCGAATGAATGAAAGATATTTTTGGGGCGAATGAATTACTTGTAAAAGTCATTTTTTTTAAGCAAAAAAAGTCACTGAATCCAGCTGCTCGAATGTGAATGTTTTCTGTTTTTGTAGCTTTTTAAAGAAAAAAAAGATTGAAAAAAGAAATGCTTGCTCTTTATAGATCAATCCGTTAATTGACTGATAGTGTAAATAATCTGCAGGTTAATCAGTATTCTTATGTGCAGCTAATAATATCAATGTCAAGGCTGTATTTAGGGTAAAGGTGATGCAGTGTTCTGAAGCTGTTTCTTTCTTGTAGTCCATCATATTCACATTAAACTTGTTCTCCTACAGATCGTACCTGAATTTAGATGAAGCTATTGTATAAAGGAAGTGTTAGTCACGCCCAAAGTTGTATCAGAAGTGCAGCGATGTTTGATTTTTGGCTTCAGACCACAGGCGAGATCCTCAAGCTTTTCCTTGCCAGCCTCCTTTTTTTTTTTTTATCTCCGGTGTGTGTGTGTGTGTGTTCCTGTACACATTGGTGTGTGCGTTTTGTTCCCTCACTTCAGCTCCTTTTCGCTCTGCCTATTTGTTGACTTCCTGTCGAACAGCAGCTCCCCTCCCCTCCCTCCTCTTCCTCCCTTTCTGTTGCTCTCCCTGTTGCTCGCCGTTGCCCCCTCCTCTCTCTCTCTCTCTCTCTCTCTCTCTCTCTCTCTCTCTCCTTCCTCCTTGTTCTTTAATCCCACCCTCCCTCAGCCTGTTTAGATGTCATCTGGTCTCTTATGTAAGAGGCATGGGGAGGGGAATGGCTTTGGTGCTTCGGTGCCATACGCCTGACCAGCCTCCGTAGTCTTGCTCTCACTCTTGTTCTGTGGTGGCACCGGAGTGTTTTTCGCCATTAGCCGGCTTGTCAGAGGTGGAGGAGAGAGAGAGAGAGAGAGAGAGGGAGAGAGGGGGAGATAGACAGTGAGGGACTGATGGTTGTACATGGGGATTCCAGTGCCCCTTTGCACAGGTAAGTGGAGCTGAACTAACTCCATCGGTACGTTTTTTAAAAAAATTTCTGAGGGAGAATGATTGTAGTTTGTCTGTTTTCACTGTTGGCATTCACCCGCTGGCGAAAGCATAAAAGCGCCTGTGAATATTCAGCGTTGCCATTGGTGATGTAGCAGGCAGACGCGGAGAGTCGGTCACTGGTGAATCTTTTCCCCCTCGCCGCTTATGGAGAGGTACAACTTCCCAGTCGCTTCCTAAGATGCTGCAGACAGAGTGGGTTTGAGCTGAATGAATGAAGCCGACTCGCCGTGTTAGTCATCCTTGCAGAGACTGAGAGTTGCATTCGGATGTAGTAGGAACGTGAGGACAGTATTTTTAAAAAATTAAATTTTTATTTATAGAGACGAAAATCAAAAATTTACCTGGAAGGGCTTTACAGTGTGTACAGCAGACGACACTAGAGCTGCATCAATGATTCCTCTCATTAATGCTTACGCTCTATTTTCTCATTTAATCGATTGACTGATATTGTCAATAGTCGATAGACAGAAAATTAAACGGCAACTGTTTGATATTCTATTCATCGTCTTTTTAAGTAAAAATTCAAAAATGTGCTGATGCCAGCTAATGAGAATTTGATGCTTTTCATTCATACGTAAACTGAATATCTTTGAACTGATGGTCGGATAAAACAAGACATTTGAAGATGTCAGCTTGGGAAACGATAACAAGCATTTTTCAATATTTACTGACATCTAATAGTCAGGGAATCTAAAAAATATTTGTCAGATGAATGGATGTTAATTGCAGTCCTTTAAAATGCCTTTTAAAGCCTTTTGTCAGAGTCTAAAGTGGCGTCTTAAAATGTTTTGTCCAACCAGTAATTATTCACGGATGGTGGCTGTCGGTTAATTCTGTTGATGGATTAATCTACTAATCGTTTCAGCTCTATATGACGCTCTGTATCTTTAGACCTGTGTGTCTGATAAGAGAAAAACAACCTTTAGCCTGTGAGTGAAACTTTCTTTTAAAATAATTGATGGCAGCTGCTGTTTCAGTCATTTTGGTTTTAACTGTTTACAGGAATAAAACCTGATGGTCAGAAAGGCGTTAAAGGTTGTGTACGTCAGTAGCGGTTCCACTATAAGCCATTAGCCCGGGATTATCTCAGAGCGAAGGTGATCTCAGAGGCCTCGGCCCTCTTTGTCTGGTCTCTGCGAGGAGCAGGAGCAGCAGAGAACAGGTGTCGAGGTGTCAACTTGCACTTTTTGTTGTGTTTACACTATTACACCGATAAGGCTGAGATGCTGCTGGGACTCACTTTGTATGACATTTGAATAGTCCTGCGCCAAGGTTTGAAAGGCAAAGCAGTCGACCCGGACAGGAAATTTAAATTTCATGCTTATATTTGTCACACAGTAGGAGTATTAGAACCCGAGCAGGATTTCTAGATCGGCGGCGGCGGCGGCGAGTTACCTGCCAGACCGGCTGGGTGTAGAGGTTAAACTTAGCAGCCGCCAATAAGACAGATCAGCTGGAGGTATTTTCTCACCTTGGTGACGATACAGAAGGCAGCGGATCACACGGATGGATCATTAACAGCTGTGTGGTTATGAAAGAGACGACAATGAGCCGTGCTGGCAGATGACTGACTCTCTTGTCATGTACATGTAATTGGTTTTGTCATATGAGAATCTGTATCTGTCGGGTGTAGACGTCTAGAGCTTTATTCCAAGTAAAGACTTTGATTCTAAATTGAAAATGGATTGAAATGAGCGTTTGATTTTCGACCTTCACAAGCAGGATCGGTGATTCTCCCAGTATTTTTTTTTTCTCTCCACTCCCGCCTACTTGTGCGTGTCCAAAATTTAAAAAAAAACCCCCAAAAACCAGCGACATTTCAAAGACGACACAGTGTAGCTTACTGGTATCACGCGGCTGCGTTACCTGCATGACCTGAAGTCACCGGTGTGGTAACATTTTTCCTTCTCTGTGAGTTGTGTAAAGAACGGATCACGCTGTTGAACTTCCCAGATTAATAACTCATAAGCGAAATGTAGTTAAAACACAAACAACACCTCTTTCCTGAAGTAGTAAGATAGACGACGAGCTACAACCTAATTTACACCGAAACGAGCCGTCCTCCGAGCCTGGTCTCTACGTACAGACGGCTGTGAGACGAGTATGAAGGCACCGTCTACTAAGTCCAACACATAAACTTAGTTTCTTCACCTGCGAAAAGCCGACAGCAAAAAAAAGTTAAAATCGAATCGTGACATTAAAATTGAAAAATAAATCATGGATTTGGAGACTCGTGACACCTCTACAAGTAAACCTTCATAACAACGGCTTTCATGTTATTTCTGACATATGTGACTGTGTAGATTCCATATATGAGTCTGGAAATGTACGGAGCAAAGATTTGATGGTTTTCAGGTAGATCTGAAGGATTCGAGGAAAATATCTTGAAGTGAGTTGTCCGACTGTAATTGCAATTATGAAACTGTAGAACGTAGATTTAGAATCACAAGCCCATCTTGTCTCTACATTAATAGCATCAAATAAATTATTGAAAAAAAAAAAGAAAAGTTACTTCTTGTTGACATTCACACAGTCAGAACACAGAAAAATCCATTTGAATTGAATTTGGCAACTTTTCCATAGATAAAAGGACCAATTGAGCCCACATTTATTGCATCAATGGTATTAAGTTAATGTAAATTTGCTGCAGCAGGTTGAATTTGTTGAATTAGTATGGCTGCTGAAGTCAACAATGTCTGGATCACAATTTAGATTGAAGATTATTAATCATTCAGCACTATATCCAGAAAGTTTAGAAACGATACCACCGTTAATTTGACTCCTGCTCACTTATTGTGTTATTCTGACGTGACAGCATGCAAGTAGTTCAGGGGAATTAATTTCCACTAAGCTATACGACTATATCAGCCACTAACAGGCCACAGCATACATTGAAGACCTCAGCTGCAAATGAACGAGGAAGGTTTCCAACCTACTGAACTCTAGTGAGCTCGACACTGACCGCTCAGTACGTGGCGCTGCTTTCAGTTCATTTATCTTAACAAATAAAACCCAGAATACTTCAGGGATGAAGGTTTATCATTCATCGTCCATCATCGTCTGAACAAAAAAGTCCTCGCTACCTGCAGCACGCTAACTTTCTCTCGCTCTAATGTCCTTCCTCCTGATAGGCTCATATTAAATAAGATGTGCAAAACAGTTGAGCAAGAATAATAAAAGTTAAAAGTCGCAAATGCAAAGATCCATCTCTGGACTTTGAGAATCTATTATGAATCATTCAAATAAGAATCACGATTCATTGGAAGATCAACATGTGTATCCGGCTCCAGAGGCTGTAACGCTGTCGTTTGTCGCCGTCAGCAGGTGTTACTTTAATGGACTGATGATGTAAATGTGTACAAATTACACCGCCGGTTTACATTAATGCTTATTTTGTCGGAGAGAGAGTGTGAAAAATGAAGTTTCAACAGTTTAAGGAACTCTGCGTATTAATCACAGGTGTCAGTTTTGATTATTATCTCCCTCCGTTTACACGTCATATGGCATCAACGCCGCCACGGTCTCTAACCACAGATGGACGCGCTGCTACTCGGCAGTCATGAATCACTTTTAAATCCCGCAGTATACCGTGTATGATGATAGACGATCAGCTGTGCAGCCTCAGATAGCCTGTAAAAGGCTTTCACTGCCAGCCAGCACTGTCCACATCCTCGGGCAGCAGGATGACGTGTGTGTGTGTGTGTGTGTGTGTGTGTGTGTGTGTGTGTGTGTGTGTGTGTGTGTGTGTGTGTGTGTGTGTGTGTGTCCACTCTGTTATGTACGAGGCCTGCTGGACATACTCTATGACTGCCTGTGTGACTTTGACAGAGCGTTAGAGAGCACGGCCCGCAGCGTCTCATCCTCGTCTTATTACATGTCGATCGAGCCTCTAATTCATTTCTCTCTCACGCCTTTATGTCACCCAGCTGAGTGAGTGTGGACTACGTAAGGATCTATTTCCTCTCATGACATCAGTGTCACCTGTTGTTGTTGTTGTCTATAAACATTTAATCCTAATAGGAGTTAAGAACATAACATCAACACTTAAATTACTTAACTCAGCTTCAGTCCACCATCAGTATTTTTAGTCATGTTTGTGGTGAAGCTCCAACATTTTAGAGTGAAATATGTAAACAAATGTTTAATGGATCGCTATGATATTTGGTTCAGACTATTCAGGCAGCAGTTCCCAACAACATGCCTGTAAAGTCCAGTTTACACCAAAGATTTGTGACAAGATGAAATGGATTTAGAGCGTTAAATGGTAATTAGGTAAATTAACTGCATTTATAAAGCATCTTTCTAGTCGTCCTATCACTCAAAGCGTTTCACACAAACTCACACAGCCTTCAGGAGCAGTTTTGGGTTCAACATCTTCCTCAAACACACAGCAGACATGCGGGCCGGAGGATTCGGGATCGATCCACCGAACTTGCGAATAGTGGACGACCCGCTCCACCTCCTGAGCAACGGCCGCCTGACGTTGCAGCGGTGTAAACTGGTCTGTCTCAGCTCGTCAAGTCGCCAGTAGCTGGTTTTATAACCAATCAGCTTGTAGCAACGTCACCGGGTCAAGTCAGTTACAAACTGTCAGCTGGTTGGAATGGGCAGAGTTTTGGAAGTTTTTTAATGTTTTGACCGTTTCATCAATGCTTGAACTGCAACTTAACTCGCTATCATAATTCATATTTTAAGACACTACAAATACAAATTATCCCGCTACAAAAAAAACGCCTTAAAAGCTGGCAGTTAGAACGGAAGTACATGGGTGTAAACCAGCAGGTTTCAGAACGTTGCAGACCGGCGCGCTGCAAGTTTCAATTTGTCTCATCGTGAATCTTTGGTCTAAACTGACCTTTAAGCTTCGGTTTAGATCCAATAAGGGAATTTTGAAGCCAGTTCTTGACTTATAACATAACATTTGGTCAACATATGTACTGAGCAGGACATTAAACTCTTACATAATGGTAAGACTTTCTTTAAACGGCCAGAAATCTATTGTATGTTTGGCATTTCTGCACTGACATTCCTATTTAACACAGGTTTGTCCCAGTAGCGGTAAAGATGTAAGAACAGCAGTTTGCTAATATGTGGTTTTATCTCTCCAGTGATCTTTGTATTTTGTGTTGGTGTCTCGGTTCATCGTTTCCCCCTCGGTAGCTGAAAATCTCGACTTTCTATTTTGTCTTGGGTGTGGTCGAGCAAAGCAGTTTAGCAGCAGTTTACAGTAATAAAGTGTGACTTCTGCGGTGGCTCGTGTGCGTGCGTGTGTGCGTGTGCGTGTGTGTGTGTGTGTGTGTGTGTGTTTCTCGTCGCAGCCAGTTTGTTAGAAGTTTTTCAGACGTAATCAGCAGTAAACACACAGCAGCGGACTTTTCCTCAGCTTCCTCCCTCTGTGGCGAAGGCTCGCAGCCGCAGAACTCGCTCTATTGTTGTGGTCAGACGGTGGTGTTTTCTCTATGTGTGTGTGTGTGTGTGTGTGTGTGTGAGTGTGTGACGGTCGGCAGGTATGAAGGCGGTGTGTTTTTGTGTACTGTACCCAGACCTCAACTTGAGGCCCAAATAGTCTCCCATGCTGAGAAAATGAGGCTGTCTGCTTTTGCCGCACAGGTTTGTTGTGGAACTAATAAAACGCTGCAGGAAGGTGGACTGATATGAAGCTAAAACAGTCAGCGGGGATGTTGTTTTCCTTCTTTCTTTTCTAGTTTTTTTTTTTTTTTTTTAAACTCACTACCAAGAAGAAACACATGGCCTTCAGGCTGCATGATTATTGTTAAAATCATCGATTCATCTTGCAATTCTTGACTGATTGTCAGGTCTATAAAATGTGAGATATTATATAAATGTTTTGTTGTTTGCAGTTCGAAACTCCTAAAAGATTCAGGTTACAATCACAGCAGACGATCACGGTGATTATTGACATTTTAGAAGCTGTAACTGGTTAATTTTAGCCATTTTCGCTTAGAAAGCTACTAAAACCATAAATCAATAATTGAAATGGTTCCTGTTTAATTTCCTGTCAGCTGACAAATCAATTAACGGACTAATTGTTTCAGCTCTAGTCTGAGACGAGACCTTCTCAACTTTAATCAAGATGACCTTAATTACACTCGGTTAAATAAAGTCTTTAAAAATTGCAGTGAACTGCTTTCAAGTCACAAATTAAACCGCTCACACAGACGAGCGGGACGTCAGCACTTCTTTCATTTTTGTAGTATTTTAAAGAATATTTTTACTGCCGTCCTAAAAAGCCCAGAGTATTAATTTACTGTGTATTTATTATAAATTATTCAACACAAAGTACAAGCTTGAATGGATAATAACCAAATGGGGTCATTTTGCTCCTAAACAGTTGTAGATTTCTTCCAGTCTTTTAAAGGACAACGCTGAGATTGTTTTATTTATTTATGGTTCAACAAAAATATTTAGAAGCTTCCCAAATGTGAGAATTAGCTTTATTTTCTCAATTTCATATCTGAAGCTGTCTTAAGTGTTTTTGACTGTTGGATAGATAAAAATAATCAACCAGAAAATTATAGTAATTTTGTGAGAATGTGTAGTTTTACAGACTTAATTCACCAAAAGTTAATATGCTGCACTGTTCATTACTTTGTGTTTTTGTGGCCTAAATTCTGCTGCAGAGGCTTTTTCATTTTGAGTGGAATCAAGTTCAAATAAACTCTTTTTTTTAAAAAATCTGTAGTTGTTAAATATCATGTAATAACTCCAGTTTAAAGTATGTTTTTCCCATCAGTTGACTGGTCAGAGCTCGCTCTAAAGTTACATCTGATATGATGGTGTTAATAACTGGTCGTTCCCTGCCCCCCCCCCCCCCCCGTCTATGTTTCTCCCAGCAGGGCTATGTCCTCGGCAGCCACCACATCTCCATCTGTGGACAAAGTGGACGGATTTTCACGGAAGTCTGTCAGGAAGGCCAAGCAGAAGCGGTCGCAGAGTTCATCCCAGTTCCGCTCTCAGGGCAAACCCATAGAGCTCACGCCCTTGCCACTGCTCAAGGGTAAGTGTGTGTTTATGTGTGTGTGTGTGTGTGTGAGAGAGAGAGGGAATGTCGGGGTTAGCGGGGTGATAACCAGGTCAAACACTTACGTTAATCAACTTGCTTGAATCTATTTTTTGCTCAGATTCTGCAAAAGGAAATGAGATTCAGATCAGAGAGGTATTTTGAAAGTCGAGACTTGAGACTCCTGCATTAATAAAATCAGATAGGACAGTCACTTTATCAAAAAAAATCCACGTTTTAACTTTCTTTTAAACACATAATCTGCTTCCCCTTATTTACGGTGCCTGTGCTGCGGCGATGTGTACGCTAGGTGACGTATTGAAACAACATTTTGTCAAATATTCTGCATCCTTGTGCATCATTTCCCTCTTAAGATTCAACCTTACTTTGTATAAAATGTTGTAAAAAGTTTTAACAGTAATCAGTTTGTAAAGATGGACCAACTAAGTCTAGATGGGTCAATAAATATATATATAGAATATTGGTACAGGATTATGTAATTTTCTTCTGTCCTGCCACGTTGGCCCAGTGGTGTCAACATCCTGCTGGGAATTTTCAACAGTAGCTTCACCTTTCCTCTAGTTGCTCTTCTAACACGTAGCCCTCTCCCCTCAGACAGCGTCAGTCTGCTTTCTGTCTCTCGCTCGTAAGTCAGTAAATCTGGAGCCCCGGGGGGTTGGGAAATTATATCGTGAAATCGGTACAGCGATGACTGTAAGTGTTAAAACTGGAGCTTGCTGTTTTCCTGCCTCGCCAACCAGTCGAGTGTCTGGTTGGACTCACTCTGTCTGAGTGTTGTTATTGTTTCCGTACCCTCTGCTCTGTGTCTGTTAGCTACGTGCCTAGACAGGTAGATCATCACCATGATCACACACACAGAGCCGGGTCAGTCAGCGCTGCCGTCTTGTTTGTGTCACCGATGCAGGAAAAAATATGTCATGTCTACATCTTCAATCCTCTGATTCTTTGATTGTTAATGTTCAGGGAAAGATCCACCTGACGTGCCACGTTCATATGTAGCTTCTCAAGGCTTCTACAGCTGTGAATGAGGAGCTAGATCAGAAGTGCAAAAGAATAAATGTTGCAGAGCATCCTGGTGATCATCTTGTGCCTCATTAGATGTATTTGACCCACAGGTTGGGACCTACTGAACCATAATAGATCAGTTTAAACTGATTAGAACCCAGATTTAATGTTATCATGCAGGGTTATCAGGGACTGGAGCTGGTGATGACTCTCTGACATGATAATATGTTGATTCTTCTTAGTTTATTTACATATTGCCTCATATCATTCACAAATCACGACGCAGCTTAAAGTGAATCAGGCGCACAGTGACACGCCCCCCGTCACGTTTCATCCGTGTATATACAGCAGCAGTGACGGGAGGAATGCAGCCAGACAGAAACCAGACAGATTCACCAACCTGTCAAGAGTTCGCCAGGAAAAAAAAAAACCTACTTCCTGGTTTCTCCTCACGGCCCGAGACTCCGCCCCGCCGCCTCACAGAGGGCGGGGCTTTACCTTCCTGTGTTTTTATGTGTGTTTTGCTCACTTACGCATGCCGTCCCTCTCACACACACACACACACACACACAGGCTCAATGTTGATTCCATGATCAGCTGACATCATTAGGAAAAGTACACACTGTTATGAAATCATCACCGAACAGCCAAACAGCATCAGGATGGTAGAAATTGTTTCAAAGAAAGGAGATGTGAGGTTCCTAGAAAGTGGAATGTCTCATTTCCTTCGTGTGGAAATCGGAGCGGATACGACTACGATATGATAGAAACAAATATGTCAAATATAACCCCCCCCCCCCCCCCCCCCCAAAAAAAAAAAAAAAATTTGTAATTCAGAATCATTTTATTGCAGTTGTAGGATTAATGTTCATTCTTCACCTGGGAAACAGCTGTTGACAAAACAATTTCACCTCAAGGTCCATTTAGAGCTGGATCTGATATCAGCAGAACCATTTAACTCAACGGAATTATAAATGTTGAAATTCCACTTTTTTGGCTGAAGCGCAGGGGCCGGTCTGTCCGTCACTGACTCACTGACTGACTGAGTGATGAAGTTACACTATTTGTTGGCATTTTGCACCAAGTTTGAGCCAGGCCAAAAGCTGCAGGGCTGTTAATACGTGAAAGGGAAAAGCGGTCTCAGACTTTTGGACCCTGCTGTTTACTACTGTTCGCTTGTAAAGAAAGAAACATTTCTTAAACTGTTGAACAGTTCCTTTAAGCTCTAACAAATCCTCACAACAACAACAACAACAGTAGCTGCAATAAAGGAGTCACAGTGAAAGGTAAATGTTTGTGAGGGATTACAGTATGATTATGAGATGTTGGCACAGAGATGGAAACAACCACCGTCTGAAGGAAATAGGGGACCCTTTTTTTTTTTTTTTTTTTTTCTAGAACAAAGCACATTTAAAATGATTTCCCGCAGTGAGAGGCTGGTATGTAAAGACTGTAAGCACACGTACACTACAGATGCTTTTGTGTCCTTTTTTTTTTTTCTCCATCCTGAGCTGCTGAAACTCAAGCATACCAGGGGCACATAGTTGCTAAAGGAGCAGGAGTGTCTCATTTATTTCCCCAGGATTCGGATAAGGATACCTTCTCCCGTCCGGTCACAAGACAACAACCTTTGAGCCTCCCTCCACTCCCATATATGTCCACGTAAAACCAAGCGGAAGAACGAGGATTAAGTTCGCCTCTTCCACTCGTCTGTCGTGAACTTTTAAGCGCACAGATAAACAGCGGGCTCCCCCCCCGTGACCAACGCCGAAAGCCCCGTGTTAAATCATCAAGCGCTTAAATTGAATTAATAAATAGAATCAGCCATTGTAGAGCGACACAGTCGACCTCGGATGACCATAACAAATACGTGGCCTTCAGGTACGCCCGCACAATGGCTGCCTTTTGTTACAAATTTCTCTCTTTTTACCGACATGCTCTCCTACCTCTAATCTCTCAGCATTATATAACTGGCAGGGTGATGTGTATGGGCCAGTGCTGTATTTTATTAACTGGCTGGCAGTCTCTGAGGCCGCCCCAAGGCTCAACCCATTTGGGAGTGTTTTACACCAGCGATCAGAAAAAGAGGTCAGGGATATATACTCTGTATTTCTATTTAATTTCAGCGGGGTTTCCTGTTTTTTTTTTCTACTGACAATCTTATTTTTATTTGTTGCCTCCAGGCTGCATTTTATTAGCCATTTTTTAGATTACATAGCATTTGTTGTTTTACAGTCGTCAGGGATGTTATTTCTGTATGATCTGTCTTCTTTAAGTACTCCCCAGACGTGTCTACTAGTCGTTTGCTGCCTGATTTTTACCAGGAAGAGAGACAGGGATACAACATGTCTCTGTAAACCTTTTTAAAGGGGACTTTTTTAAAATCCGGGGCTCCTACTGGAATATCTTTGCATGATTTATAGTTCATAAATTCCTTATTTATCTTTACACCGGACCTTTATGCAGCCTCTGCAGGGGAAACACTGTATCTGTACATGTCGGAGCCTGAAACCCATCTGAAATATGAGAGTAAACAATGCCAACAACCCATGAAAAAAAAACACCTTAGCAACAACCTTAGCAACCAAGCCTACACAACAAATAGTTGTTTATGGGTGTGTGTGTGTGAGAAAAAAATGTCACAAATGAAGCGTTCAGAGCAGGTTGAAGCCCTGACTTTTGACTCACAGGTAGCGTTTCCACAAACATGTTTAACATCCGATATCATAACAGGACATAAAAGAAAAGAAAATATGACTTCCTGCTTTCTTCCTTTCTATTCCTTTTTCTCTATTTTATATTTTCAGGCCACCGCTCAACAAACACAAACCTGTTCTTCCACTTGTCTTTCATTTAACCTTTTCTCATTGGGATGTGCATTTTTATATTCATTTTACTTCTTCGTCTTTGCTGCGTCTCTTCCTCTCCGTGTCCGTAATCTGTCAGTGGTAACCTCTTGCCCCCGAGGTAAACTGCAGCAGAGGTGGGAGTACAGTATAAATCTGGACAGCTGTATCCTCGGAGCGATTGGTTAACAGGCTGCGAAAGCACATCATCAGGATGCACAAATTACATCTTTTTTCCCTCCTCCTCCTCCTCCTCCTCCTCCTCCTCCTCCTCCTCCTCCTCATCATCTCATGTTAGTCACCGTCACAGGTCAGACTTTAGCCCTAAAATGACATGCAAGGTCTTGGTAAGGCACAGTGGATTACATAAATCCCGTGGTTGGCAGCGCAGCTCATTCCTAGATGTTTAGAGGAAGACGAGGAGGGTGCAGTTTCCTCAAGGGGGGGGATCCCGGGCAAAACGATGACGCACACTTTCAGGAATGTCATTTTTATAACCGAAGCCACACCCCAGCTTCAACAGATAGCAACTTACCTGAGTGGATTTTTTTATATATTATTATTTAAAAGAAGCTCAGAAAAACACTTTTGCACAACAAATGATTCGACTTTATAGAGGAAAAAGTGACTATGATTATGTTTTTACAGTCACTTCATGGTGAAGAGTAGTGAACATGCAAGAACAGGCTTGACACCGTATGTGCTAACACAATCGGTTTCATGATGTCTGAAACTAACCTTTTAATAATATCTAACAATTATGTAATTAAATAGAACAGCCCGCAGAGGTTTGGCAGGAGTGTGTGTGTGTGTGTGTGTGTGTGTGTGTGTGTGTGTGTTCGTTCTCTTACAGTGCAGTGATTGGCTGAGCGGCGGTGTGTTCGTTCTCACACAAGCCGCCATTCATCATCTGCTCTCTCTGAGTGGACTGATATTTGACAAATTTGACTTTATTATTTGGCACTTCTGCCACGTTTAATATGAACATCCAACATTGTGACGTTATATATATGACTTAAAATAAGGAAAAGCATAATAGGTCCCCTTTAACTAAGTCCAAAAAAATGAATTTTTTGTTCTTTTGTTGTTGTTGTTGTATTGTTTAGGTTAGCAGCAGTCATGTAATTATCGGGGTTAAAGGTCAGGTGGAAAATGACAATGTGTCCAAGATGCATGTGTCATTAAGTATATTGTTTATACCTGCTGTAAATATGCTGGATTGTCGTCAGAAGCGTTACCCAGTCTCGGGGTTTTGAGCTGCTGTTACTCGTGCACGTGTACGGTGAAAAGTTTTCCTCTAAAGTAATAAACATTCTTCAGCAAGCTCCCCCCGGTTACCGCTAGAGTTGGCATAGCAACATCACATCGCCGGGATGAGTCCGCCCTTCACGAGAACAACACGGTATGACAAGATTGTGCAGCGAGTTTGTAAATATATACAGATGGAGGATTATATAATCTCATTTACATACCTGTGACAGTTCACGACATAGTTTAAGCTTCATTAAGTGTTTCCACAGAGACGTTCGCTTAAGGAGGTCGGTACGAGGGCGGAATAAACACACAGAGAGAGAGAGAGAGAGAGAGAGGTGAAGAGAAGTGACGAGGCTGGCGGGAAACCTGGAGGAAGGATTAGGAGTCCTTTAATGTTCTGTGGCAGAGGAAGGAAAGGAGGAGGAAGAGGAGGGGAAGGAGATGGTTCCTGTCAGACGACGGCTAAACAGAAACAAACTCCTCCTCTGTTCGGGAATCTGTCCAGTCATCCCTTTTTATATCTCTTTTCATCACTCATCATATGCATATTAGGACTGAAACATTTTAAATTAGAAATCATAATGCCGTAAGCGATTATTCAGTTAGTTAGCGGTCACAGTTAGACGTGTCACCAATGTGTAAAAGTGCCAGAACATTTATGTAATGAGACAATCAAACCAATCGGTCTTTCATATCAACACCTCGTTTGCAGCCCCCTGTGCATGATGGGAAATGACCACAAATCACCAGTGTTTTTCTTTTTTTTCAAGTTTCTTTATTCTGGTTTTGGTAAAAAAAAAAAAAGAAGAAAAACATACAGGTGGGTCTGCTAGCCATGAGGAGTGAAGTTCAGCTTGTAAAAACAGTAGAAACAGAAAGATGCTGTTGTTGCATTATGGGAAATGTAGTATCCTGCGATTCTTGACCGATGCAAACATAAAACAAAAAGAACTAATCTAGTCAAATCATACCAAAACAATCTCTTATCCAACAAGAGAAATGACACTCACCAAAAGTTTTACACTCGCCAGCAGCAGCTGAAATTTGTAGTCAACCGGCTGTCATGTGAGGAGATATATTTGTGAATAAAAAAAAAAGTCCTCTGTCCTTCTTCTGCTCCGGTGGCGTGATTGTTTTCACCGCAGCTCTCTCCTGGAAGTTCTCTCCTTCCTCTCCTGCCACACTGACGTTAGCCGCCGTAACGTAACTAGTAATCGACCTCCTCCCTACGACAGGCGCTGGCGTAAATCGGGGGGGGGGGGGGGGGACATGACAAACAAAGTCTGTCGGAGGCACATATCTAATTTCAACAGCAACCGGGGCTAATGTGGGCCAAATCCTCCTGCGGCTGGACGTGTCTTTGGCATTTTCAAGCTGAATTAGGTTCCCCCCAGGGCACATGTCCACCTCGTGTAGGAGGACTGATCTGTCTCTGACCTCTCCGGGCAGCAGGCTTTTTAAAAAAAAAAAGAGAGGAGCAAAAAATAGAAAGAAAGAGAGAGACTGAGATATACAATGATGCACAGCCCGCCCCTGGCTCTCTCCACGGCTTCCTCTGGTCTCCGGTTGACCAATGAAGCCCACCAACACGCCGCCCCGTCTTCCCCTCCCCTCCACGTCCTCCTCTCAGGAGAAACCCGATCCACGAGGTGTCTCTTTACATTTTTCCAGCCCCACTCGCTACAAACAAGCCACAAGAGAAGCGTGGGGGTCCGCTAAACTTTCTGTCGTCCACATGTTAGGCTCAAATCAGCTCACACCACGACGTTCATGACCGTGTTTTTCTACCGTCGGTGCCATACTGGGAGCGGAAACCTGATTGAGTGAGTGACAGGCTTTATGTATTTATGTGAGGGGGGGAGGAGGAGGGGGGGTTGCGCTTACTGCTAGCACAGGAGCATGGTTAAAGTTAGCTTCTGCTGTCAAGGGCTGCTGCTGCCACCCGGCCCAGCCTGTCATGCGTGTGTGAGGCAGCTGGGAAAGGTAAAGCCTTAAAATGGAGCGGGACGGTAACAGAAGACGAGTGTTTTCACTAGCTGAGAGGAGAATGGAAAGTTCACTGGTAAAAAAAAAAAGGCGTGCATTTTTATTCTTTTGAAATCCACGTGGAAGAATGTGCGGTTTGTGTGTTGACATTCCTCAAGGTTGGATTTATGACTGAGTTTGAAACATGTTCTGAATTGAATCCAAAATTTAGAAGAATCCAAAGAAACTCGTCGCTCTTGTTGTCTTCGCTTTATATGTTTTGGGATTTTTTTTTATTGCTCAGATAATATGAGAAGAATCTATCAAGATTCAACAAGAGTCAATCAATTAGTTGATTGATGATAATTGTATAATACATAATTTTTCAAGTGAAAAAGCCAGTTCCAGCTTCTCAGTTTGCAGGATTTGCTGCTTTTCTTTGTGTTTGGTGATAATAAATCAATATTTTCAGGTTTTAGACTGTTGGTCGGACAAAACAAGCAATTTCTTGACTTTACTTTGAGTTTCAGGAATCATTATGGGGATTTTTTTTACTATTTTTTGATATATTTAACAGACCAAACAATCAATAAATTAGTCAAGAACATAATTTTGGCAGTTTATCATTTGCACCCCCGAGCTGGATACAAAACAACACATTTCTCGTACATTCTGTTTTTCTATCTTTTTATTAAACAAAAAAGTGTAAACACAAGTTGACATATACAAACTTTATCATCATAAAAAATCAGTAGCTGTACAGTTAAAGAAGGAGTAGAGTAACACTCTGAGTCATCTGTCTACAGCACCAAACAAGTGTCGAGTTTTGACATCCAGCCCTAATCGATAAAATCTAAAGGAAACCCAGCTCTAATCCAGGTCAGGGTGGCGTAGATTAGCGTGTGCTGACAGAGCCACATCTTCCTCTGACACTGAACAAACATGTAGACGAGTCGACCAACGCAGCAGCAGCAGCAGCAGCAGCAGCAGCAGAAGGTGGTGAGTTACAGACTGAGGTGAAGAACAGCCACCTCCTGTGTTGTGTTGAGTTTGATTCATTGTTGTTCACGGCCGGTGGAATTCCTGCTATGTGAACGTCACGGCCCGCTCACCTGGACTCGTGAAACACCGTCTTTGTGCGAACCATCCCAGATTACTACCACTACTACCACCACCGCTGCTGCTGCTGCTGCTGCTGCTGCTGCTGCTGGAGCCTCAGAGAAAAGCTTTTTACATTTCAGATTTCAGCATCTTACTAAAGGAAACTTTGACGAGACGCATCAGCTGTCAACCTTTGACCTTTCAGTTATGCAGGGTCTCTCCAGCCAGCACCAAACCACGATACGCTGCCACACTGGATACTGATGTCTCATAATTGAAGCATTTGAAGTAAAAAAAAAATGTAAGCCCTCATGGTGTTGTTAGTATATTTAGACCTACAGTGATTGGAAAGTTATTTAAATGTTTTTTTGCTTTTATGGTGCAAATGAACTAATTTATTGAGTGTTTGAAGCAATTTATGAAACAAAAATGCCAAACATCTGTAGCTATCAGTATCTCCAGCGTGAGGATTATCAGGTTTTAAATTATATCCCTTCAGGTTTTTAACTTTCAATTCAAGACAAAGGAAGTGATTGCAAGGTGACACTTTGCGCTCACAGTTTTATGTGCTGAACAGTTAATTGATTACTCAAAACATAACTGATTGTTTTAATTATTTGTTGTAGCATAAGACAGTAACTCCTGTCATTAAAACTGATTCATTGTGAGAAAACGGTGAAATAAGAAATAACATAAGAAAACTGCCAGTATTCACATTTGAAAAGCTGGAACTAGCAGATTTGCCTTTTTTCAGTTGATTAATCTAATAATAACTCTATAATGCAGTAACTTTAGCACAGTACTTGACACTTTTACCATTTTGCTCCTCTACTTCGCAGCCATCACCGCTGGGCACACAACAGGTGATTGTGAGCAAACAGGTGATCGGCATCAAATAGCGTTTAAAGCACCACTTCAGGTACTTTTCACCGCATAGTGAAAGAGGTCGTGTAAAATAAATAAACCCCTGTGAATAGACGATATTGCCCTTTTGTATCAGACGGGCACATGATTAGCAGATACTTTTAAAACGATGCATCTTTTCATGGAGGCGTTTGTCCACCGACGCCATGAGCATCATTAGCGTGTACCGCCTACGCAGGAATGAAAACCATCACGCTGGAAGGGTTGGTGATGTTTTTATGTTGTGTTTACTCATTTATCTGTACAGGGAATGTCACCTCTAACCTCTGAGTGTTAATACCAGACTCAGGCAACAAAAAGGCAAAACTAGACAGCGCTGATTGCAGAGAGGACAGAGAGTTCTCCTGTTGGGGTATTTAGAGAGGAAAGTCTTTATTAAATGTTTTCTTTGGTTTAAGGCTGCAGTGGAAGAAATATTCTTATCTTTTATTTAAGTAAAAGCACCAATACAGCAATGTAAAAATAGTCCTGCATGAAAAATCCTGCTTAAGTAGATTAAGTAGTTTAAGTACATAAGTATCGTCAGCTTGATGTAGTTAAAGTATTGCAGCAAAAGTAGTGGTTTGGTCCCTTTGACTGATATATTATTATATATGACATCATTAGATTATTGAGATGATTAATGGGAGAGAAGAGAAGAAAAAACAAAGTTCTGATACACAAATCTGTTTTCAGTTTTTGGACTTTTTCTCTAATCTTTGATTTTTGGTGAAATATTGGATCATTTGAACATTTATTGAAATGAAAGCATGTGAGAAGTTTAGAGGGGAAAATCACTATTTGGTGGAGCTGTTAACAACTCATAGACATGTGAAATGTGACCCCGACTACACACTGCTTTTTGTAAGACGTCAAAAAGCCAAAAAAGGTTGGAAACCACTGGTTTCATCTTTAACAATGTGTTGTATTTTAAAAGCTTGTTATATTATCCATTGTGTCAAATCTTCATCTGAAAAGTAACTAAAGCTGTCAAATAAATGTAGTGGATTAGAAAGTACAATATTTCCCTCTGAAATGTAGAAAGTCACATGGAAATACTCAAGTAAAGTACAAATTATACCTAAGTACAGTACTTGAGTAAATGCACTTAGTTAGTTTCCACCATTGGTTTAAAGTTACTGGGATTAAAAATGCTCCACAATGGACAAAGTGTCATTTACAGGTGTAGTTCAAAAGGAAATATTGAAAACAACTCTCTTATTTCAGAGAACATTCATGCATTCAGACGTGAAAGGTCTTTGTCATCACTGCTTATATATTCCTGCAGGTTTTTGCTCTCATGAGGAGTTTGTAGGAGTTTGTCTCAGTAAGATATATTTCAAACATTTAGTACCTGTGACATCTTGTTAGCTAAACACTGCACAGTGAAAGTGACTCTGCCATCTGCCGTGTTGTTGGCTACAGTAACAGGGAGCAAAGTTTACCCAGGACGGTGGCATGTGTTAATGATTGACAGCACCCTGGCGCCGCGCAGGGCCGCTTATATGAGACCTGAGAACACGAAGATATGGGCTCGGGTTTGTATCTGGGTCATGAATATGTATTTATATGTTCTAGTTCTTCCATTACACAAATCCTGCCCTGTTGCCTCTACTGGTCCAGTATATGTATGTACAGTACACGAAGGAGTACTTCTATACATTACTGGGAGTAACTGGAACAGGAAATAATCACTCCGAATGCAGCAAAGCTCAATGTTGACCTACTAACTGTGAGTTATGCTAGTGCAGCGCGTGTTTGACTTGGTTTTTGCAAGGTTACGCGTGTTTCTCTCTGACTGATACAGTCCACTTTTTCGCTTCTTCCTCCATTGATCTGTTTTTAATCTGCATGTTTACATCCCTGAGGTGACATCGTAGTAGATGTACAGCTTATTGAATATATTTGGCATGAAAAGTATTAAAAGGGGAGTATTCCATATTCATTTTGAAAAGTTTTATTTGTACAACTTACACTTGGTTTCCATTGGAGCCAGTTTGAGGTGCAGAGTTGCTGCCATCTTTTCTGTTTGGAGTCAGGACCTTCCATATAAGGAGTGTGGGGTGTTGCCTTCTGGAAACATGCCCTGCTACCTCGGACCGAAGCTAACGCTAGCTTGCTGGGAACACCGAGCGCTGCACACTTGTCGCTAATGTTAGCTAATTTAGCTAAAGTGTGCTAACAGTGCAGGTATCGTAATCAAGTAACATTAAACTTGCGATAGTAGTCCGACTCAGTGCGAATTCACTGCACACAACCAGCTGGTCAACAATGAACAGCTGATGACGGCCATGTTGCTGGGTCACGTCTATCTGCCCGGTTTGAAGACCAAACAGAACAGATGTTATGACAGTCAGTGTTTATCACTGTAATCCTTTATGTAATGTTAACCTCGATGGCTTCTATGCCCAGTAGTGACAGCAGCGGCTGCACACAACCCACAACAGGAAAAACACACAGTTTCACATGTTTTATATTTTTTAGTTTGATAAAATTTGTTGCAGAAGAAGAGGGTTTGGGTGAAAGCTGGAGTCGATATGAAAGTACCTTCAGCTGCAGCACCACTAATGACTTATTGATACCGACCTCCAAAGTTTGTGGGCTCATAAAGTTCTATTCAAAAACAAAAATTCTCTTTTTAATAAAACTTTTTTCACATGATATTCAGAGACACTTTCTCCCATTTCAATGTGCATTTTTGTGGCAGTTGTAAGAAATACAGTTAAATACACTGAAAACATATTAAGTTTTAAATTTTAAAGTTTTAAATGGAGACAAGATTTGATGTGCAAGTACGTTATTGACGGGAGTTTCAGGCTATCTTGTAGTTTAAAGAAATCTGATACGGATATATTGGTCATGCATTCCTTTTAAAAAAGATAAACACATAACAAACATTTTTGATGAAGATCAACCAAATTTGTTTTGTAAAGAATCTGTCTTTCTTGTTTCTACTAAAACGCAAATGCAAAATGAGACGATATAAACTTTAAACTGTAATAGAGACGGTTTCTGTGCTGCAAATTTGTGTTACTGATCAGCCAACATATACGACAATATAGTAAATATATAATCTGACAATATTTAATCTGTTAAAAGAATTTCTAATCCAGGTGATTTTAGAAAATATTTTCATATCATCATATCAGAGGTGATGAGACTAGGAGGGGGTGGTGGGAGTTATGTCACAGCACGCGTCCATGGATTACAGCGTCATGCTCTGTTTAACATTCTTATCTTTAACATCACAATCCAAATCATATCCATCATGCTAACTACTCTTATGGATCGCAGAGCAAAGTTTTGGTGAGCAGGCATATGGAGAACGGAGATGCAGGGTGTCGGATCCACGGCAACGAAATCGCAAACCGGTTTAATTTAATCGTCGCTCGTGCTGACTAACAGGGCTCAGTGGACGGACATGCCTGTCCACCAGAAACTAGAGTTTAGTACCGAACTCTAAAGGGTTAAAGACTGAATTACATCAGTACTACCGAGCACCTATTAACGTTAGATCAATCGGTGCCAAATTTCAGTGCCTTGAGAGCAGGTAAAGAAATAAATATCGACAAGATTCCTAATGAGCCTTTTGAAAAATCCTTTCCAGTTTACCGACACATGTGCGCCTGGAATTTCTCTCCTGCGTCCCTGTTTGTACTCTCAGATATCAGCCTTATTTTACTGTTTCCTGATCAAGTTCAGCTGTATCTGCGCCGTGTTAAGTTACTGCTGATGAAAACATTTCCTGCTGCTGCTGCTGCTGCTGCTTCGTATTAAAAGCTTTCCACTGACAAACTAACAGAAAGCTTTTATTGTAACATATAGGAAATGAAATGTGTTTATCACAGAGTTAGCAGCAGATCTTTTGTCTAGAGATGCTATTCTTCAATAAAAACAAGTCGACACAATAAGATCTGGAGATATTTGGAGCTCTTTGTTCAGCGGGTCAGATAGAAATACTGCAGAGAGGAAGAGTACAAGCAGAAACAGCCTCAGTGATGATGATGTTTGATGAAGAGCTGCAGACAACCAGCACACCTCCAACAGGAAACAACTTATTTTACTTTGTTTATTATGAATTTAACTACTACTGGTCCCATTTGAGATGCTGGAACCATCAAACATTTGGCTTTTTTTTGGGGGGGGGGGGGCTGAAACCATCAATTAATTATCAAAATAGTTGTTAAGTATTACGTTTCTGACTATCAACTAATAAATAAATCTAATAAATAGTTGCAGCTCTTGTCTGTTTTAGGCTTTTGACTATCATAACAGATGGTGTCATATGTACATGTGCCTATTTGTATCATATGCACAGCTTTAAACAGCTGACTTTGCTGCTCTTTGTTGCTCTACTTAAGAAGAAATAAACTGTGAGAAGTTGACTCTGAACAATAGTCAAGACTAATTAATACTTTCAGACAAACGGCATTAGAAGCTTAATCTACCTGCAGTTCAACCACTAAGAAGGCTGCTTTTGTAGAGGTGAGAAAGTGGCAAAACTTTAAATTAATGCGGCGTCTGTAACGTCAGATTACTCAGTGACCGACGCTAGAAGACTGGTTTGTTGTACGGGGTGGGTGAAGCAGGGCGCGGCTGATAAAACCTCAACTCCGTCTGACTAAATGAGGTTAATTAGAAGCCATCAGCAGGAAGGAGAGCAAAGGTCACAGCCACAGTGCCCTGACATTCCTCCATCAGTAGCCCCGCGTGTCTGCCTGATTTGTTCACCTAATCTCCAGCCTCGACTGTTTATACCTTTTTTATGTTGTACGTGAGGGTGTCTGTGATGGCGGAGAATTGTGCGAGTGTGTGTACATAATATCCTCGTACCTCGTACATATTATCCTACAAATTGACCTTCAGGCTGGGGTCCTGTCACCTGCTGAGTCCATCTGCTGGAGCTGCTCACTCTCTTTCCTGCCGTAACTCAAGCCCGCTCGCCCGGTCACACACTCACACACACTCACTGCTTTTAGTGACAAGGGGCTTTCCCCTTTACACTGTGTGTGTGTGTGTGTGTTTGTGTGTATGTGTGTGTGTGTGTGTGTACTGTTCTTAAAGAGTATGTTGCCTTGTCATCTTACACCTTCCCAGACTTGTGTTCCCACTAAAACCTCTCTGCCTGCAGAACACTATAATCTAAGAATAGTGAAGCACAGCAGTGAACCATTCTACATTAAACCATTTTTACATGCTGACCGATTATATATAAAAGTATAATATCCTAAAAGTTCAACCAAATTACAAAAAAGCTCACTTTTTATAAGTGATGGGGGGAAACTATTACCTGAAATGCATCATTTAATATCTGCAAATTTAGACAGTGACAAACTTTTTGGCTTCTGACCAAAATCATCTTGCAGCAGCCCGTCAGCTGTGTGACCTTATATCCACGCGGTGACATCTTTCAGAGCACCCAAACACCGTAAACACACCTGTCACCTGCCCAGCACAGTGCTGTGAAACCCACCACGGCTTCACCTTATTTTTATGCAGTCTGTGGGCTACACACACACAGAGCATGGCACGGCTATGCTAACGATGCTAGCCATGCTAACTAGCTGCTAGCCATGCTAACAAGCTGCTAGCTGGCCTCCAGGCTGGTAAAATGGATCTGTCATGTCTGTTTTTATCCACGGGTAACCCTGAGGACGTAATAGAAACTGTTTGCGCCAAGTCATTTTGAAAGAGCAACGGCCAATGGGGAAACTCCAACACCGGGAAGTTTTGACCAATGGTCTGTGGCCAGTCTAGCCAACAAGGCAGTAAATTCTGACCCTATGTGCAATACGTTGACGCTGTTATGTAATTAGTACAACTTAAAGGAGTTCCTGTGGTGAGCCCTCCGACTGCTCGCTCTCTCTCTCTCTCTCTCTCTCTGGTGCTGTGAGTCATCAAGCTTTTTTTTTCCACCATTAATTAAGCAGCAGCGACTTCTCTCTTCGTCTGCCAAGGGAGCCCAGATGAGTCTCTTCCAAAGCTGAGAAACAGAACAGAGCAGGCAGGCAGGCAGGCGGGGAGGGAGGATGGAGAAAACCAGGCTGAGGCCGCTGAAGCCAGAGCAGAGCATCAGTGTTTCCACAGACCGGGGCCGCACTCATAAAGTATCTCAGAATAGTCGTGTTGATATGAGACCAGTTTGCTTCTTAAGATATGGCGATGCTTTTATAGTAATGTGACCAAGGGGGGGCGGGGGGGGGTCACCGCTCGACTGACACTCTTTTCCCAGAACACAATATTAATTTTGCACTGAGGTTTTGCTAACTGAAAGTTTGTTATTAATAGATAGTAGAGAAAGTGAGTTTTTAGAGGCCGATTAGAGCCGATTAATCAATGCTCTCAGTAAACAAAAAGTAACCCGGAAACTAACGGCACACTCATGAGTGAGAGAGTTGGGCTGGCGACATTTGTTTTGTTTTTGTTTTTTTCGGTTACCAACCAGTCAGATTTGATTTCTTGTGGATCCGCTGCAGTTGAAGGCAGACACACAGTCGCCTCCCAGATTCATAGACTAATCTTTAACATCCAAATCATAACCAAACCCCTGAGGATCATTAACATTAACCTAAACAGAAAGGAAAGTTATCTTAAGCTATCGTTTGGAGCTGCCATAAAAACATTAAAAACACTCCCTTATGCATCTCAGAAGCATGACATAAATTTTTTACTTCATAAAACAAACACATTTATTGTAGGGCCGCACCTGATTATTTTCATCACTGATTAATAAAAAAAAAAAAAAAATGTATTGAAGGTTAATTATTTATTTATAAAACCACAGAAAAAGAAACTCATTACAGAAAAAGTACATCACAGTTTCCTGGAGCTCAAGGTGATGTCATCACACAACAACCAAAACCACCAAAATATTCTATTTACTACAACATAAGTCGAGGAAAAGCAGCAAATTCTCACATTTGAGCACCCAGAACCATCAAATATTTGGTATTTTTGCTCCTGAAAAGTCATAAACGATTAATCAAATATCAAAATAGTTGCTAATTCAAGTGTGGGGTGCGTGGATGTCTGGAGTTGGGAAGGCGGGAGGTCTGTCTGAGCCCTGCATGCTCGCTAATGACGTATTTGAAGAGTTGGGTCTCTGAGATTGTGTTAAGAACATAGACTAACTTATCAGAGTTAACTTGAAAGCATCAGTTTTGGACAAATTTGTGCAGAGGTGTTCATGATATTAACTGTGTCATCTCTGGATTGATTCAGCCAGCTGTCTTCTCCCTCTTCTTCTTCTTTGGTTTTACTGGTGGACTACAAACAAACGTTAAATGTTCATGCTGCCACCTGCTGTACCGGAGGCTCTAACATCATGCTGTTGGCAGACTGTTGTCATGTGTTTGTGAGAGTGAGTGAGAGAGAGAGAGAGAGAGAGAGAGAGCGGGGTGTGCAGCTCCAAAAATAGAAAATCAATATGCAGGCTTCAGTGCTAACTTTCTTCCCAAAGAGTACATTTAGTGCTCTTAAATTAAATCAAACAGTATCAAACAGTTTATTACGTACATATTTATACTGTTCTCTTTTTCCTTGTGTGTAATTATGATGTGAAACCAGTGGAAGTTTCTATTAGACACTAAACATGGGCCTTAAAACATCGACAAAGCTTTTTTTTAAAACGTTGAAACAGATTTTTTTGAAAATTTGACACATTGAAAACAGCTTTTAAAACATCGACAAAGCTTTTTAAATCAAACAATTACAAAAGCTTTTTAAAACATTTGAAAGTTTTTGTTTTTTTTTAACATTGAAGCAGTGAAACAACTTTTTGAATCACTGAAGCAGTTTTTAAAATATTGACAATTCATTTTAACAGACGTACTGGTTCTGCAATACAGGTTCTTTTCTCACTCTGTGTGTGTGTGTGTGTGTGTGTGTGTGTGTGTGTGTGTGTGTGTGTGTGTTGTCTCATGTTTCATAAAAGCTTTCCACAGGAAATGCTACGTGTTTAAATGCTAGTAATAACTGATATTTTGTGCTTCTCTGTTAGCGGCTGTAACTGTAGGCTTGTGGTAACGTTAGCGCTTCACATTCTGCTCATGTTTAATAACCACAGTTGTCTTGTATTTTGCTGACACGTTAGGTTGTAATCTTTACTCGCACGCTCTAGATTATCTTTCCGGTTCACACATATCTGCTGTATTTTTAGGGGTAAATGCTCGTGAAATACTCGCACTGTAGAGCCCAGATACGTGGCGGGCCGCTACAAATAAACCCTGAAAGTAAACGCCCTCCATGATAGAGGTAGTTTTAAACAGGAAAGAGCTCCACTGTGGGTCCGTAAGTTCATTCAAATGCCTTCAACCACATTTATTATGAATTTAACAACAGGGTCGGTCATGATTATCAGGTTTAGGTTATAATGACACCAGTATGATTTTTACATTACGTCTTTTAACTTCAGTCTCCTGTGTGGAGTTGACCCTTTTAACTTTAGAGACATCTTCCTGCTCTTTGCCGTGACATACAGAGTTCCTGTGATTTTTTTTTTTTTTTTTGGAAGCTTGTTGCCATGACAACTGTCAGCACTTAGCTTGCGGCGGGTATATTTATTCCCCTCCTGCTTTTTTATCTATTTTTTTATATATATTTTTTTGTGTGCAGGCATGAACAGCCTGCAGGAACAGCAGGTCAGGTGTTTTTTTTTTTTTTTATAGGCGTATAGGTGTTATGTGGTTTGACATCGGGCCATGTACCAAAACCTGGTCAGAAATATATGCAAAAATTCATCAAATGTTTAACTAGCATGTGCTTGGATAACCTTGGTGTGCATTAAATTAGCTCCTGATGGAAACATAAGCTGTGGAGTGAAACCTTATAACCTTATATATTCACCATTAATGGATTCAAAAAATAGTCGGCGTTGTTCTTAGAGGGTTGATTCCTCAAACTTCCCAGAAACCGACACTGATGGAAAGAACACGTTGACTAAGCGCTGAAATAGTTAATCGATTAGTATATTTCAGAGAAAATAATCAACAGCAAGTTTTAATACCAGAGTGATGGTTCCAGTTCCCAACCAGGCAGCTGTGGACTGGTGGTCGGCTGCGGATCGTTTACAAAAAAAAGTCAGAGAGGAAATGATGTGATTTGGCAATAAAGCAGAGCAATAATTAAATAACTTTATAGGCTGTCAAAAGGCTCCATTTGCGGTAATGACCTTGAACTTCTTGAACTCTCCTGCCTGTCACGTACTCAACAACATATTGATATGAAACTGAACTATTTCATCACTTTTCAGCTTGTAGCAGAACATATGAATCTTTAAGGCCACTAACAGACTTTTACTGAGAGGTTTATCTGCAACGATTAGTCGATTCATTGATTAGTTGCCAACTATTTTGATAATCATTTGGTGTCATACTTTAAGAAAAAAATATCAATTATCTGATTCCAGCTTCTTAAATGTGACTATATTCATGTTTCTTTAGTCTTTTATGACATTAAAGTAAATATCTTTGACTGTTTGAGGACGTCGTCTTGGGTTTTGGGAAACAGTGATCGACATTTTTCACCATTTTATAGATCAAACGACTATTGATTAACCAAGACCGTAATCAACAGATGAATTGATAATGAAAATAATCGTTATTTGCAGCTCGAGTTGTGAGACTTTGCTGCTTTTCTCTGTTTTATATCATCATAAATGTTGGCCCGGAAAAATATTATTATATATGAATATGTCACCTTCGGTTATGGGAATTTGTGACAGGCATTTTTCACAATTTTTTCTACCATTTTACAGAAATTTTATTGAAATATGTGAAAATTAGAGCCGCAGCAGTTAGTTGATTCATCGAGTAGTTGATCGACAGAAAATATGATCCTCAAATATGATTTTAATGCTTTTCTTTGTCATACGTGGTAGTAAACTGAATATTTGGAGGTTTTCAGACTGTTGGTCGGACAAAACAAGACATTCAAAAGCCGCAGCTTTGACTCTGGGAAATTATTAGCCTGAATAATGAATCGAAATAATAATAATAATAATAATCGACAGATAAATAGATGAAATAATGGTTAGTTGCAGCCCTGTGCAGAGGTTTGACATGTGATGGATGACGGCCAGCATCACACCAAAGGCTTGCGTGTGTGTGTGTGTGTGTGTGTGTGTGTGTGTGTGTGTGTGTGTGTGTGTGTGTGTGTGTGTGTGTGTGTGTGTGTGTGTGTGTGTGTGTGTGTGTGTGTGTGTGTGTGTGTGTGTGTGTTAGCAGTTCCTCTCCAGGGTTCTTCTTTGGTGATGTGTAAGACGGGTAGTTTCTGGGTTATTCTAGGCTACAGACACACACACACACATTCACATTCCCTCTCACACACTTTCATGCACACCGACTCTCTTTTTCTCTCTCTCTCTCTCTCTCTCTCGCTCTCCCACATTCACACTGGTACTCTCTCGCCCTGCTCCAAGCCGGTTAGCTGTGCTCTCTGTGTCTCTGTAGAGGGATTACTGTGTCCTGTGTGATTATCTGTCTATTAATAGCTTCCTTTAAGGCCGTTCACATGCTCCTATAGCGGCAGAGCTGCAGGATCCTGAGGCCCCGGGGCCTCCGCAACACAAGCCGACCCCCGAAGCCCGCAGCCAGTAATTACTGTAACGAACCACAGCGTACTGTACACTACTGTAGTGAGAGAGAGAGACATGAGGACCTGCGCGCGCACACACACACACACACACACATATATACAGCAAGTGTGCAGACAAAACAAGCATGCACACATTCACAGCACTAAACGAAAGCAACAAGATATAATTTGGATATTATTCCACCTTCTGAACTGAGACTTCCTTCCTGTCGTCAGGCCATGACGATGGTGACCTCTGACCTCTAGCTCTTTGTCCTCAGTAGGGCTGCAAGTACTGATTATTTTCATTATCGATTAATCTGTTGATCAATTGTTTGGTCTAAAAACATCAGAAAACAATAAAAAAATGACAAAAATCACAACACCCAACATCCAATAACTTCTTTTGATCTCTAAAATATTTAATTTATAATCATGTAAGATGTAGAAAAGCAGCAAATTGTCAGTTTTAAGAAGCTACATCTATCAAAGGTTTGACTTTTATGCTCGAAAAATGATCAGCTATCTAAATAGTTGCTGATAAATCTTTTGTCAATCAACTAACGATCAACGGTTGCAGCTCTAATCTTTTGCACCACCCTTCAAATTTGTTTATTGTTTTTATTTTATTACATTTTATTATGTAGTTTACTTAACAACATTTTAAATTGTGATAAAGTGAAAAACGGCTTAGCTCACCTTCACACCCGGCCAGTTTATACACTTAAACATCTTCATACTTAGATCTCATGTTGTTGTTTTATCTTTGAATTCTTATTTGTACTTTTATTCTAAATACTATTGAACGTTGATCTTTTCAGGTTTAGTGTGCAATAACAGGTTTTATAGCCTCGAGAATACGTCACGCTGCATTTTATTGCACATATTGTATAAACATGTGACTCATAAAACCTTTGAATGTTATAAATGCGCACACACACACCTTTCCATGTCCACATGTCACAATACATAAGACTCCCAGTAGCTCATGTGATTTTATTAACCATAATGTGACTGAACGGCTGAACACAGCAGCAGCAACACACGTGTGGCTGAGAGTAAAAGTGACGTTGCTGCAGACTGTGGAGGAGAGATATTTAACACATATACACACAAACTTGCAGTGTAACGTAGCAAACAGCATTTCAAAACTCCGGCCATTTGATTTATCTCACGTATCTAATCGTCACGTTTGGCGGCACGATTTCTTCTTCGTGCTTTTTGTATTAACTAAGTTGTACGGCGGCTATTAGAGGATGCCGGCCTTTCCTGAACCCCCCCCCCCCCCCCCCCCCGGGTGAGTCCTACGAGCGTGATTGGGTCCGCTCCCGTGCACAGAAACAAAACATACAACATACTTGATGAGGCTTAAACTAGCTCGTATGACGTGTTTCCTGATCGTGTCTAAAGGCAAAACTGATCTGATTGGCCGCACTCGAAGGTGGCGGAGAAGAAAGGCCAGCACGATAAATTGGGGCACACTTTGAGTCAGTCTCTCCTTGAAGGAATTGATGGTGTTTCACTTGGTTGTTCACAAGGAAAGTGATGGAAGTAGCTGTAAAAAAAAAAAAGAAGTTGAGAGAGAAGTTCAAACTCTTTTACACATTTGCACACTTACTGAGCCGATTCCTGTTGTTAAATCTTGACTTAAGACTCATGTTTTTAACCAGGCTTTTCATTAATGTCGTTTTTTTGCTTTTTTTTCTGTATTTAAAGTGTCCTTGGGTTACGTAAAAGGCACTTAAAATAGAATTATTACTACTTTGTTTATCACAGTTTAAAGTGGGCATGATATTCTGCCATCAGGAAGGTTTCGTGTGCTGTCAGATGATTGGACACACACTTTGTTTGAATTATACTGAGGCTTTAACACTTGCTTTTAGTTCCCCGTCTACATGTGGCAGGTTTTTTTTTATGATGCTTTTATTCAGGGCAACTTAAAAAGAGTGAGGAGGAGCAGGAGAGACATTGAATATCTTTCTCAAGGACGAGTAGACCGTGCAGCTACTTTAACATTCTGGTCCACATGTGTTGTGTTTTTTTAGGTATTTAGATCACTGAGTGATGAAAACAGTTTGGATAAACAGTGAGGTCAGTTAACGTCTTTATTTGAGATGTAATTCTTGATAAAAGTCAAACATTAGTGTGCATTTTCCTCTGATAAATGATGTTTGTGAGTGTTGTGGGAGCGAGGAGCCGGTTCTTCCATCCCACTAAGTTTGTGCAGCAGGGATTAAAGCCCTGCAGAGCCCTGCAGAGACCAGGACTCCAGCCAGTCAATCAGGGGTTTGGGTTTTTTTTTTTTGCATTTGTTTGTGGCTGGCCTGGTTGGATGCAGCCTCAATGAGCTGAGCTGAAGCAGGAGGTCAGCAGGTCGTGAGTAACTAGTGGCATTTGGATCAAAACATGTTCAGAATAATCACTTTAAATGCGCTTGATGAGATCTGCTGAGGGTTGTTTCCAAGGACAGGAAGCTGCACTTTTTTTTTCTTTGAGCGGTCAGAGCTTCAAGAAGAGGATTTCAACTATTTAACCGTTTCACTCTGAACAGCCGAATCGATTTTTGATCTAGAAGAAGACGCTTACTGATACAAGGCTCCCATCGGTCTGCAAAATGATTAAAACTGTGTTTATTAGAGAAAGAATCGTCATCCAGAAGTATTATTTAATCTTTATATTTAGCAAATCGTATCTGTATGATCAAGATTTCTTGACAAGATCCAGAATGAACCCTTATGAAGTCTTCATTTTAAACATTTACATCACAAGATCTGTCTGTCTACATTACAAGATCTAATGTAGCAACCAGATTTTATCAGACTCGCCGTGCAGTTAACACACTCTGATACACAAACTGTATGGATGCATTCATTCATACGCTCAGACATGAATGTGCAGGGTCATGCATGTGTGGACATATATGTACATTACTGTGCAGACTAAAAGGTGCCCTTCAGAAGGGAGTTAAATACCGCGTTACATAATCAGGACGTGAACAGTACAGGATTGCAACACATAAATAATCTTTGTTTTTAATTAATCTGTCAGTAATTTGGTTTTTGGTTAATGGTTTAATCTGTAAAATGTCTGAAAATGGTGAAAAATTATCCGTCACAGTTTCCCAGAATCCATAATGACGTCAAAAAAGTTCAAAACTCAAAGATGTTCAGTTAGAAAAGCTGTAAATGGAGAATGTTTAGCATTATTAGCTCCATGGATGTCAGTCGATCCTCCTTTGTTGATCCTTTAATTTGATAATTGTCATTTTTCAGGCAAAAATACCAAACTTTAGCATCTTAAATGGGTGAACTGACTGCTTTTCATCGTCTTACATATTAGTAAATTCAGTATCTTTGGGTTTTGAACTTGGTTTTGGTCACTGTTAGCGTGCTAGCATGCTGACGTTAGCATTTAGCTCAAAACACTGCTGTGCCCTTAAGTACAGTCTCACAGAGCTGCTAGCGTAGCCGTAGACTCCTGTCAATAAATAACAGTAAACGAGTTATCAAAATAGCTGCAGGTTTATGTTCAGTCGATCAATAATAACCGATCAATCAACTGATTGTTTCAGTTCTAAGCAGCTTTGTTTACATGCAGGTTGGGATTCAACATGTAAAGTGCAACAGAATTCAAAATGACAAACGGGCACTTTGAAGTTAATTTTGGAGCATGTTCCCACTTCACACACACACACACACACACACACACACACACACACACACACACACAGCAGCTTATCTCTTACATAATAACGGCCCAGTCCTGCTGGGACGGGAACATCAGGTCTGAGTTGTGGCGATCAGGGAAGGAACGCCGCGCGTCTCCCAGCAGGTCTGAACTCCGTGTGACCCCTCCGCTCACGTCTGTCACCGTGAGATCATAACAAAAGACACCTGCCGCCTCGTTCCGCCTGTACATCCATACGGTTTGCGACAGCTCAGCCTCCGTCGCTCCCGACAGAAACATTCACTGCTCCGGATAATGAGGCTGTCGCATTCATCCTGTCTGCACAGAGCAGCTTAGCAGGGAAGATGAATAAGTAAAAAGCTAACGCAGAGCAGGAAACCAGAGACCCGCGATTGTTGCATCCTTTTGTTTTCTGTGGCAAACAGTTTTGTCGAGATCCGTCTGAAAGCACTTATAGAAAACTTTGAAACCGCTGCTTAACCTGCATCCCTGCATCCTTTATGTTTGTTTCTTCACTCCTGCTTATAGGACTGATCATCTTCTGTTTATACCAGACTGACTTTGTGTAAAACATATTAAAAAATATATATATAAAATCCTTCAAAATAATATTAAAAGTATTATCTGCTTTCTGCAGAGCTGTTAACTTCATCTCGTCTTCATCAGCGGGTGGAGTTTACTCAGGCTTCACTGAAGTTTATGTCACAGTGTAACAGGTGTATTATATATGATGATGAAGATCCAAACCCCGCCTGTTATCATGTGATTAAAGCTGCATATACGTCTGTCATGTGGTCACAACTGAGCAAACTCTACTGACTGATGAAGACACGGTTGAAAGCTCTGGAACAAGCTAGCAAGTCTTTATTGGCAGCAAAAGAAACGACAAACAGGAAGAACATGAAGACAAGAACAAACACACCACTAAAATGAAACATTACAGATAAACAACTGAACCAACAAGACAAAAAATACTGTAAAGCAGAACTGAAATAAAGGAAGACAAACTGTAAACCAATAAAAAATGAAGTAAATCAAAGAATATTGAAGGAAAAAATTGTATTTCAGACTTCTTGGCTTGACATTATTTCAAGTGTGTGATTTTCTATCGATGCTTTCTGAGCTCTGCGGGAGTCAGAAACGTCTGCATGGTTCAAATTTACTTCTATACCAATGTAACTCACTTTTCTCTTCATCTCTCTCTCCCTCTGTGTGTGTGTGTGCGTTTGTTTCACGTATCCAGACGTGCCAGCGCCGGAGCAGCCGGAGCTGTTCCTGAAGAAGCTGCAGCAGTGCTGTACTGTCTTTGACTTCATGGACACGCTGTCAGACCTCAAGATGAAGGAGTACAAGCGCTCCACGCTCAACGAGCTGGTGGACTACGTGACCGTCAGCCGGGGCTACCTGACAGAGCAGGCCTACCCTGAGGTCGTCAAAATGGTGAGGAGGGAGAGGAACACACACGCTGGACGCACCAAAATGACTCTTTAATTTGATGAAACACAGACGTCAGAAGTTTACCAGTGAAAAGTTTCAACTGTTAAACTCTTCTTTTTTTCTCATTTAAACACATTTTCAAGACCCAAAGAGGTAAAATTATCTGATATTCCCTATAAAAAGATGAGAGATTAAATTCAAATAGGGATGCAGCTAACGATTCTTTTCATTATTTATTAATCTGTTGATTATTTTCTTGATTAATGGGTTAGCTGTTTGGCTATTAAATGTCTGAAAATGGTGAGAAGCCCAATTTAACGTCTTCAAAAGTCTCAGCCAACAGTCCAAAGATGTCTAGTTTACTGTTATAAAGGACTAAAGAAACCAGCAAATATTCACATTTGAGAAGTTCATACTGTGACTCATGTTTGATTGAAGCGTGATACGGAAATCTTCCAGCGTAGTGTGATATATACACGTTATAGTGATAGAGCGATTTCTCTGGAAATTCTTGAAAAAGTCACAAACACACACACAGAGTCACTCTGGTGGAAAAAAATGCTTGAAATCTTTTAGCTTGAGTCACAGTCTGTATATCTGCCGCCCTCACAGGTCTGAAGGTCTAAACACGCTTCAGACGAACCGTCTCATCTGACACTTTTGGATGAAATACAGATGTTTAAACTCAACACATTCAAACCTGCACTCGGGTCTCGTTCCTCTCAGTGTCACGTTTTGAGTTTTTGCAAAAGAAAAAGTGAAACTTGAACAGAAAAAACCCAACAAATGACTCCAAATACAAAGATATTGTAGATTTTAACAGCTTCACTTGCACTTTCTGCATCACCTCAGAGAACAGCTGACGAAATGTAAACACGACCGTATGATCTCAGCAGCAGCGGGAAGCTGAGGTTAACGTGTGAACGTGCGAATGTCTGTGAACTAAATTACCACTGAAGCCAAAGTAATAGTTCAAAACACAGAAATGTTCACAATCTGCCTATAAAAGCATGAACTCAGTCTACTGTAAACAACGAGAGAAACATTTCTTTTAAAAAGTAAACAGTCTTATTTCTCAGTGTTTTTATTTGTGTGTGTGTGTGTGTGTAGTCATTCCTAGAAATCAGGAGGAAACCGTTACAGGAAGTTGGTGTCTTGGTGTGTTGTGACATCTTGCAGGGTGTCACAAACCTCTGCAGAGAACTCTTGATGGTGACTGATAAACACAGGTTTAAGACTGAATATGAAGATGATCTAAATGGTGTCATAGTTTCATTCGTGGTCAATGAAAAGAGTCCAGCACGGCTTCGTGGCTCAATGTACAGAGACAGGAAGGAGAGGAAGTGAAGTGTACATGTTGCTACTGCAGATACAGCTGACATCTGTACTGTCATATTATCTGTGTGCAGCGAAAGAACAGGGACACAAACACTTCAGTGGACACATTTGTATTAAAAAGGCGGGCAAACATTCGCACCAGCTCAAAAAAAATGTGTTTCGCTCACTAAAACTTCACCTGAACGTGCAGAGTTTGTTTTCACAATCATCTCAGTTTACTATGTGAACCTACCAGCATGATTTGTGACATCACAACTGGTTTGGAGCCAATCGTGGGTCCAGTATGCAACTTACACAAATGTGAACACTTAGATCAGACTTTTTCTAGAGAAGCAGGAGGGAGAAGGAGTAGATTTTTAAGGATTTTTAAGGAGGTAATTGTACAGTTTTCGTGTGGCTAACGCAGTCGTAACAGTCTGAGCGTCCTCTTTGTCGTCCTCCAGGTGTCTCACAACATATTCCGGACCCTTCCGCCCAGTGACAGTAATGAGTTTGACCCAGAGGAGGACGAGCCCACACTTGAGGCCTCCTGGCCACACTTACAGGTAAACACAGTTAGAGATGTAATGTGTGTGTGTGTGTGTGTGTTTGTAGTGTGTTGTTGCATTTGGCTCCGGGGGTTTTTAGTGGTTCGGGTCCAGGTTCAGAGCCAGGCTCTCTTGTGTCTCACCTCCCCTCCTCCTTCTCTGTGTGCCTGCTGCCCAGGACTCCTTTAGAAATGAGATGCAAATCTCAAGGAGAAGCTTCCTGGTAAAACCTTCTTTTCTTTTTTGTTTTGTCTCATTCGCCAAATTTTCCAACATCATGAACAACTTTTTTTTTTTTTTTTTTTTTAAACCCCCACCCTCCCTTCAATCAAACCCATTTTATCACCCACATCCAGGCCAGTCCAGACACTTCTCTTTACCCAGCTCTACCCCTGTGCCTTTTGTGACCTTTGACCTCTAATCCAGTCCAGTCCCAGTGTTTCCGGGGTTACTTTAAAAGTTCTCATTTCTCAGAAGAAAACTTTTTCTCTTTGTTTCAGGACAGATTTTGACTTTTTTTGTTGTTGTTGTTGTTGTTTGTTTAAACATCAACAACTCACTCATCCTCCTCCTCTCTCTCTCTCTCTCTCTCTCTCTCTCTCTCCCTCCCTACTCCATCCTTTTCTTCTTCTTCTTCTTCTTCACTTTCTAGTTGGTATACGAGTTCTTCATCCGGTTCTTGGAGAGTCAGGAATTCCAGCCCAGCATTGCCAAAAAGTACATAGACCAGAAGTTTGTCCTACAGGTGAGTCACTGAGACCGTCTGCTTCTTTCTTATATTTCTGTTATTTCTTCTGTTTATTTCTTGCTTTTCTGTTGCATCACGTCTGTCTGTCTGTCTGTGTGTCGTCCCTCCGTCCAGCTCTTGGAGTTGTTCGACAGCGAGGATCCTCGGGAGAGAGACTACCTGAAGACAGTCTTGCATAGAATCTACGGCAAATTCCTGGGGCTGAGGGCTTTTATACGAAAACAGATCAATAATATTTTTCTACGGTGAGTCGACGCTCGTCTCCACGTTAACCTGACGCCGTTCGGTTTAGACCGAGGTGTGTCGGAAATGTTACGGCGACTCGTGTTTATTAGGGCTGCAACTAAAGATTTTATTATTTTATCAACTGATCATTTAGTCTCTGAAATGTTAAGAAATAGTGAGAAAATGTCATTTGCATCTTCTCAGAAGCGACGATGACGTCTTTAATTTGCTCGCTTTGTTTGACTAAAGGGTCTAAAATGTTAAAATATTCAATTTACTATCAAATATTTAGCATTTAGCATGTTTGAAAAATGAAAAAAACGATTATCAAATAGTTTTCAGATTTGATTCTTCTATTCTTTTAAGTGAAGAAAGCGACGTGTAACATTTCCATCACATTTAAACACTTTTCTGTAATGAAAAGGAGCTTCATAAACCAAACCTAGAGGTTGAGAAGTCTTCTAATCTGGACTCAACTCCTCCATCGTGTTTCTTTTTTTAAGTAGGAAATCTGAATTTTGGACTTCCTGGTTTCTGTGAAATGCAGAGTTAAACACATGTGACTCATATCAAATAGTCCCTGCTGTCTTTTTTCTTTTTATAAAGCTCGTCATTTATAGTTTCCAGTCAGTATTTTCACTTCCAGATCATCTGTTTTTTTGGGCCACTTAGCTCATGTGTTTCAGTTGTTTAACCTTTCTCTCTCTCTCTCTCTCTCTCTCTCTCTCCTCTCTGTCTGTCTGTCGTGCAGTTTTGTTTATGAGACGGAGCACTTCAACGGGGTGGCTGAGTTGCTGGAGATCCTGGGGAGGTATGTGAAGAGGCCTCCGACCTTCATCCGCACATTTACATTCTGCTCTGTTAGCGACGGCAGCAGAACTGAGCTCAGTCCCCCCCCTCGCCCCCCCCCCTCGATATCTATCTGCCTGTTTTTGTTTAGTGCTCACGACGAGGATGTTTTCATCTTTTATTTAATCAGGCGGTCTTGTAGAGATTTCTATCATTTTCAAAAAAAATCGATAAGAAACAGCGAAGAAAGATGATTCGGCACCATAAAAAGAGGATTTGAACAGAGTTAGAGATGTGAAGTTCAGAAGCAGTTTGACTTGAAGATAAGAAATAAATTAATTCTCTCAACAGTCGTTTAATCCTTTAAAAAAAAAAACAAAACTGACAGTTTATCAGCTTCATGTCAGGAGTCGCGTCGGGTCATTTGACATGCAGACGAGGTCGAGGATGATCATCTCACACTGATCCATATATATATATATATAAAAATATATCTGCATAATCCCTTTAGAGCTGCTTCTGTGCTCTGAATATTTAATGTCAAGTTGAGCCAGACTCACATTTACACCTTTTATGTAATTCCTTCAATCAGCATCACAGACCAGAGAAGCTTCAGAGTGAAGTACGGTTGCAATTAACCGTCAATTTTATTATCAATGAATATTTTTCTATTCATCAATTAGTCATGTTGTCTGTACAATGTGAGAAAATAGTGAAAAATGCTGTTTGTAATTTCCCACAGTCCAAGTATTCAAATGTCTGATGAAATTTTAGTATTTTAGAGCAAATCTTTACTTGATTAATCTAAAAAAAGATGAGTTTCATGTGTTTTTATTGTTTAAAACAACAGTGTAAACAATCCCACAGCTGACTGTAGTTGTAGTTTTAAGTCGGGCTGCACTACATTAATCGTTTCGTCCTGTAAAATATCAGAAAATACTACAAAAATGTCCGCTGTAGTTCTTTAAAGCTCATGTTTATCTGATCAGCTGTTCAGTCTCTAAAGACATTCAGTTTACGATCATGTACGACACAGAAAAGCTTCAAATCCTCACAGTCATGGAAGTTTTTGCCCTAAAAATCAACTAAAATGATCATTTGTTGATCAAAGCAGCGGATGGACTGATGGTTGCAGCCGTAGTTTAAAGCAGCAGCATCGTGTCTGAAGGTTCCTGCAGCTCATCACTTCCATCTCTTCATTTATCCCGTACAAACAGCCGGCTCTTTGTCCTGCAGCTCAGTGATCTTCCACTCGCTTTCAGAGGGTCACAATGAAGCTCTTTCATGTCTTCATGTTTAATTTATGTTGATATTTATATTTTTCCCCCCCTTTCTAACTCTCACTCTTGATCTCTCTCTGTCTCCAGTATAATCAATGGTTTCGCTCTGCCACTGAAAGCGGAGCATAAACAGTTTCTGGTCAAAGTGTTGATCCCCCTCCACACTGTCAGGAGTCTGTCCCTCTTCCACGCACAGGTAATATATGTTTGATTGTGAACGCATGTGTGCAAAGTCACTTCGCTGTCCGGCTGCAAATTCACTGTTCTGGTTCACTCTCGGCGCTCTCGTAGCGTCGTTTTGGGGCGGAAGCAGGCAGCTGTTTTCAAAATAAAAGCTCTAAAAAAAGCTGCTGTTCACTACCTGCTCAGCACCAAACAAGCTGGTGAACATAGTGGAGCGTTTAGCAGCTAAAGAGCAGATACAGACAGAAACACGACTCCACATGAATGATAATGTTGCTCCATTGTGACAAATATGTAGGTTTGAATCATCTTGACAGTTTTATTTATATATTTATACTGTAAGTTTTATTCTCTGAGTTTCTGTGCTTAAGATAAAGTTCTAACCTCTGACCTTTGACCTCCTGCAGTTGGCGTATTGCATTGTACAGTTCCTAGAGAAAGACCCAACATTAACAGAACCAGTAAGTACTTTTCATTTGTTACGTCCTTTATATATATAAAATCTCTTCGTATACAGTTTCTGTTTACGTCTGCGTGTGTGTTTCTGCGGCTGTAAGACACATTTCAACACAAGTTAAAGTTGAAATATGATGAATTTGTTAATGAAAAAACAGCCAGTCAGTCAGTGCTGATGATGGTTGTTTGTTTGAAATGCTTAAAACTATAAAACAATCCTTATCTCAGTATAAAAGAGTATGAAATATGCAGCCGCAGCCGCTGAGCGACCACATGAGAGCTGAGACTGTTTTTAAAGAACGTAGTTAAAACGTTTGATTCAAACCGCTGATGTCAAAGTTAAAACAACAAACCAAAAACAATTGTTCTTCCTTCTTTGTTGAGATCCTCTTTAGCTTCCACAAAGTGGTCTCTGGTCTTCCTGAGATCCACGAGACCACAGCAACACTAACAAATCATAAAAGCTCCGAAAACCACAATAACTAAAAGTATCGTCTGTGTATGATTCATCAGATAGTTTTGGTGACTTTTTTGGAAGGAAAACTACTTTGTGAAATGTTTTATGTCTTCGGGCAGCAGACGCTCTATAGACAGTTAGACGGTTTGTTTGTGGACGTGGAAGTCGGCTCAGTTTGACTAACTCTTCCTCTTCCTCTTCATCATCAGGTCATCAGAGGCTTACTGAAGTTCTGGCCAAAAACCTGCAGTCAAAAAGAGGTGAAGCTGCTGTTTCTTCATGTATAAACTGTTTTTGTGTGTTTTTTTTTTTTTTATGTGTAGTAATGTTTTTCCCTCCCGCGCTGCGATGCAGGTGATGTTTCTAGGGGAGCTGGAGGAAATCCTGGACGTCATCGAACCCACACAGTTCGTCAAGATCCAGGAGCCGCTCTTCAAACAGATCTCCAGATGCGTCTCCAGCCCACATTTCCAGGTCAGTGACGATCCAGCGCCAACGTCACAATATAAAAGACAGACTCGGTATCACTGTGATCGACCTGTAACAACCTTTTTTTAAAAATCTACTGAATATAAAAGAGTTTTAAGGTGGAACGCTTGAGTTATAGAAGTAATTCCTGGTTTTAAACGTGGATTCTTCCCGTCTCAGGTTGCAGAGCGAGCTCTGTACTACTGGAACAACGAGTACATCATGAGTCTGATCGAGGAGAACTCCAGCGTCATCCTGCCCATCATGTTCGCCAGCCTCTACAGGATCTCCAAAGAGCACTGGAACCCGTGAGTGACTCCTCGCTAGCTTTGTGTGATATAGATTTTTACTAATGTTCAGATTTCAGAAGGTGTCGTTTGGTTTTAGATGATTTTGGCCCCAAATTTATGTTCCCACTGAAAGTTGTGTTGTGTTTGGATTCTGGTTGATATTTCTATCATTGAACAAGGTTTACATCCTGATATTGATAGAAACCGTCATTTAATGATGTCAGATGTGAGCACAGCTTTGGTGATATTTAAAAAAAGACTTTTCCTTCTAAATTGGCAAATTTGGAAAGTTTTTTAAAAAATCTGGAAAATGAACTTGAGAATTTGATATCCAGGTATTTAAACGCTTGTAAATTAAACAGATGAATTTAAAGAGAAACGTCAAGGTTGGCGTCTTTAGTGAATTAGTTTTGTAGAAACTGGATCCTCTTTTTCTTTTTTTAAAAAACAGAATGTCATTTGACGCTTTTCAATTAAATAAAAAAAACATCAACAATAAGAAAAATATCAAAAGATAAGAAAACTTCACATCCTGACACCTACATCCAAACAAAGAAAGCACAAACAACATAAAGAAGGGAATAAAGATATAAAAATGGGGGAAACATGAACTGGATTTACCAAAAAATATATATATATTCACATTTACAAAGTTTTACAGTAACAAATATGGATTCTGTTGCTAGTTTTGACATTGAGGTTGAAAACAGACGTGTGTACACTTGTAACAGACACAGACTTATAAACTAGAATCTGCTGGGAGTATAAATGAGGAAAAATAACATCCAGAAGTGTGAAAATAAGTCGCAACGTGACGAGAAAACACAGGAAAATACAACTGAGCAGTGACGTTAGCGATGTTTCTTTTCATGTTAGAAAAACTTTGGACTCAAATGTTCCGAAAAACTAAACAAACACACTAATAAAACATAAAATCATAACTGAACTCATCATTTTCATAAAGTGTGAGTTCAGTGAAGCCGTGGTGGTCAGGTGTGAACTGTGTGGTCTCTCTCTCTCTCTGTGTGCGCAGGGCGATCGTGGCGTTGGTGTACAACGTACTGAAGGCCTTCATGGAGATGAACAGTACCTTATTCGATGAACTCACAGCCACTTACAAGTCGGACCGCCAGCGGTAAGAAACTGTCAACATTCACATCATCATCATCATCACCATCACCATCATCATCACTGACTGAGGATTCATGAATAATGTGATGCTTAACACACACAGTGTTACTATCATCATGTTTTATATCAGGATTAATGTTAACTGTGGTTTTAAAAGCAGCAGCAGTAAAATGACCAATAGTGTTAATAACAGCTCACACTTATACATATTTATATATTTATTGACTATTTATTATTATGTGTTTTCTCTTGATTTTTATTGCTTTATATGAGGATTAATATGAGCTGTGGTTATAACAGCAGCAGTAATAAAAGGACTGATAGTATAATAACAGCAAGTAGTAACTGTTGAACTCACAGCAGTAATAATAATAATAATAATATATAAACATTAAAGTGAAACTTCCTGATTATGTCATTAAGTTTGGTGTTTATTGGCCAATCAGGATTCAGAGTTCGCCAACAGTTTAGTTGAAGGGACGTACAGTTCTCACTTTTATTATCCTGATTCCCAAATTCAGGTTATTGATTACTGATCAGCGTCCTGTTTTTCTTTTGTCATTATATAATCTGTAAATGTTACTGTAGATCAGATTTGGATTATTATTCCTCAGCAGTATATTTAAGGTGAAATGAGGCTTTAACTACAAATCACTTCTTAGTTATAACTACTGACCCGATACGGAGCACATCAGCTGGCAGCGTGGGTGTTATTGATCCTAGCTCAACCTTTATTCTACTGTTATTAGTGCTGAGTTTAGTTTTATTGATTATGTGAATTTGTTAAACTGTTAAGAGTTCATATTTTGTTCAGTTTCAAGCTCAAATTTGCTCTTTAATGTCGTCGACTGTCGTTTTGTGCTTGATTAAATTTTTATTAAGAATCGGTTCAGGCACCATTTTAACCAGTACTGTATCATTTAAGCACCAGTATCAGATAAAACCCAAACAATACCCGACCTCACGCTTATAAAGTGGATACGGCAGATCTGTCTGACTCACTGAACCAATCACAGAGCTACCGAGTCTCAAACAGACGATAAAACCTGGTCCTCTGTGTCGTGTTTTTATTTTCCAGTGAGAAGAAGAAGGAGAAGGAGCGGGAGGAGCTGTGGAAGAAGCTGGAGGACTTGGAGCTGAAGAGGGGCCTTAGGAGCGACGGGATCATCCCAACTTAACAAAGACAGCGCCACGCTCCCCTCTGCACCGCCCATCTCCCTCCCCCCATCCCCTCCTCTCCCCCCTCTGACTCCCTCTTCCCTCCATCCTGACCCCGACTCCCCCCCCCCCTCCTCCCCCCCGCCCCCTCCCCTCCCCTCCACATCAGCCATGTCTGCCCAGAGCTCCGAGAAATCCCCCCGATAAAGGCCGTCTCTGGATGGACACGGAGCGCCCGCTGGTTTCTTAATTGTTTTTTTTTTTGTTTTTTTTTTCTTATGTTTTTTTTTTTTTTTCTCCTGTGTTTGTGCGACTTACTTTACAGTAGATTCATCACGTCTGTTTTCATTATTTCAACAACACTGTAAATAATTCTTTTTTCTTTTTTTTTTTTTTTTTTTTTCCCTTAAACTGATATTATTGCAAAACGGAAAAACAAAACAATAATAATAAAAAAAAGGAAGAAAAAAATAGAAAATGAGAAAATGACTTGTGTGGGAGGGGGATTTAAACAAAAAAAAACAACTTTTGGACTGTAGGACATGAAATGAACTCTTGAAAAACAAACAAAAAAAAAACCCATCAAAAAAAGAGAAGATAGATTGATTTTAACTCTTCATCCTGATCTTCTTCAGTACAGTCCCGTATGTAAATTTATTTTTTTTCCTGGTTCTCCTCTTTGCTTTTCCTCTTGTTGCCTCCATCTTTCTGTTCCCTCCTTCCTTTCTCTCTGATGGTGCGTCTGTAATTTCTGCCCCCCATGTGGGACATCCAGACTGATTACCCCCCACCACCCCCCTTTCTTTCCCCTGCAAAGGTTCCTCATGGACCGCCCTTCTCTCTCTCCTCTGGCCCACCTGCGTACAGGTTTTCCTCCTCCCTGTTTTAAACGGGGAACAAAAAAAACATAAAAACAACAACAGGGACTTTCTCTCTCACACACACACACACACACACACACACATTTAAACCATATCCTTTCGAGTGCGTCTGTTCTACAGTCGAGCAGTAAGGTGAAGAAGGGTACATTTTTGATAATTCATGTCTCTAAAGTGGGAATTTGTGCTCTCAGTATACTTATTTAATTCCCTTTAAACTTCTACCCTCAAATCACACAGTTCATTCCTTCGATTTGAAGTTTTTGCTCCCAAAAATACTGAAATATTATCTCTCTAAAAGTGGGAAAAACTCCACTAGTCTGTGTCACCATTTGTTCCTAATGTGAGGATCAGGATTTCTCACCTACAAAATAAGAAAAAACTTGATTCTGATACACAAAATTGCATTTATTTTTGGGGCTTTTTTTCTAATCTTGCTCTTTTTTTACACTTTCAGGCCTCTAAAAATGATTCAGATGAATCACTTGGAGAAAAGAGAATCTCTCTTCAGTTGAATCGGTCACAACTTATAGACAAACAACCTGTGATTGGTTAAATCTGAACACAGATCTCAGGTTTCCGTTACCGTGGATAATCTTGTTAAACAGGTGTATAAACTACAGGGGGGAAAAAAACCTGTATAATTTTGGATGTTTGGAGGTTTCCTTCAATATCAAAACTAATCCAGGTGATAACTGTCAGCACATCAATAATCACGGTACAAGCGGGGACTTGTGTAGCTGATGCAGCACGGCTTTTCATCGTGCAGATTCACAAAAATGTAAAGAAATACAATTTAAGAAGCCATGTCAAAGTACCTGCAAGTAAAGGGAGCAGTTTAAGTGCTAAATTAAGTGACTGAGGGGACAAATTACAAACAGAGAGAACAAAATAAATACACTGAATGCACAAATTAGTAATTTAAGGACATTTTTTACCAGATTTTTTCCCCCCTGACACCCCGACTCTGTGGCTGTATCACCGGGGATCACATGTGAAAGAGTCGCAGAGCATCAGCGTCGTATCCTGTTGCTCGTACGAACTCATATCCTGGTTATTTAAAAGTTCTCCATCCTGTTTGTCATCATTTATTTTACTTTTTTTTTTTTTTTTTTTTTTGTGCCCTGTGTAACTTTGTTTCCCCCCTGGAGATGCGTCTTTGCTCACGCACGGGGGGGGCCGTTAATTTGTGAGCCGGATTTTTGATGACACGTCTAAAACGAGAATATAAAAAGTTTTCCTGAACACAACGCACTTGATTCATTTTCTCACCTCCTCTTCGCTGTCATCCTCCTCCTCCTCCTCCTCCTCCTCCTTCTGAAAAAAAAAAAAAAAAAAATGATGGACTTGCTTTTCACTACTGGATTATTTTCTCCATCTTTTCTTTCTTTCTTTCTGACCTTTGACCCCCCTTTCTCTTACCTCCCAACCTACCCATCGTACCAGGTATCAGTCTGGCACTGGTACCCTCCTCCAGCCATAACTGGGGGGGGAAAGATGACAAATAACAATAAAAACATTTAAAAAAAAAAAAAAAAAAAAGTCTTCAGAGGGAGCGCCAAAAATCTTCCTCCTGTTGTGAAAGACGAGCGCCCTACTTCCACCTCACCCCCCCCCCCACCCTCTCCTCCCCCAGCCCACCGGGGGGCGCTGCGTTGGCTTTTCACAGTATTACAACGACAACAGTGACAAAAAAAGACAACCCTGTACATTGTTATTGAATGCAGTACACTGATAATCTTGTATCTTGTAGTAATTTAGCCTATGTTTTTTGCTTAGGAAACTGTGGAGAGGAGTATCCAGTATATAAAGAGGTATTATGGAACAAGACTTCCTGGTATTTATGATAGTGTTTCCCCCCTTTTAGTCTGTTTTTTCTTTTTCTGTCTCACTCCTCCCTCTTCTCTTGGTTTTTATCTCATTTTGGATATTTTGATGAAGTTTCTTTTGACCATTGGATATATTTTTTTTAGTTTGGGGGGGGAGGGAGGGAGGGAGGGGAGGGGAGGGAGGGGAGGTGGGTTTGGGGTGAGGGGGTTTGGGGCAGGTAGGCAGGGAGTCAGGGGTCAGAGGTCAGAGGGGGGGGGATGGAGGGAGGGGGGGTTGTAGAGAGGGAAGGCACGGAGCAAGACAGCTTTTGCCCTGTTGGGATGTTGACAGCGATCCTCCCCCCTCCCTCGCAGAATTAATGTGTGCTTTAGAACGGCCCAGATATAATATGATTTAAAAACTGAAAAAAAAAAAGATAAAAAAGGGTTGGAGAAATACAAATGTTTAATTATTTTAAAAAATAAAGAGATATTAAATTAAACCTGTTTTGTGATAAAGCCCAGATGCTGAATTGCTTTATTTACTGGGTTCAGGTATGCGTGTGTGTGTGTGTGTGTGCGCTTGTTATTCTATCCTTGTGGGGACCATTAGAGTTTGAGTCACAAGTGAGGACATATTCTGCTTTTTGTGATTTTCTGTTATTTATGTCCTCTTATGATGCCAGATGTTAAACATGGTTAAAGTTCAAAAACTTGAGGTGAATGTATGTAGAAATGCTGCCTGCAAGTCAACAGTCAGGGCTTCAATCTGCTTTGAACGCTTCGTTTGCAAAGTTACCTCCACTTCCTCCTCGTGGTGACGTCAGATTGTTGCCCACAAACGGCCGTCTGTGGGCATGAGGCTGAACTGAGGGGCTGCATAAAGGTCCAGTATAGGATAAATAAGGAGTTTTTATCTAAATCATGCAAAGATATTCCAGTAGAGTCCCAGAATATAAATACAGAACTGGAAATGTGCACGTCCCCTTTAATAGTTCTCATTTATTCTGTTGGAGAGTTAAAGGGGAACTTGGGCTGCAACTAATAAACCAAAGTGGATTCTTCAACTGATTTTTCTGACCAACAGTCCAAGACACAAAGATATTTCATTAACAATCATATATGGAAAAGGAAAGCAAACACTCACGTTTGAGAAGCTGGAAATATTTGGCATTTTTGTATGAAAAACGTCCGAAATGATTGATCACTTATGAAAATAGTTGTTTCCAGATGTTCTGTATATAAAGTGTGAAATCTGATAAAGTGTCAGTTGGAGGTGAAAACTACAAGTTTGGGGGATGTGGGATTATCAGACCTCTGTAGTTGCTGGAGGCTAGCTAGCTCCGGGCTACATTAGCCGCTACTAGCATAACACACCTGAATCTCTGACTGAACTATTGGTAGTCGAGTTGCACTGTGGGTAATGTAGGCGCCAGGTTTTGACAAGGAAGAAAAATGTGTGGAAAAAAAGATGAAATCTCTGCTTCTGCTGCATCAACGATCCTTTTTTGAGAAACTGCACATAGTTAGTCTGACTGTTAAAGAGGTGCAATGCTAAATCAGTGGAGCGCTCTTTTATGATGTGTGTTGGGTTATTATATCAACGAGGGTCCTCACAGGTGTGGATGTAGAAATGTGTGAATGTTGATTTAAACCTGAAACATGCTTCTGCATCTGCAAACATGCACAGATATTATTTGTAGGTGTTGGAACAAGGACTCATCCAATTTTGGCATTTTTCTCTTCATCACATCTTGGAAGTAATGAAGGAGAAAGTAAATGAAGGAGGGAAGGAGACAGAAGAGAAGCTCTTATTGTCATAAAAGTCAACTTCCATCAAAGGAAAATTAAGTGGTCCTGGTCCAAAACTACACATCTAAAAGATGTTGAATTTAGTTTCCTCAAAAAAAAAAAAAAGAAAAAGCCTTGGAAGGTATTAAAAAGTCTTAAAATGTCAGATGTTTTTGTATCTGATTGCTGGTTGTCGTGAGACTCCTTTAAACTACAAGTAGGGTTGTTTCGACTGCAGTTTGTGCTGCAGGAAGTTGTTCAGTCTTTTTTTGTGGAGTTTCAGTCAGACCTGCAGCACACACTGGTGTGTTCCAGTTAAAGCTGGGAAGAAAAAAAACAAACAAACTCTACAAAGGATCCAGTTGTCCCACTTGAAGAGCCGCAGCTAGAGGACGGATTGATGGAGACGTCGTCACAGTCCTGAACAGAGAGGTCTGATCTACCAAAACACCTGAGTGAGTGGACGACGAGTGTTTGTGGGCTTTAATGAACAGACACCATTTCAGTGTCCTGTAGAGGTGTCATACAGATTAACCTAATTTGTAAAACGCAGCTTGTAGATCTGTAGGTGACTGCTGTGATTACCAGAACATCAGATCCAGACCTATAAAAGTCCACATTCAGACTGGAAGACTAAATCCTTTGTGCTGTGGACGGACTCTGTTCTCTCACAATGCGTTGCACAAATGAAATGGGGGAGTCGCTCATAGCTGGAAAAAGTTAAAAGTAGCTAAAAGTGGATAACATGGTGGTGAAACATTTTGCCTGCAGCAGCTTCCTACAGTGTCACTGTGTTTGCTTCTGCATGGCGCTCATATTGCATCATTTTCTGTTCTACAGGAGGTGAGTGTTTCTTACTGTGGAGATACAACAGCAGGTCAAAGAAGCTTTTTTACAGCTTTTTTTTTTATTTTTTTTTTTTTAAAGTTAATCAGTAACGAAATCTGCTCTCATCTTTACTCTTCAATTGACCCTAAAATCAGTGAATCATTTCTGGGATGACACTGAAATTATATTGTAGAACATCACTGATTATTGTGGGTTCTGGCAAATTCATTTTTAGTTTTATCACCTCAAAATGTGTATTTCTTTGCACAATTAAGACGTGATGGTGAAAGATCTGAAATAATGAAACTTAATAGACGTGCAGCAGAGGAAGGAAGCCAACGAGTCTTATAACCACCAAAACACAAAAAACATCTAAAGATTAAATCAAGTGTAATTATAAATATCAAGTAGACAAGATTAAACTATTAATGATTATATTATATATATTGCAATTATATAAATCATTTATTCTATTATATAACTTAAAGAGTACAGTCTAGACCTGCTCTAGGTGAAAAGTACCATGAGATAACTTTTGTTATGATTTGGCGTCATATAAATAAATTGAATTGAATATATATACGTACTATAAAAACGCATGTATGTGTGTGTGTGTGTCCATATATATATATATGTATATATATATACTATTTGTATGTGCTTATTTAACTGTATATTCCTTAAATATAAGTTTTATCTTTTTAGCCAAATTTAGTTTTATTCTACTCTAATTTAAAATACCTTAATATTTGTAAATACATTGTCTACAGCTGAATTTCACTGTTCAATCTTATATTGTATAATGATAAATAAAATGAAATGAACCTTGAAAAAAAGGACAGTTAAAAGAAACATTAAAAAAACATTCATAGTTCATCATTTTCTTTGTTAAAAACATTTGAGGTCCTGAGAGCAGATCTTCATTCTGCCACCAGAGGTCAGCAAACACCTGCTGACCACAGAGACTGTAGTTATAATCAGTGAACTCACTGAGTGTAAAACTTACAGTAAAAGGTCTTTAGAAATGTTCTAAACTTTGACTCATGAGTGACAAATTCTTAACAAAAGTCAGACACAAGATCTTTGAATAAAGAAGCTAAAAGTGACTTTGAGCCATGTTTAGGTTTGATTCTTTAGTGTCGACTGCAGTGAACTCTGAAGTGTTAAAGTGTAAAATAAGGATTACAGTCAAGTCGACCCAAAATGTTCAAGACCAGGTTCCTTCACTTCATCTTGAATAACTTAAATAACAATAATTCTTTGTGTATTTGTTCATATTTTATCCCAAGGCAGAAAATGAGGAGGGGTGCCCACCAGAGAATTTTTATTTATCTATTTATTTATTTTACTTTTTCCTTTGAAGGTGACCAGCGCCCATCAGACAAGGTGGCGCCCTAGGCGACCGCCTATATGGCCTATGAACTCAGCCATACAGATATTCCATATCAAGCCCTGCTATGAACCATATCAACTACTCCTGGTAGAAGTCTGGGTTTGTTATGATTCTCTTGTAGCTGTTGTACACTTGGGCCAGATATGGCCCATCATCCACTTCCAGATGTGGGCCACATCCATGCCAAAGGAAATTTGCTATCAGGGATTGTTAGCAGCTCAGTAATTCAAGTAACTCTAGATTATTTGTAGAGCTGGAAGAGCTGAGTCAATTAATTGATTAGTCATCAATAATTAATCATTAAATTCATCATGCAGAAATGCCAAACTTTCTCTGGTCAGCTTGAACAAGTTGAAGCTTCAATGTTTCTTCAGTGTCTTTGCAGCTGAAGTGACTTGTAGTCATGTTTGTAGGTGGAGATCAATGAACTGAGCAGTCACTGCTGTGAGGAACGGAGTCGACACAGTGGTCATTGTTCATAATAGTTTAAGAGTAAATGTTCTTTATTTGGGGTTTCAAATAGACGTTAATGATCGGCTTGTTAATGGTCAGTGTTGGTGGAAGCTAAAATCATCACATATTGTTAAATATGATATTTCACAGGTATATGATGTATGTTTGATGGTCGACCTCAGTGTAATGAAGAGCATTAAGAGTCACCTGTAAAACTGAATACATGAGCGAACTGAAACCATTCAGTCAAACTTTTCAATGGTCACTATTAACCGTTTGAAAACAGACTTCTGAAAGGCAGTAAAAAAAATATCAGCTTAATATAGAACATATTTTATGCAATTTATACTTTTGTTTTCTTTTCTGCAGGTTCTCCTCAAACAAATGAGTCTCATAGCAGTTCTTCAAAGCAGCAACTAAATAATGAATGATGACTGAATCAACACTGAGCACTTTATCAGGAAAACCTGTGCTGTCTAATGTGATCCAATACAACAGCTCTGTAATAAAATCTACCTTATGAAGTTTATACATTTTCAGTTTTTGTTGTCAGAAAGGTGATAATTCTACTTTATGTTTATCATTGAGGTCGTAGTGGGTGGTGGTGAACTGGAGTGCATTATACTGATGTGTTCCTAATATTTTGCCTCCCACATGTATGTCAATGCGGTGGACAGAATATTAGTAACACTTTTCAAGTTTCCACCACCCCCGACAATTCTTATTATTAATTATTATTATTCTTTTGCCTTTGGAGTTATGGGGAAATTGAAATATTTAGTTTGTAACATGTTACTAGTATTTTTCAAATAGATTTATGAAATTCCTTTAATTAAACATATAATAGAAGTCGAGATGGCTTTAGTTATAGATTTAAATGTATTACGATTGCCAATTAAATCATATCCAAGGCAGAAATTCTCATATGACATGTTACAGCCACTATCAACTAAGTGAAATACCTAATACCTAACTCTATCTATCTATATTTTTCATTTTCAGAGGTTATTAGAGTTCAAATTTATAGTTCAATTCGTCCTAATTGACTAAATCCATTAACGTGATGCTTCCGGTCATTTAAGTCGCTGCCGCTGCTGTGATTGGCTCGTATTTGTCATCACTTTCAGTGAAAACCAATCAACAAGGAGTTTAGCACGTCCCAATCCTTCCTTTTGTGTTTTGGATGGGTTACTACAACGCGTGTTCACGCTGGTAACGTCAGTGCTCACTTCCTGTTGTGATAACAAGACATTATCTGCCCACCAGCTCCGGTCAACCGGAACACAGCAACAACAACAGACGGACAATGTCGTGCCTTATACTGAAGCTGACAACTGTGGAGCTCCTGCTCTTGTGTTTCCGTCTTCAGACAGGAATACTTGGACATGAAAACGGTAAGAAAGCTAATGTTCAACTTCAGTAACTGTTACTTGGCGCACCGGTGTTAGCTAGAAACACCAGCATCTATGTATAAATGATGTGCAGGGAAACTAATAACCTCCATAAACACCTGACTGACAGCAGAATGATCTGTCGCAAATTCGTTTTTCTGTGTTTCTGTCGCAAATTCACATCGCTGCCGGTGTGAACAGTTTTGATGCGAACTATTCGCAGGCGATTATTTCGCAATTTCGTGTCGTTTATTCGCGTCGCCCCCGCGGGGGCCAGTCGCGTATAGGTGGAACACAGTGACAGCCAATGAAATTGCAGCATTTTTCACGCTGTCCAAGGTGCTGAAGTGCTCGCTCAGGCAGCTGTCCAAGGTGCTGAACTGCTTTCTCATGCAGCAGTTTTCACGTGAAAATTTCAGACTGGACGCCTGTCATACATTATAAAAGATAAATAGCTATTTAGAATCAATAAACGTGAATGCTACTTTGTTGTGCACTTTTTCTTCAGTTTATCATTAGATTGTAGTGGCAGAAAGCTAAGTGGCAATGAGCCCTGAAGCCAAAGCTAGCACATAAAGACAAAAATAGTAAAGCAAAACAGAACTTGGCCTAGTGTGGCCTAATGGCCTAGTTATATCAAATACCTGACTTACAAGGAGGGCAACAGGTAACAACAGGTGTGATGCACTCTAAATAGATATTTTCGTGATGCAAATACAGTTAAAATGATACATACCTGGTACCGTGACAGTTGTCTCTGTGGGTAGGGAACCCGCTGTTTCTGGCATGAGAAACATCAGTTCCTGGGGAAGGGGCACAGGTCTGTTAACAGACGGCAGCGCTGGGGCTGCAAGGAGGGAAGCGGATAAAAAAAGTTATCAGTTAAATGTTTAACGGAAATAACCAGAGTGAATACAACAGAAAGGTTTAAGTGGATAAACAGAAATATGATGCATTTACCATCTACTTCTGAACTCTTCAGTTCAGTTGGTGTGGACAGTGTAGCAGATGGTGCTACAACAGAAAAAGTCTTGTCAGTTATTTATATTTTGGGAATATACAAAAACTGGTGTTAGTAAAGGCAAAACAGAATCCATTTGTTACTTCACCTGCTCATCTCAGTCTTATAGTGAAACAATACCTATACAAATTTTTAGAACTGTGCGTTGTACTGTGTCTAATATGTGAAAATTGTATTTCATTCATACACATGCATTTATTTTTTAAGGGATTAGTAGTCAGTTGTCACATACAGTCATTACAATTTAGCCTAAGCAGGGGAAGCAATATGGCACACTGTAAACACATGCAAGTGTTACGAAAGCAGTCACATACACCCACAATGTCAATTAGAAATTAATAATGTAAACTTGTCATTACTTCTGGAGAGTCATGGTGTAAAAATAGTCAAAGTGTATTTTCAGACGTCCTTTTCATTCTGTAGTGACTAAATCCTGCATTTTAACAGCTACTGGCTGCTGTTGTTTAGACGTGTAACTTACTCAGAAACGATATCCAGTCTTTACGATACTTCATATATAACTTACAGCGTTTATTTTCTTACCAATGTCTATTTTCAGTTTTGTTGGTCACTTCTAATAAGCTTACAACATAAAGTTAAAACAAACACAGTCAAAAACTGTTTGCTGTCGGCCATCAGCTATGCCTGTGATTACTGGGATGAATGGGAGGACTGGCGTTTTCGCCGCACCGTCTGATTTGGTCTGAATACGGCCTTAGCCTCTGTTTACACCTGATATTAAGATGTATCTATGAAAGTTATACCATTCTTCTCGTATTTACATGACAAATAACATGATGTAAGTCGCACAATGATTAGAAATTGAATTTACATGAATTTCAGGTTGGGCTCAGATTTGCAGGGAGGCTTCACGAAGTCCTCAGGAATGTGGGTTAGTTTATGGCTTTGGTGATGAGAGTCTGTGCTCCATCGAAGGTGGGAGTTGTTTTTCTCCAGTCCAAGTGGCCTTTAGGGTCAGTTCATGCTTTAAGTTCAGGCTGTAATTCAAATTCCTGTCCTTAGGAGGTCTTTCTGAGTCTGTTGATCATCACTGATCAACTAACTGTGTTATGTGATTTGCTTCATCTTTCAGGGCCAGATGTCGTCACGGTGATCGTGAAACAAGGAAGTGACGTCATTTTACCATGTTCACTCAGCACCAAGGAGAGAATCACGTCAAAGCTGTTTGACTGGAGGAAAGATGGTCAGGAGGTGTTCCTTTATGATGCAGGCATTCATTACAATAACGGTCGTTCAGGTCAACATGACCAGTTCAAAGGAAGAGTCTCACATTTTCCAGGAGAACTGAAGTCCAGCAACGCCTCCATCATTATCCAAAATACAAGGATGGAGGACGGTGGAAACTACACCTGTGACTTTCCACGTCTTCAGCCAAGACAAATATTCCACATTAAGCTTGTTGTTGGTGAGTGCTTTCATAAAACAATTAATATGCTGCCTGCGAGTCAAAAGCCAGGGCTCAACCTGCTCTGAATGCTTCATTTGAAACGTGTTGTTGCTAAAGGTTTCCAGGGTTTTCCCCCGAATGTGGTTAGTAGTGCTGCCCAATCAGTTCCACCTGCTGAGCCCATATATTTAGTTACTCTGTGATGGTCTCAATATTTATTTCAAGTGATCCGGACGCCTCCACTGTGAAATATCTCAGGGAAGCCTGAGCATATTTTCCAAAATGTTGAACCTTTAATGTTGATGTTTCTTTGTTTTTTCTTTTTTTTTTAGAACAAACCTTTAAAGACAGATCAGGAGAAATCACAGGTGAGTGATGTCACTGATCTCGAACTATAGATTTACAATCTATGGTTAACAGTGATAATGCTAATATTAATGCTAACATTCTCTAGCAAAAACAGGCCTAAAACCATTAAAACAAAATGTACACAACGGAAAAACTAATCATCCGACTCATTGATGGGTCTTTTATTAAAACCAAATGCTGAACAAGTCTTTTTTTTTTTTAGGCGACCACAATATTACAATTCCTCCATCTAAACCCTGACAAAACTGAAGTTCTTTTAATTGGCCCAGAAATCTTTGTCAATGCCGCTACTCACTTTATTGGCCCACTTCACCCCAACATTAAATCCACTCTTAAGAATCTCGATATCATCAATGACCAGTATATGACATTTGACCATCATGTTAATAAGCTTGTCCAATCCTGTTTTCCTCAGTTAAGAAATATTGCGAAAATAGACCTTTTAAGCCTGTTCTTGAACAATTAATCCACACATTCATTTTCTCCCGGTTAGACTACTGTAACTCCCTCTACACCCGCCTCAGTCAGTCTTTAAAATGTTTACAGTTAATCCAAAATACAGCAGCTAGACTTCTAACCAGAACTAGCCGTAGGTCGCACATTCGTAACGCAATGGTTACGTTACGTAATCAACTTTGTCGCCGTGGTAGTAACTTGTCAATCACAACGTAGCCACACCCTAAAGCATATGCTGCTTTATCATCTTTTTTTATTCTAAATGGGACCATAACTTACAAAATGAACATCATGCTGTATTGAAGAAGACTTGAAACTAGCGATTGAGACTATAAACTCATTAGGAAAGTGTTTACTGAGGTAATAAATCAAGAGAGAAGTAGGAGCATTTTCTCATAGACTTCCGTACAATCAGACTTCTTTTTGCAGTCGTGCTACTTCTAGTGCTGTAACTGTCTGTTTCTTAATACTGTGTTCACAGGTGCAGCTTCAAAGCCGTACATCACTATAGTTAATGTCTCAGAGGACGGGGTGCAGCTCAAGTGTGTAGTTCGAGGTGCTTTCCCACAGCCGAAGCTACACTGGCAGGACAGTGATGGAAACGTCCTTCCTGCTGAGGAGCCACAGGTCTCTGAAAGAGGAGGTCATTACAATGTGAGCCTCTACAGTACTGTGACCTCGACTACAACCAACCGCTTCAGCTGTGTGGTCAAACAGGAGAATATCAGCCATATTGTTAACGCTGAGATCACTTTACTAGGTGAGATTGGCCGTATTGATGATTTTAATCTGCAAATAACTTTCTTTCTCTTTGTAAATGTTATAACCAATGTGCTATAGATGATATTCAGTATATTCATTCATGATATTTACATTCTGAGAGTCACACCATCTTTTGTATGTTCAGATAAACTGTTTGAGGACAAGTCCTGCCCAGTAGCCGGTGCGTTGATAGGTGGATGGTTTTCTGGAGCTCTAACTGTTGCTGCAGTTTGGGTTCTGTTTAAAATTGCAAAGTACATCATGAAACACCGCAAGAAAGGTAAGTTTAAATAATGTATTCATGCAGGCATCAACATGACAGATACTTTGAAAGTCTCAGATATTGTGTTTAATATTATACAAACAAATGAACCATCTCATTGATTGATTGATTGATTGTTATGGAGAACAATAGTGAATACTGTACAGTGTTCCTGTTAAAGAGGTGTAGAGCAGAGAGGATGAGGACGTGTTTGATGGTCGACCTCAGTGTAACGTAGAGCATGTTCAGTATTAACTGTTTGAAAAAGACAATAAAAATATTAAAATCTATTTGGATGAGTCACCATAATATAGAACAGACTTTATGTAATTTATACTTCTGTTTTCTTTTTGCAGATTCTCCTCAGACAAATGGGTCTTATACCGTTCCCTCAATGCAGCCACTTAATCCACCTGTCTGATGACTTTACATCAGAAAACACTAAAGACCCAACTCTTTCATGAACAACTCTGTGCTTAATGTGCTGTAGGTAGAGAAAAGACAAAAAGACAAAAAAACCCCTGCAATCTCTACTCTGTGCATTGCCTTGTTGCACTGCCTGTTTGCATCTACATGCTATCAGGCCCAAACTTGCATCAAATTCAAAACCCTGACACTTGCTTACAAAATAGCAACTAAAACGGCTCCTGCCTACCTGAACTCCCTCATTCAGGTCTACACTCCCTCCCGCCCACTACGCTCTGCCAATGAAAGGCGCCTGGTACCACAACAGGGCCCTAAGTCACTAGCGAGACTCTTCTCCTCTGTAGTTCCCCGGTGGTGGAACGAGTTACCAAACTCTGTTCGATCTGCAGAGTCCCTCTCAATCTTTAAGAAAAGACTAAAGACCAAGCTCTTTCGTGAACACCTCTGCACTTGATGAACTGTAGGGAGAGAAAAAACAAAAAACAAACCCCCCCCCCCAAAAAACCATGCTTCTATGCACTCTAATCATTGCTTTGTTGCACTGCCTGTTGGCATCTACGTCCTATTGGGCCCAAACTTAAGCTTTATGGCACTTACTGGTGTCGTTACCTCCTGATTAGATCCCTGCTTGTGTTGGATCAGTCTCATATATACGTCACTTTGGATAAAAGCATGAAAAATGTAAAAATGAAAATGTATTGATTTATTGTATAAAATACAGATGTTCCAAAAACAACAAAAAAAACCTTATCAGGATAACAGGTGACCTGTTGGACCAGCAGGTCTCTTGGTCTCAGGTTTAGATTAAAATCTATATATTGTTACTTGCAGTTTGACCACATTAAATTGCATTAAATCACCATCAAAAACCTAAATTATAAAACTGAAAGGCAGCTTGTGAAGTGAGACATGGACAGTGATTCTGGACATTTTCTTTTCTTCTAAAACTGGTTAAAAGCCAAGTATCAATGTTTTTAAATAAGCTTGTGAAGAGTGATTGACTTCAGTCTGACACCTGAACAAAGATGATTGTAACAGTCCGGATGAGAGGAAACAGAAACAGAAACTACTGTTTGAAATGTGAGATTGTTATTTAGCTGAGATTCTTCACTGAAGGGAAAATACCGAACCTCTCATATCACCTGGGATTTTCTATCTTGTTACATGTAAATTATTATTGTCTTTTTTATATATCACTGGACAGTTTGTTGGTATATTTGTATTTGAGTTAATAGCAGCTGTGTGTGACACTGTTGGCCAAGTCAAATTTTTATTTATTGTTTTTATTTATGTAAATTGATATGTGAAGTGTGTGACATGTTATGTGTCCTGCTGCATTACTTCATCATGGTACCAAGACTTGGTCTTCCTTTATGTTTACAATAATGCTGAATTACAAAGACAAGTCAGGATGTATGTTTGAAAGAGTGAAGTATGTCAGTTATAATCTGAAACACTGAAGATTGTTAAACTCAGTTCTCTGATGTGGTACATGAATGAGATTTGTTCTTTTGTTTTATGTTTTTTGTTTTTTTCTATTTATTATTTTTTGATTATGATGACTCATATGTGTAGCTCCCTCTGCTGGGATGAACTGGTTGTGTCAGTTGTGGATGTCTATAATCTATAATTAAGTCCACCTGTTATGGATAATTGTAAATTTGCACCACTGGCCTGATTGTTTGTATTATTGTTACTTAGCTAGCTAGCTGCTACAAATGAAACATCTAATGTTACACACAAAACGGCTTTTAAATTTTAACATAACGTGACACACCTCTGTCACGTGTTGGGCTTTCAGTCCTCCTCCTCTTTTGTCCGTTTTCTTCCTCTCACCTGAAGGTTTGGAACTTTTCATAATGAAATAAATGTGAATATCTTCCTCTTGACATCTCGTCACAGACTTTGTGATGCATCATCTCTGTTTCAGTGAGCACAGTAGAGGCGCAGAGCAGATGAAACATTGTGAGGAACAGGGATGCAAAGTATATTTCTGTCTTTCTTCGTGTATTTGTTCATATTTTATCCCAAGGCAGAAAATGAGGAGGGGCGCCCACCGGTGAATTTTTATATATCTTTTTATTTTTTTTTATTTTACTTTTTCCTTTGAAGGTGACCAGCAACTGCCTATATGGCCTATGAGCCGGCCCTGCTTCCGGCTGTCAAAGACTAAAAACATAGTGGCAGTTGGTAGAAACAATCTTCATGTGGTCTGTCCAGTCTTGTCCTCAGCCTAAGAGGTTGTATGTGTGGCACATAGGAAATTGCTCACTTACTTTAAATGTATTATTTTTAGGCCTACATGTATGCACTTTATTTTGCACGTTAACAGACGCCCCCCATTCAATTTCATATACTTCTATTTGGAGTGTAAAAGGCATGAGATCAGCTGGGGGTAAATACGCTGTGAGTCTGCGCTGCTTTCTTCAGTTAACGTATGAACCAGTAAAGCCACCGAGGATCAGCAGACTCACATTGAGTTTTCAATTTGTTCTTTCAGAATAAATAATTTTCTAAAATATGTCACCCCTGGAGTGAGCTAACACTCTATGGGTGTAACATCCCTGGTAGCAAATTTCCTTTGGCATGGATGTGGGCCAGAGAAACAGCAAAGATGTGGCCCACATCTGGAAGTGGATGATGAGCCATATCCGGCCCAAGGATACAACAGCTATAAGAGAATCATAACAAAGCCAGACTTCTACCAAGAATGAGCCAAATACAAATAGTTAATATGGCTCATAGCTGGGCCTGATATGGAATATCTGTATGGCTGAGTTCTGTTAAGGCCCTTATGTGACCCACATATGGCTGACAGACCAAATCCTTACTCATCCCAGAATTTAACCTAAACTATACCACACCTGTGATCTGGCCCACATTAGGAAGTGAATGATGGGCCAAATCTGGCCCAAGACTATAAAAGCCTTAACTGAACCATAACATAGCCATGAGTATTATCCTAGAATTTTACCAAATGGTGTATACTTTGAATCCTAAGGCAAACAGTCCAGAAATCCAAACCTTTTACAGTGTCAATTTAATATGTCAAATTGGCAATTTACCTGTTTCTATACATTATGCGTTCTATATGTTCTGTATTTTCCTTAATAAAGCAAAGATTATTAAAAGTAGTAGTTTATTCAGCCTTGGTTAATAAAAGTATTTTACTGTAATTTGACAGATGTTGCAAATTGCCACAACTCAATCAAGGGTAGTGGAGGTTTTGGTGGAGGAAGGGAGGAGAGAACTCAGGAAGGTCTGGAGTTTAAAATTATACTGAGATTTGGTGAGGAGAAGGGAATCTCCTCAATGAGTCCGGTGAAATTAACAACCGTATTGAGGAACCAGGTTGGGGATATACATATGGCTAAGGTTTTGAAAGATGGAAATCTGTCGATTATTTGCAGGAATGAAGAACAGAGAGATCGGGCTGGAAGGATGAAAGAAGTAGGGCGGTTTAAAGTGGTAAGTATAAGTCGTGTTGAAAGAGGAAGTAAGTGGAGTAAAGGAGTGATTTGGGGGGTGCCAGTTGGAGTCACAATGGAGGAAATTAAATCAAACTTAAAAGGAGGAACCCTGAAAGGTGCTCGGCGGTTGCAGATAACTCGAGAGGGAGTGAGGAAAGACAGTGAACATGTTGTACTAGAATTTGAGGACGAAGTGCTCCCAAAGAAAGTGACTCTAGACTTCTTGAGCTATACTGTAAGAGAATACGTGCCAAAGCCAATGAGGTGTTACAACTGTCAAAGGTTTGGTCATACAGCCAAGACATGCAAAGGCAGAAGAAGATGTGCCAGATGTGGGGAAAATAATGAGTATGGGCAATGTGATCATGAACAACTAAAGTGCTGTAACTGTGGTGGCAATCACAGTGTGTCTTATGGGGGATGTGAAGTGGTGAAAAGGGAAAGAGAAATACAGCAGGTAAGAGTTCAGAATAAGATTACATATGCAGAGGCTGTGAAGATGGTGAGTCAGAGAGGAGGAAATAGTGAGAGAAACAGAACAGGTACAGGGACCATAAAAGAAGCAGATCAGGAAAGTGAGGGAAAAGTAAAGGTTGATTTAAAGAAATTAGTCACATTCATAGCAGGGGTAGTAAATGCTACAATGGAAGTTAGATCCAAAACGGAGAGAATACAAATAATTGTGAAGGCAGCAGCTCATCATCTAGATATCAGTGGACTGACTTGGGAAGAGGTAAGAAACGATCTCAGTATTCAAGCAAGTCAGGAACAGTCATGGGTTGGATAGTACTAATCATGGTCGTCCTGCTACAGTGGAATGCAAGAAGTTTGTTGGCCAATGGACAGGAATTTAAAAAGTATGTTGATGATCGACCCAGTAAACCAGACATCATCTGTGTACAGGAAACATGGTTGAGACCAAATTTGGACTTTAGAATAGTAGGATATACTTCTATTAGGTATGATAGGGGGGATGGAGTAGGAGGAGGATGTGCAACATTTATTAGAGAAAATATTTCATTTGGAGAGGTGAGTATAGGAAATGAGCAAGAATATGTAACTGTAGAGATATGGACAAGTGAGGGTAAGTTTGTCATTATTAATTATTATAATCCTTGTAAAAGGCTAGATTTGAGTAGATTAATACAAATAGAAGGGATAGATGGTGATAGGGTGTTGATATGTGGGGATTTTAATGCTCACAGTACATTATGGGGAGGAACACGAACAAATGCAAATGGTGAGGTAATTGAGGATTTATTAGAGGAGAAAAGAATGGTTTGCTTAAATGATGGGAGAGGGACTAGATTAGATGTGCACACAGGGAACACTTCGGTATTAGATTTGACTTTAGTCACGAGGGAGTTAGCGGGAATATGTGAGTGGGAAGTGTCCGAAGAATCATCAATAGGTAGTGATCATTCTCCAGTCTGGTGCAGGATATTGCTACAAAAAAATAAGGAAGATAGGGAAATATCAGGGAAGTGGGTATTTAGCAATGCAAACTGGGAAATGTTCAATTATATATGTGAGAGAGAAATGGATAAAATAGACTTAAATGGAGATATTGAGGAGATTGATAAAAATTTGGAAATAACATTACTTGAAGCTGCTAAACAGTCCATTTCTAAAAGTAAAGGAAGAATGAAGAGGAAAGCGGTTCCCTGGTGGACAGATGAATGTAGTAAAATAGTGAAAGAGAGGAATAGAGCTCTCAGGTTACTAAGAAGAACTCATAATGTACAGAATTTAATCAGATATAAGCAAGAGCAAGCAAGGGTAAGGAAAATTATACGTAAAGCAAAAAGACAAAGCTGGCAGACTTTTTGCAATAAAATAGGAAGATCAACACCTGTGGGAGAGGTTTGGGGCATGATTAGGAGCATGAGAGGAATCAGAAGGGAATGGCAGTATCCAGTACTGAAGATGGGGGAGGAAGCAGCAGTATCTGATGAAGAGAAGGCAGAGATGATAGCGAAAGCATTTACTCAAATCCATAGTTCTGATCATTTGACTGAGAAGGGGAAGAGAGGAAGGGAAATGACTAGTTGGCTCATCCTGGAAGTTTTGAGAGAAGGGAAATTACTAACAGTGCAATGGATGCTCCATTTACATTGGAAGAAATGAAGAGGGCAGTTTCAGCATCTATGAAACTGCTAGCTCTTTATAATAAAGTATGGGAAGTGGGAAAATTACCAACTAGTTGGAAAGAGGCAGTGATTATTCCCATCAGGAAACCAGGGAAGGACCCATCAAATCCAATGAACTATAGACTGATAGCACTCACATCACATGTAGGTAAGATAATGGAAAGAATGATTACAGAAAGATTAGGGTTTTTTATGGAAAGCAGAGGAATTCTTTCACCCCATCAGAGTGGATTTAGGAGGGGTAGAGGAACTATGGACCCTGTTATATGTCTGGAAACAGAAATTAAGAAAGCACAGGTTAATAAAGAATCTGTAGTGGCAGTTTTTTTGATGTAGAAAGGACATATGATATGGTTTGGAAGGAGGGGTTAATGATCAAATTAAATATGATGGGAATAGCGGGAAGAGCATATAATTGGACTAAAGACTTTTTATTTAATAGATTTATTCAAGTCAGAATTGGGACAGCCTTATCAGGAAGATATATGGTAGATAACGGTACCCCTCAGGGCAGTGTTATTAGCCCAATACTCTTTTCCATCATGATAAATTATGTATTTTCTCAAGTTCAGGATGATATTGGACGATCATTGTTTGCTGATGATGGAGCTTTGTGGAAAAGAGGAAAGAATATAGATCATATTATAAATAAAATGCAACTGGCAGTTAACATGGTAGAAAAATGGTCATACTCTTGGGGGTTTAAGTTTTCAGTTGAAAAAACCAAAACATTAATGTTCACTAAAAAGAGAGGTGTTGGCACACAGATAAAGATATATGGACAAAGAATAGAGAAAGTGAAAGTCTTCAGATTTTTGGGTGTGTGGTTTGATGAAAAGTTAACATGGAATGAACATATTGATAAGATAACAACCAAGTGTAAAAAGACACTAAATGTAATGAGATGTTTAACAGGATCAGAATGGGGAGCAAGCAGATCTGCGATTAAAAATATCTATGTCGCGCTGATTAGAGCAGTATTAGATTATGGCTATATTGCCTACGGTTCAGCAGCAAAAACATCATTAAAGAAGTTGGAAGTGGTGCAAGCTCAAGCGTTAAGACTATGTTGTGGTGCTTTAAAAACGACTCCTGTATCCGCTCTTCAGGTTGAGATGGGTGAAATGCCGCTGCACATCAGACACAAACAGTTAATGATGAACTACTGGACAAATCTTCAAGGGTATTCTGAAGATCACAATCCAACAAAAAAAGTACTTCTTCCATGCTGGGAGAGAGAAAGAGCCAAAAGGGAATGTTTTGCGTGGAGCAGTGAAACAATTGCTAAAGATATGTTGTTACATCAGAAAAGATATAACCCTACAGTGCCATTATCAGTAACACCACCCTGGTTGTTCCCCTCAAGGTCAATTGATTTCTACATTCTGGAAAAAGTGCAGGTACATAAAGATTTATTGCAGTTTTGGTTGAAGATAGGTTACAAACATTATATCAAACATTAATACCAGTCTACACAGATGGATCCAAGGATCCTAACACAGGGAGCACAGGCTTTGCTTTGCGTATACTAACCTTAAAAGTTTCTATGAATAGAAGAACATCAGATCATTTGTCAGTTTATACAGTCGAGATGATAGCAACTGCAACAGCATTACAGTGGATAGAGGAGTTGCAATTTAAAAAGGTTATTCTTTGTACAGATTCATGTTCTGCATTAATGTCATTACAATCATATACATCTCAGAGTAGGCAGGATATAGTTAATGAGATACATGAAACTCTGTACAGATTTAAAAATATGAATATTTTGATAACATTTATGTGGCTATCAGCACACAGAGGGATTAAGGGCAATGAAATGGTGGATGCATTAGCAAAACAGGCACTGAAGCATGAGGAGATAATGGAAATTTCACTCAGTAAATCTGAAGCAAAAGGAATAATCAAAAGAAACATCATTAAAGAGTGGCAGCACAGATGGGGTACAACAAATACAGGACGACACCTCTATGCAGTACAGAGAGAAGTGGGCCCAGCGAGGTCAGCTAAAAGAAGCACCAAAGAGGAGAACATCTTAACAAGGCTGAGAGTAGGACACACCAGACTAAATAAAACACTGCATTTAATAAACAAACATCCCTCAGGATTATGTGACCTATGTCAAATAGAGGAGTCAGTGGAACATGTCATTTTGCACTGCAATAATTATTCTCGAGAGCGAGAAGTATTAAAGAGAGAAATCAGGAAGATTGGAGGGGAAGAATTGAGTTTGAAAAGTGTATTTACAATTGGGTTAGGGAGTTTATTCCATTACTTGAAAGAAACTGGATTGATCAACAGAATTTAGTATTCAGGACATCTTCCTTTTGTTTTGTTTTTTTGTTTTGTTTTTTTCTGATTTGTTTATAGGGGTAGATAACTCTGGTTCACACTCCAACATAGTGGGTGGCGGTAATGCACCTTTACGCTGGTTGCCACCCGCCATTAAACAAAGAAGAGGAAGAAGAAGAAGAAGAAGAAGAAGAAGAAGAAGAAGAAGAAGAAGAAGAAGAAGAAGAAGAAGAAGACGACGACGACGACGTAGTAGGAAACTCCTTTACGTCACTCCACTTTGTGCCCACTGCGCCTCTGCAGCAAGCAGAAGTTAGCCATCACTGTGCAGGAGACAACTATGAAGCTTCTACTCTCGTGGCTCTGTCTTCATACTTTGTTTGTAGGAATACTTGGACGTACAAACGGAAACGGTAGGAAAACTAATGTGCAACTTCAGAAGTTAGCATACCAGTGTTAGCTAGCTATGTATCAATGCAGGGAAACTAGTAACATATCAAATTAGCTTAAACTTTTTTATGAATATTATCAACGCTGTAAAATGTAATTATTAATGATAACACCGTATTCTCCACAGCGCAGTTGATTTTATATGAGTTGTGTGATTTGCTTCATCTTTCAGGACCAGATGTCGTCACGTTGATCGTGAAACAAGGAAGTGACATCATTTTACCCTGTTCACTCAGCACCAAGCAGAACATCACGTCAAAGCTGTTTGACTGGAGGAAAGATGGTCGAGACGTGTTCATGTACGACGGGGGCGACCACTACAACAACGGTCGCTCAGGCCAAGATGACCACTACAAAGGCAGAGTCTCACATTTTCCAGGAGAACTGAAGTCCGGCAACGCCTCCATCATTATCCGAAAAACAAAGATGGAGGACGGTGGAGACTACACCTGTGACTTTCCACATCTTCAGCCAAGACAAATATTCCACATTAAGCTTGTTGTTGGTGAGTGCTTTCATAAAACAATTAATATTCTGCCTGCAAGTCAAAAGCCAGGGCTTCAACCTGCTCTGAATGCTTCATTTGCAACGTTTTTTTCAAACGTTCTGTAGCCCTTGTTGCTAACGTTGTTGCTAAAGGTTTCCAGAGTTTTCCCCCGAAAGTGGTTAGTAGTGCTGCCTAATCAGTTCCACCTGCTGAGCCCATATATTTAGTTACTCTGTGATGGTCTCAACATTTATTTCAAGTGAGCCGGACGCCTCCACTGTGAAATATCTCAGGGAAGCCTGAGCATATTTCCCAAAATGTTGAACCTTTAATATTGATGTTTCTTTATTTCCCCTGTTTCATTTTAGATTAAAAACATTTAAAAGGCTAACAACAAATAGCAAGTTGATAATAGTTGATAATATCGCCCATGCACTGCGCATGAATTAATGTCATTTTTCTTTTTTTTCCCTTAGAACGCACCTTTAAAGACAGATCAGGAGAAATCACAGGTGAGTGATCTCAACATCTGCAGTGTGTGAGCTATAACTCCGCCCCCCCGGGCCTCAGTATCATTCACCAGTTTTAATACAGTATCTTCATTTTGACTTTTGTTACTGTTCTCACACAGACGCGGGCCGAGGGTAATGTTGGGAAAAACAGCTGCATAACTCCAGGTTTAGTCGATCATTTACCTTCCACAGCAGCAGTAGTGGTACACAATTTCTGTATCATATACACAGTTGATCCAACGCAGAAGTTGAACTCCCTGACGATCAATATAACCTCATAATTGATTAGATATCTGTTAGATCTACTGTGCTCTGTCCTCAAATACAGATAAGGAGAAATCAGTGGGAAGTCTTTATTTTGATGTCATTAATCTCTGCATCTGCAACATTTATCAGCCATCAGAGGTTGTTGTGAATGTCCAGCCCAGCCTCCGTAGATTATATCACTGTTTCAAACAGAAACATGATACATGGCTCCAAACTCAGTTGCTGTTAACATGTCATATCCGATTGTTTCCATAGAAACAGTTGTAATGAAACTGTTCATACCTGTAGTCACGAGAAGTGTTTTTGCTTTACTGATGTGGCATCTGGGTGTAAGAGGTTGTTGTGTTGGCTCGTTCTGATACAGGACAATACTTGTATTAAAGTTATATTCTGTCAAAATTCTTGAATGATACTCGGCTCCCACATGATAAAGTTGTAGCACACACTGCAGATGTAGAGGTCACTGCCATCAATATCACGACTCGCCGCTGATTTCCTCTGATCTGCTTTTAACTGTAGAGCACTGTGGGTCATGATCTAGGAGGAATTCACATTATAAAACAACTTTGAACTCGCTCAACCTAATGGAGACCGCTGGGTCTAACTGTACTCAACGTTTACTGAACATTTACTGAATCAGTGTTTCTCCTATAATTATCACAACAAGAACCCCCGCCAGGCCAAGAAAATATTTTTTAATGCCAAAATTAACGCCAACTATCCATTCATTCAGAAATCAATAGCATTTGGGAGTCTACGGGGGTTTTTTTTGTTTTTTGTTTTTTCTCTCCCTACAGTTCATCAAGTGCAGAGGTGTTCACGAAAGAGCTTGGTCTTTAGTCTTTTCTTAAAGATTGAGAGGGACTCTGCAGATCGAACAGAGTTTGGTAACTCGTTCCACCACCGGGGAACTACAGAGGAGAAGAGTCTCGCTAGTGACTTGGGGCCCTGTTGTGGTACCAGGCGCCTTTCGTTGGCAGAGTGTAGTGGGCGGGAGGGAGTGTAGACCTGAATGAGGGAGTTCAGGTAGGCAGGAGCCGTTTTAGTTGCTATTTTGTAAGCAAGTGTCAGGGTTTTGAATTTGATGCGGGCAGCAACTGGGAGCCAGTGGAGGGATATCAACAGCGGGGTGACAGGCGCTGTTTTGGGCTGATTGAAGACCAGACGCGCTGCCGCATTCTGGATCATCTGCAGAGGTTTAAGTGTACATGCAGGGAGGCCTGCCAGTAAGGAGTTGCAGCAGTCGATGCGTGATATTACGAGAGCCTGTACCAGGTGTTGTGCTGCATGCTCAGACAGGTAGGGTCTGATCTTCCTGATGTTGTACAGGGCGAATCGACACAATCGAGCAACTGAGGCCACGTGAACCTTAAAGGTTAGTTGGTCATCAATCATGACACCCAAGTTTCGGGCAGATTTTGTGGGCATGAGTTGGGTTGATTCAAGCTGGATGCTGATGTTTAGTTGTATGGAGGGACTGGCTGGGATGACAAGGAGCTCGGTCTTAGAGAGGTTAAGCTGAAGGTGGCGTTCTTTCATCCATGCTGATATATTGGCAAGGCATGAAGAGATGCGAGCGGAGACTGTGTGGTCTTCCGGTGGGAATGACAGGAAGAGCTTGGTGTCGTCAGCATAGCAGTGGTATGAGAAACCATGGGAGTGGATGATTGTGCCAAGTGAGGTGGTGTATAATGAGAAAAGAAGGGGACCGAGCACTGACCCTTGAGGGAACCCCTGTGGATAAGCTGTGCAGTTTCAAAACTCAACTCTGAGTTGTGAACAGCCATTACTATAGTCAACTAATCAATTATTCAGCTTATTATTTCCACATTTCTTTAGTAGATAATGTTATATACAGTAGATCTGAAACCAAACATTTTTTCATTTCACAGTAAGTTGTGTAACAATGCAAAGGAGGTCTAGACCTCTGTAGAGGGTCTGTACATGTTAGTCCCTCCAGGAAGTCGCAATTTCAGTACAGTACTTAACGCAAATTCAAGAAATCTCTGCAATATTTGTGAGAATTTGCAATTTTGCTAAATTACTGCAACTTTTGGCCGAAGCAACAGACCACAAGTGATTTGGACCAATTGTTGCATTTGGTGTCGTGGTAACTTGCGTCATGGCGTTCAGCAAAGATCTCACCTGCCAGTAAAAATGACTGCACAAGTCCAAACAATTCCTAAATGTTTTGTTGCACTTTGTTTTTCATTTAACCTGCATTATGCTTTGGTATGTGTTCAGTTAGTCAGAAGAACACAAGTTGATGTTCAGACAGCAGAGATGAACATAATCTACCTCCAACATAAAAATGGACACTTTGGAAACTGTATTTTTATATTGATGGATTTATTTTAATGACATTATTGACTGATTTTATTTGGTGCTAATGTTCAGGTGAAAGTTTATTTAATAAAGGCTTAATAATAAATAAAATAAATTTAAAAAGTAGCACTGAAATATAGATGTCTCTGTGAAATGCAGTATGCTTTTCATCGAAGGAAGTGATTACATATGAATTTTCAATAATCTGGAAGATGTTTTCAGTTGTTTTCTCTCTTAAATGCTTTGAACTGCACATTTACAAAAAAATAGATCACAGCACATCCCAGAATTCAACTTCTAGTGCTGTAACTGTCCATTTCTCAATACTGTGTTCACAGGTGCAGCTGCAGAGCCGTACATCACTATAGTTGATGTCTCAGAGGACGGGGTGCAGCTCAAGTGTGTAGTTCGAGGTGCTTTCCCACAGCCGAAGCTATGCTGGCAGGACAGTGATGGAAACGTCCTTCCTGCTGAGGAGCGACAGGTCTCTGAAAGAGGAGGTCACTACAATGTGAGCCTCTACAGTACTGTGACCTCGACTACAACCAACCGCTTCAGCTGTGTGGTCAAACAGGAGGATATCAGCCATATTGTTAACGCTGAGATCACTTTACCAGGTGAGATTGACCGTATTGATGATTTTAATCTGCAAATTACTTTCTCTCTCTTTTGTAAATGTTATAACCAATGTGCTATAGATGATATTCATTCATGATATTTACATTCTGGGAGTCACATCAGTGTTTTGTATGTTCAGATAAACTGTTTGAGGACAAGTCCTGCCCAGTAGTCGGTGCGTTGATAGGTGGATGGTTTTTTGGAGCTCTAACTGTTGCTGCAGTTTGGGTTCTGTACATCATGAAACACCGCAAGAAAGGTAAGTTTAAATAATGTATTCATGCAGGCATCAACATGACAGATACTTTGAAAGTCTCAGATATGAACCGTTCTGTTGGTTTTAACATTCAATAAAAAATCCATCCAAGTTGCAGTCTGACATGAAATCTTGTCTTTTTGTTAATTGTGTTTAATATTGTACAAACAAATGAACGATCTCATTGATTGATTGATTGTTATGGAGAACAATAGTGAATACTGTACAGTGTTCCTGTTAAAGAGGTGTAGAGCAGAGAGGATGAGGACGTGTTTGATGGTCGACCTCAGTGTCACGTAGAGCATGTTCAATATTAACTGTTTGAAAAAGACAATAAAAATATTAAAATCTATTTGGATGAGTCACCATAATATAGAACAGACTTTATGTAATTTATACTTTTGTTTTCTTTTTGCAGATTCTCCTCAGACAAATGGGTCTGATACCGTTCCACATGTCTGATGACTTTACATCAGAAAAGACTAAAGACCCAGCTCCTTCATGAACAACTCTGTGCTTAATGTGCTGTAGGTAGAGAAAAGACAAAAAGACAAAAAAACCCAAAAACCTGCAATCTATGTACTCTAATCATTGCTTTGTTGCACTGCCTGTTGGCATTATATGCTATCGAGCCTAAACTTAAGCTTTATGGTACTTACTCATGTTGTTACCTCCTGACTAGATCCCTGCTTGTGTTGGATCAGTCTCATATATACGTCACTTTGGATAAAAGCATCTTCTAAATGAAAGATGTAAATGTAAACTTACCCAGGATATCAGGTGATCTGTTGGACCAGATCTCTTTCTCTCAGGTTTAGATTAAAATCGATTTATTATTACTTGTGTTGTGCCTTAAATCACCAGCAAAAAAAAACTGAAAGGCAGCTTGTGAAGTGAGACATGCATAGTGATTCTGGACATTTTCTTTTTTTCTAAAACTGGTTAAAAGCCAAGTATCAGTGTTTTTAAATAAGCTTGTGAAGAGTGATTGACTTCAGTCTGACGTCTGAACAAAGATGATTGTAACAGTCCGGATGAGAGGAAATAGAAATAGAAACTACTGTTTGAAATGTGAGATTGTTATTTAGCTGAGATTCTTCACTGAAGGGAAATACCGAACCTCTCCTATCACCTGGTATATTCTATCTTGTTACATGTAAATTATTATTGTGTCCTTTTATATATCACTGGACAGTTTGTTGGTATATTTGTATTTGAGTTAATAGCAGCTGTGTGTGACACTGTTGGCCAAGTCAAATTTTTATTATTCATATGAATTGATATCTGAAGTGTGTGAGATGTTATGTGTCCTGATGCATTACTTCATCATGGTGCCAAGACTTGGTCTTCCTTTATGTTTACAATAATGCTGAATTACAAAGACAAGTCAGGATGTATGTTTGAAAGAGTGAAGTATGTCAGTTATAATCTGAAACACTGAAGATTGTTAAACTCAGTTCTCCGATGTGGTACATAAATGAGATTTGTTCTTCTGTTTTATGTTTTTTGTTTTTTTTCCATTTATTATTTTTTTATTATGATGACTCATATGTGTAGCTCCTGTGCTGGGATAAACTTGATGTGTCAGTTGTGGATGCCTATAATCTATAATGAAGTCCACCTGTTGTGTATTGTGTTGATTTATACACACTGAGGAAGGGCGCCTGGCCCGAAATCTCTGTGTGGCAATTCACATTAAAATCAATTGACTAGGTGTGCTGTCCTGATTCCATTCTTTGTTTAATTTTAATACTTTACGGATTCAGTACCCGGCTTTTTTGATTGTGAGTTGAGCGTGTTGTATTCTATAATTTTTATCAGCTCAGTTCTCCTCATTTATAAATACATTGTCTGCAGCTGAATTTCATTGTTCAATCCTGCAAATACAATTAAATGAACCTTGAATAAAAAGGACAATGAAAGAAACATTTAAAAAAACAACAACATTCATAGTTGATCACTTGATTTGAAACATTTGAGGTCCTGAGAGCAGATCTTCATTCTGCCACCAGAGGTCAGCAAACACCTGCTGATCACAGAGACTGTAGTTATAATCAGTGAACTCACTGAGTGTAAAACTTACAGTAAAAGGTCTTTAGAAATGTCCTAAACTTTGACTCATGAGTGACAAATTCTTAACAAAAGTCAGACACAAGATCTTTGAATAAAGAAGCTAAAAGTGACTTTGAGCCATGTTTAGGTTTGATTCTTTAGTGTCGACTGCAACGAACTCTGAAGTGTTAAAGTGTAAAATAAGGATTACAGTCAAGTCGACCCAAAATGTTCAAGACCAGGTTTCCTTCACTTCATCTTGAATAACTTAAATAATAATTGCAAATATGTTCGCAATTTGCACCACTGGCCTGATTGTTTGTATTATTGTTACTTAGCTAGCTAGCTGCTACAAATGAAACGTCTAATGTTACACACAAAACGGCTTTTTAATTTTAACATAACGTGACACACCTCTGTGTTGGGCTTTCAGTCCTCCTCCTCTTTTGTCCGTTTTCTTCCTCTCACCTGAAGGTTTGGAACTTTTCATAATGAAATAAATGTGAATATCTTCCTCTTGAAATCTCGTCACAGACTTTGTGATGCATCATCTCTGTTTCAGTGAGCACAGTAGAGGCGCAGAGCAGATGAAACATTGTGAGGAACAGGAGTGCAAAGTATATTTCTGTCTTTCTTTGTGTATTTTTTCATATTTTATCCCAAGGCAGGAAAATGAGGAGGGGCGCCCACCGGTGAATTTGTATTTATCTATTTTTTTTATTTTTTTATTTTACTTTTTCCTTTGAAGGTGACCGGCGCCACCTTGTCTATTTTGCACGTTAACAGACGCCCCCCATTCAATTTCATATATTTGTATTTGGACTGTAAAAGGCAGGGTTAGGGATCAGCGAGATCAGCTGGGGGTAAATACGCTGTGAGTCTGCGCTGCTTTCTTCAGTTGACAGTCAACGTATGAACCAGTAAAGCCACCGAGGATCAGCAGACTCACATTGAGTTTTCAATTTGTTCTTTCAGAATAAATAATTTTCTAAAATATGTCACCCCTGGAGTGAGCTAACACTCTATGGGTGTAACATCCCTGGTAGCAAATTTCCTTTGGCATGGATGTGGGCCAGAGAAACAGCAAAGATGTGGCCCACATCTGGAAGTGGATGATGAGCCATATCCGGCCCAAGGATACAACAGCTATAAGAGAATCATAACAAAGCCAGACTTCTACCAAGAATGAGCCAAATACAAATAGTTAATATGGCTCATAGCTGGGCCTGATATGGAATATCTGTATGGCTGAGTTCTGTTAAGGCCCTTATGTGACCCACATATGGCTGACAGACCAAATCCTTACTCATCCCAGAATTTAACCTAAACTATACCACACCTGTGATCTGACCCACATTAGGAAGTGAATGATGGGCCAAATCTGGCCCAAGACTATAAAAGCTTTAACTGAACCATAACATAGCCATGAGTATTATCCTAGAATTTTACCAAATGGTGTATACTTTGAATCCTGAGGCAAACAGTCCAGAAATCCAAACCTTTTACAGTTTCAATTTAATATGTCAAATTGGCAATTTACCTGTTTCTATACATTATGCGTTCTATATGTTCTGTATTTTCCTTAATAAAGCAAAGGTTATTAAAGCTGTTTGAATACATAAATGAGAATTTTTCTTCTGTTTTATGTTTTTTTTCCATTTATTATTTTCTGATTATGATGACTCATATGTGTAGCTCCTGCTGAACTTGTTGTGTCAGTTGTGGATGTCTATAATCTATAATTAAGTCCACCTGTTATGGATTGTGTTGATTTATACACGCTGAGGAAGGGCACCTGACCCGAAATATCTGTTGACAATTCACATTAAAATCAATTGACTAGGTGTGCTGTCCTGATTCCATTCTTTGTTCAATTTTAATACTTTAAGGATTCAGTACCCGGCTTTTTTGATTGTGAGTTGAACGTGTTGTATTCTATAATTTTTATCAGCTCAGTTCTCCTCATTTGTAAATACATTGTCTGCAGCTGAATATCATTGTTCAATCCTGCAAATACAATTAAATGAACCTTGAATAAAAAGGAAAATATAAGAAACATTTTAAAAAAAACAACAACATTCATAGTTGATCACTTGATTTGCTAAAAAACATTTGAGGTCCTGAGAGCAGATCTTCATTCTGCCACCAGAGGTCAGCAAACACCTGCTGATCACAGAGACTGTAGTTATAATCAGTGAACTCACTGAGTGTAAAACTTACAGGAAAAGGTCTTTAGAAATGTTCTAAACTTTGACTCATGAGTGACAAATTCTTAACAAAAGTCAGACACAAGATCTTTGAATGAAGAAGCTAAAAGTGACTTTGAGCCATGTTTAGGTTTGATTCTTTAGTGTCGACTACAGTGAACTCTGAAGTGTTAAAGTGTAAAATAAGGATTACAGTCAAGTCGACCCAAGATGTTCAAGACCAGGTTTCCTTCACTTCACCTGAGTCCACATAACTTGAATAATAATTGTAACATTGCATCACTTTCCTGATTGTTTGTATTAAAACTTCTCAGGGTCATATCTCAGTCAAATCTGAACACAAATTGAACAAACTTGATAAACATATTTATAGATTCAGTGGGACTCACACTTCCCATCGTTAATAAACCTCCATAAATCCGTCATGAATCATAGATTTAAACCGCAGAACCTGCCTGAGAATCGTCACGTTTTTAAGTTTTCTTCTGTATCAAAGTAATCCAGCGATAGTTGACTGAACATCCATGAGTTCAGTGCAAACAGGAACAGCTAATAGATGACACAGCACACTTTTAATGGTGCAAATTTGTCCAAATGTGAACAAATGTTGGCTCAGTTTGAAGTCTAGTGTAGGACACCGTGTCAGACTTTGAAAAACTCTGCCTTATCTATAAGTTGGGGTTCATTTTTCCTAAAACTGAGGGGCTGCAGTGTGTAAAAGCCTCAATATGGATGACAACACCTTCAAATTAAAAGACAGGTTAAATTTTTCAAGTCTTAAAACAACAGTCAGGAGCCTGAATGAACATTAAACATGTTTTTCTTGCTGTAACTCGTCCTTTAAAGCTGAAAGTCGACACTGTAATCTCACGATCGTTGTTGAATTTTTAAATCTAATGAGAGAGAAATACTGTCCAAATACTATCAAAGGCCAATTTGTAGCTCAGTAGTTAGAAGCTATTTTTAGAGAGAGATCCTGTGTTGGTGTTTTTTGCTCAGTGGTGGTCACACACACACACACACACACACACACAGGAGACCGGAGACAGTAGGGACTGTAATTAACAGTGTGTGTGGAGGTGTGGAGGTGCGCTGGTAACCATTTATCTAATTAGGATCACCTGTCGAGCATAAAAACCCTGACAGCTCGGAGCGAAAAAGAAGTTTCTTAAAAGACTCGTCCAGGTAATTACTGGACGGTTTGCAACGCCTCAGCACCCTTTTGATCCTGAGTTCTTTATAAAAAAAAAAAAAAAAAAAAAGTCAGAGAGCACTGCCACAATTAATTATCCCACAGAGCTGATAATTCAGCTGATTAGCCCTCAATGCTCCTCCTCAGCTCTGAGTGTGTTTAGCTTTTTACTGTAGTTCCTCCACGTCTCACTGTCAACAGGAGAAGAAAGAAAGCAGCACAGATCAGCTGTGTCATTTATCTACTAAACATTATGACCCAGTTTATGCTGTAATTACTGGTATTAAAGGAATAGTTCAACATTTTATATGTGTATTAAGTACAGAGCTGGAGTCAGGATGTGGTTAGCTTAGCTTAGCATAAAGACAGGAAGCAGGGGGAAACAGCTAGCATGGATCTGTCTGAACTCTAACCCTCATCTCACCTGTAAAGTTTAACACAATATGTCTTGTTTGATTAATCCCATGACAGTTTTTCTCAGTTTTTCTCACAATCATCGAATGGAAATTGTGATTCTTCTTCCTATGGACTTCTCAAGTCCATAGATCATTTTCCTCACAACATTATAGGCATTTCTTTTTGCTTTCACATGAAATTCAAATGTATAAGTACAAATATCCTCAAATGATAAAGTGATAATAATAAGCTTTATTTATAGAGCACCTTTCATGACATAAAATGCAGCTCAAAGTGCTTTACAAAGTGCTTTACAAAAGAAAAAGAAAAAAACACATATACGTATATATATATATATATATATATATATATATATATATATATATATATATATATATATATATACACACACACACACATATGTATGCGTACATATATACATACATAAACATATACATACATATACATGCACACATACATATTAAATGGGATAAATATCAGTTAAGACATAGTAAAGGAGTAAAAGACAAATTCTAGAGAAGGGATAAAATCAGATTTCCAAGTCTATTTATTATTTCATCTCTTTGAGCGTCTGTGCCAATGAGAAGGACTTCGGTTTTATCTTCATTTAATTTGAGAAAGTTGCCATTCATCCACTGCACAATACTGGAGAAGCAGTTTAGTAGAGGGCGTAGGGCATCCTTATTGTCAGGTGAGACAGATAAATACAGCTGGGTGTCGTCAGCATAGCAGTGAACATGAATCCCGTGGTTACGAATAATTTCACTAAGTGGGATCATGTAAAGAGAAATGATGAGTTAGTCTTGGTGCACCAAATGTACATATGTATAACAGACACAATCAGAAATGTAAAAATGACATTTTGTTGTCCTCCCAGTTTGAATCTGAAAGCATGATTTAATTCAAGGGTACAAATGATTAATTCTAAGGAACAATTAAACACTTTGAGTGTACAAATGACTGATTGAGATACTTAGAAAATGTCCTGATTACGACCAAATCACAAGAAACAGAGACAACTAGCGGGATGCTGTTGTTCCAGAGGAGTTAATGAGGTTAAGACAGACCTGCAAAATAAATAAATTAAATAGTTTATGTCATTTTTTTTCTTTTAATTTCTTTGCAACATGCAGGATTAGATGAACTGACATGTTATTGTTCTATTTTGATGTTTTGTCAGGCCTACAGTATGTGTAACTATTATTTACTGTATGCAGTGTGGATGGAAACACCGGTTTTATGTATTTTATTCAAAGGCAGCAACAATAAAACAGAGCAAATCTTGAACTGGTGACCATCTGATTTCAGGAAGTCCCTCTCACTCTCACTGATGAGAGAAACGACGCCGACTCGGTGAGATTTTACTTTTTTTCTGTCAGGCTGAGTCTTGTCCTCTCTCTCTCTCTCACTCTCTTTGCACTTTTATTTCAGAGTTCACAAAGTTCCTCTCCATCTGTTTCTGAGGCTCCTCCACTAAAAAAAGAAAAACCTCCTCCCCTCTCTGTCTTTATCTCTCTGCATCTTCTTTCTCTGCTTCTGCCAAATCACTGCAGAGGCAGCATCCTCTCCTCTTTACCTCCCTTCCCAGCTGACTCTGTTATCACTCATCTTTTTCTTCTTCTTCTACATCTCCTCTTTCATGTTACAGTATTTATCTCTCCATCATTTTTCCTCACGTCTCTGTTTTTTTCAGCTTTTATTTATCTTCCCACCTTTCATCAGTCTCCTCTTCTTCTTGTTCTGTCTCTTATTGTTTCCTACTTTTTTGTCCTCTCCTCTCCTGTAACTTTGCACTTTATTAATTAATTTACATTTATCATATTAAAACAGACAACTTTTCCTTATATTTTTTTTGTGAAATGAAATAAAAACAAAAGAAAACACACCCTGTTGGTCGTATTTGCGTATGGTCACATTTGCCGTGGAGCTTGACCTCTGACCTACTGGTTTGATTCGTTGTCATTACATCAAGATAAAGGCGTACAGTGAGCAAGTGAGACACGGCGTTGATGCGTTTTAATGAGAGCATAATTAGAGTAATCATCAGACTGCACTTTGAACAGAGAAAAATGGATATAGGAAAATGTCTGCAGGGTGCTGCCGCCTCCTCCAGCTCCACCAATGGAAGAAGGAGACCCAGAAGAGCGAGAGCCTCCTTCTGAGAGCAGCCATGATGCTCCTGCAAGTCACGTCCATAAGAGAGGTCCAGTTAGTTCAGCTAACGTTCCAGAGGGACTTAATAAGTACAAGAACACCAGTCTCAGGAGGTACAAACACCCACTGCCTGCTACTCTTCTACGTATCATAGATTGAGATTGGGATTCTCTTCTCGTCTCCTCCTCCTCCTCCTCCTCCTCTCTACTCTCCTGTCTTCTCCTCATCTCATTATCTCCTCTCCTTTTTCATCTTCTCCTCTTGTAATTTCTTCATCTCCCTCTCTTCTCCTTGTTTTCTCAACCTCATTCCTCTCCTCTCCTGTCTTGCCACATCACCGTCATCTCTCTTTCTTTCTTTCTTTCTTTCTTCTTCTGTGGTCTCCCGTCCTGTCTGGATATTTCTTCCCTCCTCTTGAACCTTCTCCGTGAAGTAATGAATGTATGTATATTGATTTAAGCCTCTTAATCCCATATTGCTTGGGGCTAATCTTTATCATTTTGTGATACTCGATATAAAAACAAGAGAAGCAGCCAAGAGTTCAACCCACATTAGCACACTGTGATGTGCAAATGCAACGCCAATGGGGATTTCCCCACGTAACTCACATACTGTATGTATTATAAGGAATATTTTTGTAATGTTAATGAGATCTAAAATGTCATGTTGTTTGATAATAACATGAATGAGATAAAAAGCTTTTAACTTTTCTTTTTTTTTTCTAGAAAAGTATCAGAACGTATGAAGCCTCCCACTCGCCTGCCATAAATAATGCTGCTGGAGGAGCTACGAGCCCACACACATAGCTGCGTGTGTGTGTGTGTGTGTGTGTGTGTGTGTGTGTGTGTGTGTTGACACGGAAGCTGTAGGGTCCTACACACACACACACACGCATGAAACACGTCAAGCGAACACGCCAGCAGCACATGTCTCTGTGTAAAACCTCTCGCTGATGTGACTGATTCTCATTTTGAATTAAATCTCAATTTAACTTGTTTCTGTATTTTTTATTTAAATAATCAGCAAGTTCTGGAAGAGCACCGACATCAAACATTAAAGTGCGTAAACTTTAAGTTCTGATTGTGTTTTTAATTCTCAAGAATTGTGAAGCTTTTATTGAAAAAGACAAAGAGATGTTCTGCACCTTTGAACTCGGTTATCAACCACTTGTTGTCTCTCTGGTCATGATTGTTTTACTGTTCAATATTTTTGATCAACTGACAGACATATGAAAATAATGAAAATAATGTGTGTCTGATGCGGTTTTTCCACATCAAAGTATGATTATCACTTTAAAATTCTTAAAACAACATCTACACATCATTGATATCATTAATAAATTGAAAACACATATACAGCAGGAGGATATTTAAGTGATTTAAACAGCTTCCTGCTCAGATTACGCCTCACTAGATGTGACAGAAACAGATTTGAAGCGTAAAAAAAAAAGCAGGAAGTCTCCGTGAAACTGCCTCGGATTCAGTGTAGATTCATACATTTAATAAAATGGAAGCTCGGCCTCTCTTTCCCATCATTCAGCGGGGTACCGGAGACGGGAGAGTCATGTCCTCACACACAGACAGCTGCTCTGATAACTTCCCCGCCCTGTGCACGAGCATGCACGAGCATGAATGTCCCCTTCTGATTGGCTGAAATAGTGTTTTGTGGCTCGGTCTGAGCCAGTTGTTTGTTTCCTGTTTATAGAGCCAGTTCTGCGTATGAACACTGGATTTTTTTCTAGCACACACAGAGAACAGACAGCTATCGGACCGTTAAGAGATATTATCTGAATCTGACATAAAGAGTGTTGAACCATCTTTCTCCAGAATCGCTGATTCAACCTTTAACTCAGAGAAACTTTCCTCCTTCAGCAGATGAACGTGAAAACAAAAACTCTGCACACACGTCATTCTGCACAGAGAAACTTAAACATCCAACTGTAGGAACAAGAAGGAAAAACATTTTTGAGCAGAGGAGGACTTTAAATAAATCTCACTTAAAGACGTCTCTTCAATAATCTGATTAAAAAGTTCAAATAAATAGCGAGTTATCATTTGAATTGAACTCCTTTGTCTATTTTCAGCACGCGTCTTCGTCTTTTGTATCTGTCTAGATAAAGAGGATCATTTAGACCTCCTCCTACATATTCAATTACTGTGATATTGGATCTAAGTGTGTGAAGACTGCACACATGTTAGGAGACAGAATGAGTCATAAAACACTCCCACACAAACACAAACAGCACGTCTGAGCTGAGTTTGCAACAGAAACATTGAAAACAACAACAACATAGTGATAGTAACAGTCTAACATGTCATCATCTCTGGTTTTAGAAAGTGAAAATTCATGTTTGCTTTTTGATTTTATAGCGACACGACATGCGACGCCACTTAAACACTTTTTGATAGTGCGGCTTTTTAGTGCAGATTTCCTGCCGTTTGGGAGACAAATTACTTTTCCCGTCTTCATTTAAATGTTATCAATCCTTCTGTGTTGGATCAATTTTCAATCACATTTTCAGATGTGACGCTGCTCTTTGTAACAGCGCCAGCTTGTGATTTATGCTGATAAGGTATTCGGGTGTATTTTTAGATTGGATTTTGCCGACTGAGTCACCCTACTGACTCAGTTAATTTAATTGTGACAATCTGTGTTTTAAATCTGGTCTGGGATGATTATTGCATGTTTTCATCTCCCTGTCTGTCTTTTCTTTCTTTCCTTCTTTCTTTATTTGTTTGCTTCTGTTCCTTGTGTACAAAGCAGGCTGTCTGACAGAGCGTGGTTTGTTTATTAGGAGGGAACGCTAGAAAACAGGCCAGAAGAGGTCGGAAATCCACTGAGGGCTCTAAACATCCATTTTAGCTGTTTCAAGGCAGCGCAGCTAAATATTTAACACGACTTAATGCACCATGCTGAGAAACAGACTGTCAGATCGTGTAAAAACCTCCTCAGCTTCGCTCAGTCCAGGTCCCTGACCGGGCTGCAGGGCCCCGAGCATTTTAAAAGCCTGATTTCACTCTCCTGAAATAGTCGAATGATTTTTTTTTTTTCTCCTCACTGCAACGTCTTGTATTCGGAAGCAACACAAAAGCTCTCGACCCGAACATCCAGACGCTTGTTCATGCACAGACGAACACTTACGGTTGCAGGTGGAATCGCACGACAATGAGCTTTCATGATTTATTTATTTATTTTTTTTAGTCGTCTCTGTTGTTTGTTCTTTTCCGGCTGCGTGACTGTGTCTGCTGGTGAAGAATAATGTTTATTGACTTCTGTGCTGTGACGAGAATGTTTTGCTTCCTGGATTAAAGGTACTTTATAGTTCATGTCTTGTCATGACGGCGCTAAATCCCACATCTCATGTCATTTTACAACAAAGCATCAAATCACCTTGAAAAAAAGTAAAGTTTAACTCATAATGTGATCATGTGTCATGTCATTTTGTCTCATGTGTCACCATGAAACCTCATCTCATGCTATGTTTTCTCAGTAAATCTCATTTTATGCTATGTTTTCTCAGGTAATCTCATTTTATGCTATGTTTTCTCAAGTAATCTCATCTCATGTTATTTCTTTTCATTTAACTTGCTGCATTTTGTGCCATCAACTCATTACATCTTTTTTTTTTCAGGCTTTGTCGGTTAAACGAAACGAGTGTTTGTTTTGGTCTGGGATGCTGATGCTGGTGCTGGTGCACGGTCTGGTAGCTGAATGTTGTGTATTGCACTTTTAATGTCTGTATGAATGTGGCTGTGCCCAAACTCATCTGGGGTTTTGTGTATCTTCTGTATTTTCTGCTTTACGCATTTGTGTGTGTTTGTGAGGCTGTAGAACAACTAGACTGTCTCGCTAAAATCTGCAATCCTGTAATTATTGGTAGTGATGTGATAACGAGTCACGTGATACTTGCAGATGGTTGTCTGTGTATTGGATCCTTTTAAAATTTTCTATAATTTATTGTTATCTTTTGTTCTTTTTTTCTTTTGTCACTCCTCAATTCTTTAAATATTTGCTGGTGTGATTTTACACTCTAAATAAACTTTGACTCATTTAATCTACAGATCTCATGTCTCATAATCTCATGTTTTTCTCTTCTCAGGTGATCTCAGGTCTAATGTAGTTTCAGATAAATTCTAATATTTTTTGTCATGTCATCATATTTTATGTAATTTTTTGTAATTTTCATGGAATCTCATTCACAATTTTTTCTCATGTCCAGTTATTTCATTTCATTTTGTTTTGTTCTCCTATGTTGTTCCATTTTATGCCAGTGAACTGTAATTTTTTAGCATTTTATGTTGTGTCTCATGCAACCTCATGTTACGTCATGTCCTGTGATCTCGTACCGTTTGAAACCTCATCCCCAATATCTCATGTTGCCCCATAATTGACTACAATCTGTTGAATAAGAGACATCATATATTCTTCATTCATACAGTAACTCTCAGTTTGCATTCTCACCTTACTATGATGCAATAAAACTACATAAGCCATCCAGTTGACATGGAAACCAAAGCTGTTAATAGCCGCACTGTGGGTGACAAGGTGACTCATTGTGCATCTTCCGGAAAAAACCTTTCTTGTGACAACAGACATGTTCTTTATTTCTGTTTCTGTTAGTTACCGACCATCCAAACTGGAAAAAGGCTTTATTGTAAAATATTCATAATTTCATCAAGTTATTTTTTCCAGTTCTTTGTCTTAAAGTCTTGTTCTTGTCGGAGTGAAAGTGACAGTATCTTAGAATTAGACAGAGTTCCTCATCAGTATCATGAGTCTGTCACAGAGGGAAGAAAAGCAGGATGGTGACTCACCCAGTAGCCTGCAGAAGTGCCGCTACTTGCCGATATGTTTTACACATATCTGGGAATCAATGAAATAATGTAAATCTAAAATTCAGAATGTTTTGCCTCAAGGCAGCGCAGTTTATTGTATTGCCTCCATTTGTCTAAACTCTGACGTGGCAAGAATCATAATGTTTTCACGGGCGGACAGCTAAAGTAGATAATCTGCATTAAAACTAAAACTCTAATGACCTGGTAGCGCCCCCAAAGGGCTGCAATGTTCATGACCCTCCACAATATGAAGCATAATGGTGATTTAACTTTATTTTTAGACTCTTAGAAGCAGTTGGAATAAAATTGTAAAGTTTGTCTTAGTGTGACACCACAGAAAAGTTCATGGGGTCAAAAAAAATCACAAGTTCACTTTCTGAACAGCATGAATGTGATCAGTAGATTTAATGACAATTTGCACGTTATATTTTGATTTGTGTACAGTTGGGGAATTTAGTACTCATAGATCATGGAGCAAAATCTTTACAGTCGTTCCTCTGAGGACCATAAATATCTACAGCAAACTATATGAAAATCCAGGTATAATTTCTCAAGATACCATGTTGTTGATAAGTTGCTCAAAGAGAAATTTTGTCCTCTTGGTGCCACTAGAGAAAAAATGACAGGGTCGTAAAATTATGAGGAGTTTACAGCAAATTTTATGGAAATCTGGGTATTTGTTGTCAAGATACAAGATACTATTTTCACCTGATGTGAGGAGGTCACCAAATTATTTGATTCTTCCTCTGGGGACCATAAATCAATCTAAATAGTCAGTTAAATAGAACAATCTTGGCGTTAGTTTGAAAGATGCCGTGTCAAGGAGAAACTTTGTCCTCATGGTTTTTATTTCCACTCATTGACTCTACAGAAGCGAAGACTATAAAAGCAGTGATTCAAAGCTTATGCCTAACTTTGCTGAAAACTTACCCAAAATATGAGATATTTGTATCTTTTTATGTTTGTGTAGAATGAAACTTGCAAGACTTTTCTTTGCTCGAGCTGATATTCATCTTCTGGCCTTCAGTAAGTTTGTTTCTGACTTTTAATCAGCTGTTTCTCCGCTGTGATACCGGATGAACAGTAAGAGACAGTGTTGTTGTCATTTTCATAACATAACATTATTGATAATCTCTCCATTGGTAATATTAATTGGTGATAACAACAACAACAAACAAAAACAAATTACCGTACTGCTCTGTCTCCTGTATTAGTGACTGACAGTAAACCACTGTAGCATTATTGTCTTTGATGTAGTCAGACAGATAAACTAATTGGGATAAAAAAAGCAACACCAGCTTGTCTGATAAACAGAAGACACTGCTGTGCATGATGTAACTCAGTAAATAAATGATAATGTAACTCAGTAATATTTGAAGTGTGAGTTATATAAATGACTTGTGTGGGAATTCTGCACCTTGTCTGAACCGAGATCCGTTCAGCTGCTGAAGAACTATGAGGCAGCAGGACTGATACGTATGTTTGTGAATCTGTGTTTACATTTTTTCTTAATAAAAGCAGAGTCACAGACAGCAGGATGAAGCAGCAGCTGCAGCTGGATTTACAGAAACAGCAGAAACCTGCTCAGACTTCTCATCATCACCTCTGACCCTCAGCAGTGACCTTCACTCAGGCCTCTAATCCTCCAGGTCTGATGGCTCCAGGATGAGGATGAGGATGGCACACTGGGTCGGTACTTAGTTTCAGTTCAGCATCATACTTTTTCCACAGCTGATCTGTACTGATGAGTGCTAATAATCTCACTGGGTTGTGCATATTTTCTTTACAGTCACCAGAGACCCAGTCTGATCTGAACCCAAAGCTTCTCTGTGATCACAGCGAATGGATACGTCTATAATGGACCTGATGCTGCTTGTCAAGTAAATAAGCACTTGTGTTTATTTCATAGTGCAATGTTACTTTGTGTAAGTTGTTTTTAGTTAAATAATGTTTATTTTGCTTGTCTGTTTTGTCTTGTCTGTTAGCAGGATTCTCTGAAATGAGCAATATAATAATGCCACTACAGACACAACTATAAATCAAAAAGGCCTCAGCACTGATGTTCATTTCTTTGGTTGGGCCTCTTTTGGATCAGTGGGATCCAGAAAAATATGTCAAGAAATGGGTGCTTACAAGAAGGTCAGCTGATCACATAGCCTGTCTGCAAAGATAACAGATCTATCCCCATCTCCAGAGCCGGAGCTCACAGTACAAATCAATTTGGGAGTCATTTTTCCCCGCTGCACCACTACACCGGATCTTAGGGTTCCCCTTCTTGCCAAATCCCACTTTAACCCCTGGGTAAGGGGATTACAAAATGATTAGGATTCATCCTATAGGGACCATGAATGTACAGGGTTAGGGGTTAGGGTTAGGGGTTGGGGTTAGGGTTAGGGTTAGGGTTAGGGTTGGGGTTAGGGTTAGGGGTTAGGGTTAGGGTGGGGGTTAGGGGTTGGGGTTAGGGTTAGGGTTTAGGGTTAGGGGTTAGGGTTTAGGGTTAGGGTTAGGGTTAGGGTTAGGGGTTAGGGTTATATGTTGACCACACATACCCAAGTTTTTGCTTGATGGTGAAGTTGGGGGTATCACCAAAATCTTTGGTCCTTCCTCTGGGGAAATAGGACATTAGTTTTCATTAGACATCTCGGCGTTATTTTTCAAGATACCATGTCATGGTCAATTTAGTCAAGGAGAAATTTGGTCCTCATGGTGGCACTGGCAAAAATGTCAGTGGGTTACAACATCATTAGGATTAATCCTCTGGGGATCATTTATATACAGCGAATCCCATAGAAATCGGAACATTAGTTTCAAGATACTTTTTCATGGACCAGTTCATCAATGAGAAGTTTTACCCTGACGGTGACACAAGAAAAAAGATCAGGAGGGAGAAAAATCACCATCATTGCTCAGGGGACCATAAATAAACAGCAAGTGTAATTTAAATCTGAGTATTAGTTGTTGTCTGATGGTGAGGAAGTCACCAAATCCTCTTAGTTGGCTCAGTAGTTGTCAATAAATCTTTGTCTAGACCAAAATATTGACTGAAAAGATGAACATTGCTGTTTTTCATGCAAAAAAAGCACTGTAAAATATTTAACCGGCTTTTTGTTTTATTCCTGCTTCCCTCCATTGTTGTTGTTACTGTGAGATTCTTCTTCTATGATTACTCAGCTCAACTTGGCCCACACCAAACTGACACCAACTGTGCATGTAAAATACATAGCCAATTAGGGCACTAATAGCCATGAAAAAGCCATTTTAAGGGAAATTAAATTGTATCTGGCTCTTTCTTTCTTTAGGGAGAAGTCTTATGACACTCTTTCTTCTTGCTGACAATCCTCCAATGTGGCTCTGATTTTATTTCAGGCTTCCATTTCTTGCTCCGGAGGCCCTTATTTAACTGTTTCCAGTGTCGATGTGTGCGACTTCATGCCTCTGCAACTATTACTATATATCCAAGATTTAGAGGGAGGCGATTAACTACAAGCTACAGAATTACTGCTCCAAAATAAGCCTATTCAAGTTGTAACATTCACATGGAGGAAATGAGATTCAGAGAGAGAGACACAAACTGCAGCAGAGGCAGCACGGTTGTAATTAGCAATAACAGCGAGACAAAGTGATCACAGGCAGGTTACCTCAGGCGACTCCCCCGAAAGCTTCCTCGCTGTCCGCTTGGAAGAAGAAAAAACATTTGCAATTGTGATTCAAAAAGAAGTCTGCAATTAAACCGCAGCAGAAGAGGCTTTGCTTAAATGCTCATGTTCATGCGCCCACAAGGTCACACCACATGAGTATATAGTTCTAGGCAGCAGAAGAAATGGGAAGACGACCCAAGGCTCACCCGGCAAAACAGGAAACAACATTCTCCTTCAAACGAGTTCAACCAGCAGGTCAAAATTATAATTATCAAGTGAAGTATCTTAATGTCTACTCAATGGAATGGTACACAATTTGGTACAGACATTAATCATCCCCCGAGGATGAAACCTAATGACTTTTCTTTTAGGTTCACCAGCAGGATCACATTGTTGCATCAAAGTGAAATGTCTGCTGGATGGATTTCTATGATGTTTCGTTCAGACATACATGTCTCCTCGAGTGTCAGAGTACTTTGGTTTATGACTAAATATTTCCAAAACTAATGACATTGCCATCAACCTCAGCTGTGCTTTGTGTTAAGTGCTTATTAGGAAATGTTAGCATGCTAACATGCTAAACATTACCTGCTAAATATTAGCTTAAAGCGCTGCTGTGCCCTAGGTACAGCCTCATAGAGCTACTAGCGTGGCTGTAGGCTCGTACTCTTTTGCTAACTCGATTGCTGAACAGTCCCAAATGAATTCTTAAGTAAAGTGTTTTATTAACTAAAGCAGGTCCTGCATTATTACCTGGTCTTCTGACCTTGTGTCCAACTCATAGACAGTATATAAAGATGGACGTAGCGAGGTGTGATGTCACCTGTTGGTCGGCCTGCAAGTCAAATTGCCAAATGAAACTGACATTTACCTTAAAGTGTGTCTTTGTCTATCTAATGAAAGAGGGGATGATATGATGTTGTTTCACACTATTGCATTCAACAGTTGCTGATGTAAACAATCCAGATTTCAAAATACTCAAAAAAATGACTTTACAAATATTCATGCATGATGGAGGAAATTCTTTCACTCAAAATGCGTTCACAAGAAAACTCCACAGGGTGCCGTCATACCTTCATTATTTCAGCTTATATTGTGCCCATTTATTACAAATTAAAGTTGTGTTTAATCAAATCACCACAAACTAATTGACACACAGAAAACCCGGGGGCAAGCATTACAGGATTATTCCAGCATAGGAGGAGTACTGTTTGGTTTCTGGGTGTGTAATAAAGCTGCTGTCTGTACTCTGCTGTGTAGTCTGTACTTAATGGAGGGTGGTGGTGGGGACGACTGGGACCCAACAGCAAATTTTTCCAAAAGATTAATGTGGCCCGGGGAAGACCCTGCATCCAGAGAATGTAATTGAGCTATTTTTATTGACCAATACAGCGATTTAGACCTGTACGTCCTCTGACTGAGCAGATTGGCAATACAACTAAAACACATCTATAGTGGACCAAACCCATTTAGCACCAAGTCCCTCGGCTCTGCTATTCCCAGCCTCACCTCGCCCCTTGCCTGCTTTATCATCAGACGTTAAACATCGACTTCTCCACCACTGAATGCCGTCTTTTTTCCACAGTTCAACCTTTGATGGAGCTCCTGGTGAACCAAAGTCTGGCCTGCAGTTGGAGGTTTGGCGTTGGCGGTTGGGGGGCGAGGGGGGGGTCAGCGCTTTAATATTTGATCCCCTTCCCTTTTTTAGGGCAAGTGAGAGACCAGCAGCATTAGTTGAGGATGGACTAATTAATTCTGAGATCAATAAGGAGGGATGCAGCTATGCCTCCCTCCAGATGTGCAGGCGGTGCATTGATTGGTGCCGGTGGGTTCGATACCTCTATCCCCATCTCTTCCCACTTTCCCTCCCCAAATGAGGCATCAGTGTCGTTCCCACTGCTGTCTTTGATCTCCGCCATGTGACATTTATTCGTTTCTACTTGAACGAGTGCTAGAAATAACTAATGCTCAGATTAAGAGCTGCAGAAACAGAAATTCTCTGTCGCCTTTTCCAACTGCGACCGAAAAGCCGCTGTTGTTTCTTTGCTCGTTAGAAACTGAGCGTTTTGTTCTGTCGATGAAGTGATTTGCTCGCATCTCGCCGGAGACGCTGCATCCAGAAATACATTTATCAGGCTCATCGGCTGGGCATGTGGCTCGCTCCGAGGCTGGTGGCCGCGAGTGCCTGTTTCCACATGAACAATACTGTCCCGCCTGCTGAATGCTGATTGGGTGTAATTGGGGGTAAGTGATGCAATGTAATTAGAATGATTACAGCTATCAAATCCCTACAGAGACGCTGTCCAACACAGACGTTTCTGTGGTGAAATGCAAAAATACTCAAGCTGATGCAGATGTACTTTGTTTTAGAGTTAATGCACATGGGATCATGCACACAGACACACACACACACACACACAAATTTATTATATTCTGTCCAGAAAGACTTAGAAAAAGATTAAATTCCTAAATCACAAGTTAGTACAAGTTAACTTTGGTCCTTATTCTAAAACATTCTCTCCATTTGTAAAGCGAACACAGTCGTACATCTACATCCTACATAATGGACCTGAACACACAGGCACACACACAGGTTTACTTAAGTCACTGTTGGGGACATTACATAGACTTAACCACTGACACAAAAATCAGAGTTTTACCAATTGAACACAGCTTTTGTCCCCATTTGCACAAGCCGTCCGCAATCAACTGGTCTTAACTCTGGTTTGTGTCCCTGAAAGTGTCAAAGTGAGGATTTGAGAGTGGGCAGGAGGAGAGCTGTCTGAAGGGCAACACACACCGACAATGTTCAGTAACCAGAATTATTTTGCGTAAAGATATGCTACTGTCTTTTTTCCAAGTGTTAGAGCTTCAGCAGAAATTTTATCACATTTGCTCCCCGGATTGGCACTCCTCTGCTACTGTACCTCGACTTCTTCTGTCTCTGCCTGTCCTGTGACTTCCATGACAACAATGACAACAAATGACAACAATACTCTGTGGTGTGTGTTTTGCCCACATGCTTACTGTTTAGCTCAACAGGGTTGTGCATGAGGCTTGAGAGAGAAACAATGTATTTAGCCATATTTCATAGAAAATATAAGTCTTGGAACATACAGATGGACTGCATATACTACAGATATTACTGAACATAGAAACACAAGACTCTCCTGGATAATGTAATGATCCTATAGTTTAACGTTTTGACCACCAGATTAAATTATTTATACTTCATTTCTGAGAAGTCATGATTTGTCTGCTATTTTGGCAGGCTCAAAACATCATAATACCCTTGAGCCTCGGCCGCCGTGTCAGGAAGATTAATTTTGACTTAGAAACATTTAGATTTTATGGTAAATAACTTTGAGAATATATTTAAATATAAAATAAAGATATATATTTTTTTTAATTAGATTTTGATTTATCACTCTAAATAATAAAAATGTCAATTTTTTTAGTTTCATTAGTTGAATGAATTAGCTGAGCTTTCCACTTGCAACTGCAGAATTGTCCCTTTAGGGTACAAGCACCTCTGGTTGGGAATCACTGGTCTTAGAGAAACATTGATGCGACTTTCATTTCCTCATCCAAGGATGTCTGAAATAGTTCCTCCCCTTCAAACCAGAATCAATGATGAATTAAGATCGATGCCAAAAAAACGCATCTAAACTGCTTTTCATAACTTACACCCTCAACTCATCCTGATGTCATATCAATTAAAAGCCAACTCCAGCAATTAATTGAGTCTTTTCCAAAACGGCAGTTTTGTCATTAATGAACCTCCATATAATTGTGCGTGCAGTGAGAAAGAGAGCGAGAGACATTCACTGAATGTAAGAGAGAGAGAGAGAGGTTTGTCTCTGCAGAGCTGAGTGTGTAACAGCAGACGGCAGCTGTCCGACCTGCGCTGTCACATATGTTTGATACCCCATGATGCAAGTGGGCCAATTAAGGACGTCCCAGGGAGGGTTTGGCACCGTGCACGTTTAGAGACAGTGCACACACACACACACACACACACACACACACACACACACACACACACACACACACACACAATACTGTAATATCTTCTCTGAGGTGATTTCGACAGACTACTTGACAGCTTCGGATGGGAAACCGTGAGTGTTAACAGGTGCATAAATTAGATGTCAGATTTATAAATAATAGTTTGAGATATAGTCAAATATTAGATTGTGTGTGCAAACAACATCTAATTGATGATTGACTACTCGTGTAATAATATATTGTGTCATATTGAGGTGCTCAGTGGATAGTTTTCTGGTATTTTTTTAATCCTGATTATGTAAATTATTTTTGGACACTAGGATGAATTTACATTGAGGTAAACACATTTGATCCCCTACAGCAATGAAGAAAATATAAATCTGAGAAGTTGCAAAATGACCAACAGGATTGGAAAGCAGAAATATTATCTGCCTAAAACCGGGGAGGAAAATCACTCCTTGGTTGACCTGAGGGGTCACAAAAATATCACTATATATCCATAGTGATGCTATAATACTCCAATAATTATTTCTATAGGGACTTAAAGAGGACATATTTATATTCTGGGGCTCTACTGGAATATCTTTGCATGATTTCCAGTTAAAAACTCCTTATTTATCTTATACTGGCCCTTTCTGCAGCCCCTCAGTTCAGCCTCTGTCTGAAACAGGCTCCCGTCTCCCCTCCCAACGAGCCTGCTCTGTTCTGATTGGTCAGTCGGATTTCCCTTATGTTTCTCCTTCTTTACTCATTATATCAACTTCTCATATTCAGTACATCCATACATGTTGGAGCCTGAATCAGATCTGAAATATGTGAATGGATGTGAACAACATGGATATAAAACACCAGATGCATTGTGTTATAATGACTTGCCATTCTGGGATGGAACCATATGGCAGCTGTCTTACCTGGGTCCAGTTTTAAACTTGCTGTAATTGGAGTTTATGGTGAAAGAAGCTTCTGTTGTCTTTATAATCCTTGTATTTTTCTACCAGTACACCAATACTGTTTCTTATTCAAAGTAATGACTCTAAGACAACTGTGTGTCTAGAATAAAACATATAAATCATGCTTTAAATCATGAAGATAACCTCATAATTGTACATTTATATTGCAAACAATGACTTTATTTTTTAAAATTTTGCCTGAACTTAATATGTAAGAACTGTCTTTGGTATCTGAATAGCAAATATACTACATTAATATCTTTTATGTAGAAATCCTAAATAGATTAAGTAATATGGCCTATATTGGCAGGTAATTACAATCAGAAACACAAGAGATAAACACACCTCTTGTAATATATTAATATATGTATTAATGTCATAAATTGTACATAAGGCAAGATCTCTCTCTCTCTCTAAAGCATTCATTGTTTTGTTTTTTTATACATATTTGTGGAAAGCTTTGACTACAAAACAGAATAAAAACATGAACTTGTGTTAAATAAATGACAAGTTAAATGATAAAAAACAAGGTGGCATCATGCTGAGCAGATGTGACGGCCTGCACGGAGCGCCGTTTGGGGCCCTTCTGGTTCCCCGGGGCCCCATTAACCCTTCATACAAGCTAATGAGCATTCCTGAGGGACTCCTGCAGAGAAAGACAATGTTTGCACTGCTTCATGGTAAGATAATTTGTTATTAGCCACTTCATGGAGGTTCCGTCTGCTGGCGTGTGTATGATGGTGTAAGTTTTTGCTTTCTTCATGAGAGGATTGACACCTCTATATGCACTATTTCACTCTTTCCAGAAATATCAAGTTCAAACTAATTCAAAGTAACACATAATTTGCTTAAATTAACTTTAACGCAGCCCACATAGCTTATCCATAAATACTTTCTGGTTGTGGTTACACTGGATTTTGCTCCTCATTACTCTCTATGAGAAACAGGACAAGATGTCACAAGACTTCAGCCAGATTAGAAAAATGGCAAAATAATACAAGCAGCAGAGAAGACAGGAGGCTGCTTGGCAGCAGTGAGAGTAAATTCATTAATGGAGTGGGCTAATAGCATAGAATAATGCTACTAGCCCACTAGCCATGCTAGCTCCTGCAGTTTATGCTCACAACTTTTGTTCATTTGCTGTGTCTCTACTGTTTCAAACCAAAACTGATCACATCAGAGCTTCAAAGTGGCCTTGAAAAGATGGTTTTTCAGTAACTTGTAGCTTGATTTATATTATGAAGAAAGCCTGGAACATGTAAACTGTCCCACTACATCATTGTATGTATGTTTTTGTCTCAACTGGTGTTATGGTTTTATGCTTTTGTTGTGTCGCTTGTTGTTTGCTGGAGGACCACAAATGGAAATAAACTTCTAGACACCTTCTAAAACAAAGAGTACAGTCTAGATCTCGATGTGAAAAGTGCCCTGAGACAACTTCTGTTACAATTTGGCGCTATATAAATAAAATTTTATTGAATTGAATTGAAAGACTTTATTGTTTTTTAATCGTCAATGACTGTAAAAACAGATGTGCACAGTTATTCTGTATTTTTTTAATTAAATCAATCAATCAATCACCAGCTAGTCGCCAACTCTGTCTGCCTGCTGTTTGCTGCTGGGCAGGTTGTGTGCTGATGAGAGCCGTGAGACTGAATCGAAACAACAAAGCTGCAGCTGTAAAACCAAAACAAAGAGCTGAAAGACGCTAAAACACATTGTAGAGCTGCAGAGTCTGGTCTTAATTCTCTGTTGGTTCATCACTTAGCAACAAATTTCACATACACATATTCATAGTTAATCTAAAAAAAATACGGATTATAACAACTTTAACTATATTTATTATAAGTATGATTATTAATGACTTTCTTAACATTCACAGCTTGATGGCTTTAAACTCTTATAGTAAATGTTTTATAAACTATTAATAAAGTCATTATAAACCCTTTATAAAAGGTGACTTGTGAGAAAGTGGTACCATTTGATTAGAATTAGCTCTAATGTGACATTGATCAGTTATGTAATCGGTTTAAATATGTCATCAAACAGGAGGAAGAAGACAATAAGGGGCCAGTTTTTCACAACAAAACAACAAGGAATATATTATTATTATTTATAATAATAATATATAGTGTGTCCGTTTATTCATCATTTTTACTTAAAAAACTATTTTATATCACCACCATATGTTACACACATCATTCACTGAACAGACATTCAACATACAGTATCATACAGCGTAGTCATTGTTATTAGGACGGAGCCCACAGTCGCAGACACGCATGCGTCCTGGATCTCCGTGCAGGCAGCGGGGGACACAGCGCCGCCGCCGTGGCTCAGTGCGCCCCGAGCAGCCAGAGCGCACGGTTACAATGAGCTTCTCCATCGGTCCGACTGAGAGCCAGCATCAGAACCGAGCTCCGAACAGCGGACATACTAACACCGACCCTGACCGACACCAGCTCCGCCCGCCCGCAGCAGGATGCCCGGGGGAAAGAGAGGGCTTGTGGCACCGCAGAACACTTTTCTGGAGAACATTGTCCGGCGTTCAAGTGGTGAGTCCGCGCGTCGGAGGGAGGCTTGTGGTTTTTTTTGGGGGGGGTGGGGGGGGGGTTGGTTTGGTTTCACCAGTCAGCAATGGACCCGGACTCCGCTGGAATACTGTGTGGGTTTTTTTTTATCAGTTTAACAAAGGAGGTTTGATGAAGGATGAACCCACATTAACTCACTTTATACCCGCATTTATCTGCAGTGATGGAGTTTACATGAATGTTTATACATCCCAATAAGTTAAACTGCTGTAAGACAAACGGAGAAGAGATGATTTCCAGTAGGAGAAGCGTGAATCACTGTTTGGAGGAGATTATAATTAGGCCTACATGATACAAGATGCTCTCTGGGAGTCACAGTTTACGCACCGTTTTTTATCCCCCACTACATTATTATTTGCGTGCATTTTTTTATGGATATTTTGTTAATTATCTCACCAACTTCATTATGTGATACCGAAATAGAAGCGCTGCTGCACAGACGCGTTATTAGCTGAAATATTGAAAAGTTTATTCTGGTCATTAACTCGCCCGTTTGTGTTAATAAACACCGACAGCAGCTCAGCCAATAAAGCTGGAGACGTCTGATCATTCATTTACTGTCAGCTCTGCCTCTTCCTAAATATCACTGTGATTAGCCTATTACCTGTCTGCACGAGGAGGGAGTCCAGATTAAAATTGATGATAAACCCGCGTTAGTTTGGTTATGTAATACTGGAGAGTTAAGGACCAAAAGTGACACTTTGTGGAGTAGAATAATTGATCTTCTGGGCTAAATAACGAATAGCTGCACAGTATATTCATCTTCTTAATGCGTTCAGTGTTTCTCAGCTGGCTGCGTTATCAGCAGCTCATGTTTTTTCCTTTTTTTTTTCTCCATCTGCGCTATAACTGCGCCGGACTTGGCACCGGCCTGAGGAATACGCGCTCTCTCCTCTGATTAGATTGATTTCTCTCCTTTATCCTCCCGGAGAAGTCAGTGGAGTAATTGGCCGGAATGAAAGTCCGGGTTGTGGGTGTTGGGGGGGGTGCAGGGTGGGTGCAGGGTGGGTGGGTGATGGAGATAAGGTCAAGAAGACTGTTCCAGAAATGTGTGTCTGTCTGTGTGTGTTATCGCGGTGTTTGTGCCTCCGGAGGAGCCGCAGGGCTGTTGTGCGGCTCTCTGAAGGGGGATTTCTGCGCCAATTGGAGAGACGTCGGCTGTACAGGAGTTGACGTGCAGTGTTTTCTTTTTTCTGCTTGAGAAGTCACAAAAGCAATTCGGTGGAATGATGTGAAGAACAGACGATGTCGAGGTTTTTCTGAAACTGTTCAGCGGCCTCAGATCAGATGCTGCAGCTTCCAAGTCTGTGGATTTATGGGACTAAAACTGTGACATTGATCCTCCAGAATGTTGTTTAGATGTTTACACATTGAATATAAGATAGCCTGCAGGGGTCAACTGATTATTATTTTAGATTTTTTAATATATTGACAATGTATTTTTGGCATTTAAGTTTTTAAAATTAATTTTAAGGAAAGTTTTTTCATTACTTTATTGACAAAACCTAATTTATAACAAAATACAGAGAACGCAGGATATAAATATCAGCACAGAAAGAGAGAGAGAGAGTAAAATGGGTTTAGCTTATACTGTACAACACAGTTTCTCATATGGGGGCAGAAAGATGCTTTAAGTGGCGCCCAACACAATAAAGTTTGGTGTTTGGTTTGAGAACTTGCTGGTGTTGATATGATACTTAGAAAAAAATCAAAAGTAGGTTTACAAAGTATAAAATATTGCAGTGTTTGAGTTCGTCCTCATTTGCGCAAAACACCACAAACTTTACTTTAAATTCAACAGTTGTGCTTCTTCTTTGAGGAAAATTCATCAATAGTCCAAAAATATTTTATTGTAAGGTTTAGCTGCAATGATTAGTCAATTAGTCGATTAGTTGATCAAAATAAAATAAATCAGCAAGTATTTTGACAATCAATTAATCATTTCAGTCATTTTTCAAGCAAAAATGCCAAATTTTTATGGTTCCAGATGATCAGATGTGATGATTTGCTGTTTTTCTTTGTCATATAGTACAAGCAGTAAATTGAATATTTGAAGGTTTTGGACTGTTAGTTGAAGACATCACAGTTGGCTCTGAGTGCTATGTTTCAGTATTTTTTAGCGTTTATTTGGCTAAACGATTAATTGATTAATTGAGAAAATAATCAGCGCATTAATTGTTAATGGAAACAGTTGTTAGTTGCAGCCTTATAGGGTGAAGAGTGAAGTATGCTCTGTATATGAAATTAAAATGAATAACTTGCTTGTTGAGGTTTTAGTTGCATGTTCTGCCAGATGAGTTTCCAGCTGTTTGAGGAGAGATCCGCCTGTCGTAGTCTGACAGTATGTATGAACGTCAGGAAGACAGAATATATTGTCGAGAGTGCTGTTTGAAATTGATCATGAATGCATTCTCTGTTTCACTCGGGTCTTTCATTTTTGCTGTAAATTAGATCTGAAATGAAAAGCTCTCATGTGGCCGGTCAGAGTATCCTGACAATCGAATCAGAGCTGCTAATGCTGAAATAATTCAATCAGTGGGTTTTAATGAGCAGTTTAAGTCCCATGATGATCTGAATGATGCTTCAGAGGCTTTCCCGTCTTTTCTTTCGGCCTCAGGAAGCCGTGTTGGTCAAACCTTCTGCTAAGTAATTGGTTGTGATTAAAGAGGAGAGCAGAAAAGGTCGAGATGATTCCAGTTTTTTTTTTTTGGTGTGTTGCATTAAGTCTTAGTCAGCTCTTTAATTCCAAAGGGCACAAAGGAGGCTGCTGCTGGCAGGATTTAGCCTTAAAACAAGAGGGTGATAAATTTAAGTAACTGTAGTTTCTTTTTGTGCTGAAAAATCCCTTCAGTCAGAGGTGTGACCCTTTCACACCTTACAGTTTCCACATCATAGTGTCCTCCCACTTTGGGAACCAGACTTACACCCTTGCACTCAGTGTTGTGCTTAGAGAAAGGTATCTAGTGTCATTCTTTCATGACTTGCAGCAGCAAGACGTGACAATGTTGGCTGTTCAGCTAGTTAACTGCCTGTGTTACCATTAAAATTGAAGTGATATAAGAGTTTCAACACACACAGATGTTGTACCAATCAAATTACAGAACCTAAGACCCCCTTCACACCTCGCATTAAAATGTGTTTTGGGTGATCAGATTACAATCAGATAGTGCTTGACCACATGAAAGTACAGGTGTAAATGCACCCGAGACACACTGAGGGCAGATTGTGATCTGATCGGCCAAACCACCTCCGGAGGTGGTCAGAGACACATTGTGACCACATTGAACACAAGTTTAAAAGCAAATGTGTCGTCAATCTACATACAGCAACTACGTGGGTGGAAATACGTAATCGGACGCGACTGTTCCAAACCACCGAGGTAGCAGCCATTAGCCAGTTAGTGAGCTAAGCTACTAGCAAGAAAGCAGCAAGAAAGCAGCAAGAAAGCGGTGGATATTCAAGACACTCATGGATGGAGTCAAGACGAGACCAAGTGTCGGCTTCTTCTCCGACACTTCCCTTCAAAAAGCAAGCAAAAGCGCAGCTACACGGATGGCTACCATCTTTTTTTTTTTGTTTTTTGGACCCACGCTAACGCGAGGAGGATGTCACGTTCGATTGTTTGAGCTGGACAAAGCAATCAGATCTAAATTGGATCTCAGTGTGGATGCTTGAGGCACATATTAATACCAAGTGTAAATGTAATCAGGTTAAATCATATTTAGATACAATCTGGATACGAGATGCATGTCAATGCGAGATGTAAAGGGATTAAGAGTGAAGACAAACTGTGCAGCCAAATATTGTTCAAACCAACAGAACTTTAGATTCTAGTGGAGATCCCAAAGTTTACAAATATACTAATAGAAATATGTATGAAATTATGAATAAGTCATATTGAATATTTCCATTTAAAGCTACATAGAGGGAAGAAGCTGTAAACTATATTTTAAGGGGTTTTTAATTACATTGAGGAACTCAGTTTTTATCCTAAAAGGTCCATCTCTACTTGTCCTCGTCACAAGAGCACCTCGTTTATTATAAACTACAAGAAACACAGTGACAGGAAACTAAATGAAAAATGAAAATTAGTCTAATAAAACTTTTAAAAATGAAAAGTGAACTACTGGAGGAAAGCAGCCTCTTCCTCTGTAGCTTTTCAGCGTCGTCCCGTCAGGCACCTGTTACACCTTCATGCAGATAATTAACATTAAATGAAAGGTCACCATGCGCTCTGAGAATATACTCAGCTTACTCTGTAATACCTGTATCACGTATGTGTTTTTCTCCTTTATGTGGTCACAGGATTATTTGACTGTTTGATTGATACACAGAACTAATACTGGGTCTTTTTTGGCTTTTGTTAAGAATCAGATATCAACCAGACTGTGATGTCCACTGCTGGTATAATAGAAGTTTTTCCCTGACTACAGCTAGAAATCAATGGAGTGTGCTGTTGGAGGATTTTACTCATCAGTCTGTAAAACCTGCAGTGAAACCTGCCAGAAAGAGCTGCTGACACACCTTCACAAATTCATAAGTCTGTGTTTCGGTGGAGAAATTTAGTGTCTTTTCATAGTTTTAATGCTGTTTCACTGGTTTTTTCCTCCCAGTTGTAAATATCTACTGTGGGAAACACTATAATATTTTGGGCATGCATGTAGTCAGATATGATGGGATGTTATCTTTTTATTCCCAAAATGCACTATTTTGTCAGCCAGCTGTTTTTCCTCTAAATGATGAATGATTACCTGCCAGAGGAGCAGTTTTGCATGTTTAAGCTCATTAATTACATTTCATTATACTTTGCATAATGCTGCTGAGCATTTCTTAAAACAGATGATAGTTCTTATGACACAACATGGAACCAGTGGCAGCGTTTCACCCCGTTTCACCCCGTTTCACCCCGTTTCACCCTGCAAGACTTACAGACGATCCTGCAGAGAATCAGGTCAAAAAATATTCCCAGGCACTCATGACATTTCGGTACCCTTTTAATGTAATTTCTGTCAAAATGTCCGTCTGTGTGTGGATATATTTGGAACAGGAGTTGCTTTGAAAAGTCTTTTTTGCTGGTGTTTTCGGCGCATGTATGAAATTCTGTCGTCCTCGATTAGAGAGTTGCCCGCTGAGAGTCTTTTGAGGAAAGAATATACCGTGTTTGTGTACTGATTGTCTTTGGGGCTTCTTGTTGCTGCTTTCAAGGACACTCCCAACATCTGAGACTTCAGAGTCAGTTGCTGAACAGCAAAGTTAAGTTGTCTGGAGTTTCATTTTTTCCAACAACATAGTTAATGAAAGTTGTTCTGTATGTACATGTCCTGCACCAAAAGTTTTTGAGACAACCTTTACTTTTTAGTTGCACTGAGATACATTTTTATTTCATTTTCATGCATTTATGATAACTCTGTACTCAGGGCTGTAGCTACACTAATGTTGTGTCCTCAGTAATATTTCTAATAGTGGAGAGTTTAATGACTTGAAGAGGAGTTCATGTTCTGTGATTGCTTAGAGATGACACATGTTAAGTTTTTAAGTCTGGTCATAAAGACGTCAGAGTCAAATATCTTAAAATGTTACTCTTACTGTTATGATGTTAGATGTTAAACATGGTCAAAGATCCAAAAGTTGAGGTTAACGGATGTAAAAATGTTCCCTGTCAGTCAAAACCAGGGATTCAACCAGCTCTGAACGCTCTGCGTGCCCACAAACGGCCGTCCTTTCGGTAGCATTTATTGCTAAGATTGTTGCTAAGGTTCGGATTTAGGCTCAAACATATACAGATGTATCTGAGAAGTTTCAATTTGGAGTAAAGGAGTAAAAGAAGTGAAATCCTGCTACTATAGTTTGTTTACATAGCATCGGAGGAGCTGGAGGAAGCTTCCTGAAGCTGACCAATCAGAACAGAGTGGGCTCATCAGGAGGCGGGCCTTAAAGAGACAGGAGCTAAAACGGCCTGTTTCAGACAGAGGCTGAACTGAGGGGCTGCATAAAGGACCAGTATAAGATAAATGAGGAGTTTTTAACTGTAAATCATGCAAAGATATTCCAGTAGAGCCCCAGAATATAAATATAGAGCTGGAAATGTGTAGGATACATCCTCTTTAAAATGTGATTTGTTTTTACGCAAAAAAAAGAAGAAAAATGAATCTGGTTCAGCACCTGAAAGAGTAGAGAAGGCTTTTTAAAACTCAATATACACCATATTATAATGAGATTCAGAAGATATAATGATAAGTCTGATTGAACAGTTAAAAGAATAAATCAAATGTGAAATTTTGTAATTTAAAAAAACCGACTGAAACTCTCTTAAGTGAACAGGGACCTTCTGCTGCTGTCAATAACTGTAGTATCTCTAAAATCTCAGCTTCATCTGTTCAGGTTAACAGCTGAGATTTGAGAAGAACAAAACTTCAGGTCAGACAAACTTATGTGGAAGAGAGAAACAAAGGTAAACAGTAAAATTATCCAAACTTTCTGTTATAAACAGACCGATTTCTTCCTTTGACTTTGACCTGCTGTGCTGTTCGTACTGTAGTTCTCTGCATACGGTTTTTCTATGCAATGTTGGATTATTACTGATATTTCAGGTTCAGTTTCAGTTTGAGCTCCAGTATCTATTAAAGTGTTGGCTTAACAACCCGTCTGATCATCTGACTCGTTGTCTGATGTTTTTTTCCTGTGATCTCAGTTACCTCGGCGAGTATAATATTATCATAACCAAAAGCTACAAACCTCCAGTTGAAACACACCATAATATCCCATTAATAAAACAATATAAAGAAAATGTTCACTGTGTTCTAAAAAGAAAAAAATTACATTTTTAGTCTGTGTTAGTCAAAGTTCATCATCATCACCTTCTCCTCCCTGGTGACGAAGCTATTGCCATGCAGAATATATTCAATGAATAATTAATACCTGTGTAGTTATGAAAGAGACAGAAAAAAAAAAAAAAACCCTGCTGGTGATATTTCACCCGGGCTTCCTGTCTGTATTTACACTCCACTGTAACCGCATCATTCCTCATTATTTCCCTCTCACTTATTAGAGATTTTGATCTTTTTTTTTTTGCTAAGAAGGGAGATGCCGTCATGAAATTGAATGATTTGTTTTTATTTATTTATTTATGTTAGTAATTAATTGAATAACACAAGTAAATTGAAGGTTAACGCAGGGAGATGTTTAATGGAGATTCAGTCAAAGTTTTAAAAATATTTCTTATTTTGCAAATTAGCTTGTCTTTCTTATTTTTCGTTTGCATCATTTGTCATAATTTTGCAGGATTTTGATCACAACTTATGTTAGTAGTTAGTCAATAAAACTGAAACAAAAGATTTAAAGTCATCAGTACGGTTTCACTGGAGAATTTAAGCGTCTCATGATTGTTTAGAACGCTTGTTCAGCTCTGATATAATATTACGTGAGACTCTCTGAATTCTTACAATTTACTGAAAAAACTGAAATGAGCTCTAGAGTTTTGGGGCTCAAAAATCACTTGTTCAACCTCCTTTTTTTTTGCTGAAATGTTAAGATAAGTAATTGGTCGGAATGAAAGGGGAGAGCAGAAAGGTCGAGATGATTCAAACCGACGGAAGAAGCTGATGTACCGGGATGCTGCAGCTTTTAAAAGGATAGCTTTGGATTTAAAAAAAAAAAAAAGTCTGTCACACTATAAAACTCACTGCTCATATATGTTTAAAGAGTTTTTGTTTGAGCGGAATCGTTCTTCATTTCCGTGCCTGAAGTGTCCCTCTGTAGCGACGCTCTGCAGTAAGAACTCTGAATCCATGAAATCTGAAATCTTGAGTTTTTTATCCGAGTGTGAACGACAGCTATAAACTCTTTGTAAGTGGAAATGTTCTGATAGCTCGCAGTTCATTGGTTGTTAGATATGATAACATTGGTAAAAAAAACAAACGCTGGAGCCTGAGGAGACACAAAATCATCATACAGGACGTCCATGTTCATTGTTAGATGTTGACCAACGATGTTCTAACGGCTTCAGAGACGTGAATGAACATATTGTGAACTAACAGTGGTGTGGAAAAGTGTTTGCCCCCTTCCTGATTTCTTATTTTTTTGCATGTTTGTCACACCTGTTCTCAATCAAGAAATCACTTAAATAGGACCTGCCTGACAAAGTGAAGTAGACCAAAAGATCCTCAAAAGCTAGACATCATGCCGAGATCCAAAGAAATTCAGAAACAACTGAGAAAGAAAGTAATTGAGATCTATCAGTCTGGAAAAGGTTATAAAGCCATTTCTAAAGCTTTGGGACTCCAGCGAACCACAGTTAGAGCCGTTATCCATAAATGGCGAAAACATGGAACAGTGGTGAATCTTCACAAGAGTGGCCGACCGACCAAAATTACCCCAAAGAGCGCAGCGCAGACCCCACAACAACATCCAAAGAACTGCAGGCCTCTCTTGCCTCAGTTAAGGTCAGTGTTCATGACTCCACCATTAGAAAGAGACTGGGTGAAAACGACCTGCATGGCAGAGTTCCAAGACGAAAACCACTGCTGAGCAAAAAGAACATTAAGGCTCGTCTCATTTTTGCCAGAGAACATCTTGATGATCCCCAAGACTTTTGGGAAAACACTCTGTGGACTGATGAGACAAAAGTTTAACTTTTTTGGAAGGTGTGTGTCCCATTACATCTGGCGTAACAGTAACACATTTCAGAAAAAGAACATCATACCAACAGTAAAATATGGTTAGGTTTATTAGTGACTCTTGTGTGAGTGGTTGTCAGTCCTGTTGTCGACTGGACACCTGTTCAGGTTGTGCAGCAGTTCTTTCTTCTCCGAATCGAGGTGTCTAAGAATAGAGGGTGTTGAATGCTGCACAGACTGTAAAGGCAAATTTGGAGACTTGACTGATGAGACTGTCTTAAAGTGTGTTTCCATCCACCAAGTTTATGTGCATTTTTAATTTGTGCATAAAAAAAAGGGGAGTAGAGCTGGCACTAAAAAGAAGAAAATATATTGCAAAAAAGTTTTTACGCATGTCTGAGGAGGAAGAGTTGGTGTATCGATGAAAACTAAATGTGATACATTAAACAGACTCAGTGAATAAATGATGATGTACATGCATCATGTGACTTAAACATGACTCAAGCTTCAACTGAAGAGCTGAAAACAGAAATCAGATCTGTGTGGAGTGACGAGAAGTTCCTCAGATTAAAACATGAAACAAACAGAACTGTCATATTTCCATCATGTTCTCCATCATTTGAGCTCTTTTAATGACATCATCTTGTTGTGTCCTCTTCTTCTGAAATGGTTTAATGGCACCGACTGAAGAATTAGCGCCACCGACAACCAACTCCTTATATTCTCACAACAGCAGTGGATTGAAACAAGCATTAATTCGCATTTTCTTTCACTGTTTTTTGGCTTCAGTCCTATTAGACCAGCCTCCAGAGGCTAAGAGGCTTTGCAGCCTTTTATCTGTTTGTCATATTTGATGCTGTCATTGGTGCTGATGTGTGCTCTGTCCCTGTGCTTCTGCCAGAGACCAGCTTCCTCCTGGGAAACGCCCAGATCGTGGAGTGGCCTGTAGTTTACAGCAATGACGGATTCTGCAAGCTGTCTGGCTTCCACAGGGCTGAAGTCATGCAGAAGAGCAGCACATGCAGGTAAATATTCACAATGTTAACCGTGTTAGATGTGCACAATTACTGTTGTTTTATGCAACATTAAAGCATTATTAGTCACAGTGTGGTAATGGAGCAATAATGGACTCTTTTTTCTCTTGCTGCTTTGTTGTAATTGCACACACAGTGAAGCTAAATTTGCATTAATTTTCATTTGTAAAAAGTCTTTTACATTTGCATACACTTTGCAAGGGACTGTATATCATGCACATGTCTTGTTTAGCTGCTGGGTTTTTAATGGTTTAAATGGAACTCATAAAAACCAATATATTCCTACAACACGAGCACAGAAGAGCAGCCAGGAGTTATTGTTGTTAAAACTAAAACCGTGTCCTTTGCCAAGTGTTCCATTCATCCTGCAAATATCACTGAATATGTCTTTTTTTTTAAAATTCAGTTTCATCCATTATTTAAGTACAAAGAGAAAGGAGGGAAAAAAGATTAAGACTTTTTTTTTTTTTTGTACCTCCCTGCTTCTGTCCTGCCGTAGTGATCATTAAAACTGCAGTGTGCTGCTCTGGAGGGCTGTTTACATGGTCCTAACTTCATTTACCGCTTGAGAACTGCTCCAACAAAAATGTGAAGCTCAGCAGAGTCAAAAAAAAAAAAAAAATCTGGCATTTCCACTCGAGAGAGAGAGAGAGAGAGAGAGAGAGAGAGAGGGAGAGCCGAGGAGATGGCACACCGCTCGCTGTGACTCTGAAATGAATCCAATTTAGAGCTGCCAGAGGAGCTCTGCCCGGTCCAGCTCGAGGACGGTGTCTTGCTCGCCTGTCAGTCAAAACATTTTAAAATTTGACCGGAAAGGATGACTCCTCTCCTCGGATGCCTCTGAGATCCGACCAGGGGTGACGACCTTGACTAGCCGGCGGCTAAAAAAGGGCTCCCTCGGACACTGAGCTAAGCGAGAACAGGGACACTGAGATTTATCCCTCCACTCCCCGCTGCTCTCGGCCGAGCAGGACACTGACAATCCACTCAGTCGTGACAATAAGAGGATACAAGAGCCCACTGAGAGCTTAAACTTACTGCTGCCAAAGTGATGGAAGATGGTGGCTTGTTATTGGGGCCTTTTTTTTTTTTTTGGAGTCATTTTTGATCTTCTGATTGTAGTATAAGGGAAGAAGATCACATGTAACATATTTCCCAGCTGAACTCGTCAGCAGTCGACCTTTGAATCCGCCCACCTCACTCAGTTGACTGACTCTGGTCTGGCATCGTGACGAGAAACAGCGGTTTCTCGGTTGACAAAGCGATAATCCAATCAGCTGTTTTGACATGACCTCCTTGGTTACCAAATTTATTTTCTTCTTAATATCGCCCGATCCCGGCAAAAGCCTGTCAAAACCAGTATGTTGGCATGGTTACGCATCAGTGTCGACCTAAAGGTTTTTATTGAATGTTTCCACAATGCAGTGGCCTTCATTGGGGATTTTAAGAAGCTCCCCTTTTGCAAGTTTTTGCTTTATTTCATGCATTACTGACCGCTAGCTCGCCAGGCTAATGCTAATGCATTGTCTATGCTCTGTTTATCTTCCTGCGTCCCAGCGGTCGTTTTGTATCTACTTGCAACACATGACGTATATCAACGCAGAGGATTGGCAGAGAGTTTTTTTTTATTAAAGGGGACATATGCTTTATGTGATTTTTCTCTTGTTTATACACTGTTATGATGCCGAATGTTAAACATGGTCACAGTTTTGAGGTGAATGTATTTATAAATGCTCCCTGCAAGTCAAAAGCCAGGGCTTCAACCTGCTCCGAACGCTTCGTTTGCAACGTTAGTTCTCTACCTTGCTGACGTCGCCCCATAAACGACCGTCCATTCTGTAACCTTTGTTGCTCAGGTTTTTCCATGTGTTGTTTGCGTTTTCCACTCACATATTTCGGATCAGATTTGGGCTCCAACACGTAAGGATTTATCTGAGAAATTGACATTCCGAGCAAAGAACAAGGAAAAAGTGGTGAAATCCTACTACTATAGTTTGTTTAATAGTTTGTTGACGTAGCCTCTGGAGCTAATCAGCCAATCAGAACAGAGTGGGCTCATCAGGAGGCGGGCCTTAAAGAGACAGGAGCTAAAACGGCCTGTTTCAGACAGAGGCTGAACTGAGGAGCTGCATAAGGGGCCAATATAAGATAAATAAGGAGTTTTTAACTGGAAATCATGCAAAGATATTCCAGTAGAGCCCCAGAATATAAATATAGAGCTGGAAATGTGCAGAATACGTCCCCTTTAAATAACATTTAAAGTTCCTTTGCAGTCCACTTTGTCTCTATTTTGAGTTCAGTTCTGTTTTATTGACCTCTTTAAATCACATTTGCTTAGTTTTTCTCATTTTTTTTGGATTTAAATAAAACCCACCTTGTGCCAGTTAAAGCATCACACGCCTTCACTGTCTATTAGTACATGATGTGAAATGCAGAAAGAAAACATCAATGGCATCCAGGCTGTCTTTGCTGTTAAATCTTCTATGAAACTTCTCTAGTTTTTGTTTGGAATATATTGTGTTTTCATTGTTTATTTGCATCCCTCTGTGTGTATTAGTCCTGGAAGACGCTGCAGCTGTTGAGACAGAAAGTAATCACTCAGACTAATTATATTAGCACAGATTAAAATGTCCCAAGCCTGTTAAGGAATAATTACAGCCATGCCAGTAAACGCAGGCTGCACCAATCCACAAACCTTCACTGTGAGCTAAATTTATGCTGCAGCTCTGTCAATTTTCTTACTGTAAAGAATCAACATAAGACTTAATGGACAGTTTATGGTAAGATAACATATTGACAATGCAATTACAAACATATGTGATATACTGTAACGCAGGGGGCAAAGGTGAAAAGGTCGGGTCAGTATTGATCGCCGTTGTTTCTCATATCTCATCGTTTTCCTTTTCTAGTTTTATGTACGGAGAGTTGACGGACAAGAAGACCATCGACAAAGTCAGGCAGACGTTCGACAACTATGAGTCCAACTGCTTCGAAATCCTGCTGTACAGAAAGAACAGTGAGTTCACTTCACTTCTTGTCTCATCATCATCATCATCATCTCTTCTGTCCTTTTAGAAACACTGAGATCACTGCACATGTAACATCAGGCCGACATTCTTATTAATGCTTTGTCTATAAAATGTTAGAAAATAATGAAAAATAATCATGAACAATGACCATCAGCCCAAAGCGACGTCTTCAAATTGCTTGTTTTGTCCGAGCAACTGTATAAAACCCAAATATATTTAATTTGCAATGATTTAAAACAATGAAAAGCAGCAACAAGAAGAGAGAAGCTGGAACTAGCAGATGGCTGCCATTTCTGTTTGGTGAATGATTTATCAATCAGTATCATTGATCATTTTCAGCACTAACGCCTTGTTTACTTTGACACTTTAACGCTTTGTGTAGAAATCTGATGATGATGTTTTTCCTTCATCATCGTGATTTTGCTTCCCAGCGGCTTTAATAATACAGTTAATGTTACTGAATTTTTAACCTGATATTCTCCTCGGAGGCTTTTTATTGCTGCCAGTCTGAGTCTTTTTGACTTCTCTAAAGTTCACTTTTCAAAGTTAAGAATTAAAAATGACTTGATTGCTTCTTAAAACACAGAGTAGCTTTTCTGAAAGCGGTTATATTTAATACTTTTATATTAATCACATGAGGTCTTCTTGGCTTTACGGAGCTTTATAGTGAGTTTCAGCTCATTGTTTATTTGTCCGGCTGCAACTTTACTGTTCTGGTTCACTCTCAGCGTCTCTCATAGCGTCGCTTTTGGCTGCAGCAGGCAGCTGTTTTCAGAGAAAAAGCTCTAAAAAGCCACTTTACACTACCTGCTCAGCACCAAAATGGCAAACAGACACAGTTAGCTGTTGACTAGTTGGTGAACATAGTGGAGCATTTAGCAGCTAAAGAGCCAAGAGAGCAAAAGAGAGTGAATATTGGAGTAGTTCAACATATCAGTTTTGTGTTCCCTGCTGCCCCCCCCAAGATATTTTCACATTGATCTTAATCATTTTATTATATCTTCCCCTTTTCCCTGTTTTCCCTTTACTTTATTTCTCTGTCAGTAACAATGTAAATCACATCATTATCATGTAAAAGCAACAAATTTAACAAACCGGCTACGTTTTCATCTTCGGTTTCTGAACAATGTTTGTCTTAACTTCTCTCTCATGTGTACATTATTATTTTAAAAGAGAGCAAGTTCATTCATGAATTCATGGTTTCTGAATTAAAAGTCCATGAATTAATTTATGTATTCATGAACCTTTTTATCTCAAGTTCATTTATATTTTTCTACTGTTATGTCACAGTTTTGCTACTAATTCATTTGACAGTATGCTGTTCTACTTTCTTTCTTTGTCGTTTGTGCTTTATTCTCCTTTCCTGGCATCTTGCTTGAATTTAAAAATGATTAAGGCTGCAACTAAGGACAATTTTTTTTTTTATCATTGATTAATCTGCCGATTGTATTTTTCATTAATCAATTAATTGTCTAGTCCAAAAAAACATCAGAAGAGGGTGAAAAATGTCCATCAGTATTTCCTGGAGCCCAAAGTGACATCATCAGATATCTTGTTTTGTCTGACCAACTGTCCAAAATCCAAAAATATACAGTTCATTACAATATATTACAAAGAAAAGCTGTAAATTCTCTCATTTGAGGAGCTGAAACCATCAAATGTTTGCTATTATTTGCTTGAAAAAAATGACCTGAAATATTAGTTGATTATCAAAATAGCAAATGAATATTCTGCCAAGCAACTAATTGTTGCAGCTAAATAATAATTATTATATTATACAGTTGTGCTCATAAGTTTACATACCCTGGTAGAATTTGTGAAATATTTGCCATTTTATGACTGATCATGCTGAAAACTTCTGTTTTATTTAGGAATCATAATAACAGAAATCACCAAAATTGCCCTGATCAATAGTTTACATACCCTTGAATGTTTGACCTGATAATATACACACACAAAGGTTTAAATGGCTATGAAGGGTAAGTTTCCACACCTGTGACTTGTTTGATTGTAATAAGCATCTGTGTATAAATAGTCAATGAGTGTCTGCACATTTCATCCAGGGCTGCTCTGACTTTACTGGATACTGAGCCATGAGGAAAGCAAAAAAAAAAAAACTGTCATTGGACCTGCGAGAAAATGTAGTTGAACTTTATAAATCAGGAAAAGGATATAAAAAAGATATCCAAAGATTTGAAAATGCCAATCTGTCGTGTTCAAACTCTGATAAAGAAGTGGAAAATTAAGGGTTCTGTTGATACTAGGGATGTGCAGAAAGCCCAGTATTTGTATCTGTATTTGTTGAGGCTGCAAAATTATTTGTATTCGAATAAAGGTGGAAAGAGGTTTAAAAATCCTGTTTTTGTTTTTATTAGGCTTTTAATTTTAGAAATTGTTCATGAAGCGTGTGTCAGTAGTTCAGCTTTATCTCTGAGGAACACCCTCAACTCTGGGACTGATGTCCAAATTAGGAAATGTGCGTCATGTAGCAGGTGGATGTGACTCCCCTCACTGAGACCTGCTGATAGACGTCACAGCGATGCAGAGGACAGAGACGTAACCGACCTGTGCGCTGATATTTGACGTTTTTTTGTTTTTTTTCCTCCTGAAAACAAATAATTTTAAAAATATTTGTATGAAACAAATATTCATAAAAGCCCCACTATTTGTGCTTTGCCAAATAACATATTTGTATTCGGGCACACCCCTAGTTGATACCAAGCCACGGTCAGGAAGAACAACAAAGATTTCAGCCACAATTGCCAGGAAAATTGTTCAGGTTGCAAAGAAAAAACAGCCACATGCATCTTCAGCTGAAAGTTGCATGTAAGGAGGTACTTGAACAAAAACGGGATGCGAGGTCAAGTCGCCAGAAAAAAGAAGATAATGTACCAACACCACAAAACAGCCTGCTTACAATATGCCAAACAGCACCTAGACAAACCTCAAAACTTCTGGAACAAAGTTATTTAGAGTGATGAGACTAAAATGGAGTTTTATGGTCTCAACTATAAACACTATGAATGATACACATCTCACAGATTCTGTAAACTTATGAGCACAACTTTATATGTGTTTAAGGATGGGTGATTTAAACCACTGCTAATATTATCTGCCAGATAACGGATGGATGGATGGATGGATGCAGGTCAGATAAAACCTTTTATGTAATAAACTGTAATGTCAACATGGTTGAAACATACAGTAACTGTTAACCTGAGTAGTAAAACTAGTAGAAGCTTCTGTCCAGTGAGGCAGAGCAGCAGCACAGTGAGCAGTAAATCCCAGATGTTGGTGAGCAGAGTAACGGACAGAGCGTGCAGACAAAAATAGTCCCAAATGTTCCCGTCTCCTGAGAGTGATCACCACCAACCAGAGCGAAGGTAGAGGAACGCGAGGCGGGGGACGGAGAGAAACAATAAAAAAAAAAATAAAAATGAAAAGATCAATTTTTCAAATGGCACAAATTTTGCTGACAATTCAGGAGAGCTGGACTCCTGCAGAGGCTGCATATAAACCAGATGGATGATGACTTTTATCCACAGAAATTATGACATTAAGCTGTGTTAAACTTTATTGGACTCAGTGTGTCCAGAGGTAAAAAAAAAAAAAGTCAGCTGATTCGAGGTTCTTCTGTACAGAAAGAGCAGTGAGATCCTTAAATGTTATGACCTTATTATCTGTTTGAATCTGGGTCATTTAAACACCAGTAGAAGGATCAAAATGTTCTTTATGATTATTGGATACGTCTGGTGATGCACTCGGCTCGTGTCTTATGCTTAACATGTTTACTTTTTATACTAGTTTTATACATTTTTCTGCTGGTCTTTTATTTTGTATTGTTTGTTTTGTGTAAAGCACTTTGTCACGTTGATTTTGAGCAGCTTCATACTAATAAACTTTGATTTTTAAAAGTATTATTACTACAGAATAGATCTGCTCAGAACTACGACAGCTTATTTTCCATATTTCATCGTGTTTCTCCTCAAAATGTCATCTCAGAATTGGATTAAATTATACTGGATTGTTTACATGTAAGGTACTGAAGCTGTGTCCCAGTTTCAGACTACATTCTTATTTTAGGTTTTGCTTGCACACTGGAAAAGTGACAAGTAGTTATGAGTAAGGGATGTCTTGATCAAATTTTTCTAACCCTGTTCCCAATCTGAGTCCTATAATTGTATCTGCTGATTCTGAATCCGATCAGATATTTACATTATATGTATATATATATATATATATATATATATATATATATATATATATATATATATATATATATATATATATATATATATATATATATATATATAGCAGCAGCAGATATGCAATGTTGATTTACATGCTCAGTCCATGTGCAGTTAAACAGCGATGTTACAGAGTTGGAGTTTCTTCCCTTTGGCTGAGGACAGAACACCGGCCTGCAGAGAGCACACAAAAATTAAAGTTTAATTTTGGTCTGTCAAGTCAAGTCAGTTTTATTTGTGCAGCCCGATATCAGAAATCTGCCTCGGGGAGCTTTACAATCTGTACAGCAATACAACAACCTCTGTCCTTAGACGCTTGATTTGAATAAGGAAAAACTCACCAAAAAACCCCTTTAACAGGGGAAAAAATGGAAGAAACCTCAGGAAGAACAACAGAGGATAAACCAAGAGAGCAAAATTACAGAAATACAGGATGACAAAGATATAGATTGATTGATAACATACATGAAGAATATGATCAGGAGGACGCCAAGCAGCTTCCGGTTGCTGCTGTCATCAATGTTTGTCTTTTAACTGGTGAAAGTGGTGGTTAGCGCCAGCTAAATGAGGAGCTGCTAACTCGCCCCTGTCTGCCCAAATAATTAATAATAATAATAATAATAATAATAATAATAATAATAATAATAATAATGATCATAATAATTTGACAGTCACACACTTTAATTCTGACTCTCATGTAGGAGTGAAATGCTGCACTTCAGGTTGTTTTAAAAGGAGAGCAGCGCTACAATGCTAGCAGGATTAAACTGGACAAAACACAGTACAGTAAAGAAACAATCGATCAGTTTTATTTTAGTCAATACAGATCTTTAATCAATCTGATTCAACAGTCAGCTCGGGACCTGTATGATTACTATTCTGCTAAAACTTTGATTGTGCTGTTGTTGATGATCCAATGTAGAAAATGGAGAAGTTTTTGAAAGCTCCAGAAAAGATCTCAAAAAATAAACCACACTGAAAAACCAAGTAAATGTTCAGTATTATACACACTGATATCTTAACACAGTCATGGTTAAGGTTTGCTTAGGTTTAGACACATCGTCGTCATGGTTAGAAAAATCAGAAGACGGCTGTTGTAAAGGAGATCAGCGCTACAATGCTAGCAGGTTAAACTGGACAAAACACAGTACAGTAAAGAAATAATTTGCTACACATTTGATTGTGCTGTTGTTGACAATCCAACGTACACAAAAGAAAATGGAAAACAGCTCCAGAAAGATCTCAAAAAACAGTCAATTTTACAGTATTGTACACACTGATATCTTGACACAGTCATGGTTAAGGTTTGTGACTATCAGAAGGAAATAGGAAAGGGAACAGCAGCTTCTAGTATCAAAGTCACGCACTTCCGGTTTTCAAGATGTGTTGAAAACGCTACTTCAGTCTCCTGTCAGATACCAGTCAGGTACGAGGTCTTTGTGAGGGGAATCACAAACATGTCGTATCAGGCAGTTGAACAAATGACAGACACTGTCTTTCTCTGGAAGTCTTCATTTACAGGAAATGTTTTTACAACAAATCTGATTTTTGATTTAGCATTTAAGTCAGTTATCAAGCAGAAACGGCAAACTTCCTCTTCTTTCAGCTTGTCTAGATTTGCTTCTTTTCTCTGTCACTTTGGATTTTGGACTGTTGGTTGGATAAAACAGTTCAGTTTGAAGACATCTTTTTCTTAATTTCTTGCCATTTTATGGCCTAAATGATCAACTAAGATGTTGTGTTTCTGCAGGAAGTCCAGTGTGGTTCTACATGCAAGTGGCTCCCATCAGGAACGAGAATGACAAGGTGGTTCTGTTCCTCTGCACGTTTAAGGACATCACTCTCTTCAAGCAGCCAATCGAAGACGAAACCACTAAAGGTGAGTGTTTTTTCACTGCAGAGGACAGACAGCAGCAGCTTTCACTCAGAGAAGCTTCCCCCTCCAAAAAAAAGTATCTCTGCACAAACAACGTCTCTCCGTGTTTGAAGATTTATTTTTGGTGGGACTGGTTGTTCTTATTATTAGATCACTCACAGAAGAATTTAAAAAGTATAGCGAAAGAAAGAGAGACATGTTGAGAATGATGTGATTTGAAAACCTGATGTTCCGAGTACATGACGTGCAGCTTACAGCCGAGGTTTGTGTTCTGTTTTATTAGATAAAACACAGTAAAGAGTTACAGGAGACAGCCAGCGATACGGGGAGATGTCAGACTTTGTGAGTGGGAGCCAAATTAGTACATGGCTGGAGTCTCCGGTATGTAATGTAGTGTCAGCGGGCTTCTGATGGGACATTTAATTATGTTTCTTCATCCTCTTCTTCCTCCTCCTCCTTCTTTTTCTTCCTCTCTCTTGACATCTTCCTCTCTGACATTTTCACTTTCTGACTTTTATCTTCTCTTCCTCTCCTCCTTCTTCTTTGTGTGTTATCATCTTTCTCTCCTTTTATCTTGTTCTTTTCTTTTTCCGTCTTCATCTCCCTTTATTCATTTTTTATTATTAATCCTCCAGATTCTTGGTGCTTGTCCTTCTTTATCCTTTCTTCCTTTCTTCTCTCTTGTCATCCTTCCCCCTGATATTTTCATGTTCTGTCTTTGTTCTCTTTCTCCTTAAAGCTCCTTTAAGTCTTTCGTCTTGAATTTTTGTCTTCTCATTACCTCCTTAACTTCTTTATCTTTATCCCAACTTCTCCTCTCTCTACTTTTTCTTCGGGTCTGTCCTCCCCCCCCAAAAAAAGACACGACAGGTCGTAACGTCAGTCGCCCCAAAAACGACCTATAGTTACGTTTGAGTGACGGATGCTATCTAGCGGCCATCTTTTGACTCGGAGCGGCGGTGCGGTTCAGGTGACGTCTATATATGTGGACAGATTTCCTCATTCAGAGGAGGAGGAGGCTTTGACCTGACAGTGGACTTTGTTTCCTGTTTCCAACCGTAACTATGATTGTAGCCATGACAACGAAGGTCGCCTAACTTTTAAAGATCCCCTCAAGTCAAAATACTCTATTTGGAATAATGATATTTGTCTAATATGTTTTTTTTCTTCAAAAAAGTTCCTTAAAATGGCATCTACTCCTTCTCCCTCATTAAAAATGTAAGAATCGATAAATATTTTTTAGTTCAGAAGTTTAACTGCTGGACTCAAAGTGTCTCCTGCTTCACTGTAAAGTTCATTCTCAGTGTTTGTGCACTGAAGGCTTCAAGTTTCCACATCACACTTGTTGTATAAGTTGAATATTGGACCGAGATCGGCTTCAAAACTAGCTGTGATGTCACAGAGATGCTCGCAGGTCCGCCCCTTAAAATCAGATTTTCACTGAGCTCAGAGAAACGTTCCTTATTCAGCAGATGAAAGTGAAACCAGCCTTTCAGTGTCAAACTCTGCACATACATCATTCACAAGAAGAAAAACACGTCTTTGAGTGGAGGGAGGACTTTAACCCACAGCACATGTTTCTCTAACCTTAACAAAGCGATCATTTCAACCCAAACCACAGTCTTTACTTAAACCCAACCAGACCTTATTCACAGCGCTGTCACATCATGAAACATCATTTATTTTTTAACAGTGATGTGAAACGGTTTTGGAGAACACAGACGTAATGTCGTCCTGCCGATGGAGGCGCCAGATTAGAAAACGCTCCTGTGTGTCGTTGTGGAGTCACATGATCAAACAACGTATTTGGTCGTTTAATTTGGAGGACTTGTGTGTTTCCTTTTTATGTTTTCTTTTTAATTCTCCAGTTCTCCTCGCTCCTCCTCCTCCTGTTTTGTCTAGTACTTATTGTCAGTCATTTTCTCTTCTCACTCATCTTCCTCTTCCCTGAATCCTTGATATTTTCATTCTCTAGCTTCTTATCATCTCCTCATTCTTCTCCTCTTCATCTCCTCAATCTTTTTATTGATACTTTTATCACTAGCCTTCATTTTGTCCCTTCTCTGCTATTGTTTTGCTCCGCTTTTCCTCTTGCTACTCCTACTCCTACATCTTCTTCTACTCTTCCTCCTCGTGCTCCTTCTTCTTCTGTCCTCTCTCTCCTACCGTGAAGTCTCTAAACATTTTTGCTCGCTACAAATCCCTTTTTGTTCCCCCCCTCTTTTCATTCGTATCCCAAGCTGCGGATGGATAAAGAAGAAAGAGTCAAGTCTTGTTTCCCTGCAATGCGGGAACGTCTCGAGCTGTCAGGTTGTATTTGAGGAGGTTGTGATGCTGTCAGGAATCACAGGAGATGTGGGTGGCTGCGCTGTCCTCTGCGCCCTGACTGATGCACAGTGTCAGCTTCCTGCCCCGGGAGTCGTTTTCGGCGCCGCTGAGCGGGTGTGTTTGCCCTTTGACAAGGATCCCACCCTCCTCCCCCCACCCCGACCCCCCGTCCTCCCTCCCCTGGTCTGCTTTTAATGTACACACACATGTAAACACGTGTGCACACATGCAGCGATGTCCACCCACCGCCTCCCTCATGCCGTGTGATTTGTTTATTCGTTCATTATGTGTGCTTAACCACACATAAATAACACGGGCTTGAACATGCAATTAGAGCTTGAGTGGAACGAATATTGTCACATCAGTGCGTTGATGTCTTTGTGAATTAGCTGCTGCTGCCGCTGCTGACAGCGTGACAAACTTCTGTTCTGGAGTCAGACATCCACAATTTGTCAAGTGTTTGCAGGAGAGTCAAAGTAAAGAATAAAAGCAAAGTAGGAGCTTTTTAGAAGTTGGAATAATCTTTTGTTGCAAAAGATGTCTTTGTCTTTGCTGATATAGCTCAGCTTGTTTTTGCTGTTTTGATGTGGATCCTCTTAATTTCTAGCTGAGTCACTGAGTCTCATCTCTGCATAAATTGTTTCTATTGGTGGGATATATATGTGAGGTTTTGCCATTAGCATCATGATATGTCATATTTAGGTATGATAACTCTACATGTCACTGATAAAAGCTTGGTAAAAAACTTTTGTCTTGTGCTTATCAGGGTCGCCAAGCGTACCAAGCTTGACAACTTTTACGATGACAAAAAGTCACATATGTGTGTTTGTCAGCTTGATGTGAAGTTCTTCCGGCCCCCGTGTGGCCAAAAAACTCAAGTGATGCAGCCTTAAGGCAACATATTTTCAAGTATATTGCCACATTGCGACAACTCAAAAATGTTAGAACTGAAATAACTGACTTTTTGTGTAGTAGTGAACACAACTCTGCAACATTATCATTCATTTGGAGTCGTGTTTCTGTAAGTCCAATATTCACTCTCTTTTTTTTTTCTGTTTCTGCTCTCTACCAACTCCTGAGGGAAATATCTGGCTCTTTAGCTGCTAAATGCTCCACTATGTTCACCAGCTAGTCTACAGCTAACTGTGTCTGTTTGCCATTTGGTGCTGAGAAGGTAGTGTACAGTGACTTTTTAGAGTTTTTTCTCTGAAAATGACGCTATGAGAGCGCTGAGAGTGAACCAAAACAGAAAAATTGCAGCCGGACAGATAAAAAATTAGCTGAAACTCACTATAAAGCTCCGTAAAGCCGAGAGGAGCTGCAGAGTCACTGATAATTCTCTGTAGGGTCATCACTACGAGCCACAACCAACACATTACACACTGACAGCTCATACAGTGGGGTTATAAAAATACTGATTGTAGACGGTTTAAAGAACACAAAGTAGCTAAATGCACTTTGGCTGAAAAATGCCAAAATCAGCTTGTTTCACAGGTGATTTTACCATCTATGTTTTCTTGTATCATGGTGGACTTTCTACCTTTGTGACTTTGTAATGGTGGACATACTGCCTCCTGCTCAACATTTATGTGTATTTCACTAACAAACACCACGCCATTTGTACAGTATAAAAAGTAGTTTTATTTGGGTTCAGGATCAGATGAGGATAGTGTACAGTGGGCTGACTCGGGGTCGATTGCCAGGGGATGAATGGGAGCCAAAGGTTGGTCGAGGTCTTGTACGTTGGGCTGATTGGGGTTCGATGAGAGGGATGAAGGGGGTCGATGGCATGGGGATGACCGGGGACCAAATGGAGTCACAATGAGGCTGGAGCGTTTAGGAACCCAGGGGTTGAGACTCAGGATGGGGGGCATGTCTCGATGAGCTTTCTGCTTCATCATCCCCCTGTGGTTCCTAAAATAGGACAAGAAGAATTACTTATGTGGAAGTATTAACCCTAACGCGCATGTCTTTGATGGTGGGAGGAAACCAGAGCACCTGACGGAAACCCACGCAAACACGGGGAGAACATGCAAACTCCACACTGGGACGGCCAGTGTTTGAACCCAAGACCTTCTTGTCGTGAGGCAAAAGTGCTAACCACTGAGCCACCGTGACGCCCATTAAGAGGGGAGAAAAATGGGGTTTGGCGGGGAGGGTCTTGAGAGAAAGGGGTTAGACATGCCTATATAAGTATGCCCAGGTGATTGAATTCAGTGAGAGAAAGGGATGTGGTCTTGTTCCTGAACCTTAGTTATAATAACTTTATTTATGGCATTTCTGCTTTGAATATAATGGAGACCAAATTTATTTCAAATGTGGTGACAAGAAACAGATGTTGATGATTTTGTGGTCAGTTTACAAATTCAAATATTGCTTTGACTGAGCTGTTTTAGTTTCCCCTGTGGAGACTCTGACCTAGTAATCAGAATGAAAATCAGAAATGAAAAGTTAACTGCACCATTACACAGATGGCTTTTTATTGTAGACATTCTTATACCCAGTAATGGTCAGACCTCTTAAAAACTAAATCACCTTGGCAACAACACTGCACTTTGCCACCAGGGGATTGACTGACAAGCTGCAGCCAGACTGAAGCCAACCAGTACTCCACGGTGTATTTTACTATGATACGGCTTGTTTTAGGCCACAGTTGTGGATGCAGGATGACTCTGCTGTGTCTCAGAACAGCGTACTACTGGCTGCGGTTTAACCCGCCCGGTGATTAGAGGGGTGGGAGAGAGGCCGTTTGAAAGGGAAGGGAGATTCGCTGCTGCAGGCGTCGGCAGGCAGCTGAGTTCACTCTTGCTGCACAACCAAAACTCGCCCTCAGCTTCGTCGCTGGCTGCTCCCACAACTCGGCACGCCACAACACGTCAGCATCAGCCGAGTGGGAGAGAGATCCCAGTCTGATGGCGACGTCCATCCTCAACTTAAAATAACATTACGGATTTTAAACATATCTGCATCCTGTAATCCTGTGTGTTCATGCACCCATTTGCTGTAATATAACCTCTTTTTTTCTACTTTCAAGCATGTATCTTCTTAATTTTTACCCACTAAATGCGTACTACATTCTGTATTGTTGCTATCACATTTATTGGTGCACATGTGGAGTCACTGGTTCAGCTGGTAGTGAGTTGTTTCATCAGGCATAAAGACCACAGAGATTTATCAAGGTGAGACTGCTGGTGACAGAGCAGGTACAGAAAGTCACATCAGCAAACATCAATGTAGGAAAACAGTAAGTATAGAAAGCTAAAAATATGGCAGAGCAGAACTGCTTTAAAAAAAATGTTGGACATCATGTTGTTTCTTATTGCAGAGTGGCAGTGTTTACTGTTTGCTTTGTCAGCGGTCTGTAAAAGCATCACAGATGGATGTTACCTCCGCCTCCAGGAAGACATTATTTCTAGGTAGGACAGCTGATCAGGATGCGTGATGAATACCGAAACAAGAACTTTATGAACACAGGAGGGAGGGGAGAAAGGTGGGAAAGGAACATCAGGATACAAAAAGGTGCCAGACAGTTTTGATAAATCTTTTGTTAAGTCTGAATTGTTTATAGCCTAGATGAACGGGATGAATGGGACTGGGTTGGTTTTCCTTCTTGGTATGATTCATTTGTGCAGATCTGAACACGGCAATCGTACTCAGACCAACACAACCGCACAGAGACCCTTTAGAGGAAGTGGTTTCGTTCCAGTCCCAAACTAATGCTAGAGAGCTTTGTCTGCGGTGGAACGTGATCCCGCCTCCATCTGCCCAACTACAAGGTCGCAAGTCTGACCAATAAGAGGAGAGAACGTTCTCACCTGATTTTTAATGATGCATTTTGGTTCAGAACAAACCAACTATAGGTTTGAAAACACCCTTAACGTGTCTGGGACTTTATTCATGGACTACTAGTCCAGCAACCAGGCTTGGCAGATTTTGACTGTTGTTGGGCCAAAACATTTTTGGCTACTAAAGGGGCATTATGGTGCAAAGGTGCCAATTATGGTTAAGTTTTAAGTCGGAGTTCACATCTATACTTTAGTTTCCTGTGTATTAACCACAAAAAAGATCCATTGTTAAATTTATGTTCCAGTCCATGAATGGTTCACACTGACTTTTTACAAACAAACCAATAGTTGTAAACCTACAGTGGATCCAGAAAGTATTCAGACACCTTCACTTTGTGTTGTAGATTTAATTTTTGCCCATCAGTCTAAACTCAATAAACCATAATGACAAAGTGAAAACTCTCATTTTTGAAAAATATTCAGAGCTTACTCAGACCTTTGCTGTGACACTTAATTATCCTTGAGATGTGTCTAGAACTTGACTGAAGTCCACTTGTGGCAAATTGAACTAATTGGACATAATTTAGAAAAGGCACGCACCTGTGTATATAAAAAGTCTCACAATTCACACTGCATGTCAGGACAAAAACCAATTCATGAAGTCCAAGGAACTCTTTGTAGACGTCTGCGATAAAATTATGGCGAGGCGTAGATCAGGGCAAGTGTATAAAACATTTCACAATTATTGAGGCCACTGTGCTCCTGAGAACACTCAAAGCTTTAGAAATGGTTTAGTGACTTGTTAAATTAAGCTCACACATAAACAGCTGGTTATCAGCATGAATAGATAAAAGTTTATGTTAGAGATTATCGGTCGGAAAAAAAAGCTGTCACCAACAAAGGAAACAAAACCAAACAGGTTAAGTGTGAGAACAGTAGAGCTCATGGCACAGTTCTGTTTAATGAAGTGGACACTCTTATCTCTTAGCAACAAACATGTAAATTAACCTTTTGTTCCATCTTAATCTATCGAGACCTCAGAGGTGCTGTGGAGATATTTCAAACAAACATCTGTGCTCATGTGACCTCTTCAACAGTACCACACCTTTCCTTTTAAAGGTCCAGTGTGTAGGATTTAGTGGCACCTAGTGGTGAGGTTGCAGATTGCAACAAACTGAACCCCAAGCATGTAGGAGAACCTATGGTGGCCATGAAACTTGTGAAAAATGTGAAAGGTCCTCTCTAGAGCCAGTGCTTGGTTTCTCTGTTTTGGGCTACTGTAGAAACATGGCGGTGCAACATGGCGGCCTCCGTGGAAAAGAACCCACGCCCTATGTAGATATAAAGGGCTCATTCTAAGGTAACGAAAACACAATTATTCTTATTTTCAGTTGGTATATATTCCATTTTCTGCCAAGTCTGTTCCGCTAGATGCTACTAAATTCTACACGCTGCACCTTTAATATCCAAGCATGGTTTGTACAACCACCTCAAACATCTCTGCACTGCTAAATATTAAAGTAAGATGTCAATGCTGTTTAGGTGTCCTGCATGTCTGCATCATTTTGTTCTGTAGTTGGGTGCAGGCTGTCCTTGCTGTGGAACAGCTGATCAAAATCTCATTTAAGAATTCACTTTGGTGGTGCGTGCACCACTTCTGCTCCCCTGTTATTTTTAGCTCAAGCCTTTACCCTTTTTTTCTCCCTCCATTCCCACTTCTATTGTGCTCCAGTCTGACAAATCATGCAGTGTTGCATTCTTGAGGCGAACCGTAGCCGGAGCATTACTATTAACCATTAAAAAGACCTCTTATTTACTTGTCCTGCAGTTTGCGTTTGTGCTGTATGTGTGGTCCTTTTGTCCGCATGTGACAGTATGTATAGGAGGCCTGTAAGCTGTCAGGCTGTAGGCTATTTACATAAGTGCCACCAAGACAAATTCCTCCACTTGCCTTCATGATGAAAGTGGATGTGGGTCTGAAAAAAAAACACATTTACTTGCTTTCCATGCCAATAGTTTGCTATTATTCTATAACACATTAGGGTATGGCACTACTCTATAATGCATACATACTGTATGGTGAATTATGCAACCTCCACTAGGCACTATAGGCAGTATAAAAGAAGCACTTAAGACCTGTGCTTAAGTTAAAGTAATGGAATAATGGAGTAATGGAAAGCTACTCTATTTCAAGTAAAAGTCCTGCAGTCAGAATTCTGCTTCACAAGACATACATACATGTATACATATCAAAAGTTGAATTTATATGCAATAAATAACATCATTTTACACACAGCTGTAAAAAGTCTTTACCTTTTAGACTTTCCACAGCTAAAGTCTGTCTTGTGAGGCACAACCGGTGTCTAAAGTTAGCTAACTTTAGCTAAATGTTGCTGTTTAATGGATGTGAGTGAGTTAGCTCATATGCTGCTGTTATACTGCATGTCACAGATAAACATTAAAATTGTAAAGAGTAAAACAAGAAGAGTTAAGATTTTTATGAACTTCACGCAAGACCCACAAAAACAAAAAAAATATAACTCAGGATACACTTGCTAGTGCTTTTATGGTCTTCCTCATCAAATGGAGCTCAAGCAGATTGTTCACATCTGACGTCAAAGATCAGCTGATGTCCCCTTCCCACCATATATAGTCACCAAAAGTTACATACTTTGATCACATGGCTACAACGGAGCTATCTCCATAGCAACTGAGCAAACTCGATCTGCTGAAGAAGATTGTGAGATGTGGTTGAAAGTTTGTCAACCATCTTATTTTATGTTTCAATCCAAAATAAGAATCTTCAAACTAACTTTTGACTATATATCTGTCAGAGACAAGCAGCGGGGTAAAAAAAACATAATTTTCATGTAAAATATAGAAGAAACACGTAGAATCACCTCATTTAAACAGTCATGTAAACTAACAATACCTCAAAACTGCATCTTTTTTTTCCCCCACGCATTCTTCTTCCTTGTCAAAACCTGGCCTCCTACATTACCCACAATGCAACTCGACTTCACTTGACTGTACAGATTCAGGTATGTTATGCTAGTAAATGCTTTACTTTTTACACATATGAAGTAGTGCTCCTCGGCACATGTGTAAAATCAGTGGAGTTCCCCTTTAAGAAGTTAATTGACAGTCATCTCTTTGGCTTAGATGTCTGTTTGCAATGTCTTTCAACAGCCAACAATATACTGTACAATATATATATATATATAGTGAGTTACACAAGTGCTGCTGCAGCAATTTTTTCTCCAGGAAAGATATTGAAAAATCCCCATTTTGGCTGAGAGCACCCAGGCTTATTATCTGTGGTGGTCCAGAGCCAATGTTGAGTATTATCATATAGAAAATCATATAAAAGAAGCTGCTCTGAAACTGAAGATGCACAATTAGTTAAACTCAGCCACTACAACAGATTTCTTCGAGGGAAAATGAGAGATTGAGACTCAGTGCTCAGAATAAACTGGGTATTCTGTTGATACTTCATCCTAGATGGGTCTTAGAGCGCATTATTGTGTTTGGCTCCTTTCACACCATTGCACAGAGAAGTGAATGACTGAATTTGCGTCCATTTGAACAGAGAGTGAAAGGCGGCTGGTGGCCCGAGGGTTAAAAGCTATTTTAAAGTCCACTTTTTATTGGTAATGGTCCCTTCAAAGGGTCGGGTCGATCACGATGTGTGACTACTGTACGTGGTGTGCCTCTGTTGTGCTACTCTTTGCCCTTTCAAACATTTGATTTTATTTTTAGAGCAGTAGTGTTTGTACTCATTCAGTCGTGGTGTAGCCTGCACCGTGACAAGAAAATGACCATTACTGAACACGTCTACATTATTTAGATGGACATCCAGATGACACACAGGAACATTGAAGCTTATCTTTGAATCACAAGCTGCTACAAAAAAAACAATTTTGGATAAAAATAGGAGTGGATGAAAGGAGGAAACACACATTTTTCATAATGCTTGTCATGCATTTTCACTGCATTTATAATGAACTTTATGTATAGGACTCTTTTCAAAAGCAGCATGATAAAACGCATATGGGATGAAAAATAAAAAGGTCATGCATAAGGAAAAAAGTTACAGTTAAAGAAAGGAACACTATTATAAAATATACACAAAGTTTGATACATAGCTCCATTAAACATGTCCTTCACTGATTTATCTTTGCACTCCTGCAGCATTGTTGGACTCACAACGGACAGTTTTAAATCAATTTAATTTCTAAAATCAATGCAGCAGTGCTAGAGATATCATCTTTCCATGAGTTATCCTTCCTTGTCAAAATCTGGTGCCTACATTACCCACGATGCAGCTCAACTCGATTCACTCGACTGTACAGCTGTGTCTCAAATCACATACTTCTGTTAGGACACTTTCATGTAGTACACTGTGTACTTACTGGCGTAGTGTGTGAATTTCTACAGGGTAGCGTTGTCTCAAATCAAACACAGCTGTTGTGCACTTACCAGAAATGACGATCGCAAATTAGCATTAGCTAGCGTTAGCATTAGCATTATCATTCGTGCTACCAAATCATTACAGACTGCTAAATTAACCCAAAAAACATACTGATGGCTTATATGAGACAACAGTTTAGTGGTGCTTAGTGTTAAAAAAACACATGTATAACTTACATTTGGATAATGTGGCGATGTTCACCGTAGTTACAATGTACTCGGCCGCCATTTCCAGTTTGAAAAGTGGTCCCTCCCCTTCCGCTACGTAGCCAAGATGGCGACCATTGAGGGTGAGAAGTGTCCATAGTTCCACACTCAACTTTTTGACTGCATTTTTCCATACCTCTCAGTGTGAACGCACTTATGCACTCAAAATGTTAAGTGTAAGTACACAAGTAGTGCAAGTTGAGACACAGCACAATGGTTGACGTAACATCTCGCTATGTCCATCTTTATATACAGTCTATGATTATTACACTTCACCCTGAGGGGTACATGAACGCGGAAGTGGTGGGCTGACAGACATCGCCATCCTGATGCCGCTAGCATGGCTATTAATAACTGTTAGCTGCAGGCCTAGTTGTTTTTCTTCATGTAATACAAGAGATGGAGGCAAAGAATGCTGTGTCCAGCACTCCTTTACTTTCTATACTGGGATATCACGTCCACTTACCAGAGAGAAACGCTACGTAGCCAAGATGGCGACCATTGAGGGCGAGAAGTTGTCCAGAGTTCCACACTCAACATTTTGACCATTTTGAGTGCACTCAGTGCACTGCATTTTTCCATACTTCTCAGTGTGAACGCACTTATGCACTCAAAATGTTAAGTGTAAGTACAGTAAGCATGTGATTTGAGACACAGCATACAGATTTGGGTGTGTTATGCTAGTAGCGGCTAATTTAGCAGGCCTTGTGCAGCTCCCTCTGGATCTTTGTACAACTTTTTTTTTTACATATACAGTTGTACTCCCCAACTGTCCCCATATAATGAAGGAGTGAATACTGTACACATGTGTTAAAAGCAGCAACTACACTGCCAAGAAAAAAATTATGCTGACTGTTTCCAACTTCAAAATGTACCTTCAGACATAGCTTTTCCCCTTAGCTTTCATGTTTATAAGACGAACATATGCTACATTTTCAGTGATTTCTGTGATATTGATCCCTGAAGAAGAAATTCTCCCTTTTGTTCAGAGCTCATCGGACAGCTGCTGAGCAGAAACCCTGCAGCTGGTGGAGATTCAGTTATGTTCAAGGATGCTTTTAGCGGGGTGGCTGTTTGCCAAGAAAGCAGGGCTCATGCTGCGTTCACATCATGTCTGGTTTACTATAAATATGAACAACCAACTGAGAAAACCACTGTTCCTTTCAGCCCTCTGGTGGCACGTGGAAGTTGTGGGAATATTTTGTCACTCCAGTATCTTTCTGTTGGTGTCTTGAACTGGGTAATTGTGTCAATAATGGCGGCAAACATGGAGTCACACTCTTAACTTTTGCGAACAATTCAATTCAAAATGTGACTTAACCGATGATTATTGTCTCTTTCCTGCAGGATGGACCAAGTTTGCGCGGCTGACACGGGCGCTCACTAACAACCGCAACACGCTGCAGCAGCTCGCACCCATTGGCAAACATGAAGTCAGCCATAAGCAGTCCAGACTGGCAGAGGTAAACACATACAGTACATCTCATACTGTACATTATGTCACAGCCATGGAAAATACACTTTTTAAGCACTTGTTCTAAATTTGGTACGGTATTATAACCTGGAGGTAACCAATAGCAACAAGTACTTCTTGCTTTGTACCATATTTCCTGTTAACTCTCACTGTTGAAACTGACCCGAGGTAAAACTGATTATGAACAAATAAAAGATGGTCATGTTAACACAACTCCTCTTTTTGCCTGTGATAAGTTGCCATGGCACAAAATTGCACCCTGGGGTGTCCTGATGTAGAAAATAACAGACTTGGTAGAGGAAAGCTGTTTCGCTCATGGCGTTCTCTGCCACGGCCTCATTATATTTCCATAAATCAGGACACCTTGTTATTTACATGGAGCGCCCTGGTTTGAGTTTGGCCGGGGAACTTTGTTGGCAATCTCAGGCTCCAAGTTCCTGTCAGCTCAAAAAGAAAAAGTATTTACACAAACACGACAGACTCTTTGGGGTTGAGGTGCCACAACCAATAAAAACTACAATATAATGTTTAATACTGTAGAGAGGTAATTACTGTGTATATTACTCTGTGCATGTAAATAGAGCATAAATTATGTCAAATATGGGGTTAGGTTTGATTCCATAAAATTTTCAATCATCAATGGTATTAAACCATCTCTGTCTTTAATTTTAATTTCAACTAAATCTCTCATCTGTCTTCCTGAAAAGGTGAGCGGTCCTCCTGCGGTTTACTGTCCATATTCCATACAATATAAATAAGCATCTACCTCAGCATTTGATATTAAAATTTGACAACGATCATTTGTAAACATCTTCTACTCCAACCTCCTCCCTCTGAACTCAGTGTGGTATACTACAGATGTAGAGCTTCATTCTTCATTCGAACGTTTTCTGTGAACATAATCCAAGCAGCGAGTACATTTGCTTCATCGCAGCATAACTGGGAAAACAATTAAGGTGTAAATCACTGTAATTGCTAGGAGATGAGATGAAGAGTAGTGTTGGACGTGTCTCTCAGTGAGATGTAGGAGCACAGTTTTAGATTGACGACCATAGATTTCACCACATTACTCTCACCATTGTCAACTTTTTTCTCAGACAGCCCAAAAGGGACCTTTAAAGGGGACATATCTTGCACATTTCCAGGTCTATATAGAATATTTTTGCATGATTTACAGTTCAGAAAACTAGTTATCTCATACTTGTCCTTTATGCAGCCCCTCAGTTCAGCCTCTGTCCTAAACAGGCCGTTTTAGCTCCTGTCTCTTTAAGGCCCGCCTCCCGATGAGACAACTATGTTCTGATTGGTCAGCTTCAGGAAGCACCTTTTAGGCCAACTTCTGCTGGCTCCGGAGGTTACAATAATAAAAAAAAACAATCGTAGTCACATTCAAGGCAGGCTGAAGCCCTGACTTTTGACTTACAGGGAGCATTTTACATATGTTCACCTCAAATTTTGGACTTTTGACCATGTTTAACATAGACATTCGACATCATAACAGTATTAAAATAACCGAAAATCACGAAAAGCGTGATATGTCCCCTTTAACAGCTCAACACGGACCTAACCTCTATAGACACACGCACTGCAAATGTGCTATAGTAGCAACTCTCTGCTCTTTACATTATTTCTGCGCAAATAAACCTTTATATAAAACATTTACTACTACATTAAAACCATTAAAGCAATCCCCCTTCCCCAACACACACACACACACACACACACACACACACACACACACAGACATTGTTGTAGGTCACTTCTAGGGACATTACATTAATTTCCTGGAGACTTACCCTATTCTTAACCATAACCACTGCTTGCCTAACCCTAACCCTAACCTTAACCACTGACCCAAAAATCAGCTTCTTCCTAATTCTGGACATGGCTTTTGTCTCCATTTGGACAACTCTCAGACATGCAGACATACTTTGTCACACACAACCACACCCTCGACCAATCTATCTACGCTGCCCTCCCTGCACCCACATTCACACGCCAACTTCTCTGGAACTGCAGTTGTTTGACACAGCGAGCGGTGCTCTCTCTCTTCCCGGGAACGCTGCTGTGCTCTGGTGGACTGCGGGTGTCATTAATATTTCATGTTGGGTGGAGAGACAAAGGCAGGGTGCTGTGGGCACTCTGAATGATTGTGACTGGTAGAAATTTAGAAAATGGATTTCAGGAAGGATGGGGGACTTGTCTTCTTTTGTCAGAGTTTTATTCATGAATGTTTGAATGAGGTGTGTCACCTTTAATCAAAATTAGCCGGAGTTTCATCCCTGCTGAGCGCACGAGGCAGTGAGCTGGGTGGGTTTTTAGCAAAGTGTTACTTCCAGGATGGTGTAAAGGTGATGAGGACAGGGCGAGGACTGAGAGGAGAGAAAGTGAGGAAGGAATGAGAAAGGAGGAAAAAGACGATAAAAGGAAATTGATGAATTAAGGAGGTAGCTTCTGTAATTCAGTAGAATCTCTCATTCAGCATTTCTTTAATTGGCCTTTCTGGAAAAAATGAAAGGTGTTCCTGGGGTTTACTATCTTAATTTGAAGACAAATGAGCTTCCACTACTGCACTTTCTATTAGAAGCTGAAACCATGATTTTAACAAACAACGATTAATTTGACAGCATACAAAAATGACTGCTCCCATAAAAATGAACCAGCATGGTAGCGCAGGTGCCAACGTTATCATAGCTTCTTCCTTATTCATCATTTACAACAACACTCTCATATATAATCTGTAATTTTTCAAACTTTTTAGCTTTAATCTATGATGTCTTAAAATGTCCACAATTAGTCCTTTTTAACCTGCTGTTATTGTATTTATAAGCAGATTTAAAGACATTTTTACATGTTCATTAAAGTACGGTGTTTTCAACAATTATAATTTCTCGATGAAGACTTAAATATAACTTATATCAGCTTAAAACTACATTATAGTGTGTTAAAAAACATTTCTTCAAGGGACATATTGATAGCTGGAAGAAAAACACCTGAAAGCTGCTCCAGTGTTTTATCATTTGATTATAGATCTATAGCAGCGTCTGGCTGTCACACAATAAGACACAAATAGACGATTTAAATCCGTTGATTACTGAAAGAACAGAACTGACGTAAAAGGAGCAATAAAAACAACTGTAGCCTGCAGAATATAAAGTGATGCTCGTTTAGTTTGTGACAGTCTGATAGACGGACAGACAGGATGATACGATAGGAGACACGCAGCTGTGTGGCCTCATATTTTCCTGAAGGAGCTGCAGACGTACTTGAAACGGAAAAGAAAGAAAAGAGAAGGCTTATGAAGAAAAAAAAAAAGTGAAAAAAGAGCGTTTTTTTATGATTGATTCATGATTCAATCATTTTTATTTTATGAATAAATATGAAAAGCTGCTGTTGATGTGAAAATAAACCAACATGAAACATTAAGATTTATCATTTATTCACTTTGTATTTCAAGTCAAGTCGAGTCGATTTTATTTATATAGTGTCAAATCACAACAGAAGTAATCTCAGGGCACTTTTCACACAGAGCAGGTCTAGACTGTACTCTTTAATTCACAGAGACCCAACATTCCCTCATGAGCAGCACTTGGCGACAACGGCGCGGAAAAAAAAATCCCCTTTAATGGGAAGAAACCTCAAGCAGATCGGGCTGTAGGTGAGGGAGGGGGAGAGGGGGGAGAGAGACACACACAACAACAACAATAATAACAATAACAACAATAATAATAATAGAAATATGAATAACAATAATAATAATAATAGCAGGCTTTGGCGTCAAGCAGGACCATAGCAGCAGGTGGTCCGCGACCATGATCCATAAAAACATGTGAGATGAGAAAACACAAAAACTCCGGGGAAGAAGCCAACATGCATTAATGGTACATGAATGGATGGAGAGGAAGAGGAGGAGAGAGGAGCTCAGTGCATCATGGGAAGTCTCCCTGCAGTCTAGGCGTATAGCAGCATAACTAGGGGCTGATCCAAAGCGAGCTTGGTCGGCCCTAACTATAAGCTTTATCAAAAAGGAAAGTTTTAAGCCTACTCTTAAACGTAGAGAGGGTGTCTGCCCCCTGGACTGAAACTGGAGGATATTTCTTACTGTGTTACGGTGTTAATATGACATATATCAGAAATTGTTTGGACACATGTAGGCGGGCATTCGTGAATAGGGCCTCTACCCCTGTGCCTAACTGAACTCTGACTCTTGAGTGAGATTTTGGCCTTGTTTACTCTGCGTAGTGTCCCTTTTGGGGTTGACAAATAGCCTTGCTTCTGTGGAAGAGTATCTAAGGTTTGGCTGGTAGCTTTCCTGTTCTGTTGTATTACAATCACGTATATCAATATTACATTAAAGCTTGACTGTTTACTGTCCCGTCTGATCAGCTGACCAATCAATAAACACATTTCGATGAAAAGGGTGTTGCTGTCCAGTAAAAAAACTTCTGTGGTTCCTCGCTCTAAGCTCCTCCAGGAGCCTCCTCTTTCCTTGTCTAAGATGCACTTAAGGGATTGGAAGATCCTTGATGATGGAGGAGGGAGATTGGTTTCCGGGTCACGGCCAGAGGACGGAGAAGAGAAGAGGCGAGGAAGCATAACTTAGCCAAATGAAAAGCACCCAGAGAGAGATGCGGACGGGAGGAAGAGAGGGATGTAAAGGCAGGAAAGAAGTAATGTTGGGAGGGAGGTAAGAAGGAAGAAGCAGCGATGGAAATAAGGCAGGATCAGTTTAACCGCCTGGCGTTGGATAGCAGAGGGTTACATAATGTCCTGAGCAAACTCAATAGATATCGCAGGTGATCCATCTGCTCTGCAGCTTGAAAGGCACAGCTGGCATCTTCTGTCAAGGACGCTGTTGAGTGTCACATAAGTAGAGTTGTTCTTTTTTTTTTTTCTCCCTACAATGACGCTGGGCTCCTAATTGGCAGTCTCGCTTTTGAGCTCAGTGCTGCTCCTGACCAGAGGCTGTTTGATTGGCAGCTCTGATGATTAGGATTAGATGAGATGGAGCTCTGACATTATGAAGCTCGCTGTTGATCCTCCGCTCTGCCGACCCGCCTTGTTACTTAACATCAGACTGAGTCCCACTGTGAGGACGAATGAGGCTAACCAAGGCTAACTGTGAATGTTTCTAACATCAGGAGAGCAGGACGTCTTTATCAAAGTGATGTTTCTGTAGTTACATCATTTAGTCCCAGTAGCAGTAGTAGTATAATATGCAGACATATTATAATTGTTGTAGTAGTAGTAATGATGCTAGTTGTATTATAGCATAAGTAGTGGTAAAAGTTCTGTAGTAATACAGCTGTGGTAGTAGAAGCAGGAGTAGATGTAGTAGTAGTAGAATAGGCTAGCGTAGTAGCAGTTGTAGTAAAAGTACAAGGAGTAGTTTGAGTAGTAGCAATAATAGCAGCAGTAGCAGCAGAAATAGAAGCACAAGCTAGCAATTATACAATAGTGGAAGTGGCAGGAGTTATAAAAGTAGAGGCTACGTAGTACAAGTAGGCTACCATTGCAATATAGTATCACTTGGAGTAGTAACAGCTGTAGAAACAGTAAAGTAGTAGCAGCAGTAGGCTACTGTAGTAGTTGTACCATAAACAATAGTAGCAGTCGAAGCAGTAGCATTATCCGCAGTGGTATTAGCATTGTCACTTGTAAAATGTAAGTAAAATATAGGCTAAGAAGTAAGCAGAAGCAGTATGCTGTAATAGGCTAATGCTGCTAATATGCTGTGGTGGCAGGAGCAGGTAGTAGCTGTAGTTGTACAAGTAGTGTTGTAATACATGCAGTAGTACTAGTAGTAGTAGCAGCATTAACAGTGGTAGCCAAAACAGACGAAGAGGTAGCAGTAGTAGCACAGTAGTAGTAATAGTATTAATAGTAAAACATGCTGTAGTTTAAGTAATAGTAGTAACATTAGCAAACTAGTAGAAGCTGTAGCAGTAGTAGACGGGGTAGTAGTAATAGTAGAAGAAGAATAGTTGTAGACGTAGTAGTAGGCTAGTAGTAGTGGTGCCCTTGGAGCAGTCACAGTATTTGAAATACTGGCAGTTGTAAATTAATATGTAGCTGTATTTGCAGTTTTATTAGCTTTAATATTGTTTACTAGTGTTAGCTGTAGGAGTGGTACAGCAGCAGTAATAACTGCAGTAGCAGAAATAATTGACACAGCGTTTATCAACATTTTAATATCATCACCATCAGTACAAACTTATTTGTATCAGCAGTAGCTGTCATAACAGCAATATCAGTAATAAGTTATTTCATTACTTTATAGGGAACAGTGCACATTAATCAACACTAACATTTAACAACATCGATATTAGTGTACCGGAGTTACCCCAACAGCTAATTTGCTCCAGACACAGCTAAAACCTGGCAAATGATGAATAGTTTTTTATTGTTTTTGTGATAGCAGTATCAGCGATATTGATATCAATATTGTTACTACAGCTGTTAATATTAAATATATTTGGATATGTTGAATTGTAGGAAGTGTTGAAATCAGCATGTTATATTTGGAAGTATAATCATGTATTATATATCTGAGGCTGTAGACTATATCACGGTTAATCTCTGTTAGAGACGGATACAAACAGAATAATAAGCAGTTTAGTGTAAAATGAGCTGAATATGTGATGTGTGATCCTTGTGTGGCCCGTAGAGGAAATCAAACTGCTGTTTAATGTAGTCTGTGATCTGCAGAGGAGGCCGAGCTCAGCGGGTTATCACCAGACTGCAAAATATAATGACTGGTTTTTTTTTTGTTTTTTTTTTTCTTCTCTCCTCTTGGTCAACTTCCCTCCTTCGCATCTGATTTTCTTTTTCTCATTTCAACCCTCTTCTGTCTGTGTCTCATTTCAAGCCAAATGCAGTTTTGTCACTGAGAGGCTTTACGGAGCAACAGAAGAGATGAATACAGATGAAAACTGGAGAGGAAACATCACAAATTTTAATATACTTGTCTTGCACTATTTGACCCCTTTTCGCCCCCCCCGACACACACACATACAGCATACAATGAGGGTAATTATTGATCTATTTCAGTAATTCAATCTTTGCTCTCCTGCCTGTTCACAGTTAGATTACAATTAGATGGAGAAACAGAACTGTAGAAATGCGTAATTCTCTTCCTCAGGTGTCTGTTACAAATGTAATTGAGAGTTCAACATATCACTGACACGAGTGCTCAAACTTCTCTTGATATACGACTGTGAAGGTTCATGTAGATTAATGAATAAATCAGGGTCAAACTGGAGTCAGCGCTCAGATGGGAGTGAGCGGAGTTTGCTAAATTCTATACAGAAAAAAACTTAATAGAGAAATAATAAGCACAAGTGAGAGATGACACATTAAAAGAAGCATAAAAAAATACTTGAAATAAGATCAGATGAAGGTAAACATGAGAGAGTAAGTGAGGTTCAAACGTTGTCAGGATCAAACACAGAGTTACACAGAGGTGAAACTATTACAGTCGGCATTTTAAGTAAACATTTAAATGACGATACTGACTTGACAGCTGGTGTCAAGCAGGTTGGTGGACAGTTTAAGAGCCCACATGACACTGATTTGTACAATAAATTTGCCAATGAATGGTTTCTTAATGTGTATATTGTACATTTATAGTGTGTTTGTGTGTTTTATTGGGTATTGATTAATTAACTCTTGGAAGATAAGTGCACTCAGGCTAAAATAAAGAGTTTCATTTAGTAAAGGTTTTCTTGCTCCGTCTGATCTCCAGGTTTTGCAGCTCAACTCCGACATTCTCCCGCAGTACAAGCAGGAGGCCCCTAAGACGCCCCCGCATATAATCCTTCACTACTGCACCTTCAAGACAACCTGGGACTGGGTCATCCTCATCCTCACCTTCTACACGGCCATCATGGTGCCCTACAACGTCTCCTTCAAGACCAAGCAGAACAACATCGTGTGGCTGGTGCTGGACAGCGTGGTGGACGTCATCTTCCTGGTGGACATCGTCCTCAACTTCCACACCACCTTCGTGGGGCCCGGCGGCGAGGTGATCTCTGACCCCAAGCTCATCCGCATGAACTACCTGAAGACCTGGTTCGTCATCGACCTGCTGTCCTGCCTGCCCTATGACATCATCAACGCCTTTGAGAATGTGGATGAGGTATGGTTGTAGATTTTGGATATCTTTTCCAGGTGTGAGTGGTTGGATGGTCGGGATGGTTTGCAAAATACAGGAAGTTGAAACCAGAAACTGAGGTTTTTGTCCTGAGTCCCGTATGTGTTTAGGTTTAAGCAATGAAAGCACTTTGGTTTAAGGTTAGTAAAAGATCTTGGTTTTATATTCAGTGTTAATACAGATGTTGTGATGCAAGTAACTGCAGAAAAAATACACTGTCACTGACCATTTTCCCATGTTGGCAGAAAGTGTAACTCAGGCAGTATTGTGTTTACTTGACTTGTTGTAATTTAGCTGTATAAAAACATAATTTCTGGGAGACAGAAGCTGTGTCTTAAATCGCATACTTCTGTTAGTACACTTTCATGTAGTACACTGTGTACATTATGTACTTACTAGCGTGGTGCGCAAATTTTTACAGGGTAGTGTTGTCTCAAATCAAACACAGCTGTTGTGCACTTACCGGAAATGATGATCACAAATTAGCATTAGCTAGCGTTAGCATTCGCGTTATCGTTCGCGCTACCAAATCATTACAGACTGCTAAATTAACCCAAACAACATACTGATGGCTTATATCTGACAACAGTATAGTGGTGCTTAGTGCTGAAAAAACACATGTACAACTTACATTTGTATAATGTGGCGATGTTCACCGTAGTTACAACGTACCTGGCCGCCATTTCCAGTTTGAAAAGTGGTCCCTCCCCTTCCACTATGTAGCCAAAGTGTCCATAGTTCCACACTCAACTTTTTGACCGTTTTGAGTGCACCATCCAGGTACTCACAGTGCACTGCATTTTCCCATACTTCTCAGTGTGAATGCACTTATGCACTCAAAATGTGAAGTGTAAGTACAGAAGTATGCGATTTGAGACACAGCAAGAGTTTAGAGGTGAAAGTGTTCAATGGGCAATGAGCAGGGTTGAATAGTGAGGATTGATATCCTGTTTCCAGGAAAATTACTTGCTGGATTGCGAGATTCTTAGCTTGTGTATGCTTGTGTGTTCATATACTGAAGACTATTGTATGTGCTGAAAGAAAGGCGCTTTCTTCACATCTCATTCATGCATACATGCAACTTGCTAGACTAGAAGTGGATCAACCTTTCAGGCATGGAGAGTATCACCTTTACACTACAACACAAGGATAACCCTCCCGTTCCTCAAACCACTGACACAATGCTGAAATAGCTGCATGGAACTGACTTCACTTCCCTACATGCAGTTACTGTCATACACTCCCATATAACCACTCGGACATAATTCTAATTCTGATGCCAGTTTGTGACATCATAACCTTTTTGGAGCCAAGTGTGTTCCGGTATGCATCTTATAAACTTGTTATATAGAAGAATGGACTTCAGTGAAGTAGGAGACAGCTTGTGTCCAGCAGTTAAACTTTTGAAATGAAACAATATTTACATACTCATAGATTTTCCACTGAGGGAGAAGGAGAAGATGTTGTTTTAAGGATTTTTAACAAGGTAATTGAACTTGTTTTTTTTGTTATTTTGGCTAAGATATGTGCAGTTGAATGGCATTTGGCCTGACAAAGACAGTAATTGTGTCTAAAAAAAAACTGTTCACTGGTCAACAGGCCTGGCTGTAATTGTTTAGAATTAATTATTGAAATTCTTTAAAAGTCAATACCCTGATTGCTCTAAGGTCATTACGATGTACTTAACCTCTTACCAGACACCCCATTTTCATGCACAAGCCTGAAAATAATGAACCCAAGATAAGAAGGTAACTGTTCTTCAATTTCAACTCTTTTGATTACAGTCACAACCTTGGTCTTGGTCTCAAAAGGTAAATCTTTATATTTTACAACCAAAATGTCAGAACGAGGGTAAGTGATCTTAAAAATAATGCCACCAAGGCTGAAGTGTCCCATGGGTGGGGCAGTGTCACTTAACAGGTTAAATCTGCCAGCATGTAGAACTGACTAAGTATAATGATGTTGGGATTGCGGTTATGATTTTCTAAAGTGGGTCTCATCAGGCACAAGAACAAGAGCTGATATTTAGGATGGTTTCCTGACCTGTGAGATGAAATAATGGTTCATCAGCTGTTTGACTTTAGAAATATTGGGAGGAGACTTCAAGCGTTGTAGAGAAATCTATGTTTTTGCAGAAGCTTTCACTTCAACAGCAATGTTGGTGTCTGAGGAAAAAAACAATTAAATGAATCTGCCTTAGGGAATGAGAGTTTTTAGATTGTGAATCTGTTGTTTGATTTCTGGCTGATGTTCCATGTGGGATCAGGCCTCTTTAGAGTACTTTTCACGGCCATTTACACCCGTCAAATATCAAGGATTTATATCAATAAGGCCTGAAATCCATTAAAGGTGATTTTCCGCTTGATTTCCCACTGAATTTATTAGAGCTCAGCCTGAGTGGATGGGCCAATCTATTGGATGTAAAATGAAAAATGAACAGATGATATCCACTAATGTTGTATTCATGTAGTCCTGTGCTTTTTGTGTGGGTGTGTATTTATATCAGACAACATTTGTGGAAAAACACATTGTGGGCATGTGTTTGTGGATGCATTATTGTTTTTGTGTGTACATGTGTGTCTGCCAAGCAGGGTATTAATCACATGAGTTTTTGAAGGCCAGTAATAATAATAAAAGCAGTAGCCTATTTAAGCTGCCTGCCGCACATTTTTCAACATCTATTGCTTTTTCATGCCAATAAATATTCCACACCTCCTTCAGCAGTTTATTCTTGTCTGAAAGACCATTTAGATCAACATGGCGCACTAAAACTCCAATGTTTTTTAATGGTACAGATCCAAAAGTCTCAACAATATCATACAGTGCATCTAGCATTAGCATTAACATTAACAAAGTACAGCTGAGAATGATGGGATTGTCATTAGATTTACAGGTATTTGCTATAAACCAAAGTACTGGACGCATTTCACTCTAACTCTGGTAGTCGATGAAACGTCAGGATCCCTTATGTTATTACTAAGAGGCAACTACCACAGCTTGAGGCTGAAGCCACTGTGGAAGTCCCTTAAAATGCCACAGATGGCTGCTAGATGCTCCAACTGACTCCCATTTAAAAAAACAAACAAACAAAAAAAAACTCAACTTCTCTCTAGAAATACTTTTTTTCAACAAGACATTTTGGTCTCAATCTCTAAATTCAGGCCCTCTAATAAGTGTGCTGGTGGTCATTTTGGAAATAATTGCTCTGTTAATAAGATTTGAAAACTTATAACAGCTTTGATGTCTGCTGTTGACAGCTGTGATTGACAGTTGGCTCACCTGCCGCTCTCCCTGACTCCGGGATTCGCAGAGTTTTGTCACAATATTTCACAAAGTTTAATGTTACTTGATTATGATACCTGCCCTGTTAGCATAATTTAGCTCGATGTTTCCAGTAAGCTAGTGTTAGCTTCGGTCTGAGGTAGCGGGGCGTGTTTCCAGAGCGTGAAAGCAACACCCTACACTTCTTATTTGGAAGGTCCTGGCTACAAACTGAAAAGATGGTGTCAACCATCAAGCCACAACTCTGGGGTAGTGTTGTCTCAAATCAAACACGGCCGTTGTGCACTTACCGGAAATGACGATCACAAATTAGCATTAGCTAGCATTAGCATTCGTGCTACCAAATCATTACAGACTGCTAAATTAACATACAAAAACATACTGATGGCTTATATCCGACAACAGTATAGTGGTACTTAGTGCTAAAAACACATGTATAACTTACATTTGTATAATGTGGCGATGTTCACTGTAATTACAACATACCCGGTCGCCATTTCCAGTTTGAAAAGTGGTCCCTCCCCTTCCGCTACGTAGCCAAGGTGGCGACCATTGAGGGCGAGAAGTGTCCATAGTTCCACACTCAACTTTTTGACTGTTTTGAGTGCACCATCCGGGTACTCACAGTGCACTGCATTTTTCCATACTTCTCAGTGTGAACGCACTTATGCACTCAAAATGTTAAGTGTAAGTACAGAAGTATGTGATTTGAGACACAGCACAATGGTTGACGTAACACCACTATGTCCATCTTTATATACAGTCTATGATTATTACACTTCACCCTGAGGGGTACATGAACGCAGAAGTGGTGGGCTGACAGACATCAACATCCTGATGCCGCTAGCGTGGCTATTAATAACTGTTAGCTGCAGGCCTAGTTGTTTTTCTTCATGTAATACAAGAGATGGAGGCAAAGAACGCTGTTTCCAGCACTTCTTTACTTTCTACACTGGGATATCACGTCCACTTACCAGAGAGAAAAGGTTAGTTGTGTTTGAATTTCATCCGTTTCGTTTAGAGTCAGTTTAATCCCCGGTTTAATTAGTTTCACGGGTGAGAGTTAACTTGTAGGGTTGTGAAAATATAGGAGTATTGTTGCTATGGTTACCTGCAGTTTAATATGATTTGAGCTCACACTAGTTGCCCTGAAAAATGTTTGTCAAGTCCTGATATATTTTTTTAATGAGCAACTTCCAGCCAGCCTGAAATCAGTAATTCTCATGGCTCTGATGTAATAATAGTAAATATATATGGGTAAATTATAATGTGGAACATTATTTAACAGGCTGTGAAGGATTTAAAGACATAATGGCCCTCTTGGGATAGATTACATCCTTTAAGAAAAAAAACAGAAAACAATATTGAATGAATATATAAAGTCTGCCAAGAAAGTAACATTTCATAGCAGGGCTGCAGACTGTTTTTATGTAGCTGTGGTCAGGCTGAAACTTGACATCACCGGCTGAAATATTTAAATTTATTCAAGGCCAATATCGAGCCCATAAGTCTCAGCTTAACATTCAGTTTGAAACCTCTTTCCCAGCGTGTTGTTGTGTGTGTGTGTTTGTGTCTGCTCTCCTGCTGACTCTCTTCCCTCCTTCAGATCGAATGGTGTACGGTATTGTGGATCCTCCAGTAGGTTTCTGGAGTGGCGCTGTGTGTTGTCTCAGGTGTCTCTCCTCCTTTGGCCTCTCACTGCCTGTCGCTGATGGATTCAATGAGATCCTGCTGGGTGGAGTTTTCTGTTTCTGTCCTTTAAAACGGCAGACAGCAGAGAGCAGGGGGGAGACAGGCTGAGAGGAAATCAATGGCACGTAAATTTCCAGCCACTAAAGAGGATACAGCCCGAGTCTCTCTTCCCCTCTTTACTAAATTGACGTTTTTGTTGCTGCTTTCCCGTATTAGCAGGCTGGAAGAATGGATGGATGCTGACTGAGGACAGTGTGTGGGCGGCTTAAGGTGCAGTGTGAAGGAAAATAGCAGAGATTATTATAGGCTCATTGCAGACTGAATTCCCCCCGTTGCTGTCTCTGATGGCTGAAGCAGGCGGGAAGTATTTTTAGTTGTATTTTAATGCCGGTTTGAAGACACTGCCGAGCCGTGCCAAGCTGGTGACACGCAGGTGCTGCCAACTCACGTACAAACAAGCACAGAAACACAAACACATACATATTCATGACTTGTGAGGACCATACAAGTCATTTCTAAGTCCTAAGTGTCAACTCTCCAATTGTGAAATCACCTCATTTTGGAGAAGTTTCCTCATCTTTCTGACAGTGTGAAGATTTTTTTTTACTTTACTTTAAATACAAAACTTGCCTTATTTTTGGAAATCGTTACTGTAGTATGGTAATATTTTACTCAACATCTTCATTGCTTAGATTGTGATTTTGGTAGTCACAGCTGGGGCCATATAATTACTTTAAATTGTATTATTTTGGTTTCTATTATTTATTTATTTCACTTCCATTTTTCTGTTGATTATTTCTTAAATAATAGCTATAATCTGTAACAAATGAGCTGACAGTGTGTAATGTGTCAGCAACTGTGCAGCTCCCCTTGGCTTTACTGAGCTTTATAGTGACTTTCAGCTCATTGTTTATCTGTCCGGCTGCAACTTTACTGTTTTGGTTCACTCTCAGCGCTCTCATAACGTCATTTTCAGTGAGAAAAAGCTCTAAAAAGCCACTACCTGCTCAGTACCAAACCGCAAACAGACACAGTTAGCTGTAGACTAGCTGGTGAACATAGTGGAGCATTTAGCAGCTAAAGAGCCAGATATTTCCCTCAGGAGCTGGTAGAGAGCAGAAACAGAGCTAAAAGAGAGTGAATATTGGATTTACATTCACCAGGTGGACAGAAACACGACTCCAAATGAATGATAATGTTGCTCCGTAACTGCTGGATGTGGAAATAAGCAACTGTTTGCTAAAAAGTTCATCTATCAACTTATTTCTGCTGAAAACAAGCGAACAAAACATCACTTATTGCTGGTTTAAACAATTAATCAACTGTTTTATTAATTTCAAGATTGACCAGTTTGTGTTCCAGCTCAGTAAAGAATCCAACATTTGTCCGTGGCATTTTTTTACAGTGCGTCTCTTGGCCGTTGAGCTGACTGCTTGTGTTATTCTAAAGGTCTGTTCAGACAGAAAGTGGTGAATTTGACTGTTTGGCCATTTGTACAGTTTGTACCCCAAACAGCCTGATATATTGACTGTACATACGTAAGCCGTAAGCTAGCTAGCAACAGACGCACCGACCGTTTGTGAGAGTGTGTCTGTGTCTTCACCAGAAACTCCAGTTCTCTCTGCTTCTACCTCTCCTCTTCGTAAGCGCAGGTTTTTCACTCCAGTTGAAACATTTTGAACTTGTGCAGATGTGTCTTTGCGTCAGGTCGCACAGTTTGCTTTTAATTTCGTCTTTCCACTGACTTTAAACAGAACACAAGGTGAATTTTAGAGGTGGTACAATTGCATATAAACACACCATCTGCCTCATCTACAGATCTCAGCAACTGAGTAGGTAGCAAAATGTCGCCTACAAGACCTACAAGTTGTACAAAAACAGAATTTTCCTTCAAGGTTTAAGAACTTTTCTCTTTGTTCCTGTTGACATTTTGGAGATACAAGGGTTTCTTACATCATAAGAACAGCAACACCTACATAGAGACACATACAGGTCAGAAGTAACATCAACAAACAGAAGTAGTCGGGCTACAGCTGTAAAACAACAGCAGCAAAAAAAATGATGTAACATTCTCATGACGAGTTGTGCTGATGCTCCCTGAAGTGTCAGCAGAGGTGGTGGTGGTGTGTATGTGTGTGTGTTGACGGGGGGATAGGTGTTGGAGTCAGGCAGGGAGGAACCCCCCGCGGGTCCTGAAGCCACCTGCTGTCACGGAGGAGCCCGGGGAGCTCACAGTGTGCGTTTGCAGGCGCCGCGATGGCTCAGATAGATCTAATCCAGGCTGACCTTTCTGCGTGGCGTGCATGTTGCCACCGCCACAGCCGGCTGAGCTGACAGAGCCGGGAGGGAGCTGCAGTCATACAGTCGGGGGTGGGATATTAACACTCTGCTTGTTAACATGGAGAGATGGAGGGAAGGAGAAAAACTGGAGAGGTGGAGTTGAATGTGTGTGCTGAATGACTTAAATATCAAATAACGAATTGGACGCTGGTTGGATGGGAGGATGAAAAGACAAGAGGATGAAGTGATAGAAGAATGACAGATAGAGGGATGCAAAAAGAAGGATAGCGTTGATATGGGTGAGAGTGCTAGCTTTTTAAAATCTAAGGGAAGAATTGGTGGGTGAAGGGATGAATGATAAAGAGATAAAAAGTAGAATAGAAAAAAGGAGATGGGAAGAATGGATAAAAACGAAGTGATTGATTAAATATGTGGAAGAAGGAGCTTGGCAAAATGGAAATATCAGAATCAATCCATGCACAGTATATTCATGTGTCTTGCCATAAATAAAGCAACGTGATGTCTTAATTATTTATCTTTTGGTAAGGAACAACTCTGGAAGAAGCAGATGATGTGTGTTGTTGCTTGGCGTTGCGGGTCGGTTTAATTGCTGGTGTTTTTTGGTGCTTGCACTCTGCATGTGTTACTGGATAATTCTTCAGGTGATAAACTAAGTTTGTCGTATTTCATGCCTTTGTTGGCACAGACCTTCAGCGAGATTTACAACATACATCACCAATATGTTGAACTTTAAGTAGCAAAAATATTGCCACACCTCCAATGTCTTGTTCTCTCTCGTCTATCCATAACAGCTCTTTACGTTTACGATTGTTGGAGCTGTCGCTTCTGAAGAAGCACTCATCTCTCTCCCATCTACTTCTGACCTTTCATACCAAAGCAATGGTGTGGTGTGTTGTTAAGTCAACCAATCCTGCAGTGTAATTAGTCTACTACATGTTATGTAGTAGAATGTACAGTAGCATGTAGTTTGTGTCAAAGGTACATCGCTTGAAATGTACTTTGCTAGTTTTCATATCCTGGACTTTTTTTTCATTTTGATGAGGATATACTGTATATTGGATGCAGAGGTGAAACAATAATGCTGAGATCATATTGTACATTCATTTATCCCTCTAGTTGTAATAACAAAGAAGATATATGGGGATTTTGATGCCAGAGTTGCCTGTCTCCAGGTAAAGAAATGTCTCTCATATGTTCTGTTTCTAGATCTGGATAATCACATCCGATCTCCAGGTCTTTGCATTCCCACCTGGGATTAAAAATCATCTCAAAATGCAAATTAGTTAGGCAGGATTGGCGGATTTGGAGAGAAACATTGTACGTCCCAGGTTAAGGGAAGCAGTACCATGAAATTTTCATCTTTATATCATTTTTTTTGCAAGGAAGCACTTGCTTATGCTAGCAGGAAGAGGTAGAGTTAGGTGACCTTTCAACTGACCTTTCTGAAGAATGTGTCCACATTGTACTTGTATTTCCACCTGGTTGAGATCTGATCATAATGCGAGGCTTCCTCCAGTCCTGATCCGATTGTCTTCCAATCACAATGTGTTTTACCTTCATTTACACCAACAAATGTTTTTCTTAATCCAGGTAGGATATCAAGATTACATGTTAATGTCAGGCGTAAAAGGTGTGAAAATTGCTGGCTAATCATCATAAAAATCTGGTATTAAAAGGGGACGTGTTAAGCTTTTGGGGGGGTTTTCTGTTATCTATATTATGATGTCGGATGTTAAACGTAATCAAAGTTCCAACAGTTGTAAGACAATGTTTCCAATGTTTTTTTTTTTTAAACAAGATGACATCAGCTTGATGCACATATCCATAAACAGATGTCCATTCTGTAATCTTTGTTGCTGAGGTTGTTCACGTTGACCATTTATATGTTTTAGATCGGATTCGTGCCACAATGTGTACAGATGTATTTTAGAAATTGACATTTTGAGTAAAAAACAAGAAAAAGAAGTAAAATCTTACTACTTTTGTTAGGTACAGGAGCTAAAACTTTTTTTGTTTTTTTACTGTAAATCATACAAAGATATTCCAGTAGAGCCCCAGAATATAAAATTAGACCTAGAAATGTGCATGATATATCTCTCTTAACACACATATCATTCAAAAGTGATAAAAGTAGCTATTATAAGTTACATTTCCATTCATCAGTGCTAGAAGTGTGGATAACCATCTTGGACAAATGGCTGCATGCTGCCAAGTCATAAAAGGGAGTTTTGCTATTCTTTCTGTTTTGCCGACATGGGCTGCATGCAGCAAAGAACAGTAGAAACACTGTGGATGAAAATATGGAGTGATGGAATAGAAGGGAAAGGTAGATGACAAGATGAGAAAAACAAATTGTATGCCCCTGGTGAATATGTAAGTTACCTTGTAAGCAGTTTTCTTTCTCTGTTGCTTATGTGATGCAACATATTTCCATCTGTTGCTAATTGGTTGTGGTTCTATTGTAAGATTCCACTAATCCCCAAACATAATCTGTATTTTTTTGTCTTGCATGTGTCCAAGAGAAAAAAAAAAAACATTCTGGAAAGCTTTTGAACTGAATGATAAAACTGTACCAAAATATCTAAACACTCGGATTAAATTTCATCCTCCTGTTTCTAAAAGAATTAAAACTGTTGACAAGAAGCACCATGGGGACATTTTAGCTTAGTTTAAAAAAAAAAAAATGTCAGGGACGTTGCAAAAACCAAAGTAACAGGTTACAATAACATGATACAGATGTGTTGCATATAGGATTTCTAGACAAGGCTAATTTGTGACCCCTGCCCCTGGTTAGGCTTTTCTACTTAAAAATCGTCATAACATTTCATTATTACTCAAAGTACATTAGTTAAAGTCAAGTTTTTCATTACCATTTGGTGTTGGTGTTTGTTTTTGTGACATATGGACAAAGTACAGCTGGGGCGCGATTGTTCACACATTTAAAAATCAGTTTGATAAAAGAAAAGTTGATAAAGCTGTCATAACTGAGCAACTTGTACTTTTTCTGAATTGTCCAGTGATGCCATTTCATTTGTTTTTAATCCAGTGTTTTCAGTGCTTGTTTGTATATTGATGTAACAGGTTTGACAATTGTCTGTGAAGCTTGGCTCCATACAGTAACACAATAGAATACATGTGAAAATATCATGGCATGCATGAACAGTTGAGCTGCCTTAAGCATGTGGCATGTGGGCATGTAATGTCTTATCATCCTAAAACAGTTCAGATTTGTCTTTACTGTCTTGCATAGCTTTTTAATGTGTTTACCAAATTTGAGTTGGGAGTCTAAAATGACACCAAAGAATTTCAAAATCACTGACTTCAGTTGTTTCCTCTTGATCTATTTTAATTGTTAGCTTATCTTTTGCTTTCCCTCTCATGGAAAAACACATTGACACAGTCTTTTTAAGACTCAGGGTTAAATTATTGTTTTTGAGCCATTGGGATACAACCTTTGTTTGTTAATGTCTCAACAAAAGGGGTTTTAGCTGATATATAAATGATTGTCTCATCAGCATACATTTGACAACCAGCTCTTTTACAGCATTTTGGTAAATCATTTATGTATGAGCTGAAAAGCAGAGGCCCCAATATCGAGGCTTGTGGAATACCCATTCTGGATTGTATGGGAATTGAATGTTTTGCATTGATTTTAACATGTTGCTCTCTACATTCAAGATATGATGCAAACCAGTTGGTTGTTTGCTCTGAAAATTAAAGGTGCTAAGTTTGTTCAGAAGTATGTCAAAAGCCTTTTCCAGGCCTAAACATACTGCTGCCAATACAATACTGTTGTCTAGTGGGCTCTTGATGCCTGTGAGATCATGGTGGTTCAGACTCACCAGATAGTTCATGTCCCGCGGGGTTGAAAACTGTGCTGATAGGTTGACTGAGGTCTTATGAAGCATGACTGGCGCAAGCAGTTTGGACAGGCCCAACAGTGGTACTGTCTGTCCAATTGATCCACGCGCACCAACTAAGCCCCACCCCAGCAAAGGATGCTGCTCCAGCGGGGTGTTCGCCCAGCTGCCCTGCGGTAAGCCCACCTTCCTGCGTCTGCTCCGGTGAATGGTTGGTTGATGCGCTGAGGTTTAATTGTATGTTTCCGGATAGTAAGATCAGGAGCAGTAGTACACTGGGAGCATGCCACTCGCCTCTTCTGAGAGTGTTTTGTTTGCTTGGTGTGCCGAGATCGAGTAAATTACAAGGTATCCATGTCAGAGGAATTTCAATCTCAGCCTTTCAGTCAGGGGTGCAACTGCACCATCATCTCTTTGCTTATTGTCCAAATTACCTCTTTGTTCTAGGTTTGTCCTTGTACTGGTGAGTATTTGTTTAAAAGCAATGGCTAAAGCAGTGAGTAGTTGCAGGGAGAAGCAGGTTAAACAGATAAGAGTGGAGCCTAACAAACTACCCATACCCTCGGCAGTCATCTTCAATCATCCCTTCATTCAATCCTTTCATTTTTGCTACTGGGAGAAGGTTCTGCTTTTGGCTTCTGTCAGTGCAAAGTGACCATTGAAAACCCAATTGAAGCATGGCATTCTTTTCTAAAAACTGAGATATTTTAAAACTTTAATTCTCGCAGGATTGAGGGCTGAAAACACACTGAGCTCCCAGTGCTGTCAGGAACATGCAACGGTGCGTCCTCTGCTTTGGAAATAATGAGTGAAAGAGCTAGTGCTGTGAACAGAGCTCCCTGATTTACACGTAATATCCGACTATCCGCGGTCTCACTTTACTACGCTCTGTTTTGATAAACAGGTGCTTATGAGCCATGATTTTACATGCATTGCGCGCTCTTGACTCATGCTCTTTTCATCTGTGTTGCTCTGTCCTGTGGCTACTTAATTTAGAGGCATTTACATATGAGCTAGGAACAGTCCGAGTCCCCGGGGAAGCCTTTGAAGCTGCGGCTGGAGAGACGCAGGCAGGGTTGGGGAGGGTTGCCTGGGTTTGTGGCATCAGAGGGAAGGGAAACTGAAAACCTGCAGCAGGAGTCAGAGCTGAGGCGAAGGTGCAGTCAAGACCTTCTTAGTCCAGTTGAGTCTGAGTCAGGCGCTTCAAGACCAAGATTAAAGAAAGAGTCTTATTCATCACCAAATTAGTAACAGAGAATATTTTTTTAATGATTTAAAAATCACAAGTTGTTTAGGATGAGCACAGATGCAGATCCATCTGTAGAATCTCTGTATGTGTGTATTAAATGTGTGTTATAGTCTTTAAACTTAAAGATAAGTCTGGCGATATTTACAATTTTTTTTTATTTAACAAATCCCATGAAAAGTCCAAACCCAAATATCTTATTCCTCTGTGCCATAGAGCTCCATTGTTGTCCAAAAACTATTGAAAATATGTCAGTGAGCCACATTCCTTCATTACCATGAATTACACTGTAGTTTATTTGGACTCAATCCCACACAGTAGAAATCACTGGGTTAAAATTTTACCCAGTTTGAGTCAATATAGCACCAACACAATACTGGGTTAATTTTACCCAGAAAGCTACTCAAGACAAGGGGTTATTTTGACCCAGTTTTAGTGTAATTTTTTTCAATACAACTGTTGGGTTATTTACCCAAAATTACTATACAGCTTGTTATAATCTGCTCTACTCTTTTTAAATTTACAGTACATGTCACGGTTTGTTTATTGATTGTTAATAACTTGTTTCTTTTTAATCTCCTGCGCACATCATTTTTTACAAGAAACAATACATTTGTGACAGTTTTCAGCTAAATCTTGTTGTATGTAATACATTTTGGGTCAAAATGACAGATTGTTACTGTTAACCTAATGTTGTATTGTTGGTATATTGACTCAAATTGTGTAAAAATTTAGGCTAACCCAGGGATTTTTAGTGTAATTATAGCACCGCAAATGTGAATCTATCAGCTGCTGAAAATAGTCTCAACAAATGCACTGTTTCCTCCTGTTTGTTTGCTAAAAACTACAGTGGACAGCTTTTTAAAAATGAAACTGTATATTTGGGGGGCATTTTTAAAGATTTATGTCTTCAGTAGGAAGCTAAGAGCCATAGACGGGGAAGGGAAGTCATAAAGTACTGAGATGGACTAAGACATCTTTGGTTTTGGTCTATTCATGGTTTCTGTTGGCAAGAAGAAAAATATAGAATAGTTTGACACATTAAGTTGCTGCTGTTGTGACAAAAACTTGGTCTAAAACTTGTGAAGCACTCCCAATGCAGGAATAAAAAGCTTTCTGTAGTTGTGCTAATACAAATATGATAAAAGTTGAATTTAATAATTTCAAATTAAACGTTGACTTACTAGGTTGAAATCTCAGAAAAGCCTGTTAGTGGACCTGTGAGTGAAGATTTTGTCACAAAACCATGTCCCAAGGTCAAGAATCAATTTCCCTGCTCATGATAAGAGATGTTTAAAGTAGACATTGATAATTATTTTGTGTGGGCAGTTTCACAATTGCAGTTCTTAACAACTGGATTTGGTCTTGATTGGTTTCTCTCGGTGATTAACTGCTAAATTACTTCCAATCAGGCCAATTTGCAGCACTTGACCCGATAACCTCACCAGAAAACCTCCAGTCAACAGGTTTACCTCATTTGGATTCCAGAAGCATTGATCATTGCTGTCAGTTTGATGACTTTATTACAGGATTTGGGGACTTTTCAGACCACCAGCAAAGCCAGAATTGCAACTAGTATATTTGTGGGGATCTAATTCTCAGTTAGAGTTCTTTAAGAATTCTGTTCAAACTCTGATATTTAAAACGATGACGAGATAATTGCGGATGGGTCTGTGATCTCCACCAAAAATCTCAGGTACCAAAATATCCCTGTAGGTTTGAAAGATGGCTGCAACAGTTAGTTTAATCTATAGCTGTGGTCTTGCAGTGGTTTACTGCTTTTTAAAAACTTTTTTTACTGAAGAAAATGTGCTTGAAATGCTCGATCAGTCAAATAATAAATTAATCTTTTCCATTAAGAGCTGTTAGAGTGCAGATTTTGTTTTTCTAGACATTGAAAATAGACTTCAATGGAGGTGTTCTACTTTAAAAATCCAGCATGAGGGTGAATAACTTTTTCACACTCCAGATGCAACACAAGGCAAGTTTATTTGTATCGCACCTTTCACCAATGAAGGAATTCAAAGTGCTTTACATAAAACATAAAGAGGTATACAGACAATATGTAAAGAACACAAGACATTATGAAAATACACATTTAAACAGAATTTAGTTAAATAAAGAGTTAAACAAAATAGAAAATAAAAATAAGCTAAAATAGAATAAGGCCGTATTCAGACCAAATCAGACGGTGCAACGAAAATGTTTTGGCTGCTGTGGCGCAGTGAGGGAGTAAAAAGACGTTAGTAGGAGCAAGGGAGGATATTTCTCTTTGTTTGATAATGTTAAAAGTAAAGTTAAACTTTGCTCTCTGCTTCCCGACTCATTTTAAAAAAAGGAAGCCGGTGAATCAGATCAATAAAATTGATATTTTCTGATTGTTTCACAGCAGTCACGTTCTAGAGCACAAATAAACACGCCCACACCCCCCGCACACCTCCGCTCAACCCTGCGGCAATGGGCAGCACCGCCTGATTTGGTCTAAATACGGCCTAAGACTGATAAAACTAATTACAGCACAGCTAGATATAAATAAATAGTCCCAAATAAACACAGAACAGAAGCACATGAATATTAGTCTTCTTGTCTATATCACAGTATAATTATGAAAACATGATCTTGAATTCATTCAGACTTTTTTTTTTCGGTGCAGCGTGAGTTCATGTCTCCATGGGGAGCATGAGAAGAAACCTCAGGCCCAGTACGGGGGAGGAGGGGAGAGGGAATTAAGGTCAAAAGAGGAAGAAAGGTTTCATGAGGACAGTTTGCAGCTGAGTCTGAAAATTTATTTCAGGATGGAGGTGAAGACTGAGCTGAGGTTGAAGAGCTCGGATGAAACTGCAGAGAGCAGCTCGTCTCAGACTCAGCAGTCTTCCTCTTTATTACATAACATCATAGCCTACATCATTAGATAACCCTGTTGGCTTCCATCTACTTTTTTTTCTCCTCTCTGTGTGTCAAAATGAGAGAATTATTTTTTAATGTTGGTAAATATTTAGCTTCAGGTTGTACAGGGTTGGCCCCTGCTGCTCCAAACGCTTGGCTTTGTTAATTGTGTTAAAACAGATTGTACAGAGCCTGTCGACGCCTCAGGGTTCTGGCTGCTGCTCCTGTTGTTGAAAAGACTCACTTTTGTTTATTTTTAAGCCTCTTTTTTAACTGACTGTGTTTGTGTGTGCTGTGTGTGTGTTTTGGGGAAGTTCGTGGAAGAGAATATAAAGACCCAGGGCTCTTGGAGGACATAGGTCAGCTGTATCTGTTGTTGAAAAGCTGTCAGGTAGTACAGTGTGTGCTGTACTGGGTCCACGGCTGCAGGAAACTTCTATTTTTATTTATCAGTATATAAAAAGGTATATGTCTTTGAGTATCTGAGTGTTGCAGCTCACATTTTACTGGTACAGTATGACGTTGAAAGTAGTTAAAGTGAATTTGCTGTCCTAAGTTGTTTTTCAGTAACTTTATCTGTGTTCTTTCTATTTTAAAATCTGCTACATCTCAGTTTTTAACTTTGCCAGTTTTCCTCATCTAAATAGCCCGTTAAAGTTTTTTAAAGTTGTACTAAAGAAAGAATTAAAGGATAATTCTGGTTTATTACTGCCGTGGTCTTACTTTTGTAGCTTTTTGCCATCAGTCTTAGCAGTAATAATAACAACATGTACTCACCAAGTTAATAGATGAGATCTGGGAACATGGTAACAGGTAAAAAAGTCCAAGAAACACAAAGGTTATAAATGAACTTCCAGGTTAGTCAAACTTATTTGGAAGAGAAAACAAACTGTAAAACTATTTCCCAAACTGTTCATCGTAAACATCCATAACACTTAACAGAGCAACATCCTGCTTTAACTTTGACCTGTGCTACTTATTGTAGTGTTGTTGCCGCTCTCACATTTACCTCCAAGCGAAGATAATCTGGCTAAACTGTTGACATGTTTACAACTTGTCTGATCATGTGATGGCGCCTGTTACTTTGGCGAGAACAATGTTCAATCAACTGATCAAATCATTCACGAAAAACTACACAAAAATTAGACCCATGTTGTTATAAACCACAATGATCTTTTGGCGTATTCATCTTTACAAACTAAGACTGTGCAAGAAAGCTCTGTTCAAACCTTTTATAAAAAAGTTCATGTTCAAGTTCAAGTTTCCAAAGATGGCAAATATATCAGGCTGAATTACAGGGAAATTAATATAAAATTTTCAATTCAAATTAATGGTACGGCCAGAAAAATTCTTCTAATTTCACCATTTAACTCAATGCACAAAAAGTGTGATAGGGTTAATTTTTTGTAACAAGTAAATACAGAATAAATACACATATACACACAAAATTTTTTACTTAAATGTCTTAGAGTCTAAGAAAAGCTACTCAAGGGGAAATTTAGAGTAGTTTTAAGTGTTCAACAAGTGGTAGTTTGTACCCCAAATAACAAAAGTGGGTTCCAGGGTTCATGTCTCTTTGTATTGTATGTATGCAAACACGTGTATGCATGTATGAGTTTTATTTCGGGCGTGTACGCTGAGTACATCCCATGCAAACATGTTTCTGCTTTTACATTACATGGACCTTTTGTTTTCAGACGCTGCAGCATTGATGTGTTGTGAGGACAACATGTACAGTAACACTGCAGAAAGGAGTAATGGTGCTATTTATTTACTCTGTGTCATTCATATGCACTGACGTGTAAAAAAAATATGGCATGTCGTTGATGCTCCAGGCTCTTCTGCTTTTAGGAGGGCTTTCTAATGTACTCTTCCTCTATTATGGACTTCCATGACGGTGGCTCAGTATCAACATCGCTATCAGTATCAGTAACAATGTCTGTACTGGATCTAGATTCAGCCTGTTATGGGTGTATTACAGTCATAATATGACTTCATGTGTTAAATTGGTGGAGTGCTCCTTTAAAGAGGAATGTAAAAAGGAAGCTAGAGAGACAAGTTAAAGTCCTGAACACCTTCTCACCTCCACACAGCTGGCCAGCCGTGGTGTTAAGTGGGTGTGAATGTCAGATTGTCTGTTTTGGAAAGTTACAGAAATGGCACTAAACAGCCCCCACCCTCCCCTTATCCGACTTCGGAAAGGTGTGAGGGGAGGTGGTTTCCCAAGGTACTCAACTATCTGATAAAGCATGTCTGACAGAGTATACCGGCCCATTAAATGCTCAATCCGACCCAACACAGTTTGTATCACACAGCTTGCAGTTAAAACTTTAAAAGTTTAGCCAAAAGTCTCAAACTGAGATAACCCTGAGAGCATCATTAGGATTATTTTCAGCTCCCACCAGAACACACAGAAGATATTACACAACTGTCTTCACAGGTTGTTGTAAATTGGTGGAGTGCTCCTTTAAAGAGATATCAGTAAAAATATCGCTCCTTATGAACATCCAGTCAAGTTACTGATCATGTCATTAAGTGACATCACTCACTGCAACATTCAACTCTTGAAAAAGACTAGAAGTCGATAACTAGTTGGTGCCTGCTAAAAGTAGAAAGTTAAATTGCACCTTTGAGTTTTTTATATAATCCAACCGGCACACTTTTAAAGTGGCCGGTAGCAAGTGAATATTTGGTTCTCCTAACATGTCGTGTTCTTGTACCAGACCACTGAGCACTGATCCAGAGTGATGGAACCTCTCAAAGAAATATCAGTTTCACTTCTTGGCCAACTTGGAAACTTAAAATTAGGCCTTCTGTCTAAGAATAATGTGCCAGGTTGGAGTAGCAGGAATGGACCCAAATGCAGAGACATGCATGCAGAGATTGCAGAGTTGATGAAAACCTTTAGTCTGGCGACAGATGAAGACAGAACATTACAAGAACAGAACAAATGAGACAAGCAGAACAAAACAAAATGATCCAACAAAGACTGAACAGAAAACCAGGGCTTAAAAAGTAACTGAACTAACGAGGAGATGAGGTGCAGGAGGGGAGATGGGTGGAGAACTGGGCTGATGAGGCTAACACAGGGCAGGTGTGGGGAAAACAGGGCAGGGCTAATGAGTCCAAATGCAGGGCAGGTGTGGAGGACTACATGAACACACAAAGGAAACACAGAGCAACAGAAACCCAGAAAATACAACACTCCAAATCACAACCCAGCATAACTCAAACCATCCCAGAATTACACACAACACTATAAACTAACTAATAATGCCGTCCTCTAAACCCACTACCCAAGTTGTAAGGAAAACCGTATGACCAGAAGGACTGACAACACAGGAAACTCTAAACAACACAAAAAGTCCATTCAGTATGTGACAAAGAGAGTTTATTGTATAGATGAAGATTCTTTGTAGCTCAAGACTGAAATTGCTATCAGTGTGTTGGTTTTCTGTTCCTAAAGAGACCTTTTCTGTTTTCCCCAGAGCTGCATAACATGGACAAAATGTCATTTTGAAATATTTTTGATTATTATTAAGTGTGGTTTGGAATGAAATAGTGTAGGTTTGTTCCAAAGTGTTCACCAATAATTAAAATTTAAGATAAATAAGACAAATATCCAATGCTGTGTTGAAATACTTACTGACATGACAGTAAAACAAAATGAGCATTACTGTCACACCTTTACTTGCTTACTGTGGTAGTTTCTGTGTAATTCAAGTGTTGATAACATGATTTTAAGAAATGAAGGAAACAATTCATTTGTATGTGAGCTATAATTATTCTCATCTCCTACACAACCCTTTCCAGTGTGCAACTCCAGTTTTAATTGCTGTCTGTCATTACGTGTAAGTCTACTATTAAAATGCAACAAGGTGATATCTGAGTCTCTGGTCAAACAAATTATCTGAATTATAGGGTTTGAGGAACAAGTTTAAGTCTGTATTGTACGTGTAATTTGTTGTGAATTAATTAAAATGGAGATTTTATTAGTTTTACAAGTTCTAATGTATTGTCTGTGAAAGTTAACAGGCAAAACGTCTTCAAGTCTTCAACATCATCAAGTCCATTTGTCCTTGAATTTTATTTCAAATCATCTCCCTAAATTATTATTTTGTCCTTATATAATTACGTATTAAAATATTGTTTGAGGAATGCATTCACCTGCTCACACCAGTGTGAAAGTGTTGACATCTTTAAATTTAAAACGTGTTTAGCCTGTCTTTTGATTAGAATATTTTATTTATTTTATTGTATTTGTGTTTTTAAAATGTTTCATTCCGTGTTAGCTATTTTATTAGTCATTGTCTTTTAATTTTTTTTCATCTAGTTCTTATTTTATTTTATTTTGAATCTATTTTATTGGTTTTATTCCATTTTCATCTTTCATTTCACTTGTGCATTAGTCTCTAATTTTTTTTTTGTTCTGTCTTGTTATCAGCTTGTCATCTGTAAAGCATTTTGAAAAAGGTGTTATACAAATAACGCTGATTAACTGATTGATTTCTACATAATATCATTCAATAAAAATGCTAACTGACATTGACAAGCTTGTCATTAATGGGAAAATATGTTCACACACACATTATTTGTACCACTGACTTCTGTCTCATAACTGTCCAAAGGCCATGTCTCTTCTGTGTACAACTGCAGTTAATACTCAGACAGAGGAAGGTTACATATATAAAAATACAGCTAATAAGCCACAACAGTTTCCTCTATTTTGGACTTTCTGGTTCGCTGTTTCCTCAAAGTTCAGCAAGATTTGAGATGGCTTGTTACTGGTCAATGGTGCAAACTGGTGTGTCAAAGTTCACTGAAGCTGAACTGTGATTTTCATGGATTTACTTCGCCACTGTGAGTGAATCTGCTGATCATATCGATTCCATTGAAATGAAAAGATTTCACTGCTAAATTTAGCTGTTTTAAATGCTGCCATGACTGGATCTTTATACTACAGAAACTAGACTTTTCCTATAATAACAAATTTCTTTCTCTCTATCATTCCCACATCCCCTTTCCCTTCCTCCCCCAATTTAATTTCTTCCCTCTCACCCGGCATCTCCCGCTTCTCCTTCTTTCCATCTCTCTCCTCCATTCCTCCTTCGTCCCCCCTCAGGGCATCAGCAGTCTGTTCAGCTCTCTAAAGGTGGTCCGCCTCCTGCGTCTGGGCCGGGTGGCCAGGAAACTGGACCACTACCTGGAATATGGTGCTGCCGTTCTGGTCCTGCTGGTCTGTGTGTTTGGACTTGTGGCCCACTGGCTCGCCTGCATCTGGTAAATGATTTTCTATATGGGGTTTTGGAGTCAATTTTTCATATTTTCCTCACAGTTTAGAGCCATTCAAAAGCTGCTACCAGCTGCTAGGGATCTACCCATTTTCCTAACTGCTCCTAATTGGTTATGTATGCAAAACATTGCTCCTTCCCTCGCCATCTGTACATTACAAAGCATCTGCTGCTATTCTGTTTACTACAAGCTTTATTCAGTTTGCTCCAAGTCATACAAGTGATATGGTAATTTTAAGACCTACTGTATAGCAAAAACAAGAAGATAATGAAACAGTATCTGCTGCACAAAAACACAAAAATCCCTTTTTAAAACATCACAAACACAACAGCAATACTTTTCAGATAAAGTGCTGCTTAATGTAATTATGTTCTGTTTTTCATACATCTTCTGATGCACATACTTGGATGTACTGATGTACTACCCGAACAAGGTTGATCAAGCCTCGGTCTGTGTCCAAATGGCATTCTGCTGACCCCACTGGTCACCACTTTTCAGCCAGAGCCATCTAGACGCCTTCTCTGCCAATTCCACATCGTTGTTGATGGCTCTTCTCCTGCTTGCTCCTGTAATGCCCAGGGTTCTGTAGGCCTTGCTGAGGGAATGACTTGCAAACCCTGACTGCCCACCTCCACTGGCATGCACCTGGTCCACCACCCGTTCCTGCTGCAGTCCTCCACCAGCTCCTGATACTTTGCCTTCTTCCTCTCTTTGCACCTCCTCCATCCTCTCCTCCCAGGGCACAGTTAACTCCAGTAAGATGAGCTGTCTTGTGGCCTCAGAAACCAAGAAGATGTCTGGTCTCAGTGAGGACTAGTTGATATGTGATGGAATTTTCAGCTGCCTCCTCTGCTCAATTGTCATGACCCAGTCTCGCACTTTGGAAAGACAACAGACAGAGCAGTTCTTGGGTCTTTTCTCCAGCTCTCTCTTGACAAACACGATCATCCTGGCTGTAGTGTGGGCGCATCTGCTGTCGCTGATCCCTTTGTTGATTGCCTCAGCAATGGTCTTGAGGACCTTGAGGTCGTGTCTCCAGCAATAGCGGCCCCCACCCAGTGCCTTGGAGCAGCTGCTCAGGATGTGTTTGAGGGTCCCTGTCTTGGAACGCAGGGGGAATGCGGGTGTTTCTACTTTGTCCCATGGGAACACTTCCGGATGTCCTTCCAAGTGACATTACGCTCCATCACACATTCCTACTTCATCCAGGCACCCTGTTGTTGCATTGCCACTGTTTTACTTGCTCACTCTTCCTCCACTTCCGCCTCTCCTTCCTGCTGGCAGTGTCATATGGGGTCGATGTTGAGCTCCTGAGTCCGGCCCTGCCTTGAGCCACACTCCCAAGACGGGCCTTGTGCTTCACCCAAACTTCTGCATGCTGGCCTGCCTCAGCTGGCTTCCACTTCCTCCTCATCCTCACGGCAATCCCTGCACTGAGCACTTTGGTGTCCCTCAATCTGGTGCACTGCAGGTGTTCTTGTGCCCGTGTCAAGATTAATTCCTCCCTGATAGTGCTGAACGGGAGCCTGACCTTATTGCTGTTCCCATATAGCCGAATGCTGCTCAAGCTGCATGGCACGCCCAGCCATCTGCAGAGATAGCTGGAGGCTCTGTGCACTGCCGGCCAATGGAGCAGCCAGTGAAGTGCTGGCAGTGGGTGTAGGTGACACTAGAAGGCTCTGGGCACTGTGGTTTGCCTCCAGGCCTGGCTACTCCTGCGTCTCACCAGTAGTTGCTTCTGTGTGCTGTGTCATCGCTTCCTTTGTCAAGCACCTTATCCTAGCCTGGTGTATCCTCAAGCCCCTCATGTCCCTGCAGGTCTTGCTGCAGATGCACTGTATTCTCAATGTTGCTAGTCCGTTGTCCTGTGTCGTTAACCTTGGGTCTGTCCACTTTGAGTGCTCATCCAACCCCTGGGAGTAACCGAGAGAGCATAAAAACCAAACAGCATGTAAACCCTCTGGTGTCAGAGGTCTTTTTATGCTGTTTGCTTCACATTCATTAGTAAACAGAATCCCTTAATTCGACACCTTCAAAGTGTCATAAACTTTTCATATTAAGATCGAGGTGATATGTGCATGTAGAACTGCAGGTACTGTCAATAACCTCAGGGGCGAAACCAATTGCATATGAGCCTTGACAAACCAAAGTGAAATCCTAAATGTTGTTTATGCTCCTCAGTCTGCTCTTCATTAATGATTAATGGTTTTAATAAGTGGCCTGTCACATATTATTAAAAGCTAATTGGGTGGAATTTGAGGCATTAAAAGATTTGAGTTTATATTAAAGGATGTTTGTATAAATTATGGGAAAATTAGAAACAAAAACAAGATGTTTTATGGGCTTTACATTCTAGTAGGTGGAATTGGCATTTGTTTACTTCATAAAAAGCTTGTTTTTATCATTAGTAAAGTTTAATTAACTAAACAAGACAATGTTACAACAACAAATGTTGATCAAGAGATTTAAGAGTTAAAAATGCAATTATAGATGTAATGCAATATCAGATCACACAGTCATAATATTCAAAAGCTGAAAAGATAAAAGATAAGGTCTGATAATAAGACAACCTTTTCTTCAGTCTGGGACCAACAATGGAAAATGTTGAGTCATCCTTGAATTATAACTAGAAATGTAGAATAAAGAGCAGTGTCTGGTCAGTAGATATGCTGGCTGGAAACTTTTCTGGTCTACCGCCAACTTCAGCTCTGATTCTGGTTTATCATGCGTGGTAAACAAACTGTTTACATTTACATATATACAGTATGTAACACAACTGAGTACACCCCTGGTCATTATAACTAAAATGTTAAGTAATTACAAATAACAATTACCTTTCCATTTAATACAATTGTATTTGTTTTTAGACAAAACCCAGGAAGAATTAAGCCAATTCATTTGAAAAACAGAATGTTTGACTAGTTAAACTATAATGAAGAGGCCATATTTAAAAACAAACTGCAACAAAAGTCAGCACACCCTTCATTAGTGAGACACTATTCTTTTATTTTTTACTATTTTGTATGCTCGCCTTTATTTTTGATGAGACATTAGATCCTCCAGGATGGTGACTGATACCAGTCTTGCTCAAATCTGTGAGAAGATGTTCTATAAACACAACAATGACATGTCATCACCTTTTGAAGTTGCAAAAAGTTGCTTATTTCCACACCCAGCAGTTACGGAGCAACATTATCATTCATTTGGAGTCGTGTTTCTGTCCACCTGGTGAATGTAAGTCCAATATTCACTCTCTTTTAGTTCTGTTTTTGCTCTCTACCAATTCCCAAGAAAATAATGGGCTCTTTAGCCACTAAATGCTCCACTATGTTCACCAGCTATTCTACAGCTAACTGTATCTGTTGGCTGTTTGGTGCTGAGCTGTACAATACAGTTTTTAGAGCTTTTTCTCTGAAAACAGCTGCCTACCGTGGCCAAAAACAACGCTATGAGAGCGCTGAGAGTGAACCAAAACAGTAAAGTTGCAGCTGGACAGCTAAACAATTAGTTGAAACTCGCTATAAAGCTCCATAATTCCATGGACAATGCTCCGTAGGTTCGTCACTACGAACCACACGCAACACACACTGTCAGCTTACACATTATAATTATACAAATATCAGTTATAGCCACTTTGAGCAGAGAGTCATCATAGAAGTAATTCTCTTACTTGTAACATTCAATATATTCATGATTTCTTGTATTGTACTGGAAGTGGATGTCATGAGAATATGCTCATGACATATTTGTAATATATATTTCTGGAGGATAGTTTGATATTATTTCAAACCCTACTCTAGTTACTGCAAGTATGAAAAGGTTGTACTGTATGTTACTCCAAACTGTCTTTGGGGGTGTCAGCCAAACTATAAAAATACTGAAATTCTGGTTTTGTCTTCAACAGGTACAGCATTGGAGACTACGAGGTCATTGACGAGGCCACCAATACCATCAAAATGGACAGCTGGCTCTACCAATTGGCTATCAGCATCGGATCACCTTACCGCTACAATGCCAGCGGCTCTGGCCAATGGGAGGGGGGCCCCGGCAAGGATTCTCTATATATCACCTCCCTGTATTTCACCATGACCAGCCTGACCACCATCGGCTTTGGCAACATCGCCCCATCCACGGACGGAGAGAAGATCTTCTCTGTGGCCATGATGATGGTGGGATGTAAGTATGAGATTCTTTGCTTGAACTCTGCAGTGGTGGACGCTTTCTGCTGGTTTTGTGGGAGTCATTCTCTATCTGTTGTTGTGGCTTTGGTTCATTTTTGAAAGTGAAAAGGCTCAGTTTCTGTCTGGGAATGCTGTTAGTGATATCTTGATGTTTGAAAAGAAAGGTGATGTGCTCTGTGAAAGTTTCAGTATTTGGTTATTTTTGCTTGTTAGCAGTACAGCCTGTGAATAGTGATTGGCTTGGTTGGCATGTCCAACACTTTGGTGCAGAGAAAGGTAACTACTGCTGAGATTCTTATAAAATGTGGTTGAATATTTAGGATTGATTCCTGATGATTCTGATGGCCTTTTGACCTTTTCTCTTGTGCCAACATCCTGCCTGAATCTCATGAAATGTACAAAGTATATAAAGAGGATGAACCATGGATGTAGGGAAACTGAATACAGTGTTCCAAAGTGGAGCTTTATTCTGTCTTTTAACTGATTTTGATGTTTTTGGGCTTATAGAAGCTACACATTGGAGCCTTCTGTAGCTGAGCTGCTGAAAATAATTGCGTTAAATGGTTCTTTGAGGCTTTTCAATTTTTATCTGACAAAATCTGTAATAATACAAAGACTCATTTTGGAGTGTTTGTGATGCTGCATAAATTTTCTTTATTGCTTTACAGCTGTTTCTTTTGTAAATACTGTGTATGGGAAGTCTTTTTAGAGTGGTCGTCACTTTACCTGCAATTCTGACTGTGGCCCTTGTGTTAAAATCATTGCACAGCTCAAGCCCCCATTCCCCAATGTAGGGATGCCCCCCGAAATCCGGTTTTGAATTGGAGCTAGTTGTATTTTTAAGGTAGATTCTTTTATATTTATTTACATTTTTTCCACAGTAAAAAAGAACCAATAAGAGCACTGATAAGAGTACTACCATCAAAAAAATCCTTTTGCACTTTTGCATTTGAGACTTTCCAGGAGCTTTCCACTGGTGCCACTCATCAGGTCAAGGTGTCAGCTTTACAAACAATCTCAAAATCTCTAATCTAGATACAATCAAGTGGAACAAACATTTTTAAAACCCTACTACTTGTAAGACTCTAAAGCTCAAATGATACTTCATGCATCCACATAGTGAAGAGGGTCTTTGTGACGCAAATTTCATCATCTGACCACACCTGCAAGGGTCTGACATCCACGTGCAACCCCAAATTACATTATTATTACATGCAAACAACTACACATGTTGTTGCTGGTGTCCTTCCCCGGCTATTGATGCTGTTATTGTGATAGTTATGATTGTTGTTATTCTGTCCTCCCTCTCCCTCTCCCCTCTTTCTTTCTCTCTCTCAACCCAACCGGTCAAAGCAGATGGCCGCCCACCAAGAGCCCGGTCCTGCTTGAGGTTTCTATCCGTTAAAGGGGAGTTTTTCATTACCGCTGTCGCCAAGTGCTTGCCCATGGGGGATTTGTTGGGTCTCTGTAAATTAAAGAGTATGGTCTAGACCTGCTCTATGTGAAAAGTGCCCTGAGATGACTTTTGTTGTGATTTGGCGCTATATAAATAAAAATTGATTGATTGATTGACATGTTTGGAACACGCCCACGTACCCAGACACTCAATGTAGTGTAAACAAAACTACATGTATCCACATCAGCTATCGCCATTCATTTTGGAGTACATCAGGGCGTTTTGGAATTGAAAAATCACTGTCAACAGTATGTTGTTTTGTTCCCTGTTATACTTGTATTGTAGGGTGAACACTCTAGGCTGCTTGCATGGCCTTTATCTAGAAGACTTGCCCCAACTGCAATTTACCTCGTTTTTTATGCCATTCCTAATTGCAGTTTATGCAATCCATCACCATCACACACCTACCATCTACTACCAGCACCTACACAATTTATTAGTTTCACTTGGAAATCCAGCAGTTTCCCACTGAAGCAAATTTTAAGGTGTGACACCACAAGCCTATTTCTTAATTGAGCTCTCTTTATAGAAATATCCAAGTTGAGTTATAATAATAAGTAATAATTAATAATTAGTAGTGTGAACAAGAGAATTTTTGTTCAAACAGTTTTTTACAGTGTTTAGAGGCTGCAACACAGATCCGCACAGCAGGAAACACCACAGTGATGATGAAAGCAGCAGATAGCTGAACAGAATAATGGAAGGCAGCATGTCACACACATGATTAATAGAAAACTGTACTCCCTGTGGTTAATCTGAGAACTCATCTCAAAACAAGAGGAGCGTTAAGATACTAATGGTTACCAGGACAGTGGGGAAACACATCTTGTGTATCACTGATGATCTTTATGACATTCGAGTACTCTCTTATCGTTCGCTATTCCTAGAAACTGATGAGTCCACACCTCGTGATTTAAGTCCAATGGCAATATTCAGTGCCAGTGCAGGAAGTACTGTGCTTTTTATCCAGTGATGCAGAAAATAAGGGCTTGTAGCTCTGGACGAAGGATACATGTGTAGCATAACCGACTTTCATCCCTCGACCTGAATTTGCATTTTGTAACAGACCTACAATTAATGTTTACTCTTTTTCAAACCATAACCATGATCTTACCCAAACCTTAACTACTTAGCAGCAATAATTAGTCAATTAGTCAAACAACAGAGGATTAATCAGCAACTATTTTGATTAATTGTTGTAGTCATATTAGAAGCAAAAATGTAAAAAAATTCTTGACATATATGATAGAAAACTGAATACCTTTGGGGTCTGAAGCGTTGGTCATACAAACAAGACATTTGAATACATCTACTTGAGCTGTTGGTAATCATAACTGGCATTTTTCACAATTTTCTGACAATTCATAGACTAAATGAATAATTGACTGGCAGATTAATCGATAATGAAAATAATCATGCCCCCATTTCAACCCTAACCTTAACAATGCTGTAGTTGCCATGCGCAGATATTGATGAAGGTAAGAATTTTGAAATTCTCTGGATTTACAGACATGTCTGATATCAGTGTTCTTTTCTGGTGATATGACACCACCAACCCCTACTTTGCAAATGTATCCAGCACCCACATGTGGGGTCAGATGACAATACAGATAAATGTCATTGCAGAAGCACAACTGAACATTGATGTTACATCTTAAACAAGAACGACAATTTAAAGGTGAAACATTGCTTAAGAGAACAAGAACTTTGCTGTCTGTTCTACTTTGTTTACTGCTCAGGCATAAGAATGACACCAAGTGGCGCCCTGGTGGCCTAGACATTAAGGTGTTTTCTTGTATTATTTTCTCGATTAATTGTGTGGTCGTGTGGTATATCTAATGGAAGAAACTCTCAATTTCCTGCACTCCAAGGTAAAATCTTCAGATTGCTTGTTTTGTCCATATTGATCATGATATGTAGCACAACTTTGCTAACTTTGCTAGCTTGTTGTGCTATCACAATCTCTTGACTTCATACTACTAAATTTCTCAAAAAACTTTAGTACAAAGTCAAGAGGTTGTGATATGTAGCCTAACAAGCTAGCAAAGCTCTGTAAACAGTTCCTGTGTTCACCTTACACAGAACTGCTCTCTGGAGACTGAAAACGTAATAGCTGTTCTTAGGTTTTGGAGCCGTTTCCAAACAAACTAACATGACCGTTAGCTTTGTGGCAAAGGAACATGTCACCCAGTGCAGCGGTGTGGCTCACTGACGTGTTTTTAGTAGTTTTTGGACAACAACGGAGGTCTACAGCACAGAGGAATAAGGTATATCAGGCTTTGGATACACACACAATACTTGTTAGTAGAACATTTTATTGTTAGTTTGGCTCTGCACATGAGATTTGTTTATAATAAGAAAAATATAGAAAATTGCCAGCTTTGTCTCTTAAGAAGGCAATTAATACTCATGTTAGTGGTTTTAACAGTGTTTGCTCTTTTTAAAAGCTTGTGACTTGTGCCCATACTTAAACTGTCTTCATGATGTAAAACCTTAAAGCCTCTTTGGAAAGATGTGTCTTTTCCTAAAGTGAGGCAAATTTGTCACAAAGGCCTTTCTTTCCGGTATCCTTGCTGTCTCCGCTGGTGTGATGGAGCTTGTGTAACAATGTCTATATCCTGGAGGAAAATTTACTTTCAGGGCATCAATTATTAAACTGTATGCACAATCTGTAAAATTCAGAGTACAGATTCCTATATTGGGTCTTTTTTTTAATGCCAAGTGCCCCTGCAGAGGTTCGAATGGACGAATAACAGAAGACTTCTGTTTATATTTTGTTTTTAAAGTTAAATGGATATATGCTGCGGACATTGCATGCAACTGTGGACTTTAGAAGATTCCCTCAAAATTTACACCTTTTTCATCTTTTCCTTGTGTAATTCTTTGGTTAAATCTCTATAGTCTGTACACACCTGATTCTGGTGTCTTGTATCTTGCAGTTGTTTAACCTGGCAACAGATTGTCAGTCGTATGTTTTCCTCAAAGCTTTCTGCCTTCAGGCCAAAGCTGTTGTACATTATTCAACACATTTTGTATGCTTGAACAGTCATGAGGAGCGCTTGCTTTATCTCATCATGCAAATAAGTTGTACACATGTGAATCTGCTGATATGGAGCCAGCTTAGATTTGTTGTTACACCATGGGAATAGGAATAATGAAGTTGTTGATTTTGAAGAATTAATGGAAGAGCAATACAATACAATGATAATATTTTCAAACTTGTGCTGTGTATTTCTAGGAGGAAGTCTATCTATCAGTGGCTCGGGGGTAATTAATTCTGTTTCATGTAGACAGGAAACAATTACACTTTGAAAAAAAAAAAAAAGGCGCCCTCAGACATTAAAAGATATTGTGTTCAGTGGTCTCATCCATTTCTATTTCAGTTAGTTACTTCTTACATTTCCCAGAAACTTTCCAGACTTTTACCCTTAGCTCAACATTTAAACTTTTTTGTGTCTGCATTGCATTCTGGCCCTTTTTTTCCTGCTCCTGAGGCTTTCTACGCACTAATAGCAGTCTGAACTGTTTGCACCATGATAGCCCAGAATTCCTAGGAGTTTTTTGCGCCTCACAAATGCCAACGTTCAGTGCCAATACAGAAAGAAGGGTGCCTTTTATGTAGCAAAGTGGAAAGTAAGGGTGTGAAGGTCGTGGTGGTGGATGGGAGTGTAGCACTTTACTTGCTTACGCCTTTTTATCAACAGTAACAACAAAGTAACCCCAACCTCAGCCTAGTGTTTTAGTCGCCCAATCCTAACCATACCTTAACCATACTGTAGTTTATTTGCCTTACTCTAGCCTTTAAAATACTGCAGTTGGCATGTGCAGTTATTTTAGAAAGTGACAGTTTAAAAATGTCCCAGTTGAACGTAATCTGAGGTTTCGTTAAGGGTTGATAGGGTTGGACGCAGAGCAAAGAGTAGTGGCAAGGTTTCACCAGTGTGCACCAGGTAGCAGGAAGGTGCCATTGTGTACTATCTGCTTTTTCACAAACCTGGTAGCGTCGTCTGACTGTTGACATTCTGCCATGCTTAAATCTTCCTGCCAAGACAATGGTATTGTCTTGAGATTTTAAGGTAGTGTTCGGTTCTGGGAACCCTGAAACAAAGAGAATGAGCTTCTGTCATAGGCATCACTTCATTGCTTGTGCACTGAAAGGTCATTGGCAAATAAGTTTAGTCAAGTCAAATTAATTTATACAGCCCAAAATCTCAAATCCCAAAATTGCCTCAAAGGTTTTTATCGTTTGTAAAGAAAATCTATCATTTATCCATATACCCTCAATTCAGATAAGGAAAAATCCTTTACCAGACAAAAATGACTAGGCCTATATAGAGAAACAGAATGACAATATTAGGTATGTAGAAGAAGTTGAAATTGATTTAACTTGGATTGCAGCAGTGAAGTGTAAAATCCAAGAGGCGCACAACTCCCAAGGTAGCGCTCAGGGTGTCACGCTTCCACCTAAACCGCCTCCCGAGCCCTCAGCTTCATTCTGGAGTGACAGAAATGAGAGAGCTCTTCAGTCTTTGCTGCACACTCCATGACTTCATTTAAAATCTGAAATATTTCCAAGTGAGGAGTAGATAGGGGCATTTGATCATTGCATTGATTAAATTAGATTCAAATGAACAGGATTCAGATTTCAGATTCAGGTTCTTTGCAGTAAAACAACTCTGGAACAGTTCTTCAAATGTCTTTGTGTCAATCATTTTTCATTGGAGAATGCTCGCTAATCATTTACCACACAATTAAATCTCTTAAATTGAGTTTCTTTCATTGTTTTTTTTTGGTCCGATTGGTCTCTGCCCTGTAGTTTAGTATCAGGGCCAAACCAGAGGCTCTCTGGCCTGCTGTCCATATTGTTTGTTTCTGGCAAATGGACAGTAAATAGCTTCCACTCGGTAGTAAACAATAGAGAAACACAATATGCTGTTCAGTGTCTGTTCTGTCTGGCTGTGACTGATAGTCTTTCTTGGGGTGGCAGACCATTATAGAGACTGCGTGGGCAGCTTCCTGATCTCAGCAAGTGAGAACTAATAGTGAGACAGACAGACAGCCACGGGGGTCCATTCATGTTGTTTTCCAGATTTTTTTATTGAGAATTAAAGCAGATTACGACGTAAAATGTCAGATTTACAGCATCCCAGGCTGCCACAGAGAGAAAAGATAATTCAGTACAGCTTTCTAATGAGACAATGAGGAGTTTATAATTTCTATATTTTGTCAATGCTTTATATATCAGTTACTGTATAAGCCAGTAACAAGGACAACTTTTGGGTTGTCAGGTTATGAATAGTTCCTTTGGCTGCTGTGTTTATCCTACTCCGACACGACACTTGCTTTGTCTTTATAGCTTGCTCTCTATTCATCAGGAGGACCATCTGCAAGTTATTAATGAATTTTTGATAAGCATCAACAAATTACTAAGTCAGCTAAAATGATGTCAGTCAGTCAAAAGTCAATAATAAAGGGTTTTTACAATAATCTATCAAGTCTGCATTTGTAAAAAAGTAGTTTGAGGCAAATTTAAATTGGGACTTATGAGCCTACAGAGAATTATCAATGACTCTGCAGCTCCTCTTGGCTTTACGGAGCTTTATAGTGAGTTTCAGCGCAATGTTTAGTTGTCCGGCTGCAACTTTACTGTTTTGGCACACTCTCAGGGCTCTCATAGCATCATTTTCTCTCTCTAAAAAGCCACTGTAGACTACCTGCTCAGCACCAAACAGCAAACAGACACAGTTAGCTGTAGACTAGCTGGTGAACATAGTGGAGCATTTAGCAGCTAAAGAGCCAAATATTTCCCTCAGGAGTTGGTAGAGAGCAAAAACAGAGCTAAAAGAGAATGAATATTGGACTTACATTCCCCAGGTGGACAAAAACATGACTCTAAATGAATGAATGTTGCTCCGTAACTGCTGGATGTGGAAACTAGCAACTGTTTGCGAACAAGTTAAAAATTAAAGGTGATGATGATGATATGTCAGTGTTTCTGCTGCCCTCAAGTAGCCAAAAATCAGTTAATGCAGGTTTGAAGGCGACCTCCACAGATCTTATACATCAAAGATGTCTGTGAAGATTCTCAGTTAAAGGACGTATAAAGCAAAGGCTTCTTTTATCATATGAGTGTATCCATGACTTTTAGGAGAACAGGATCTTGGAAACAAATCCATGTCCCATAAAGTGTACTGGTTGATGAAAGTCAGAGCTTCCTGTAGCTGTTTATAACAAAGGCAGAGACTCAATGAAACCTATAACCTTCAGTGAATAAGGGTAAAGCTATTGTTTAGACTGTCATCTAGTAGAATGGTGTCAGCATCTGTCGGACTCAGCAGATTACAGCGATTGATCGATGAGACTTTTTATCCTCAAAAAAATGTCCTTTATAGACATTCAGGACGCCTGTTCAAAGGCCTCATTCTGATTGAAGTTTCACACATTTGCCTGAAATTTCTTGACACTCGCATGGAGACTCAAATCGATGACGACAAAACACACAAGAAAAATAAACATGAAGACAGAGAGAGACAAAAAGACAGAGAGTAAACGATGAAGACCAAAGATGACGTCTGGGACAAGTACTGCACGAAAGGTCTGTTGCCTGTTTAAACTCTTCTCTGAACCTTTCTCTTTCCTTTAATTCAAAGTTAATCCCATTTGACAAATGCTCTCTGTTGGCGACAGGAGGCCTAGCGTGACACAGATGTCTTGTCTTGAGGGAAAATGGCAGACAGCTCAGCCCTGGTGAGCCCTGATTGGCTCTGCGGTTGATTGTGGTGAAGCGCTGACATGCCAAGTTTGGAGGCAACGGGTTTGGCCGTGTAAAATGCAGCTGGACAAGTTAATCGTTTAGTTTGAGGACATCTCTTAAAACTGACGAGACGGTGGTTGTTTCCGTGGGTCTTGTGTGTCTCGAGAAAGGTCTGCAGAGAAGAAAACTGACAGAGTTTTGTTTCTAGTTTCATGTATAGATTTTGGATTAGTCATTGAAATGTAAGGAAATGAGATCAGACATGTTATCTTACATCTAAGAAAAGGTTTTGCATGTTACTTGTTGGATCTTTTTTGGGAGAATGTGACATGAGTAGCAGATTAGGTGAGGATTAGGAGTTGACAGGTGTATCACTGTCATTAAAAGAGTATTCCACCAATTTCACAATGAACTATAACAGCAGCAGAACCAGAGATATTGTCTTTTTAATTTCATGCACTCTTCTGTTTTGTCAAAACCTGGAGCCTACATTAACCACAATGCACCTAAACTTGATTCACTCGACTATACAGATTTGAGTGTGTTATGCTAGTAGCGGCTAATGTAGTGTGGAGCTGCTAGCCTAGAGGTCTGGTAACCTCACTTCTTACTAACTCCACACCCCCCAGATTTCTTTCATTTTCACACATGTAGTCTTTAGCTCATCCGACACCGACTCAAGTGACAGTCATCTATCCGCCTGTCAGTCAGTATATATCGCTGTCTGTCTATCTGTCCGCCTGGCTGTCTGTCATCATCTCATATAATCGAGCAGGACTGAGCCAGAGGACTGTGTGTACCCTGACATCAGACTGACTCTTCTTCCTATTAGCGTGAGAGAGGCCCAATCTGTACCGCTCCTCCTCCTCCTCCGTCCTCTCCCAGCTGTCCCTCCACATGTCTTACACCCTGTTTGTCACAAGAAAGTTCAGGATTAATGGGCCATTTAACTGTATCTGCCGCCATCTCAGCAAAGAGCTGAACAGCTTCTCTGAACTTCTGCACAGCTCTCTATTAGAACACAAACAGAAGTAACGCACATACTGTTATGGAAAGACACACACACAGATCTGGATTTTAGATCTGGACCAGGCGAGTGAGACTGGTTAGTCTTCTTGGCAGCTAGCAGCTCGGCTCCAGAGATGACTAGCCGATCGCTGTACGTTGTCAATCCGAGGAGAACCGTTTTTATCTCAGCAATTTACCACTGGCTCTGATGTCTCCGTAGCGTCTTCCTATATAATATAATTCTGTTTAGAAGATAGATTTTGGTCTCAGAGATGAAATATAATATTTGTTACGGCCACATTTGCTTGTCTGAAGGTGAAGTGAAGGTTCATTATTGGACAGAAAAGCACTTCTTGGTGGGGTCTTTGTATGTATATAAATCATCACATTTCAATGCAAATCAATAAGTATATATAAATAAAAATAACTCCTGAATTGAACTTGCAAAGTTTAAACTCCCAAGTATGCAAGTCTGAACTTTCTGTACTGAGAAAGGCCTAATATAAGGACGAGCATAAAAAACAAAACAAGCAACAATGTAGATCTGTGTAGCCACCAGGTATTTGTTGCATTTCTGGATTTGGAGCACGTTTCCCTTAATGTTTGTCCTTCAGGGCCACTGTAGGATTTACATATAAAGAACAGACATGCACATGGTTGCTAGCAATACATACACATGAAGACATAGCAGTGTACACAGATAGCAAATGTATAGGACCATGAAACTTTCATCAGCACCATTAACTACTGATTAGCATAATAGGCCATTATCATTTCTATATCACTTTGTTATATGTAATTACATCATTGCATGAGCAAATTGTAGTAGGATATATTTATAAGTGTCATGCCAATTTGTGGCCCGTCCCACCCCTCAGCATGCATGACCTCACCGCACATGGGATTATAAAACACCTTTTACAAATGATCAGTAATATTTACAGTTCCCTCATACGGAAACAGCTTCCATCTGTGCTGATAACACATTAGAGTCCTCACTGAATATAATAGTAAACACATAAGCTACATAAATATCCTACACTGATAACAGTGCCTTCTCTTTCTCAGCTCAAATAGTCTAAATAGCCACACCCTAAACCTAACCCCCTAACCCCTAATCCTAACCCTAACCCCAAACCCCTAATCCTAATCCTAACCCCCTAATCCTAACCCCAACCCCCAACCCTAACCCCCAACCCCCTAATCCTAACCCCAACCCCCAACCCTAACCCCAACCCCCTAATCCTAACCCCTAACCCTTTATTATCAGAAAAGCATACAAAAAGAGTTTTCTAAAATGTCTAAAAAAGGTCACAAATTTACCAAAAGAAAGAACAGTAGAAAAGACAGTATAATTAAAAATAAAGTGTTTATTTCCCACTGATTGTACATAAAGCAAATTTGATTTCTCCTTCCAAAGCAGCTTAGGTACCATCTCGTATAACATATAAGAACTCTAATATGAGTACAAAGAGACGTTTTTCTTCAGTAGAGTCTAACAAAAATACCACAGTTGCAGGGTAGAATCATTTACCTCATGTTTTAGTGTACATACAGTATATAAAACATTGATGGACCAGTAGCAGTGATTTAATGTGAGGGGACGCTGTTCTTTTTAATATTTCTGCGATGCTGTAAAGTCAGCAGCACAAATGCCAAAGGCTCATAGAAGCACTTGCTCAGCCCTTATGCTCCTGCTCATGCAGCACTAACCGCACCGTACTGTAGCGTGCAATAATAAAAGTAGGTAGTCAGGTGGGTAGATTACTGCATCTAGTCTGCGTTAACACTGCATGATCTGCTAAATATTCTGTACTTAGTGGATGATTTTAGACTTCAGGGTACCTTGAGTAATTATTTACAACTAGGACTGGGATCTTGTTCCAACACCTACAGCGAACAAAAAAATATACTTGGTGTAATAGTATATAATTTAATTACAGGTTTCTAGACGCTTGAACTTATCTCAGAGTCTCATTCAGAAGAGATGCAGCAACAGAGGACACATCAAGGTGTCTTGACAAAAAGGCTTGCCTTCTTTTCACAAGAGTTTGACAACTTCTACAGCGTGTTCAGTGAAGAGGAATGATGCTTAATTTTAATTTCAATGAACTTGTAACTGTTTGACTATATCACCCCCCCGGGTCAGGAACGTTAAACCAAATGAATCACACTTTGTATGTCTGCTGCTTGCTCACCCACACACTCACCGTCTTTGTTTGCAGGTTCTTTTTTAATTCATGAAACTGTCGGTGCTGTCAGGTGGAACAGTGAAGTCAGTCCCCGGCACCAACTAATCATCTTTGTAGCCTTAGTCAGGATCCAACTTGTAGTCTCAAGAGAACAACACCACCACCCACACACTGAATAGATGGTCCCTAAAAGTCAATTTATTATATACAATCATGACATTTCAACAATAGAACAATCACCACCGGATGAAGACTAATGTAGTGTCGGAAAGTAATTGTACATAATGAAACAACTTTTTGGGAGAACCTATTCAGTGTGCAGGTGTTCTTTTCTCTTTTTGCCTACACACCTGGTGTTAAACACTAGCTTAAGGCATCCGACTTGTAGTCTGTGATGTCTCTCACATCATGGTAAGAATTTATGACCCTATGATCCCCTAATCTGACACTGTGACCACCTCAGAACACCAAAAATATTGTGTGTTCTGATCTGGGCATGATAGCAAGCGTGAGATCAACAGGCAGTAATGCAAGAGTTGTCAAACTTTAGGCATGAACTTTGTGAATGTTTCTTTTACAGAATGACAGGGCTCACTCTTAACGTCTGTTCACTTCCCCTGCACTTGGATGTGATGTCATATTTCTGATGCGGGTAATAAATAAATACTGATCACTAACTGTCAACAGTGTATGAGAGCGATGCTACAGTTTGTAGTGTGGCACTGTGATAATACACTTGGAACTCCAAACACAGTGCAGCAGTGTTTCTATTGGCTGACCGAGCACATCCACTCAGTTAAAAAATAAATACGACGTCACCTTGTGTCAATCACGTTTACACACCGACTCCGAAAGTTTCGTCCGTCATTAAAGTTTTCGGAGCAGGTTCGATTTTCTGCGTTTTTTTGCATCCGTCGAAAGCCTTTACAGAGTTGTTTGACCACTCAGAGCCACCATACACGCAAACAACACAGCCTCGAAACACTGATACTATCAGCTCCAGCAGAGAAGTTATACACCCACTGATCACAGGACAACCATTGACCATGATCTTGTCTGTATGTTTCAGAGTTTTGAGGCTGAGACCTGAGTATCTGCGGATCCAGTCGAAAGGCTGATCACTAGCCGCTGTTCAGGATCAATTAGATCGTGGAAATCGGTCATCTTCTTTTTACTGTGTGGTTCTTTCTTTTTCTTTCAAGAATTTAGAGGACCACAAAATCATCCTCACTGCTTGACGACTCAATTTTGCCTCATATTGCGAATTTTGGCAACAAATATAGTAATAAAACGCATCGGACTCAGTGTGCAAGGTTTCTGTGCATAACGATTTTTGTCGGATGACGGATTAAAAAAACGCATATGAAAAAAACGGACTTGGTGTGCAAAGACCTTTAAAGTTGAAGAAAGGGGAACTCTGACTTGTGACAGCTGGAGATTATACTGAAACAGGAAATGTATGCTTGAATTTGTCTGTTGTGTGGGACAGAAGTGTAACGTGACCATACCTTACTCAGAGATAGGGTGAGGAGTTCACACATCTTAGTGGAGACACTGTTCCTTGAGGCTAAAAGTACCCAGCTAAGGTTGGCCAGCATCTGATCAGAATTCCTCCACGATACCTCCCCGTAGAGGAACTGTAGACATGAGAAACCCCGGGGCAGACCCAGAAAACGCTAGAGGGATTATACATCCCATCTGTCTTTGGAAGCCTTTGGGGGTCCCGCAGGAAAGGCTGGGACACCTTGTAGCCTGCTGGCACAGAATACGAGGCAGAAAATGGATGAATAGATGGATGGTTGCTGGGACACTACTGGCTAAAATGATCTTAGATGATAATAGAGACCGACATACTGTACAAAGATGAATAAAAAGTTTGTGTCTTCACAGATGTAGAGATAAGCTTATGGAGTTTGTTTAGTATCAACAGGGATTCAGATCTATCTGCTAGAGCTCCATGATAAATTACAGTCGACTGATCAATATGTAAGGTATTTAATAATCTGTGAACAGTTGAGTCAATAGCTGGTAGCTGCTGAGACTGAAAACAGACATGAAACCATGCCAGAAAACTTTTTTTAAAAAAAGATCATAGTTAAAAACGACAGCTTCTGCACAAAAAACAAAATATGCCAACAGTTGATTAGTGAAGATTAGAATAACATTTTAGCCCTTATAGGTTAAATGCAAGCTAGTAAGTGGACTACCACAGATTAAGAACTAAGTTTCAAAGGTTAATAAAGAGATATCATGCCCAAATGTAAGGCTGTCATTAAATAGAAGCCTTGTGTCTTCAAGAGTTTCTAGAATTTCAGGAAAACTGCCTTGATTTTATCCTGACGGCCAGGTATTTGTCGTCTGTTAAGTTTAGATGAGTTTCCTAAAGTGGGGGGACATTGTAACTCAAAGAGGAACATGTCATCTTACTCATTATATTAAATTGTTAAAATATAGAGTATTGAACTGACAAGGTTTTCATTGGACAACGATATGTCAAACTCAGGAATATCTGTTTAATGGTATGATTGCAGAAGAGATAAAAGAGCATTTTGCCAATTTCTCCTTTTTCTAAGAAGCTTGCAACATGCACTTAAGGAATAACACTGATTTTAGAGCACAGAGTGCAGTTACAGTCTGAAAGGATTGCATAAGCCTTGTGTAAGAGCTTTCTATTAAACTGAAACTCCTCTTGTTTGATTCCTATAATCTTCCCCTTCAAACTGACACTGGCATTTGGTGCATTCTTGTTCTTGACACTGACATCGGCAAACCGGCAAAGGTCACGGAAAACGCACAACACAGGCTCAAAGTCTGAATCATAAAAGTATCCGTAGAGTATAGTCTCTTCAGTGTTGACGTAAGAACTCGTGGTCGGTTACACAATGTAATTGTCTGATTGTCTGGACTGAGTCTCTGAATTCAATTATTTGTTTGTTAAAGGTGAAGAAAGAACTCGAATCGTCTCTGCCCCTGCCGTTAGTGTCTCCCAGGGGGGTTTTTCATGATACAGAACAGAAAAGGTGTGAAAGCAATTTAATGGAACACCTGGATCATATAGGTGAGGTGGGTTAAGACCACAAAGCTGTGGGAAAGAGCCGCCGCTCTGATCCTGGCTGCACAGCACAAGCTGCAGATAAAGCTCCGCAGAGACGCCGAGTGCAGCGCAGATAAAAAGAGACATCCATGTTGACATTGTTATTTCTTGATGAAAATGTAAAAAAATAAAACCTGCCTCTGTGGTGCAGTTTCACCTGCTTCCAATGCACATTACCTTTTTGCAATATAAATGGACTCCACAATCTCCCCAAAAGTAATTTTTATCCATCTAAGGAATATTAAAACTTGACACTCTGACTAAAGACATCTGGCTGAGTTAATCAGACTGTCCATTACTTATCTTACCATTACTGGTAAGAAATCTGCACAACGTAAAATGGAAAGAAAGGTGAGGCGGTGCAAAAAAAAGGGGGATGGAAAGTATCAAGGAAACGAGACTCACTTGACAGGCTCCAGCTCGCAGGGAATTATGGGAATTACCTGGGCTCAAAGAGGTTTGGCGGCGGCTGTGATATGCGCAGCCGGGCGGAAGGATGTGACCCATTTGGCCTGGGGAGTCCTGCTTGATGGCCGTGTATCCTAAGCAGAAGAGACTTACCAGACTCAAAAGGGGTGGGGGAGGTAGGGGAGGTGGGGGAGGGCATGAGATGAAAGGAAGGAAGGAAGGGGATGTGGAAGAAGAGCACCGAGCAAAGATCTCGTCTTTTACGCTCTCGCCCTCGGCCAAGTATTTATCCGACTTAAAACCCTCGCCTGATGTGAAAAGTGCTCCGGCGAGGACTCTTCTGGAGCCTGTAGCTGCTTCGACACAATCCCAAGACGAGTTTGGGTTTCACTGAGTGGATTGGAAGTCCTCCTAAGTCACCAACCCCCCACCCACATCTACCCATCCACCCCAGCCCACTTACCCAACTCTCTGCAGAGGCCTGTGGGGAAAAGAAGGGGTGGTGGTGGGGGGGCTTGGAGGTGGAGAAGGTGGGTTGATGAAAATGATGCCCGGAGATGTGAGGGGGGGAGGAAAGGGATAAGATGATGGAGCTGGAGGGAAGGAAAGGAAGGGCAAGGAATGTAAGGAAAGGACGATATAAATGCGGTATGAGAGGATGAAAAAGAAGACAAAAAAAAGGAGAGAAGAAGAAGAGAAAGGCAAGGGGAGATGGAGCAGCTCGTAGTGTCGTTCTCCCCTCTGGCTTCTCAGCTTAGAGGGCCCTGATTAGTTTGGAAAGCAAGCACTAGAGAGAGAGAGAGAGACACACACTTAGAAACAATTGGTTGGTGAAGGAGTGAGAGAGGAAAAGGGGGAAAGGGAGAGCTTTATATTGTTTTGGCTGATCTGCAGGGATTCTGTTCTGTGTGGCCTCTCTGACAGCAGCAACAGCAAGGCGATTAGTCGTCTAATCCATAAAGAGCTGTCTTGCTTTTTCCTCTTTTTGACACTTTTTCCTCCCTTTCCCATTCTGTCTCGTTCTCTCTCATTATCTCCTGCTCTCTCACTATTCCTCCCCACCCTTTATTTACTAGGCAATCCCTCATTATCTCTGCTCAGTCTCTCTCCCGTCTGAATCATCACGGTCAGGACTAATATCTGGACATCAAATGGCCCCAATTCTGGGGACGGTCTTCCCCCCTGAAATCAGATCCATTACTACATCATCTCCTCTAAGGAGGTCAGGTTTTTTCTGTCTCATTTGTGGTCTTTGTTTGTTAGTCCGCAGGATAAACTACGCATCAGATTTCAGACAAATTTAGTGGAAAGTTCAGTCACGGGCCAAAGAAGAGCAGATGCATGTTTAGGTCAGATAGTGACACCACTGTACCATTTATAAAGCATTTTACATTTTCACTTGTAACTCCAACTGTGCAGCACAGAAGCAACGTTTCCTGGATTATTGGTCCACCTAGTATCCTTTTATATATGCCTCACCAATTCCATCAGTTTTCCTGAGTTTCTTTGAGTGTTTTCCATCACTCCTACTCCAAATTTTAACTAGTCTATACAGAATTTGATTAATTGCTTCTTTGAATGACTTGATATTGTTCTTTAGCTGTTCCGTCAGTCGGTCCCGTCTGAAATATCAGACACTACTTTTCCTGTAGTACCACCAACAAGTCAAAGTTTTCATTTATGTTGTGAAATATCTCAACATCTACTGGATACATTCACACAAACTTGTCCTGAAGAAAGTCCTCTGGCCAAATGCAACGTATTTCGTTGCGCTAGTCCAGGTCAGATCTCAGTGTGTAAAGGGCACCTGGCTATGAAAGCCATTTAGCTCAAACTTGCAGCCTTGTAGTGAGGTCAGATGGAAGTCAGATTACGTTCCCACCACAAATGAACCGCTCCAGAATTCGTTTGTGACCACTTCCTCTAAAGGGTAGTACGGCTGTTTTGATCCACACTGGAGTTTGATTGCTGTGTTCAGATCTGTCCAAATGAATTGTACCAAGGAGGAAAACCAAAAACAGGTTTGGAAATGCTGTTAGTCTTGCACTATAAGTTGCCATATTTCTTAAACACACTGTGTTATTGCAACCAAATTTAAATGACAGATGCAGACGCCAACTCTGGTAGATGTTGTAAGATTTGATGTTATCTTAACTACAGGTGGTTTGACAGCAAGATGATAAATTTATATATTCTTTTTCAATTCATCCTTGCATAAAGTTGTAATATTCTCAGGATATTGGTACATTCCAAACATCAGCATGATTGTGTACGTTTTTTTGAAACACATTCGGATTAAGAAATTTGTTGCAGTTTTACTTCAGTCATTTATTTCTTCAGAGCAGCTTTGTCTACTTTTTTTTCCACAGGAATGATTGTAGCTGCGTGTTTTAAAGAGTTATTGTGAAATGTAGTTGAAATTGCACCGGTGGATATACAGTATGTGCAGTACTTTTTGTTTGTAAAAGTTTAGTTGTAGTAGGTATTCTTTCCAACTGAGTTTTGCTTCGGGATCTCTGGCCAACTCCAATTGAGTCTTTTTCCAAACTCGAAACTTTACCTCAGAAGTTTTCTGAACACGTTTGCTGTTTTCCAGCAACACCCTGTTTTACATTCATAGAGCTCCTCACATTTCCTCCTGGGAGTTTCCCCACCACAACTACAGTTTTCTGTTGTCGGACATACAGCAGCACTACTGGGTTTAAGTACAGTTGCTGATGGACAACTCAGCATTAGCTTCAGAGGTTATTTGTTTACTTAATCCACCCACGTTTTCCCAACTAGTCCAGGAATTTGTTGCCGTGACCTCGTTACTCTTTTCCATTCTTACTCTTTGACTTTATGGCAGTCTCTCCTTTGTGACTGGATACTGTAAGTGCATGATTAGTATCTGGAGGTTTCATTACCATTCACCGTTCGTAGTCTCGTAGTCTTATTCTCTTTCATCACAATGCCATCCTCTCCTCAGCAGCTTTAGAAAGTCATGCCGTTACTCGTAACAGAATGCTAAACATGGCAGAGGGAGCACACTGGGCACCTTGGCACGGTGAATAATAAATGTAAAAGGGGGGGAGGTATAATTTTCTTGCTTTCCTTGCAGTGTTTTCACCACAAGGTCTTTGTGCAAAGTGGCTCGCCAAACGAGGATCGTGTCACAGACGCTACAAGCAAAGTAAAGGACACACGCTCAGTTGGTTAGATATTTATTGACTCTACAAAAACCATAAAAAGCAAATCTAACCAGCGTATGAATGTGCTTACTTGTCAAAACAACTTATAGCCTACTGAAATGGAGCCAACTAGATTGGGCAATTTGGAGTCCTGTTGTTCTGACCCACAAGCATTTACCATTTCATCAGCTAGACTGTGTGAAAAGTGTACATTTTGAAGTGTATAATGACCAGAAATCTGTTGCTGTATCCTGATACTGACCTAAATGGGCTAACGAGACAGGTCCCTTTTTTTTTTTTTTTTTTTAAAGCCTCCTTTTGTCTGAGTTTAGGAGACACAAGCAGTGTATTCTTGCAAACTCTCAGTATCCCACAGTACATCGTCGAAGCTGCGTTCAACGGAGCATTCAGGCCACGCTGGTTGACTTGTAAAGGCAGGAAATGGTATGTGGCCACGTCACATATATCACATAATTATGAATAAATAAATAATGGAAGTCAGGGATAAACCCCACTGTTTCATCTTGTTAGCAGCCTGGACACATTGTTCAACACCACACTTTATACTGTAAGCTGTGGTATTATGGAATTTGTCCCAGTTTCCCACTGATATTTACCACATAGTCGGCACTTTGTGGAAAACATCCTGGTGATAAACTAAGACAATATGCAAGTTTACAAAGAACACCCAAACACACCATTAGTTTGTGACTGTGAGGTTGGACCAATCATTTGAAGAGGTGGAAGCTGTTTATGCTGCGTTCATGTCATATCGAACTTGTAAATAGTGTCCTCGTCAACATCCAAGTCTTAATTGTAACTGGGAAACTTGGATTTTTTCTGAAAGCCCCAGTACATCTGACTTAATAATACAGAAGTGCCTGAAAACCAAACACATGAAGCCAAAGACTGTTGTTCGATATAGTTCAACCTCAATTTAACGGAGGTGTTAAACTATCAGTGCAAAGTATTTTAATCTTCACAACCAAATCTGAATTCATAAAATTGTATTGATGAACACTGCAATCTTTCCCATCTCCACCATCTATGTTATAAGACATGAACGTTGCATTAGTGCAGCTTTCGAGGACACACTGTTGTGGGAGGATGAGAGATTCTGTGATATTCTTTCCAATTGTAAAGGATCAGTTCCTAGTGAGAGTTAAAGGGGCTTATATTTAGCGCTTTTCAACTTCTTAACAGTTTGCCTCTTATTCACCGACGTGCACACACGCTCACATACCACATATCGTTGTTAAACAGTTGTTAAACTTCACGTAGCATGTAGAATCCTGATTTCTTTAAAAAAAAAAAACATTCAGTTGAAAGATTGACTGACTTGACCATTAATGAACCCTCTCTCACAGCTCTCTCTCTGACATGCTGATCTGACCACGGCAGGAAATTAACTCGGACCAACTGGCCGCAGATCACACTGGGTTGTTACTCCTTTACCTGCCAAATACTGTGATTTTCAAACTAGGGGAAAGATATCAGCCATCAGGTGGATGGATAGATGGGCAAGCAGGCTGACAGCTGTCAGGAAAGTCTATTATCTGGACGTTTGACAGCGGAGAGAAGGGAAACCTCAGTCCTCTCTCGCTCTGAACTGCCTCGCTTCACTTGTTGACATGGCAACCACAGAAAGAGCAAGAGCACATGCTGTGAGAGTATATTGCCGCTGTTGGGTGGAGACCTTGTGACTCCAATTTTAAAAGTTTTGTTATTAGTGTTGACTATATTACTGTAACCATGACAAAGAAGGTCCTAACTATAACTAAGTGCTTATTTTAACCCAAACCATGATCTTTCCCTAAACCTAAAGCCAAACCGTAACATTGTCATATTATAAAATATATTTATTTTGCTACAGAGATCTGTCATGTCATGATTTTGTTAGGCACAGACAATCAATGCCGTCCTGCCAGTAAGGGTGTCAGATCAGAAAACACTTTTATTTGTCGTTCTGGAGTTCATGGAGCATCAACTCATTTTGACATTTAACCCTTTCATGCATGAATTATGATAACCTCAGTCAGGATTTTTTTCCTGAGTGTTTTTATTCCTCTTTAGGCATGAAAAAAAATATTTGAACTTCATTTTCTTTAACACGCATTTTTCAAGGAGTTTGTCCAACTTAGTGGACAGATGATTAATTGTCATTTTCTCCCAACATAAAATCAATACTTGGAAATTTTAACAATTGTATCACTCCTTAGTTGTTACTTGATGTTACAAAATTTTATTCACCTGCAAGGGTCTATTACTATAGAGGGATTGGCAAGATGTTCCTGAGCTGGTGAACATTTCCAGCCGGCAGGCGGCCATCTTGGTTTTGAGAAATTTGTATTGCTCTTACAAAGGCTGGCCAATGGATGGCAGCGTATGGGATGACACACTAGAGTCCCTTGTGTTGGCTGATGTGCAACTATACCATTAAACCCCATGCATATATAAGAAAACGGCTTTTGAATAGCTGTCCACTGTAGTGACCACTGTGCATGAAAGGGTTAATTGGGAGGACTTGTTGAACATTTTCTTGACCGTTTGGTTGAAAATGCATCCAAACAAGACAGATTTCCTTAGTTCCTTAAAAGTTAGCAATATGGAAAAACCTTTTCTCATCAGCATGTACGGACGGGTGATAAAGTAAAGGAACTGCCTCCACAAACGAGTAGAGAAACATAACAGACAGATGCTTCAATACAGGCGTTCTACAAGACATACTATGATGACGAGATTGACAGGTGCTGCACGAGTGGCGGCCTGTTACAGCAGCTTTTGCTCATCGTTGAGCTTTTCTCCTCTAGTTTCTTTAATTTTTTTAGTACTTTTCTCCCTTCCTCTTCACCCTCTACACTGCAGACTGCAGTTGTCGGCCTCATCAAAGATGAGGACGACAGGGAGAACAGAGGTGCCTCCAGATCAATGCAGGGAAAACCAAGGAGCTGGTGGTGGACTTCTGCAGGTGCAAACACTCTCCTCCTGTACCAGTGGGCATCCAAGGAATGGACACTGAGATTTTTACAAGTATCTGGGTGTTCACTTGAATACTAAACTGGGCTGGACTGACAATACAAATGCACTGTATAAGAAAGGACAGAGCAGACTTTATCTACTGAGGAGATCTGTTGGAGTGCAGCGAGTTCTCCTGAGGACCATTTTTGACTCTGTAGTTGCATCAACCATCTCCTATAGAATGATCTGCTGGGGCAGCAGTGTCTCGACTGCTGACAGGAAGAGTTTTAACAGACTGGTTAAGAAGGCCAGCTCTGCCCTGGGATGTCCCCTCGACCCAGTGGAGGTGGTGTGAGAGAGGAGAATGATGGCTAAGCTATTGTCCCCGATGGAGAGCATGTCCCGCCCCCATGCAGGTCCTTCCTTCCTGCTGCTGTCAGACTTTACAATCAACACCGCTCCCAGTAGACCACACACACCAAAACTGACAAATTCACTCATGTACAATATCAATATATACTATACTGTTCAATATCATTATTTCCTTTGTGCAGTAATGTGAATTTAATCGTTGAGTCTGTTTACTTATTTATTATATCTTGCATTTTTATTAATACTTCATGCTATTGCGTTATCCCCTTTGCTGCTGTAACACTGCAAATTTCCCTGCTGTGGAATTAATAAAGGATTATCTCATGACATGTAAAAATTAGTTCAGCCCTATGAGGGAATAGTTCACCTCAATTTTGGATGATGATGGAAAAGATCTTAGTGACTTTGAATGAGGGTTCATTACCAGGCCGGGAGCTTCAGACTGCTCAGCTTTCCAGTGTTTCAACAGAAATATAGAACAGTGGAAACTGTTTATAGTGATTTTCTTTATTTCTCATGCAGATTACCATATTCTAATTGACATTTGGATATTTATTATGTGAATAAGTGAGTAAGTAATGAAACAGACATCAACAGTACAGGTCAGTGATCTGGTTTCTCACTTAACTCTGATTATAATTCTTGATATTTTAAAAGTTTCCTCGCTGAATATAGGAAACGAATGCTGATTTTTAATGCCTTTAAATCTTTTTAACTGATCTACAGTTCAGCATTACTTGCTGATCCCTGCAGTTTGCATATCCATATGCTGATGCCTTCACCGTCACCAGATCTCAACCCGAGTGTACACATATGAGAGATTCTTGCTCATCAAAACACAAAATGAGGGAATATCTTTGGGAATAATGGGGTTCATCCCCCGAGTGAGGTTCTGCAGACTTTGAAAATCTTTGATTAGGAGTATTGAAACTGTTCTGGAGGCTTGTGGCGGATCAACACCTTACTAAGACCTTAATCCATGTTGCTTTTTCACATATGTGTCATGTGTGTGTGATGCTCATATTGTGTTATTGGTGCATATTTGCAGATTACTGCATAGTCTGTTTGTGGATTAGGTTGCTGTATGTGTGTGTGTGAGAGAGCTCTTGTGTCTGTACAGTATGTGTGAATATTAACGCGCATTCATTGGCACATGTTTGAATGTGTGATGAGTGCCAGCATGCTGTTAGTGCAGCCTTTGAAAAAAAAAATTACTAAAAACATTACCAGAGATGAATTTCACAACATTACACTAGAGCTCAGCCATAAATAATTAATATCAGTTTCATCTATTTTACGTGTGCTGTGTAAATCACCCAGGGGTTTTGAGTTTGTAGTGATTCACCCCATTTCCATAATTATCGCTAGTTGTAATCGTCCTTGCGGCAAATCTCTTCCTCGCTCATTCATTTATGAACCCAATCTCCCAATTGTTCCCACAGTGAAAAGCTTCTAAAAAGGAGGCAATCACTCCTATTTTTATTATAATTTTTTAATTTCTCCCCTTGTAATTTATATGAGATTCAAAAGTGTGGTGCCCGCAGACAGACGGGTAGCATGGATATAATTGAATAAAGCAGGTGCCAGGCATGATAGATTGGTCCTCCTCAAATATAATTGCTGATTGTGGGGAAAATTGGGCCAAGCTGTGATTACCACTAGTCCCAGAGCACGTGAGCTTTGATAGATGCTCTGCACCTGTCTCACCTGCTGATCTCAGTCGCCTCGGTTAAAAAGCGAAGCTCATGAAGCGAATAATATGATAATGAATAATGCCCTCAGATTTTTAGATCCCATGACATGTAGTCTGCCAACCGGTGTCAGCGCGACCTCAGATCCTCCCTGAGCTGCCAAACCAGACGGGCAGAACCAAAGTCAGATGAAACCAGGAGCTGGAAGGTCAATCAATGTCTGCTGCAGGTGTCATCTGATGCTAACGTCCTGTACAGGGCAGGCTAAGGGTCTACTGCCATCAAGGACTTACAGTAACACACACTGTCTATACACGTCAGGAGGTCATGCACTTACTACATTTAGGTGCATTTTGCTGTTAATTTGATAATCTGAAGTCTATTCCTATAGCTGAAGGTTTTATGTTTCGAAACAGAATGTGAGACTGGAAGTGAGTTCGTAAAATCGTTGATCTCAGTGACAAAATTCATCTTTACACACCTGTTTAGAAAAGACAGGTGAATCAGGACAAAACAACACACTGTGAGCCCTACTAGTGTACATTAAAGATGAAAACCACCAAATATAGGGATGTGCAGAGGGACCAGTATTTGTATTTGTATCTGTATTTGTTGAGGCAACAAAATTATTTGTATTTGTATTCGAATAAAAGTGGAAAGAGGCTTAAAAATCCTGTTTTTGTTTTTTTATGCTTTTAATTTTAGAAAATTAAAGTGTTACAATAAGTGTTCATGAATAAACTTTCTTACAAAGGAGGTCCCCACACCGGGTCTCGAACTGGAGTCTCCCAGATCATAGACGACTGCGCTGACTACTGAGCTAAAAACTTTACTCATCGCCTCATTGCAGACAAAACTCTACCTATTTATATACCCATAACACAGAGACAGCACAGCGTGCAACGTGTAGGGAAGAACTTCAAAGGTGATTCTTGCTTTGCACTTTTCATTTATTGCCTATTTTTTTACAACCTAACTTTGTGGAAAGGAGAAGAGGAACAACAGGTTTTGGAGAGTCTCTTGGGAGTCTCAGTAGCTCAGCTTTATCTCTGGCGAACACCCCCGACTCCAGGAGTGATGTCCAACTTAGGACATGTGCGTCATGTTGCTGGTGGATGTGACACCCCTCGTTGAGACCTGCTGATAGACGTCACAGTGGAGCAGAAGAGAGACACTGAGATAGCGATGTAACCGACCTGCATACTCTTATTTGACATGGTTTTCTTTTTCTTCCTGAACACTATTTTTGGGGCACACCCCTGATCCAAAACACCTGAAATGGGGCGGGAGAATGGGAGGAGCAGGAATACAAGAAGCCAATCAATAGCCATTTTCTATTGTTGATTGCTGGTGAAGTAATCGATGAGATTTGACTCATTTGAGTTGCTCAATAATCAACCCCCTGTAGATGTATTATGTAAGAGATAATCCATAGTAAGTAGCCGCGTCAACATAGTTATAGATTAATATTCATATAGTAGGATGGCTGCTTGATTTCACTTTTTAGCCTTCAAATGAACACAAAGTTCCTATTATATGAAAGTAGTGAGTAAACATGACAGCTGACGACTCATTATTGTAAAAGTGTAATAACCCACTTTGGCCTATTTGGCTCGTCACATTAAGTGTGACTAGTTACATGTAAATTAAGGGCATTTAATAATTGATTTTTTTGCTTTGTTGTGGACATTTTGAATTAAATTTTTTTAATCTTATGAAGACGATGTTTCGTCATAAATCAGCAACTTTTTGGTTTGTGTGCAGATTTCAAACTGGGATTAAACTTTACTGAACTATGTTTGCATTAATCAGTTTCATGCAGCACCAAAGCAGAAAACGGTGAGAAACTCGATTCTGATTGGTCAGAGTATGTGCATTATTTTTAGATAACGGCACAGCTCTGACCAAGCAACCTCATCACTGTTGATGCTCACAGCTGGAAGACAAATTGTTTCAGCTTTTACCAAGCTGTGCTTAATTAGCTTTAAATGTAACATTTATTAACTTTACTCTGAAAAGAACATTTTAGTGGCCAGCCCCATTTTAAAGTGGGAGATAATTCACAATAAGCCATTCTGCCAGCAAATAATGCATGACATAGGGTTATTACCAATAGGGTTACAACTAATTATTTTCTTTGTTGATTAATCTGCCAATTATTTTCTCGATTTGTCTTTAAAATGTTAAATAGTGAAAAAATGCCATTTACATTCTCTAATTTCTTTAAGCCCGTTTTCATGTCTTCATTATGTTTGTTTTGTCTGATCAGCCGTTTAAAACCTAAAGATTTTCCATTTACTGTCATATATGATGAGGAAAAGCAGCAAATCCTCTCATTTGATAAGCTGAAACCAGAGAAGTGAAAGGATTAATCAGATATCACAATTGTTGCCAATTAGTTTTTTTATCAATGAATTAACAGAATAATCTACTAATCATTGCAGCTGTAATTACCTCCAAATCATATTTAGCCTCCAATAGTAATTAGCATCTGTATTTATGTGTTTATTGTCAGAACTTAAATGAAAAGTATAGTTTATTACCACTTAGATTTTATTTTTGTATGTCAGAGCATCGGTTTTATCAGTCATGATAACTGGCCACTCATGTTCCTCACCCTGTTGGACCTATATTTTGCAACGTCTGTGTTTCCAGATCTCATCAATCTGATGCAGTTTTATCAGAACCGATAGAAGGGATGACCTGAGAAACAAAAATAAAACCCAAGTTTTAATGTTTTTAAAACATTAGTTTTCCTTTAAATGACTCTCTTGTTACGAGGAGTGTTTATTAGATGAAAGAGTAAAATGGCTCAAAGGACACATTCCTTTTACTTGAAGTTAGGGATGTGCAGAGATCCCAGTATTTGTATTTGTATCTGTATTTGATGAGGCAGCAAAATTATTTGTATCTGTATTTGTATTCAAATAAAAGTGGAAAGAGGCTTAAAAATCCTGTTTTTGTTTTTATGACACTTTTAATTTTAGAAAATTACAGTGTTACAATAAGTGTTCATGAGTAAACTACCTTACAAAGGAGGTCCCCACATCGGGTCTTGAACTGGAGTCTCCCAGATCATAGACGACTCATCGCCTCATGCAGACAGACCTCTACCTATTTATACACCCCTAACACAGAGACAGCACACCGTGTAACGTGTAGGGAAGAACTTCAAAGGTGATTATTGCTTTGCACTTTTCATTTATTGCCTATTTTTTACAAACTAACTTTGTGGAAAGGAGAAGGGGAACAACAGGTTATGGAGAGTCCCTTGGGACCACTTTGCTTGTGTCAGTAGCTGAGCTTTATCTCTGGGGAACACCCCCAACAAATAATTTTTAAAAATATTTGTATGAAACAGATATTCATATAAAACCCATTTGTGCTTTGCCGAATAATGTATTTGTATTCGGGCACACCCCTACTTGAAGTTAGTGCTAATCATTTTGGTTGCCTCTCATTTACAGTCATACAGTATCAGGGTTTGATTTCATACCATTATGACCATTTAATGGGTCAGTTCAGCCAAATTACTAAAAGACATGTTGGTAGGTACCTACAGTGGTTTCCCCATCACAAACCATCTCTTTGACAGGAACCGTGGAGACATTTTTAATCTCAAAAATAGGTGACAGCTCAGCTCCTGGGCAAATAAAACCAAAGCTTAATACCGATAGAGGTAAGTGGGAAAATATTTGTTTTTGTAAATTGGGATAACTGAACCTTCAACCTGTTCTCTACATCTGAACACAACCTTCTGACCCAGCATTCGCTGCCAGACGACAGCACCGTTTCCCCCACCGACCGACTGTTATTCCAGAGTCAACATTATCCTCATAAAAACCATCCCATTGTTTACCAGGCGCTTGTGGTTCAATGCGAGTGGTCCTCCATGACTTCATTACTCCTGCCTAGGCCTGGGCCCCCCCCCCCCCCCCCCGGTCCACAGGGAGCTCCTGCTCGGCCCCCGATGGCCTTGTTACCTTTAGCAGTGAAACCTCTGAGCCGCCTTATTTGTGCTGTGTTTTAATTCGGTCCCATTAGTGAAACAGCAACACTCCACAGTCTTCTTGACTTCAAAAACATGTTGCTGCTATCGGATAAAAAACATACATGCACAAACAAGAAAATAAGACACAAATTTATTGGTGCTTATTGTCGGTATTTAGATGATTTTCTTATTCAGGGGGACTTACACTCAGTGAAGCTGTAGAATAATTGAAAGGATAATCCCTTATTTTTTCAAGTTTGTGCCAATTATCTTGTTTCATTATTACTGGTTTTGGCAGAGCTGGAGGAGGAATCAGTTTGTATTCCTACCTTAGGAAAAAAGCCATTTGCTGTTATTCATTGTTTGAGCATGAAAAGCAGATTACAAAAACCTGGAAAAACACCCGAACTAATACATGAAGCATAAAGATAAGAAGAAAATTCCAATTGGTTTGATCAGTGTTTTATCCTCATTTCATTTTGTCTTAAGATGAGTTTTCATATCGGCGTTGTGAAACGTAGAAAGGTTATCTGCATGCCGGTATTAAAGCTCTCTGGAGAAACGGGCTTTATTGGCGACATGTTGACCAAACAAACTGCCTGAGGATGACGTGATTGGTTGAAACGTCACAAGGGAGCTCTTACTGCGGTGTGCGGATACGTCTCTATTTTTCATTGCATTGATCTTTGTATCCAGCACCTGACCTACTGAGGTTTTTATGGATGTGCACACAAACTACTGTGTCTTTGCTCTTGTTCTTATCAATTCTGTTTGCTGTCAATTATCACAGAACCGCAGCAAGAAATGCAACAAACATATCACCTTATTGATAGTCTTTGTTTACCAGGACAGCGGTTACAGTATTTACAAGCTTCGTTTGACAATAAAATATTGAGCTAATATGAATATAAAAACAAATTTCATGTATTGTGTCAAGCATAAAAGACAGTTTAAAGTCTTGAGGAACAATTGCATGAAACCACTTTCACGACAAATGGTCCCAGCAGACTGCCCGAAGCTCACACTTAGAACCAGAAAACTGACAATACTTTCGTCCAATAAGAATCTACATACCAGAAGATTACCTCCTCCTTATCAGTTTGCTAATAAAATGTTGTAATTACGAGGGTCATTTTATTTTACACAACAAAATGATACAAACAGAAACTATCAAAGCAAATAGGATATAAATAAAAATGTCTGATTTTCTGTAATGTCTCTCCTGAAGAATAATGACTGGATCAGTCGTTTGAACAAGCGCCCCAAAACAAACTATGTTTGAGTTTAAGTGACAGCAGTGCCCTCTAGCGGCCGTAGTAGTTATGACGGGAGCAAAGGAGGAAATCAGCAGATTTAATTATTAGGGATGTGCAGAGATCCCAGTATTTGTATTTGTATCTGTATTTGTTGAGGCAGCAAAATTATTTGTATTTGTATTCGAATAAAAGTGGAAAGAGGCTTAAAAATCCTGTTTGTTTTATTACACTTTTATATTTTAGAAAATTATTATGATTACTGAGCTAAAACATTGCAGCTAGACCTATCTATTTGTACAACCATAACACAGAGACAGCACACCGTCTCTCGCGATGATTGCTTTGCACTTTTCATTTATTGCTTATTTTTTACAACCTAACTGTGGAAATGAAAAGGGAACAACAGTTTATGGAGAGTCTTTAAGAGCACTTTGCTTGTGTCAGTAGCTCAGCTTTATCTCTGGGGAACACCCCCAACAAATACTTTTTTAGACATTTGTATGAAACAAATATTTGTATGAAACCCACTATTTGTGCTTTGCCGAATAATGTATTTGTATTAATTATAGAGTGATAAAGTCCACGTAGGGAGGGGGTCAGGGTGCACCAGAGATTACTGTTTGTTTCCTGTTTCCAACCATGAGTCAACACTGTTTGTTGTAAACCATAATCACTTAAATTTGTTGTAATTTCTTCCCTCCCTAACGGGTGCAACAAAGCTAACGAGACACAGTCTGTACATGTCACACATTGTCCAGAGAAGAGCGCTAATCTGGCACAATAATTAAAATCACCTGTGTGGATTTTAACATGGGTGTGAAGGTCAGAGGTCACATCGACACTCTCCTCTCAGTTCCTACACCGTTAACGATCATGTAAACAGGTTTTCTTTCCTCCTGATGGCGACTCTACGTTATAATGAACATCACGCTGCCGCTCAGTAAACTCACATTGTCGACCATCCAGAACTTATTATTCTAATCATGATTTATGAGTTTGATTAAAAGACTGAAGGGTGGTGATTCATCTCGGAGCTCCAAGTGTTTGTCATTAGCAGGTGTTCACTGACGTCTTTAAACTCTTGTAGTGTGAGATGAGAAAGATGAAGTATACATTCACACAAGGACTGTACTTAGATAAAGGTTTGATGTTGTTGAACATGAGATAAGCTCATAGACAAAAAACCTTTATGCCATTCATGGAAAAACTTTTCCTTCTTTCTGTATGGTTCTCCTTTATTTTGAAAAACTGGGATAACTTTATTTCACTGTGAAGTAGATGAAATATAACAGTCGATTAACTGATTAGTCGACTGACAGAAATTTATCTGCAACAAAATTTTGGTAACTAATTTATTATATTCATTTTTCAAGCAAACATGCCAAAATATTTTTTGGTTCTAGCTTCTCAAATGTGATGATTTCCTGCTTTTTATAGTCAATTATGATTGTAAATTTAATATTGCAGATGTTGGGACAGTTGGTGGGACAAAACAAAGGACTTCTGGAGAATGGTAACAAGCGTTTTTCACCCTTTTCTGACATTTTATAGACAAAATAACTGATTAATTGAGTCATTAATTGTCTGCAGATTAATCGATAATGAAAATTGTTAGTTGTACCCCTAAAATGTGGGGAGATGCTGTTGAAACAATTATACACTCACCGAGCACTTTATTAGGAACATCTGTGCAATCTAATACAATCCAAAACAGCTCTGCCAATAATTCTACTTTTATGAAGCTTATACATTGTCAGTTTTTGTTGAGATTGTCAGAAAGGTGATAATTCTACTTAATGTTTATTATTGAGGTCATATAGTGGGTGATGGTGGTGTACTGTTCCTAATATTTTGCCCCTCTCATGTATGTTAATGGACTAGAAACATTTTAGGAAAAACAGCAAATAGACATTTAACATTTTCAAAACTCATTATGCAGCAATATCTCTTTAAAGTTTGCAAGCTAATATTAACCACCGTAAGCTACCGATCATATCAGACAAAGTGAGGCTTTTTCAGCAAGGATGCATTTTATTGCGAATGAAATCAACTTTCGATTGAGAGAAGAGGAATAAATTGACGTAGTCTAGAAATAGACATAATCTACCCTTTTTGTTGAGAACAGTAACAAGGATTCTCCTGCAAGGGTTTCTCTCCTGATAATAGCTGTAGATATTAAACCTCACTAATGTCTGGAGTGTAATATCACTTTCCGGTGTTTGGGCTTTAGGTGGACACAGACATTTGTTACACATCAACCCTCCGCCCCCCCCCATCTGCTACCAAAACCCACTCGCTCCAAAACCCATTATCATTTTTTGCACGGCCATAAACAGTCTATTAAGTTGACCTAATGAGAAGTAAACAGTGCAATGTTGGAGAAAAACGGCGAGGAAAAGAATCTTATTTACTGAGTGAGAGTCACAATTACAGAAATGATTGTTCTGGCTTGAGGAGGCTGTGACTAACACCGGGATGCCTCTGCAGATTTTTCAGTCAATATTTATTTCGAGACAATCAGCCAGAATGTTTTACTAACCCAGAGAGTGCTTGATGCACAATTACTGCTTGTCAAAACAGATTTATACAGTAGCTTTTTTTTCAGGGGGTTTGGACTCTGATGCGGCTGACTGGCTCGCTCAGTGTTTGGCTGGCAGAGCACAGGATCCTGTCAGTGTGTAATGTGTTGTGACGCAGCCTGGATGCCGACTTGGCTCACTGAGCAGCAAATGGACTGGGCTCAATGGCTCTTGATAGAGGTGGCCTCTCTGAAGGCTTCGGCCTCTTGGTTTTGGAGCTTGTGTTGCTATTTTGGTTTGTTTGTGTCACTGAGGTGTTTTCAGGTTGTTTTTTTTTAACTACATAGAATCATATTGGCAGCTTCATCTTCTTCAAAGGAACTTTGGAAAAATCGGAAATAGCAGACAGTAGTCATCATTGGGTGTTTTCAGACCTATAGATGGTTTGTTCTGGTTCAGATCAGTAGAAGAGTCAGTAAACTTGTTGCATTTCCCATTTGGATTGGTTTCTTTTCATGCTGAAATGTGTCAGGGGTGGATGCAGTCCTGCAGAAGGTCTTGTCTGCTCAAATATCAAGGCAACGTTCTTTGTTTCTAGTCCAGGTTGGACCTCGATTCATTCTCTGGCTAGCTGCTAGCAACTGATGATTTCACTCATCTACATCCCAGAATGCAAAGTATTCCCACCACAAGTGAACCACTCCAGAAATTGTTTGTGACAGGACTGAGACCATTTCCAGTAAGAGTGTTTTCAAACCTGTGTTGTTCAGTCCAGTTGAATCGGGATTGGAATAATTCGTCTGGGCAGATCTGAACACGGCGTTTGTACTCGGACCAAAACAGCCGCATTTACCAGTTTGGTTCTGTTCATCAGGCTGGTGTGAAAACTGATGTCATTTGAACTCTCATGCAGACCAAACAACGGTGCTGAAATTGCTTGAAAAGATGGTTCTCGGTCGATTTCCAAGAAAACTCTGGGGTTCCTTTGTGGAGTGAATGCAAAGCGATCTGTTGATCATGGGAACTGTTAAAGGGGACGTATCATGCACATTTACAGGTCTACATTTTTATTTTGGGGCTCTACTTTCATCTTGCATGATTTACATTAAAAAACTCCTTATTTATCTTATACTGGCCCTTTATGCAGCCCCTCAGTTCAGCCTCTGTCTGAAACAGGCTGTTTTAGCTCCTGTCTCTGTAAGGCCCGCCTCCTGATGAGCCCACTCTGTTCTGATTGGTCAGCTTCAGGAAGCAAACAAACAAAAGTAGTAGTGTTTCACTTCTTTTACTTGTTCTTTACTCCAAATGGAAACTTCTCAAATACATCGGCACATGTTTGATATTAGAGTGGACAACACAAACAACCTGTGGAACAACCTCAGTAACAAAGACAACAGAACCGACGGCCATTTATGGGCATGTGCGAACAATCTGATGTCATCACAAGGAGGAAGTAGCAAACAAAGCGTTCAGAGCAGGTTAAGACCCTGGTTTTTGACTTTCAGGAAGCATTTTAACCTACATTCACCTCAAGTTTTGGAACTTTGACCATATTTAACGCAGATATCCAACATTATAACCCTATAAAAATAACACAACAAACAAAAAGCATGTTATGTCCCCTTTAAGGAAGCGATCTCCTAAGCCTGTACAGTATAGTTGCATATATAGTACTTGTATGTTTGTAGTGAATACCTCTATCCTGGGAGCAGTGACTATTTTACTAAAGCTACCATTAAAGCTGAATAACTCATAAACGCACAGTTTGACTGTTAAAACTAGTCTTTGCAACCAATTAAGATACGAACTATAAATACGAATTTTGCACATTTTTTTTTTCTTTTTTGATCGAGGCTTGCAAATTTCCAAAAGTGTATGTACCTGTTAATTTGTTTTTCTGTGAGGGACTATTTTCTTCTACCTCTTTGTATTTGTGTCTGAGAGGACTGTGTGTATGTGTGTGCTGGTTGTCTCCTCGTGTAGGCGTGTTGTGATGGATATTTTCTGGGTGTCAGGGCTTCAGGCGGTGGCACTGTGGCTCCAGCTCTCCTGCTGGGCTGACAGATTTCTGTCCCTCACGCTCATTCACTCTGACAAATCATCCTTAAACTCCTCTGGCAGAACGTCCAAAAACCCGGAAAAAGGAAAATGCACATGACACGGAGGTAGGCGGCTTCTGATCTCTCCTGATTTTTCTACAAGAAAAAGTGACACGGTTTGATTATCGTCACTCGAAATCTGTCAGAGGAAAAAAAAAAAAAAAAAAAAGAACTTGTGCTTCGTTTGACCTCATCACCGGCTTTTTGACATTGCTTTGTTTTTACCCTCCCGTGGAAATATTTCGTCATCCAGCACTGTCTTGTTGTGACAATTCGCCTTTACATACAGTAATGATGAGAGAATAGTAAGGTGAATTGAGGTGAAACATCCCTTATTGAGGAGATCAAAGAAAGAAGTCTTGAGATGGTTGTCAGATAATTTATGTTCCTGTAATTTAATTTACAAGAAAGCAACAGTTTCCTCATCTGGTGACATCAGGATTGTCATCAGATTTTGTTTAAATTGTAGACAAAATTTCCATCCAGCTGTATTTATGTTAGTTATTAATTAGCACATAAGAAAAGCTAAATGGAAATCAAAATAAACTTTAAAAATGCCTGAAATATGCAAAGTTTGTGTGATTCATAAAGGGAAGATGCACAGAAAATAATAAAAATAAAGTTTTTTTTGAAAAAATATGACATTACAGGACACACATCCTCTTCTTCTACTACTTGAATGCAGCACTGACTATTATGTACTTTCATTGTAAAGACCAAACAAAGAGCAAAAGTTTAAACAACCTAAATGTCATTAATTCAATCGGCAGAGACTCGATTTCTTTATGAAGTAAATGATATTTATTGTCTTTGGCGATTAGACCCCATCGTGATGTCACCGGATATGAAAGGGGGAGGGGGGTGAATGAAGGAGTAGTATAGGATAACCCCCCCTGATGGAGTCTAGACACTGGTGGTGGTGATGAAGAGGCGTATATCTTGGCGGTGTAGGTAGCGGCTTCTGGTGAACTCGGGCCTGGTGCTGAAGTAACGGAGCGGAGAAGGCGAGATGGTGATCTGGGATGAAGAGGAGGGAGCTCCCGGGATGCAGCCGTGGAGGTGGATGGGGGTGCAGGAGGAGGAGGAGGAGGAGGAGGAGGGTTGCGATGATTGCTCCGGAATGACAGCTGACAGCGACAGAGAGGGAAACAGATTTGAAAGTTTGACAGCTGAGCCGTGATTGGTGGTTAGAGATCGTGGTGCAATCTGATTTGATAACTAGGAGTGACACCTCTAAACAAATGAATGAAGGGTTAAAGATAGTCTTCCTGCTTTACACTAAGCTTCATAAAAGGTAACATAAATACAAAATTAGATAAGAAGCACCAACAATATGCTAAAGGCGCCTTTAGACAACGATTGTGTACATTTATTACATGTCACATTGTGCGAGACGCCTGTAATAAAATCTTGGTCACAATCTGTGTCCGGCTGTATCATATCAGTTTGAGGCTGTCAGCTCGTCATCCGTCTGCAGCTCTGATGTTTGAAAAGTAAAAGCAAAGTCGCACAAACTTCTTTTTTGTTTTATCTCCATCGTTTTGGTTTTGTTTGTCATGAACATATTAAGGAAAACAAGCATTTTCCCCTGAAACTGTAGTCAAAAAAACTGCACTTAGGAAACGTCACTGCGGCCAGCGTGCTATGTGTCATTTCATGTCGTATTCTGATTGGTTTGTGTGTCATCGTGCATCGTAGTAATAGTCATATTGTGAAAATTTGGTATTAAATTTCTGACAATGTCAGAATTTTGCCTCAGGCTGTTGTTGGTCGCCTAATCGTCGCATCAGTCGTCAGTGGATGAGTCTCAGGACGTCATTTTACTTTGACAACTAAAGATTTCAGCACCTTTCTCTCAACTTTCATCTCAAACTTCCCAAAAATCACACAGTGGGAAGGCGTCTTTAGAAGAGTTACAGGAAAGCTTCTGAATATATAATATTGTCTTCAGAACATTAATTAAATAGCTGTTGATAAAAATTACAATTTGCATTTGATTTTCTTGCTGTTTCCCTAAATTCTGTGCAACATTTGAACGGTAACATCTGTTTCATCCACCGCTGCTTCCTTTTGCTTCATTCTGTGACAGATTAATGTGATGCTGAAGTGATTTAACTTACATATAGGAAGTGCTGTTCTTATCACTAAGGTTTGGCTGCTGGCTCGTCAGCAGAAATCACTCAAATAGGAAAGAGGAAGTGATGCCTTATGGCTTTCATCAGTGTCAGCAGCAGTTTGATTGATAGTTAGCAGGTGCTATTGTTGCAGAACACAAAAAAAAAAAAAGATCCAAAGACGTCACAGACCCGCCCACACTGTTTGACTCACAGGTGATCTCTGGAAGGTGCAGAAACACTGTGGTGGTGATGAGCGCTTAGCAACACTGTAAAGAAAAAAAAAACCAACTGCTGCTGTCAGTAAGATGAGATCAGTACAGTATGAGGAGGCCAAAACAGATCAACCGAATGCAACAAAATTATGGTTTTGATATATTTCTCTTTTCAGTGTCACAGTCGATTTGGAGACATTTGACAAACTTCCAGCAAAAGATTCTCACTGGTTGATGAGAGCCTCACTTTGACAGCGCCTGGTCTTCTCTCCCGCAGGCCTCTCCATCAACTAATAAATAATAATGAGAAAAAAAAAAAAAATCTGCTCCCCATCCTGACCATCGCTCTAACACCCCCCAAAAATAAACTCCCCATAGCTCCCATCTCTTTCTGGCCACCAGAGGGGAAACCAGTGACAGATTTAAACAATTAGAGCCATGAGGGACAGATCAGATTTCAAAAATAGTGTTAAAATGACAGCTATAAACTATTGCCTGGGTGCTTCGGTTGAACTGTCTAAACTCATAGAAAAGAGTAGAATGTGTATAAGAGACTCTTCAGTACTGTAGTTTCATGGCTCAAGTTGTTCTCTATAGAAATGTTTTGATGCCGTTTAAGAATATGCAAAATGCTCAACATCAGCAGCATCTCTGGGTTCTTTACCCTGAGAGTTTCTTGAGCTTGAACCCACGAATATGACTGTATTTTTTATGCAGTTGATTGCTCAGAAAATGTTGCTTCCTCCCTCTGTTGTACGGTGGTGGTGGTTATGGTTGGTAGGTTGGGCTGATTTATCCTATTAATGGTATTCATAGCGGCATCATAGTGAGTCATCTGGCGAAGGCGTATTTCATGTGCTCTGCTGTATGTTATTCTGTTGCTCCCACCTGCTTGATGTGTCTTTACTGTAAAAAACACTGTAAATGCACAACAACAATATAGTTTCTCCTTACCTGCTAAAACCAATTAATCAGCAGACTAACACATTTAAGGCTTCGATATGATTCAAGTGCCACCAGTTTGTATGAATCATGTCCAACCACGTCTAAAGATAGATTTGTTTGTACCTGTTTGATACCAGCCCACCATCATAGAGAAGGATGATCCTATTTGTACTGATTGTACAAATAGGATAACAGTGCACACTTTTGGATAGTTCCTCCTCGGAGGCATTCATGGTGTTGCGTTCACACAAAAATGTGACAGAAGAAGTTGTGTGATGAATGAAAAAAATGAGAGCAAGTTCGAACCCTTTAACACCTCTGCACACCTGTGTGAGGAAGGTGTGATTGTCAGATTGTCTGTTTCTGAAAGTTACAGAAGCTCTCAGATGCAGCAAAACCACATAACTCCACCGTTGGGAAGGTGTGATGGGAGGAAATGCTGCTAGATGATCTGACAAAGCACTCATCACTGTGTACAGTTCAACAAGTCCTCATACTAAAACAACAAAATGATTCATTTGCCTTCCTAAACGATCAATCTAACTGTTCTAAAAAGCCTTATAGCGAGTTTCAACTCATTGTTTATCTGTCTGGCTGCAACTTTACTGTTTTGGTTCACTCTCAGCGCTCTCATAGCGTCATTTTCAGCCGTAGCAGGCAGCTTTTTTCAGAGGAAAAGCTGTAAAAAGCCACTGTACACTACCTGCTCCACACCAAGCAGCAAACACACACAGTTAGCTGTAGACTAGCTGGTGAACATAGTGGAGCATTTAGCAGCTAAAGAGCCAGATATTTCCGTCAGGAGTTGGTGGAGAACAAAAAAAGAGCTAAAAGAGAGTGAATATTGGACTTACAATCACCAGGTGGACAGAAACATGACTCCAAATGAATGATAATGTTGCTCCGTAACTGCTGGATGTGGAAATAAGCAACTTAAAAAGGTGATAATATGTTGAACTGGAATTTGATTTGATTTGTCTGACCCGAGAGGATGACTGGTTACCGAAATTGCATCCAATAAACAACCTTTCAGTCATGTTTCTTTTATTATTTATCAAACATGATTCACTTGATCACTAGTTTCATACCTGAAGAACTTTGGAAGGTCAGTGTTGTGTTATTATTAGTACGATTACAAGAGGCCTCTTGTCAGGAGATTGCAAACAAGCGTCAAGTCCTTGAAGAGGAGAGGTTCATCTTCTCTGACTCATACAATAATAGGATCATTCAGGTTCATACAGGACAAACATGAGCCAAACCAGGTCTGATGAGCAAGGACTTAAGCGGCCATACCGCCATATCAGAAATATAAAGAACATAAAAGAAATTAATGGACTCTTTTGATAAGCTCTTTCCTTGTTTTGCATGTTCAGTTGAGAATAATGTTGAACACTCTTTCTGCAAATACCGCTGCTGTAATAACAGGTCATTGTTGTTGTTTTTTTAAGAGGTCTCTTTTCTTTTTTAGCTCTGTTGCTTGTCTCATCATGCTTTGACAACTCATACATCAAAAGTGCTGATAGCCAGACCTCGTTTACAGCTGACAAATGCCGCTAATTAGCTCGCCGTCTAATACGGTCGACCTCTGAGGAAATATATATTTGTGAGTTTTGTTGTTAAGTTTGCTCACAATCTTCACACACACAAGTCACAGTGGGATTTGTGAGAGAGAAGCTTTTGTTCCGGGATTCGCCCCACTTCTCTTGTTATTCCCAAGCATCTTTGTGTGGTTTTTTGCCACCGGGGTTCAAACGTCCTTCGCAACAGGATAAATTATACAAACTAGACAATGATTTGCTGTAGAGTCCCAGCAAACCACTTCAAAACCTGCTGAACACCAGGAGGTCATTCCAGCTCCCGTCTGTCTTTGCGGTGAGGTGACATCGGCCACCGAGCCGCCCAATTAGGAGTCGTGTGTTTGGATGGAAGGGAGAGCTTGTGTCTCTGAGCTTGCAGTTCCAGCTCGGCAGTCCTTCCTTATTGGCTGACAGAGTCCTGGAAAGGTCCTGGAGGGTCCTGGAAGGCTGCCTAGCCTTTGCAGGAACTAAACTGGAACAGTGTTTATCTCACTGCTGACACATTACACGCTTTTTGTCCATGGCTGTCTCTCTGCCTTTTTGTCTCACATCCAAACACACACTTCTTCTTTTTTGTCTTTTTCTTTTGTTAAGTTCTTTCTTACATACACATGCAAACACATACTGTCACTCTCAGTCTTTGTCCATGATTGCCTTTCTTTCCCTTTCTTCTGTTTTTCCTCTCATTTACTGTACATTCACTATCTCTTAACCCTCCCTCTCTTGGCATTTTTGCAGCCCATTCGCCGCCATCATCAGATCCCTGCATCCTCCACCTCCTCACCTCCTGCCAAGCCTCGTTTTTCAACCCCGAAACTCTTTAAACTTGTTATTTCTTTGCCTCATTCTTTTGTCATTTTTATTGGCTGTAAGGAGAAGGAGAAGGAGAGGAGAAAAAAAAGAGGGAGAATTATTTCAAGTTTATTTCGAGTGAGGTCTCTATGGAAACAGAAGAGTAGCAGCAGCAGGAGTCAGAGGGGGCTGACAGCTCGCCTCGACAACCACGACACACAATGAATTTGAGTTCGGAAAGGGGAGAAACACTCCCGGTTCCTCCTCCCGAACATCTCCTCAGCGGTAGAAATGTCATTAATGTCATGTTAGTCATCCACCAGGAGACGTCAGACATGTTTTTTCCTCACTTTTTTTACCTGTAATGTACATATCAGATGTTCATTTGATCACCTCCCTCTTCGTCTACTTTTTTCTGTCCCTCCCCCCAATGTGACTTGCAGTGAGTTTAATAGTTTTAAGAGCTTCATATCTTAGATCATAAGTAATTAGAGTTGATTAATCATTAGGTCGATCGACAGAAAATTAATTACTAATAATTCCTTTAAAAAAAATTAATTACTAATTCCTAATAATCATTTTGAGTCTTTTTTTTTAAAGAAGAAATGTCAGAACTCTCTGATTTCAGCTCCTCAAATGTAATATTTTCTGGTTTATTTAGTCTTCTGTGACAGTAAACTGAATAACTTTGGGTTAAAGTTATTAATTTTATAGACCAAACGACTAATCATTTAATCAAGGAAATAAATAAATAATTGTTAGTTGCAGCCATATTAGCAATACAACAGCTTTGTATTTTGTGTTTTGTACAGTGTGTTCTGTGTGGTTTTTTGTTTTGTTTTTTTGCTTTGTACTGTTTGTCGTTGTGTTGTTGTATGTTTTGATTGTCGGGGACTACGGAGATGCAAATTAGCTTCGAGCTAACTCTGGTGCGGTGCATCTTTAATGTTTAAAACTGCACACTGTCCTCAATCAATAAATCAATAAAGCAATAAATCAAATCAACAACAACTCAGGGGAAAAAGCCCAGTTTGTTGTGCGACTGGTGCAGTAAAGAGTCACCTTTTCTGAAGATTGTGCGTCGACTAGACTTTTGTTGAAGTGTTGCTGAAGAGTTGTTTGGACGTTGCTATTTGCTTGCTAAGGTATCGCTGGTTGAATTCATCGTGTTGCTAAATGCTTTCTTACGGGTTGAGATAATGTGTCCGCATGTATTTTTATTATTTCAATAACATTTGCTGTCTTTGAGTGAAGTTTGCATATTTCTTTTGTCACTGCATGTTTGCACTTGCTGTTCATGCTGGTAGCTGGTTATTCTGGTTATTCTGGTGATTCTGGGTGACCTGCAGGGTGGAGGTGGTTAGTGGGTGTTTGCAGGTGATTGGAAGACATAGCAAAATAATTTTTATTTGTCAGACTGCTGTTTCCAAGTTCATTAACAAACTTTAAAGCTCATGTTGTTTGGATAGTTTGAGTGGTGCATATACCGTCAAATATGGCTGATTGATCGGTCATCACTAGGTGCATCAGCACCAAATATTTTAAATTCCAGTGGGTGTCTGATATAGTGTGAACACACAGCAAAACTGCATGTGGACTTTTATAACAATTAGTTATTTAGTTCTTGTTGGAGACCTGCCTGAATCAAACATTCCCAGCACAGCAGATCAACATAACCCTGAACAAAACACTATGACACCGTACTTAACACAAGAACAAGGGAAACCAGAGTAAACCTTGTACTGCTCACGATAATTACATTTTAAAAATGATTAGCAGGTGACAGGTACAATGACAGATGGGGTACAAATCTTCATCATCATCAGCTACCTCTGGAGGCTGTGCTTTTTAAAAAAAAGGTCTGATTATTAATGGACCGGATGTGTTATCATGGCTGCAACAGCAAAGTTACTGTGTGTGCATGTTTGATCCAATCAGGTGAAACGGCAACAGTTCACAAGAAGAAGATTGATGCACTTTTATATCAATGTACTGTAAGAAAGAACTAAGAAGGTCAAAACCGTAGGAATGAATGCAGGTTTAGTTCACATTTAAAACTCTGCTGTGCCTGATATGGTCACCTGATTTCCCCCGCGGGTGCTGACAATTCACTGTGAGTGCCTGAGCGCCCTCAGAATCCATGAGTTGATGGTTGCTATGTCAGTGCCGGGGATTTCTGCATGAGTGCTCTGGTTTTACAAGAGTAAAGGAGTAATGGAGTAAGATGGATGGTTGAGGTGTTAAGGACAAATTCACCTCCCAATACAAGAAAATGTATTCTGTTCTATTTAATGGTTGTATAAGCTTGTGAGTGTGCTGGAACCTGTTGTTTGTCCTCCACAGAAGTCAAATTCTGATCATTACAAGACAAAGTGTTATATATTGTACAGTGTGCATTCTGCAGTGTAAATCTATTTTCTGTCTTGTATGATTGGCTGCCAGCAGGGTGACTCCAGCCTGTTACTGGTTTCTCATTTCCTCGCCTCCAATCAGCTTTAGGGATGTAAAGATTTATTGTTCAGTAGCTGGATTCTCCAACTGTGCTGCTGATTGTTTGTGCCAAATTTCTATTTATCAAGTGTTCACAAATTGCTGAAGGGACATTAAAACAAAGCCAACTGCCAATTTGAAGATATGGGTCCTTTGTGTATAATTATATATTATATTCCAGTCAAAATAATTACTTCATAGGAACATTTTAATGAACCGTGTCTTACGGAGCAAACACAAATTGAAGACATGGATCCAGATTGTGTGTGTCTTTGTGCGTTGAAGTAAATATATTTCATCTGTCTTCCTCTCTAGCTCTGCTCTACGCCACCATCTTTGGAAACGTGACGACCATCTTCCAGCAGATGTACGCCAACACCAACCGCTACCACGAAATGCTCAACAATGTCAGGGACTTCCTGAAGCTCTACCAGGTTCCCAAGGGGCTGAGCGAGCGGGTGATGGACTACATCGTCTCCACCTGGTCCATGTCCAAAGGCATCGACACGGAGAAGGTGAGACTGAAAGGTTGTCATAGTAACATGTTCAGCGTTCAACTGCTTTGTCAGAAGTGATGTGAGGATTTGTTCATGATCAAAATATTTTAAAGGGGACATATCAGCACCATATTTATATTCTGGGGCTTTACTGGAATATCTTTGCATGATTTACAGTTAAAAACTCCTTATTTATCTTCTACTGGCCCTTTATGCAGCCCCTCAGTTCAGCCTCTGTCTGAAACAGGCCGTTTTAGTTCCTGTCTCTTTAAGGCCCGCCTCCTGATGAGCCCACTCTGTTCTGATTGGTCAGCTTCAGGAAGCTTCCTTCCAGCGGCTCGGGAACAAAATACAGTAGCATGATTTCACTTATTTTTCTTCTTCTTTTTTCGTAATATAAACTTCTCAAACACATCTGTACATATTCAAACCCAAATCTGATCCAAAATATGAGAGTGGACAACGTGAACGAACTTAGCAACATTTTTGGGCAAACGATCTGATGTCATCACGAGGAGGAAGTAGAGCTAACTTTACAAACAGAGTGTTCAGAGCAGGTTGAAGCCTTGGTTTTTGACTTAAGGGTGGAATTTTTTACATACGTTTACCTCAAATTTTGGAATTTTGACAATATTTAACACAGACATCTGTCATTATAACAGTTTATAAATGACAGAAAATCACAAAAAAGCACAATACGTCCCCTTTAAACGATGTTTTATGACTGCAGTGATGAACTCAATATCCAGGCTTCAACAGAAAAACCCAGACGCCACGCAGCTTTTTGCCATTCACACCAATCACAATACATCAAGTCACACATATGAAATTCTGAATGGAGACGGTTTTAGCTCCAGTAGCTGCACAAAAAATGTTGCATTCATTTAACATGACAGCTGTGTCACACAGGCAAGACGACAGGGAGACCTAAACAAAACATCACACAAAAAAATAAAACAAGAAGAAGAAGCACAGAGATCAGAATTAAGGAGAAAAAACACAAAAACTGGCAAAATACCTCACAGCCAGTCATTTACTGTCACGACTTAATTTACCCAAACACCCACAGAGTGGTGAACTTTTGACCCTCTGCACTCAAACAACCACTCGTATAGTGCAGTTATATGCAGACAAATTTAGATTATAAACCAAATACACACAAACACCTCACATCTGAAGCGATGCATCACCTTAATGAAAGCAAACGTACATTAAAGTGCCGGTTTCTCCCTTCAGCATCTTCTCTTTCTCTCTTTTTAGCTTCCTCGTCGACTGCTGTAAACATCGATTACCGTAATCAAACATAAATCTGCCACGTTAAAAGTCTGTCACTAATCACCTCTCATATTTTGGGCAAAGACAACGTTTTCTCCTCCGAATCAAAAGTTTTAACTGCAGCTTCACATTCGGTTTGATTTCTGACTTTAAATGTTTATTTTCATGTTCCTTCTGTCATCTCAGGAGGAACAACGGATGCATTTTTTATTTCCAGTGGTTTCAGCAGGTGTCGTCGTCCAACAAAAAGGCGACTTAATTCATTAATTTTATATAATCTCATTATTTTTGTCCTTTTTTTTTTTTAAACAGGACTTGTCTGCCTTTTGTCTCCTAAATCTGTCCATTTAATTAATTTTCCCACCGTCTTTCTCTCTTTTATGATCGGAAGCCTCTCCCTCCCCGTGAATCCCATTTTCCAAGGTTTTTGTCTGGATAATTACACACTCTTGAAGACACATACGGCGAGTCTTATGCCCACCCTCGGTATAAATGCCTTGCAGATCAGATATGGGGCCAATTAGTGGATATATTTTGTCACTTTGGGAGCCATTACCAAGGTATAAAGTCAGCTGTTTATGTGAGTACACATCCCAAAAAAAAGGCCAGAGGCTCCCGAAAGCGTCTCGGCGCTACTGATGTCTTTGACTTTAAAATGAGCGAAGGTGATTTTTTGAAGACTGTTGTGTTGTGTTTTGATGTTGCGGAGGCTTTCAGAAGATTTATAGTCTTCCCCCCCTTTTGCTCAGTTTTGTTCATATTTAACAAGGCAGGATTGTGGAGGACGGGACTCTATTTTGTTTTCTCTGTTTTATCTAAATGCTTCAGTTAATTAGGCAGTATTTCAGAATTTGTGTAATGAGCTGGTCAAAGCCATTACAGTTTTTAGGCTTTTTTTTTGGCGGACAGACAGTCGTTTCCGGAGAGAGTTAATGAATGCAACAGGATAATAAGCTGGAGTTTCTAAACTGCAGTAATACACAACAACAAACTGGAGACATTTCAGTTCAAGTTTTTGATCCCCCCCCCCACTGACAGCTGCTCTCTGCTGAAGTGTTCTTCAGGAAGAAACTGAGCTCGCCATATTCATCCGATATGGTTAACAGATGGATCGCAGATCTAACAGCCACTCAGGAGTTCAAAAGAAGTTTGTTAGAGAAAGATTGTTGAAGATAAGACGTCGCCGAATGGAAGGAGATCTTATTTCAATCAGGAGAGACTTAGTTTTACGTAGTGAATGGTGTTTAGTCTTTGGCAATTAGACTCCATCGTGATGTGGCACTAATATGGAGTCTAGACACTGGTGGCGGTGATGGAGAGGCGTGGCGTGGAGACTTGGGGCCTTACCGGAACGTGAGGTTGGGATGGCGAGAGGCAAGAACGAGCTCCGGTGTTGTGGATGGGGTGGAGGTGGACGCGATTATTGCCTGAAATGACAGCTGACGACCGCGACAGAGAGGGAAACGGTTTTAAAGTTTGAAAGCTAGGCCGTGATTGGCTGTTTAGGGATCGTGGAGGAATCTGATTCGCCAACTAGAAGTAACAGCTGATGTGAAAGCGGGAGGAGCTGAGAGAGAAGAATGAATGAATGATTAAGAGTCTTCCTGCCTGAATTTACACTAAGCTTCATTAGTGATCTTCCATTTTGGACTTTCTCTGGCTCTCTGCTCTATCAGACATCAGCGCTATCAAGACATTATCACATGTCATAGTTCACAAACTAGGATTAAAGGGTCATTCGAACTCGTCGGAAATCAAAAGTGTTTATAGCTGATTTGATTGGCCGAAGGCGGAGAGAAAAAGACGAGCAGAAATACTGTTTGTGTCACTAGAAACTGAATTTGAATAATTTATATTTGAATTTGAATTGTTTAACTTGAATAATTGCATTGAAAAAACAATCTTAGTAGCATAACTAGAAATTGAATTTATTAGTTTTGAACTGAATTTTAATAAACTTGAAACTGAATTATATTATGAAATGAATTAATTTGCTCTGAAACTTCCACATTCAGTTCTCACAATTCAATTTCAGTTTATTCAGACACAAACTCAACATCATTGAGGAGGTTATTTACTGTTGAAGGCTGCAAAACTTTTGATTGAGAATGAATTGGTTTTATTTGTTTGAATTATTAGATACGACCAATGTCAAGCTGGAAGTTGTGCAGCCGTTTGCTGTTTAGTACTTTGGATTTTGTCCGGCCAATCGTTGAGCAGCAGACGGAAGAGAGTGGGATCTAATTTCTGTTTTTCATAAATTGTTAATGATCAATCATCAGAAGTGACAAAAAGTTTTGTCAAGAATAAGAAAAGAGAGCTGGAGAGAGAATATTAGACCGTCCAATAAGCAGCTCTGATGGAGTATATGTGTATATGTTACAGCCTCACTAAACAAACAAAGGCTCACCTGGAGACCGAAACATATGAAAAGGACGTCAAGACCTCTAGGTTAACAGTAAACCGTCCATTTTATTTTTCAACAAATAAACCACCATACTTAAACTGTAAAGAAAAGATGGAGAAGTTACTGAGCCAGCCAACTCATCGCCCTAACTACCGAAAGTGATATGTGCTCTCGACATAATCAAAACAAAAACTGGACTACTGGTGATCTCCACCTCAAACTGAAATAACAAACTGAAATAACAAAACCCAACACTCATCATAAATCATGCTGGGAAGAAAACAACCGAAGGAAAAAGGGGAAAGATTCTCCAGAAGTTGCTGCTGCAGGCCGGCAGGGGTTTGTCTCCACGCTGCTCCTCAGCTTTCTCTCATAGATAATTGGCTCCAGGTGCTTCACTCCTATAAAGGAAGGAAGGGAGAGAGAGGAGGAAGAAAGGAAGGAAGGGAGAGAGCAGGAAGAGCGAAGGAGAGAGAGAGAGAGAAACAAAAACACTCCTACAGGCAGTGTGCAGTAATGCACCTATGTGCCACATGTAACAGTAAACACCAGCTTCAAAGACACCAGCGAACGCACCGATCACGAAATTTTGCTTCATCTCATTTATATATATTCTGGACACCAGTGGCAGCGCTGACTGCACTGCCCCTGTGCCATCTTTAATTCTACTTTATTTTTATTGACTTTTGTTACTTTACAACCACTTGATGTTGTTTTTGTTCATCTTAGAAGTAAGAAAAGAAGATTTCCTTGCATCTTTTGGTTCAGACTTTCAATATTCTTCCCGCAACAAATTTTATGAACTTCTGATTCTGAAATGTTCAGCTTCCATCAGAAAACCTTTTTAGAACCATATAATGAACCTGGATCATGGCTTTAGCTGACCTTTGACCTCCTTTTAGTCAGAGCAAAGAAACAGAGACTTTTAAATATTTCTCGCTGGATGGAATCCTTGAAGGGAAATCTGAGTAGGAAGTACAGATTTAATTAACACTAGAATTTCAATTGTACATTATTATGTTTTCATAAAATATTCATGTCTATGACTTTTCCTAAAGTAATGTTGTGTAGCAACCGCTATTGTTCCAGATTAAAAACACAGGCATTTATACCTATAACCTCCTCCGGGTGAAGTTAACTCGTATATGAAATGCATTTATTTCTGCACGGTTCATGTTTAAACATTCAGAGTTGCTAGGCAACGGCATTAGTAGTGTTGGAGTGTGAGTGATCCGACAACTACGTCAAGCCATAATTAGATTATAAAAACAGCAGAGACGAATGACCTGCAATAAAACCGTCTGTAGAAAACACAGTCAAGATGCTGAACGTCTGTTTGAGGGAAACGTAGAATCACGTGTTCAAATGAAGATGATTTAACAAACTTACAGATGTTCACTGTGTGTGAAACTTACTTTTAGTTAATTGATTATTCATTCATTTTGTGTTTTGCCATGTTACCGTTTATTGTTTACAGGCTATTTAGCCTAATTTGTTTTCATGAACGGGACACCAAAAGTGAAATATATATATATATATCTGTGTTTTAATGTTATAAATAAAAAAATGTTGTTTAATGTTATAAATAAAAAAGCTTTAATGGTTACCTCAAGTTTCTTGGTGATGTTCTCTTCTTAACACATTGTTGAAATGCCTAAATTAATAATTGATCAGGTGACATTGTGTGCTTGACTTTATCATGTTGATTTTCTCATTATTATTGTCCATTTGGGGTATTTAGGCTACTTTTGTCATTTAAATAACATGAGTTATATCACTGTGTGATGAATGTAGTTTTATAATAATATAACATCATCCAAATATGCAGATATGTCCTTCTTATACCCATTTTCAGTGTCATTTTAGACTGATTTATACTGACGGCCATGCAGAGTGATTAGTGCTCTTAAAGATACTTTATAGATTATAAAACAACAGGGCCAAAACACAGCTGATGATTAAACAAACCCATTTTGTGACTGTAGACATTCCTTTGTGAAGACAATGTCTTAATACAATGACAGAGCACAATTTTTAGCATTAGAAATGCAGTAGCCAGGCAGATGAGTAAATATTACTCAGTGGCGGTTTTAGGTCTATAGCGACCCCTGGTGGCTATAGAGTTATGCTCTTCTCTCATCAGTTTTTGCCAAATGGAGGAATTTCTGCAAACTCCAGTATGAACTCCTCTCTCTTCCTCCAGGTGTTATCCATCTGTCCCAAAGACATGCGGGCCGACATCTGCGTCCACCTCAACAGGAAGGTATGTACCTGTGTGTTTTATTTTATAGTATATAGAAGTCGTTCATTCAGCTCAGTATCGCGTTACAACTGTGTCTGCTTTGATACAACAAGTGAGGGAAGTTTTAAAATCCTGCACATCTGGTCTTTAACAAAGCAGAAATGAAAACATACTGAGACTGTACTAAAATTCTTAATTACTCATCCTTGAGCCAAAACTGTAATTTTCATCATTTCTTTAAGACATAATTACAAGCACCTGCACTTTACCGTAAGTTCTTATATAAAAACCAGTATTCTAATAATTGCCAAGCCGGGTGCGTGGCCAGCATGAACACATAAAGGCTGGTTAAAAGTAAAACACTAACAGATCACATGGTAAATTAAGTATAATTTCTATTTCCACAGCAGTAATTCCATCAACACAACAACATAGTCAAGTTTTACTCACCACTCTGCTGCTCTCAGTTTCTCTTTTTTACAGAAATATTATAATTTTAATACTCTAATTAGTTCAGATTTCTTTGTTAAGCTACTGTTAACAAAACTCACCAATTTCCTGATGATTTTTTCACATTAAAAGATTATCTATAAAAGGGAAGGCTGCAACACTTTTCACACATGTGAACATCCTGTAAGAAGTGTTGAGTTTCATCTGTGGTGGCGTTCAGGGAAAAGACAAAGTGAAACACATGATTCTTGCTCTACTGATGGAATAAATGCTGTGGAGATGAAGATTATACAGTTTGTATTAACTGAAGAACAGAAGATTCTTTCTGCCACTGATATAAATAAAGGTCTTGTCCACTGTTTGAGAATTTACGGTACCTACATAACACTAAACCCAAGAATAAACGACCCTGTCTCTTAGAAATTATTTTTATATACCACAATGACAACATATTTCTTCTTTATTTGCACAAATATCCAGTCTTACAGTACAATATCAACTCATACTGACAACAGCATTATATGTTTGCAGCATTCGGTTAAGGTTAGGAAAAGCTCATTGTTTGCAGTAATTGAGCTCTCAGTTCATTCAAAAAAAAAAAAAAAACATTACCTGTGAATAAAATCCAGGCAGCCATTATTTTTTTCAAAGCAGCATAACTGTGAAAACAGTTTTGTAGTATATGAATGTTATTTCTAGGAGACGGAGTTGGAATAAAACCATCTAAATGAGAATGTCCTTGCTGTATAAAGATAAAAAGCAAACGTCTGACCTGATTGCGATGATAATTATAATTCTCCTGCAGTAAATTGGCCACAAACTCATATTGAAACATCTTCAAACAAACCGATTATAGATTTCTGGAGTAGGACATTTACTCACTCACTGCTGAATATACTCAGTCGTTGGGTGTATTTGTTACATAACTAAATGGAGGTTAGGTGTTGGAAGCTTCTGGGCATCACTTGACACGGCTGATACTGGTCCCAAAACTTTGGCAGGCTCAGTCCGTGTACTGGCATTGAACGAAGGACACCTTTGATTGTGTAACTGTTCTGTTTAACAACCAGGTCCAATGACAAATACTCAGAAGTTGCTAAAATTAGTTTTTTGTCATTCAGAGCCTTAAACGTCTCTGTTTAAATTAACCCTGTGCACTGCAAGAAGTATTTCAGTTTGAATTACAAGCTTTTCATTTATCAAGTGCAGTAATTCTACATGAATGTGTATTAATGAGATGGAAATGTTGATAAAGGTATAGTCTCGCTTTATTTTACGGTAGAATAAGATGACGTAAAGACAAAAACTAGAAATAATATGTTCATTAGTAGGTGGTAAACAAACACAGTAACACCCTAATTAGACACTATACACCTAAATTATGCTGTAATTAGAAACTGCATAATAGACCCAAAATATAAGCCTACTTAGACGCTATTATACCAAATTATACTCTAATTAGAAACCAAATAGGAGATCATACACTATCAGACACCATTTTATAAGATCATAGTCTAATTAGAAATCAAACACAGTTCCATATCAGATCTAAAATACGCTACAGTTAGACACTATTCTACCCTCGCTACCAAATTATGCTGTAATTAGACACCACATTTAATGCTACCAACATAGGCCTATGATGACTTAATTAGATAAGACAAGCTGTAATTAGATGAATTCAGTGCCGTATTATGTCGGTTATATAGTCAGAAGAAAAAACAGAGCTCAGAGAACAATATTTGGCCTTTATAGTTTCACTTTCTTACAGGGTTGTTTGTTGCTTATTAGAAGAAAACTTTACCGGAAACTAAAGTTAAACAACATCGGGTCACATCTGGTCACTACATCACACATCCATCATCGCCTGGATGTTCTCCAGAGTCCTGCAGAGTGTGTAGGTAGAGTCTAGTACAATGTTTCCTCAAGGCTCTGCCCCCATACCAGATAAGACATCAGACCGTTTAATGCCATGTATCTACTATCCGACCCCAGTAACATCAGGCTATAGAAGCCTCCAGGATACTGCATCTTTATTTACTAGACTTTCTTAGAGGGTAATTTGCGACACATAACAACAGAACTGTACCGTAAACTAAAGTGAAGACATACTGACACCTTTACAAATGCTGCAGGCTACTTAGACATCAAACCATTTAATGCTATGTCACTGTTAACCCCAGTATGAAAGCTGTCGGGACACTGTTAGACACTTATTAGACTTTCTTTGAGGGTAATTTGCGACACATAACAACAGAACTGTACCCGAATACAAATACATTATTCACCAAAGCACAAATAGTGGGTTTTATATGAATATTTGTTTCATACAAATATTTTAAAAATTATTTGTTGGGGGTGTTCCCCAGAGATAAAGCTGAGCTACTGACACATGCGTAGTGCTCCAAGGGATTTTCCATAACCTGTTGTTCACCTTCTCCTTTCCACAAAGTTAGGTTGTAAAAAAATAGGCAATAAATGAAAAGTGCAAAGCAATAATTGCCTTTGAAGTTCCTCCCTACACGTTACACGCTGTGCCATCTGTGTTATGGGTGTATAAATAGGTAGAGGTCTGTCTGCAGTGCGGCAATGAGTAAAGTTTTAGCTCAGTAATCAGCGCAGTTGTCTATGATCTGGGAGACTCCAGTTTGAGACCCGATGTGGGGACCTCCTTCGTACGGTAAAATTAAAAGTGTAATAAAAACAAAAACAGGATTTTTAAGTGTCTTTCCACTTTCATTCGAATACAAATAATTTTGCTGCCTCAACAAATGCAGATACAAATACAAATACTGGGCTCTCTGCACATCCCTAATATCTACTATAGATGCTAAAACGGTCCAACCAACGTCCGTAAGTGCACAACGGCTGTGTTTGATTTGAGACGACACTACCCTGTCAAAATTCGCGCACTGCGCCAGTAAGTATATAGTGTACACAGTGTACTACATGAAAATGTACCCTAACAGAAGTATGTGATTTGAGACACAGCTTTACATTTGTATAATGTGCCGATGTTCACCATACTTACAACGTCCTTGGCCGCCATTTCCTGTTTGAAAAGTGGTCCCTCCCCTCCCGCTACGTAGTCAAGATGGCGACCATTGAAGGTGAGAAGTGTCCATATTTCCACATTCTGACTTTTTGACCGTTTTGAGTGCACCATCCGGTTACTCACAGCGCACTTATGCACTCAAAATGTTGTAAGTACAGAAGTGAAGCGATTTGAGACACAGCACTCGTCTTCATTTGTGAGGAAAACAGAGGCTCTAAATCACTGAAGTCTTCATCAACATGAGCGTTTTAGAACATACACACTGACATAAAAGCAAACTTACCCAACAGCCTTTTCTGTCCTCTTGGCCGTGTTGCGAGCAGGTGTTTGTGTCTCCCTAACATAATGTAGGTGTATTGTGTCTAATTAGGGTATAACTGTGTTTTTTTACTGTCTAATAAAGAACATATTATTTCTAGTGTTTGTCTAATTTGATACAAAGAACAGCTTATTAGTGTATCGTAAAATAAAGTGCGACCAAGGCTTTGCACAACACATAATAAAACTTATAATAGGGATTCATAAATCTCATATACATTGACTCAGTACAGACAGATGGGCCTTAAGGTGGTCTGAGGAAGATTAAAGGCTCTTTGGTTTCTTTTTTTGAAAATGTTTACCAGAAATAAGTACTTTTTTTTTTTCAAAAAGAGGGAGATTGATTTAAACTGATTTCACCCAAATTTTAGTCCTTACATTGCAGTTTCCTTTTGCAATAAGAAACTACTCAACACACATTACAGTTAATGAGGCTCTTTGACGGTGAGAACAGCTCTAAAAACGCTTGTAGTTATAGAAAGTTATAAGAAAAATGAGGAGAAAATGCAAATGCAGTCTTCATTAAGCACCACAGTTCCTCAAAATAATTAAAACACACAATAAATGGTGCTACTAAACCCAGTTTTTTAAGCAAGTTAAGTTTAGAATAAATTAAATGAGATTTTTTTTTTAAGTTTTTTAAGTTAATAAGCAAAATTCATTAAAAACTTAAAGTCTTGCTCCCACTACTAATATTTAAATATTGCAGATTTTCTCTTCTCTAAATGAGGTTCTGGTGTCAGTGTGGCGACTGATTAAAAATGCAGGACTTAATGACTGAAAGCATCAAATACAGAACAGTTTTGCAGAAACAGCAGCTCGATCCAGAGAAAACTGGACTCATAAACAGTCCTTTGCCCTTTTTTTTTTTTTTTAAGCCATTTGACATTAAAGGATTTCTGGGTTTCGTAGTCCTCAAACAACAGTCACCTTGCCCTCTGATTTGAGATCTGCTGGTAAAGTGCAAACTGCTGTCTCGGCTAAACAATGAACCTAAATGAAAAGACACAGGTGTGACGGTGAAGTTTGTAATGCGACTTGGTTTCGAGGGATTATTGCCTGATGGAGACTGATTGACAGGAAGCACTGATATGAAAACATCTCAGTGAAATAAGGAACAAACTAAATGAGAGCTTCACTGTTGCTGTGATGGATTAAATCACTGTTTTTCACATGAATGAATATCAGCAAACAAGATGGAGAAATCCAGATCAGTTTTACACATTTAATAGAAAAAGAAAAGTACAATCTAGTGTAAAGTGTAGTGTAGGACTACATACAGAAGGTTTTGCAACTCATAGAGGTTTATAGTAGTGAGATTTTTATTCAGAACGACAGGACATGAGAACTAAAATCATCTTGTGTACAGACTCAAAAAAACAAAGAAAGAAGTTATCACTGGAGCGAGGGCGTCAGTGTTGGTTTTATCATTCAGAGGTGTTTTGTGTGTTTATAGTTAATCTGTTAGGTGCAACAGAGCAGGTCGACCCAACCGACGAGGCTGCAGGCAGAACAAGGCTGAAGAATAACTTAAGCAGAGCAGAACAAACCTGAAACGGATCAAAGGATCAGACAAATGGAACTGAAAAGCAGGACTTAAATACAAACTGAACTAACAGAGCAACGAGGAACAGGTGGCGAGACACAAGGTGTGCAGGCTGGGAGGTGATTGGCTGGGGAAGACGCAGGGGAGGAGGGTGGGGCGAACGAGACTGAATGCAGGGCAGGTGTGGAGGGAGGAGCACGGCGGGGAAAACAAGAAAAAAAAACCCACAAAAGGCAGCAGCTGCTTTGGGCTGAGGACAAATCAAAAACAGAACCTCATCCATGAGTTAAATTAGAGTCTACAATATAATCATCCACCATCCTCATAATATAAAAACCATCATAAATCAGACAAATGACATAAACATAACTTAAAGTGCACAAGTCATTCTGAGCAGACACAGCAAATAAACTTCAGCATTACACTGCAAACCAAGGAACTTTTACCATAAAGACAAGCGGAACAAGTTCAACATATCCAGGCTTTCTTTGTGTGAGCTGGCTCCACAAACCCTAAACTCCCAATCAGAGATAAGTGGTATCACGACGGTGGATATGAAATGTCTTTGTTAACTCAGGCTCTCTGCTTCAGGCTCTGTGCGTGTTCCCATGAAAGGGGGCGTTTGGCGCGTCATTTGACTCTTTTTCCGCACAAAATGGACCAATCGCATGCCGCTAACTTCAATCAGGAGGAACAGGTCATTATAACGGAGAGCTATGAAGAATATAAATACATTATCAATTAGTTAACATATTTATTTTACCACTCAATACCTCCCACATCCAGAGCAGCTCTTAAACTTTAAACTTGATGCAGCAGATTTAGATATTATACTCAAGAAGTGCAGTCAGGTCTGACTCTGTCCCATAATGAAGGATAAGTGGGAATCACTTTAGGTTTTGGCCAAATCAAAGTGAAATTAATATTAAAGATTGAATATTATCTGTGATAAATACCAATAGACTAGTCAATTTCATTTATTTTTTTGTTCAAAGTATTTCTTCATTTTTTTTATTAGTTTTTTTTTTTAAATACAGTTTGATATATTGTAACAAAATCCCATCCTATTGCACCAGTACAAATTTACAACATGACATTTCAAATCAATGGTAAGATATAATGATAAAAGACTAATCAATTTTATAATGGGTGTTCTAATAGCTGCAGTAGCAGCAGTGTTAAACGGACTTGGCAGTAAATCAGGTAGTCAGTGAAAGGACGGCGCTTTTTTATTGCCGATTTAAGCCGAAACTCGGATCATAACCTGCTCCGGACCAGGTTGAGTTTGCAGCATAAGTTACCATGGTGATGTAGCCACCCCTCTGGATATTAAGGCTCCATGTAACAACATGAAGAAAGACAACTGTTGCTCAGAGTTTCAGTTCACTTTTACACTTAGTTTCTATGAGAGTCGATGTAGCAAGTCGTAGTATCTCAAGTGGTCTTTAAATATCATCTGCAACCTCTCTTATCTGTCCTTCTTCCCACTCAGTCCCAGTCTTAAACAGGCATCTGGTGGACTGGTGGAGGGACGTAGATCTGGACTGGGACAGAACCATAACATAATCTTTAAAGTTCAGTGACAAATAGTGTTAAATTCAAATAATTTAAGATTTGTTGTGTAAAATCTGAAAGGTGCTCAATGCTCAAGAACCCTAACCAGTTCTACCAGTGATCATGTGATGAAATTATAACTTTAAAGGACAGATTATAAAAAAGTTTGTCTTCCTGCTTTCTTCTTCAGGTGTTCAATGAACATCCGGCGTTCAGGTTGGCCAGTGACGGCTGCCTGCGCTCGCTGGCGGTGGAGTTTCAGACCATCCACTGCGCCCCAGGAGACCTGATCTTCCACGCCGGGGAGAGCGTGGACACCCTGTGTTTCGTGGTGTCGGGGTCACTGGAGGTCATCCAGGACGATGAGGTCATCGCCATCCTAGGTGTGTGGTCGTGTTATTTAGTAGATGAGTTGCCTTTAAGTGTCTCTGTGTGTTTTATCCTCTGAAGGGATTAATTACCGTATTTTATTGGAAAAACACTTTTTGAAGATGCAACACACCTCATCTTTGAAGCCTCTTATCTCGTTATAAGTTAAATAAAACCATTAAAGCCGAACGTAAACCCCACATTTGTTTCGCTTGTCTATCAGTCACATACTCACACTCTCTCCTGTCAGGCTGTCAGAAGCATTGGAATTATTTTCTCTGACATTTAGCATGTTTGTCTTTTTGCCTTTTTGAGCTCCTCATCATCTGTGACAGGAGACGATCTTGGCTGCTTGACAGATGATTCAGTTCTCGCCGTGTTTCTGCAGTAAAGACGTTGTTGTCTTTGGACTCATTTTCACCTGTGCAGAAAAACACGTTACATGAATCTTCAGAAACTCAGTTTAAACTAAAGCAAACACTTTTAGTGCTGACTGACTCTAACAGACTCACTATAAACAGACTTGGAGACACACTAGTTTAGCAACATTAAGGCTACAAACAACCCATAATGCAACACTCTCTGTAGGAGCCGTTCAAAAAGAATCTCTGATCTTGTGAACATGTAATTGTCCTAAAATATAATAATAATAATTATAATAATAATAGTAAACTTTATTTGTATAGCACCTTTCATATAAAATGCAGCTCAAAGTGCTTCACATTGAAAAGATAAAAAAATAATAATAACAATAATAATTCAGAACATTAAACATGTGTAGAATAAAAGGAGGCAAACAAGAAAGATGAGAGATAGTGCATTACATTAAACGCACAATATGTAATTTCAGCCGCTAGGGGTCGCAATCCAAACAATAACAAAAGACAGAGTGTGACAACGGTGTGAAGTAGCAAGGGATCATGGGAGTTGTTGTCTTTGTTGTTAAATAACCAGCTTCACCGGGATAGGATTACTCCAGTGTTAAACATTTGGGATGTTTTTACCCGCAGAGGTCTCTTCCTGTCCAGAACAAACGTACACGCAGATTTGGGATGCACCTGAGGACAGGTATGGGAACAGATACAGGTTCGGAGTAGGATCGGTTAGAATGAAAGAGTCCATGGCAATGTGGATCTGGCAGGGCTGAGTAGGAGTCGAGGTCTTGATGATGTAATGATATGCAGCTGATGGGGCTCTGCTCTGACACCTGTCTCCAATCACACAATCACACACAGACAGGAGAGAGAGATGGAGATGCTGGGGAGGTGGCAACAGGTAGGGAGACATGGGACCGAGGCAGGAATCGTGACATTTTACTTCCTTGTTCATCATACATGAGCTTGATCGGAGGAGCGTACAGAACTGACGTGAAATCTGAAATACTTTTGCCTTCATGTGATTCAGAATTTATGACCAGAGAATATGTTTCAGGCTGGTTCCTCTGAGCTTTTCATGCAGTTCACACTCCGAGTGGTGAATCAGTTTTTGGGTTATGGAAGAGATCTGTGTTTTGGACTTTAAGAGTTTGGATGTCTCAGTTTATCTTGCAGCTCGTTTAGCTCTGTAGCACAGAGTGTTTTTGTTTGCATTTGGCCTACTGGTTTTCTGTAGTCCTTGTGTTTTCTGTGTTTTCGGTTGTTTTTTCTGCATTAGTCTCGTTAGTCTTGCTCTGCTCCCGGTGTTTCCCCTCAGCCTATCAACTCCCTGCCTGGTCCTTGTCTAGTCACCTGTTTCCCCCCATTTCCTCATTAGTTCTGTTTGTATTTAAGTCTCGGTTTTCAGTTCAGTCTTTGTTGGATGTTCAGTTTTGTTCTGTCCTGTACAGTTTTTGCTTTGCCTGCACGTAACCTTCATTAAAGAGTATTTTTCAGTTCCTCCTGTCTCCATCTGGGTCCAGTTGCTCCATTCCACATAACAGTTTTATTCTTCCTCTCCTCGTTTATTAGTGCATTGCTGCCCAGTGCAGATTACTGAAATGTATATCACTGTGAGTTAGTCTGGGAAACTGGTCCTAAGAGTAGCAATTTTATATAAAAAAAACCTACCAGCTCACCACGAGTCAGCAAATATTCTCTCTGATTTGAATATTTCCCCTCCTGTACTCCTGTACGTGTACCGGTCACGTTACTTCACACAGGTTAAAATGAAATGTTTGTGTAATATTTCACAATAAAAGTGAGGAAATGAAGGCATGGGCTTTTAATTTTATTAATAGCATAACACAGTAACAAAAATTTAACAGAGCAAACGGAAGCAGATCAGAAAACAGGGAGGCTTCGTACTAAAATATGAGTAAATATACTTATCAAACAGAGGGAATCAGGAACAAAGGCCTCTCTCTAATATAAGCCTGCTTCCAATTAAGGCCTGGTGCCCTCTGTGGTCGAGGTAAATATGGTATACGGTGTGTATATATATATATGAGAGAGATGTAGTGATTCATGACAGTACCAATAGTCACTGCAACCCCTGATCGTAGCAACAGAATGTGATCTGTGATACTAGTTGTTGGCATGCAAGTGATCTATTATGTTACAGTTATAGATCCAGTGCAGCAGATAGTGACTGCAATTCATGCTGGGAGAGACAGAGAGACAGGAGAGTAAGCATTACATGATGTGGGAGTAATGGCAAAGATCAATTGTGAAAATAAAACAGTATGGAAGAAAGAAGAGAGAAAAAGGGGAAAATATAAATTAATAGAAGAAAGAGAGATCCAGTAGGAAGGAAGGAAGGAAATTGTACAGAGTAAAAGAGTGACAGAGTGGACCCTCCGAGTGTCTCGGCCCGTCTCTGCAGCTTCTCCGTTTGCGTTGCCTCTCCGCTTCTTTAACTTCATTATGAGGTTGAGTCAGACGGGGCGACAGTCAGAGGTTCATAAAAAACATATTAGATGTTTGATGAATTGCTTCATCACAGTGAGGACATTAATCAATAAATCGTGAGACGGTTGTCATCGGGGGGGCTGCTGTAGCCGAGGAGGGACCGACAGACTCACAATGACACGGCAGGATGTTGTTTTGTTTTTTTTCCAACATGCCTGCAGTGGTTTTCTGGTTATTTCTAAGATGTCTCCTCCAAACTATGAGGCTCACATTTGGAATCACGTTTAGGACTTTACTGCTTGTCAGAGCTCAGCATCAGAGTTAAACAAACCAAAACAAAGGAACATTAACTTCAGCTTAGATATCAGTGGCCACTTCTGAACACCATTCACACACTCTTAAATGTGAAATATTTTTTCAAAAGCTTCACAAATATATTATTTTATAAAACTTACCTTGTTACAAAAACGGTCTCAAAGGTTTGTAGATGAGTGGCAATTCCCCTACAGCCTCTCGATTCATCACACTCTTCTTCAGTGAAGGTCAAACATCACATTTTTTAGTGAATGGAGACTTTTAATATATTGTTTTGTGGAACCTCGACTGAAAATATGACTGATTACAGCTTTATATTATAAGTACAGCTGAGGAGAGTAAAAAGTTAGTTTGTCTGCACTCAAAAATGTGTGTTTTGCTTTTTGTTGCTTTACTGTGATGTTTGAGCTTCACTGTGCAGGATGATGTATGTGCAGAGTTTGTTTTCACATTCATCTGCTGAAGGTAGAAAGAAGAGTTTACTGGGACCTCTGACCGGTGCAGTGGTGAACCGTTGTTTGACAGAATCCCGTTAGGGGTCTTGTTAGACTGAACTACAAACACAGTAGACCTGCAGGTCGCAGAAAAAAACACTGTTTATTCTTTAAGCAGAAGCTCTGAAAGGCCGAGAGCAGCTGGTGAGCCAACTGTCAATCAACGCCCACACAGCAGATATCAAAGCTACTATAAATCTTCAAATCTTATTAACGGAGCAATAATTTCCAAAGTGACGACCAGCACACTTATTAGAGGGTCTGGATTTAGAGATTGAGACTAGAATGACTCATAAAAAATATGACTGTCTTAGTAGTTCTAGAGAGAAGATGATGCTTTTTGAATGGGAGTCAGTTGGAGCCAACTGTCAGTGGTACTTCAGCCTCAAGCTGTGATAGTTGCTGCTTGGTCTAATTATGAGCATGATTTATGACATCACATCTAGGTTGGAGCCAATCATGGTCCAATATACAACTTAATAATGTGTGTGATGTGGAAGTCAGTGCACAAACACAGAGAGTTGACTTCTTGTGTCACGTATATTCATAGATTGAAGATTTTTCAGTGAGGAATGAAGGAATGGATGTAATTTCAAGGATTTTACTATATCAGACACAAATTATTATTCAAAGCAGAGTATTTTTTTGTCTTAAATCATGTCTGGAGGGAATCTTTAAGATCAATGAGCCACACAGTCCTTCTACAGGTTATCAATAAAAGCTTCTTTTCTGGAAACCCTTGATGATCTCTCAAGGAGCCTTTGGGATCCACATTTGGATAACGAGTAAACTGATGCTAATTGCATAGCTTGCAAGTTGTTGTCAAACTTAGTGTTGCATAGCAACCAGAGAAATGTTCCCGTTCTCAGCAAGGGATGCTTACAGCTGCACCCTGTTGTGTTTGAGCAAAAGTGCTGTCTGATCACAGCCTGCAGACGGAGGAGGATGGAAGGATGGAAGGAGGTCAGGGGAAGATGGAGGGTGAAGGATAAGGTGGTGGAAGGAGGGAGAATTAAAGCGAAGGTCGATGGAGAGAGCGTGGAGAAAGTGAGATAAGAGGGTTCGTCTGTGTGTGCGTGTGTTGCAGGCATCGCTCTAAAAGTTGTTTCCCTTTTCAAAGTTTCCTTCAGCCTCGTGACAGACGTCCCGTTCTCTGCCAACTCCCTTTTACTCTGGTGGTGAAAAGGAAAGAAAGTGTGCCAGCACCAGAGCTCACGTCAGGAGATAGAGATAGAGAGAGAGAGAGAGAGAGAGAGAGAGAGGTTCAAGAGTTTCTATCTGTTATCATATTAAATGTAGGTACAGTGTGGATGGATGAGTTTACAGGAAATGTGTTGGGAGGAACTTGTTTGTACTCGTTTCCAGAATATTCTGTCTTGATCAAACTCATTAATATATTTTTAAGATTAAAATAAAGATATTCAGATTCAGGGATGAACTTGAATCAATATTTTTTTCTACAGAATATGAAGTGCAGTGTAATGAAAACAGTTTTCTATGGAGACATCACAGCTTAGATGATTTACATGTAATTTCTGAGGCAACGTGTTTGAACAGCAGTTTTATTTTGTGCCAGATTCTGAAGAAATATTGAAATATTGATGAGTGTCCAGGTTCCTGAATGTTGATTACCACAGTGGTGATGAACAGGTCTGTCTTATTTTTCTAAGAGGCTGTTTCCCCCGGCGACGACGAGCCTTTCAGGAACTAAACCTGCATTTCGACAGGAGGAACCACCGTAGTTCCAGGTGTAAATAAAACGCCTCTGCTCTGTTGTCTCTGTTGAGAACAAAGTGAGTGAAAGGGAGGAATGAAACTCTATTTGCTAACATAGACAGACATAAATAACCATCCAACCCTGAACGGGTTGTCTACTATGGAGACAAACATCCACCTCAAACACAGTCATAGATCTGGGCCAGACAAGCTGAGTCTAAAGTGTCCAAAAAAAACCCCTTTCTTTTAGTTAACAACATAGGTTGTGTCTGAAATCACTCCCTCAGTCACTCATTCTCTACTTCCTAAATAATAAACACTCTATAGTAATATATATATATATATATAATGAACATTACAGCCTCATTAGGCCTCCAGTGTGGCTTTGGACTGACAGATTCTCAGATTTGTGTTGTTGTTGTTCTTTAAGTTGCTCATGCTTGGTAATCAGTTTGTTTTCTCTTGTAAATGTGAAATGCGTCATTTAATGCCCTACAGGAAAGAGGCACTAGAAAGCAAACAGAGAGAAAAAAAAAACAAGTATTAATATTGATCGGTAATGAAGAAGAAAAGTGGATATAAAACACACTTAAGCACACAAACAGGCAGTAAATCTTCCCTAACATGCACACATACACATGCTGTCTTTATTCCATCACTGTAGGGGATGGAAATAAAGAGGAAGGGGCAGTTTGAGAGGAGAAGGGAGGGGTTTTTTTTGGCTTCTCACATGCTCAATTTCTTTTCTTTTTTTTTATAAATTAAATTGTGGAGGAGGAACGTTGGCAGGAGGGAAGGGAAAGAAGAGAAAAGTATGGAGGCTGAGTAGAAAGAATAGAGGGAGAGACGGAGTTGCAAAGGAGGATGGACTGAGAGGTGACACGCGAGGAAAGGATGAAGGAACAGAGGATCAGACGGAGGATAAAATGAAAGGAGGAGCGGAACAAGAGAGGAGCCAGATAAAGAGAAAAGATGGCTATAAAAGGATGGTAAAAAAAAAAAAAAAAGGCAGCGACAGAAGGGAAAGGCAAGACAGATGGAGATTTAGGAGAGAACAAGAAAATGGAGAGAGACTGAGGCAGAAGAGAGAGAGAGAGAGAGAGAGAGAGAGAGTTGTTTGTGGGTTTTAAAGCCACTGATTTCCCCAGGCTGAGCAGAGAGGCTGCTCCCCGAGGCTGAAACACACTCTGCTCTCATTAGTGTCCAGTAGCATCAGGTGGACACACTCTCAAGCAGCAAAAGTATATATGCTGGTGTGTGTGTTTTTTTTTTTATTTATTTTTTTATGGTTGTTTAATGTCTCCATGCAGAGGCTGTGAAAATGAATTTTCTCTAGGGGCACGATAAAGTATCTAAACACACAAACACACACACTCACAGAGTCTCAGAGTATACAAGAGAGTGCAGATGAGAGAACACATGAACACTTTTCCCCACAGTAACAAGGCAATACTGTGGCAGCTCTAGTAAATACTTGTAATAACCCTCTCATTCCCCATCATCCACCAGGCTTACCATTTCCCATCATCCACCAGGGATAGGTTCCTCTCTCCCCCATCCGAACTCATTCAGCAGCGGCTGTTTGGAGGCAGCTTTGACATGTAACAGTGACAGAATATCTTACAGTCAGTATATGTTTTTTTTTGTAGATGAGGTTTGTCCTGATTTTTTAAAAAAAGATACTCATTCTGGAGGCCTGATAGTAGTCCACCAGGCCTACAGAAACACAAAAAATAGTGGGTCTGTCGTAAAACCTGAACCCTGTCTCCTAGAAGTTATGTTCATATATGACTTTTTTTCAATTACGTTGCATTTGCCAATGTAATCCCTGCCTGGATTATGTTCACAGGCAACATTTTGTCGAGTGAATGAAGCGCTACTTTATATATCACGCTACAGTTGGAGGGAGGAGGTTGGGGTGGATGATGGTGGGTGTGTGTTTTTAGGTTTAGGCAAAAAAAAAGCATATGGGTTAAAGAATAAGGCTGGTGATTTTCTATGCACAACCAAACCAACACTGATGCTACTGAGCATGTGCGGGAACCATAGACTGTATAAAAATATAGACGTAGTTACCGTGACGTCACCCGTCGGTTTCTGAAGAGCGGTTTTGAAGCTCAAAGCGAGCCGCTCTGGCCGTCGCCATCTTGGCAGCGCGTGACGCTGCCTAACTCCCAGCCAATCACAAACGGGCAAAGAGGCGGGGCCAAACGGCTGAAACAAGCCACCTAGCGGTTGGCGGACCTGTCACTCAAAGCAGCCATGTCCTTCATTATGCATAACTTTACTTTAAACGGGTGAGTTATAAAAAAATTCACCCCCCGTACAGTTGTCATGAAAGAGGAAATTAGCTACAGAGACCAAAACCATTTTTTGTACCAGGCTGTAAACATGTTTATTTCTGCTGTAAAGTTGGGCATTTTAACATGGGGGTCTATGGGGATTGACTCGCTTTTGGAGCCTCAAGTGGTCATTCAAGGAACTGCAGTTTTTGGCACTTCCGCATTGGCTTCATTTTTCAGCCCCGGAGGTTGCTGCTTGGCGGGAACGTGGTTCTGTTTACAGAGCTTCGCTAGTTTGTTGTGCTACATATCACAACCTCTTGACTTTGTACTGAAGTTCTTTGAGAACTATACAATGTAGTACAGCCAAGTGAGTTTTTTTGCCTTGTTTCTAAAACTGTTGACTTGGACGCCATATTGACAAAGCTTTGTGTAGATCCAATAGTAAAATAAGAGTTAAATAATCAGCTTGATACATCAGGTGATACACCTGTGTTTTGTCTCAGTCTAAAGGCTTATTAAAAGTTCTTATCATCTTATATCACCCAGGTCTAATGAATATCAGATATATATCAATATGGACAAAAAAAGTGCAAAAAATATTTACGTTCTGGCTCTTTTAATCTGCTCAGCTTTTATTGAGTTCCTTATCAGGTACCTTTTTTTTAAAAGTTAATTTATTGCCCCGACAGACAGAAATCATCTATTTATATTAAAAACCTGCAAAAATGTTGATCATTAAGCAGTTAAAGAGCAACCGGATAAACACACACCAGCAGCCCTTTAGCCTGAATTATCTATTGATGATTCCTCCTCTGTTCTATTTCCACTCACCCTCGTTTTTTCTTTTCTTTTTTTTTTTTTTTTTGTTTTGCTAAAATGATGAGCTGATTAATTTCGTAATCCATTATGCATGCTCGGTTATGAGAAGGGGATTGTAGTCTGGCCCTCTATTCACACAGCAATATGTTCTGGCCCGGAGAGCAATACATCAGCAGCGGCGAGCAACGGGAGACGAGCCTCCAACCACATATGAGCCTGGCTGCATTACAAGATCCAGTAATAAGAATCAGCAAGTGCGAGGCTGGTTTTTTTGATGTGGGATAAATTAGAAGAGGAATATCTTAAGAGTGTAGGTTAAAGGGACAATGATGAAAGGCAACCTGCGACAGAGATTCTTGTAAGATGCCATAATGTTATTCATGACTGAACTCAGATGTCATGCTTTCAAAGTACTGACACGTATCACCTCATATAACAGCATCTTAGCATATGTTCATGTACCTGTAGACACAAGTTCTCCAGCATGCTGGATATCAGGCTTTTGGTGATTTTCTGTCATTTATATATTGTTATAATGTTTGTTAAATGTGGTCAAAATTCCAAAACTTGAGGTGAATGTGTGTAAAATACTCCCTGCAAGTCAAAAGTCAGGGCTTCAGCCTGCTTTGAATGCTTCATTTGCAAAGTTACCTTCACTTCCTGGTTGTGATGACATCAGATCGTTCGCACATGCCCACAAGCCGCCGTCCATTCGGTAGTTTTTGTTGCTAAGGTTGTTCACGTTGTTCCCTCGCATATTGCGGATCAGATTTGGGCTCCAGTTTATATTTCGAGTTAAGAATGAGGAGAAAGAAGGGAAATCTGACTACAACTGTTTGTTTACGTAGCCTTGGAGCTGGAGGAAACTTCCTGAAGCTGGCCAATCAGAGCAGAGTGGGCTCATCGGGAGGCGGGCCTTAAAGAGACAGGAGCTAAAACGGCCTGTTTCAGACAGAGGCTGAACTGAGGGGCTGCATAAAGGACCAGTAGAAGATAAATAAGGAGTTTTTAACTGTAAATCATGCTTGAAGATATTCTAGTAGAGCCCCAGAATATAAAAATAGACCTGGAAATGTGCAGGATACGTCCCCTTTCAGACACTTGAAGGGCCACTGCCGATTTTCAACCTTATGTCTAACTATCTGAATTAGGGACATAGTGTGAAGAAGAACAGTTGTTTTCAATGTTCTCTGTGTCTCTGCGGCGCAGCTGCAAAATCTGCTGTTCCTGCGGCACCAGCACCCTCATTTGACATGTACAGTGATGTATTTGGTGTCAAGGAAGAACTACAGGCTGTTGATGGTGGTGCCTTCAAGGAAGTTAAAATGTGGGTCTCCCACTCAGTGTCAGGCTAGTGATAGGGAGCAGCAGAAGCTAAAGTATCATACTACTAAATACTTTAAAATATCAGTGTGTTTGGAAGAAAACTAGTTTCATGATTTGAAGCCAAATATCACACAATTCTGGAGTCAGACAGAAACTAACAGCTGCTGAGTTTCTCCGTGATAACACTAACAAACAACCAGCTGTACAACGTTGGAGCTTTATAATGTCAGAGCAGAGATGTGGCACCACTGTTATCAGGCTGAATATAGTGCTGTGTAATCAGTCAAAACAGTGTGGAGGAGAAAGTGACCACAGGAGCAACATTACAGCAGCTGCTACAGCATGACTGGTGCTCGGATGGACTGAAAACTGCGGTTCAACAAACTTTGTGGTTCTTAAGTAATCCTGACTCTGTTTTCTGACAGAATATCATATAGTTTTTTAACTCTGAATATAGAACAGCACATCAGTGAAGTAAAGTAAAGTGTTACATTAGCTGTAACTTGCGGCTGCAGCTTTGAGCACAATCCGGTCCAGCTCTGTCCCTGTCATAAAAAAATAGATAAAAGAAAGTGTTTGCTTGCAGTTTTTCATCCCTTTATCCACAGTTGTTTCCCAAAACAAGCTGAAATGGAGACTGCAGCCTCAGTGAGTTTGCATTGATCCACTGACTCCAGCACACAGTTTGTTTTATGATCCTCGCACGCTGGTACCGAGACGTTAAGACATAAAACGCTGCTAACTAACTTTGTCTCTGAAACTTCTCTTAAAACTTTTCTGACACTGAAACTCGCCCGGTGCATTACGCAAACACACCACAACCACAACAGCCGCTGATTGGAAGGCACATGTGCAATGCATCCTGGTACATGTAGGCACATCTGGCACGGCTCCATGAGCAGGAAAACTCAGCTTTCTCAGTCAATATAGCATGAACACTGATTAGACATCCACATAAAAAGTGGCAAAATTTCCCTTTAACTCACAGATTAGTGAGTTGCATACAGTATCTCTCTTAAAAAAAACTCAGTCAGATGCATAAATCTCAAACTTAAACAACTTAAACTGTGTGTATGCACAAAGTATAATTTTTAATTTTATTCATTTATTATAAAGCTGTGTGCACACATGATTCTGCTTTATAAATCTCCATCATTGTGACACTGGATAAATATACACAAGACTTATTTTTACTCCCACGTCCTTAAACAAGCTTTTCTATATCAGTACAGTCTGCTTCACCACGTGTTAAAACACCAAAAAGGAAAGTGCACTTTCACTGATTGTGCCACATCAACGAGGTTACTTGACAATGCCAGAGCAGCTGTCAATAAGTGCCACCATTATACATGGCTGTGACTATTTATTATGATGATAATAATAATAATAACTTTATTTGTATAGCACCTTTCATACAAAAAAATGTGAAAAGTGCTTCACAACAAAAGAAACTACATGCACCAAGTTCTTCACATCAAAAAAGACATAAAATGAACATAAAAACATGTAAATATTTATAGTGCTGGTCATTAAATCACCAATCATGATTATTAAACACTAGAAACATAATCAATGATTTAGTTTATAGAGCCGTTCGAAGGTCATCAGAGGCTGCTGAGTCGCCTCTTGTTGCCTTTTCGGTGGCAGGTTTTATTTGTAGAGAATGAAAGAGGAAACAGGGAATGTCATGTTATGAATAAGTTATGTTTCTTTTCTTACAAATGTCATTTCACCGCTGCAACAGTATTTTTGATGTCCGTGCGGAGCTGAACTCTTCTGCTACAAGTATTTCATCACAGTTCGAAGCGCCGCGCTGCTGATAATTTGCACATTAATGTTAAACAAAATGACAAAATAACAGCTGCAGCCTGTATGATCTGAAGCTCGTATAAATCGTGCCCATGTGTTGTGTGAGGACTAGACGCAGAAGCTTTTTGGTAATTAATACATCAATTATCTTAATTAATGGTCTCATTAGAATAAGTGGTTATGATTAATAGCACACTGATCATGTTGAGGTTTTTTTTTTTAGGCAAGTTTCTCTTGTTGAGAATAGAATGACCTTCATTAAACTTCTTTTATTACTTTTTTCTGCTGTGAACATATTGAGCAGAACTCATTAATCATCAATCAATGTCTAAAACTAGAAAAAACTCAAACATTTATAGACTTATTGCGTCACTATAGAACCCAGAAATGACATTTGTTTCGAGTCAGGAATCAAAAGTATTGAGATGCTAACAGTAGTGATACTTCTATTACAATAATGACCGCTAATGCTGTTGTTGGTGGTGGATATCGGTGTCACAGCAGCTCTATAAGTGTTTCTACCCACTCACTTACCCTGGATAATAGCCTGAAAGGGGTTACAGCAGCATCAGCACACCAGCTCTAAGTAGAAGCCTGAGATTCCTCTTATTGGAGCATCGTCTGGTTAGCTGCAGTGCAAGATAAAGCAATACGAGGGCACACACTCGCCCACAGGTAATTTTCTTTTTCTGCTGATGGGGGGGGATGCAGCCCACAGCAGCGTTCAGTGTCATCACTACATTTGTCAGGATGTTAACTCAGTTGATCCTCATGCAGACAAACAAAATGCTGCAGCTCAGGTCCTTTTAAAAAAAATCTATTAATGAACAATACAGCATCTGTACTGATGCCCAAGAAAAGCTGTGATCATATCTTTGGCTCTTTTTCTTTCTTTAAAGGTCGGTGTCTTTATGGTCTTGCAAGAGGCTAAGATGTGTTTTTGCAGAGTATTACACAGTGTCGCAGGGTGTCAGGATGATATAGGAAAAACTAACCTTGGCGGTAAAATAAGTGAGGACGGATTTATATCAGTAGTTTTATCTGCCACGGCTTTTTCAGTATGGGCTTTATGATGTATAGTGTGATTACTTGTTCAATATAAATCAGAAAATATATCAGAAAAAACATGCAAGTTTATTTTGAGCTGGAAATGCAGTCTTAGCAACATCACTGTCAACTGTGTTTAGACGTCCCAAAGTTCTCCAGGTATAAAACTAGAGATCAAGTGAATCATGTTTGATAAATAAAAGAAACAGGACTGAAAGGTTGTTTATTGGATGCAATTATGGTAACTGGTCATCCTCTTGGGTCAGACAAATCAAATTCCACTCTCTTTTAGCTTCTGTTTCTGCTCTCCACCAACTCCTGAGGGAAATATCTGGCTCTTTAGCTGCTAAATGCTCCGCTATGTTCACCAGCTAGTCTACAGCTAACTGTGTCTGTTTGCAGGTAGTGTACAGCAGCTTTTTACAGCTTTTCCTCTGAAAACGACGCTATGAGAGCGCTGAGAGTGAACCAAAACAGAGTCACCGATAATTCTCTGTAGGTTCATCACTACGAGTCACGCACAACACATTACACACTGTCGGTGCATGCATTGTTAATATAAACGAATAAATATTGATTTATATGTGTTTATTCCCATAATAACTGCATGGCTGATGATATTTTCTCTGCAGACCAACAACAGTGACGTTATTTTCATATCATGTAAACATGCAATAATTAGTCCCAATTTTAAAGATTTTTAATATAAACACATTCAACTTTATCCTTATTATTTTCACAAGAGAAATGAATGTCGTGGCATTAAACTCATTAATAACAGAACCAGTGACAACAAAGAACAATTCTTAGTCAAACATATAAGAACAATATGAAATATAAAACTACTACAACTACAAATATTAAGAATAGAAAAAAATATTTGAAAAAATATGAGAAAATGTGTGTGCATGTCTTTATATTAGTTCAGTTGAGGATCATTAAGTGTTATTATCTCTGTAAGTCAGGAGGGGATCATGCATTAAGTTGTGTGTGTGTATCTGTCTGCAGCAATCTCACATACTACTGAACCCATCAGCCTAATATTTTTTTGTGCATATTTATGACTGTATGCTCAAGGACCTCTCGTGGTTGCGATGATTCACGATGTTTGTAAAACCTATTTAATATCACCGTTGACTGCTGACTCCTCTTCACCGGCTGGTAGGGGCTGAACTGCTTCAGCTTGGAATCTTATTCCCGCTAAGGACAACCAATCATACCTTGTTGCCACATTAGATCAATCAATGCCAAATTTTGGTACCTTGAGAGCGGATTGTGTTGTGAATTCAAATAAATATTGATAAGATTCCTTATGAGCCTGTCTTTTCAGCAATCCTCGCCATTTTACGATATACGTTACGACTAAAAACAAGGCTTATCTAGCCTGTTGCAGGCCACGTTTTAGCCTTTGTAGTAGCTCAAAAACAGACAAAGTTTGGTCTCATTTTGAACTGGTGCATCTGCAGATTAATTCCATACCTTATATGTTATGATCTACTAAAGTTAGGCAGGATACGAGATGAATAAATCCTCGTTTCTGTTATCTTCACCGCCGTCTTGACTGTATACACCTGGCGGAGATCTGCACTCTACTACCTGATAACCTGTTTATTGTAAATATCTTGAAGCTGACCTTGCTGCACCCCAATCAAATTCCAAGTACAGTAAGAAAAGATTTGATAAAACCCTTAATACCAGCACATAACAGAGGCTACCGGGCCCTTTTTGCACCTCATGCACAGTGTGTAACTGTGTACTTCAAACCCTGTCAGGCAGAATAATATGAGCGATGGTTTCAGTTGTGGGTGAGTAATCAGCAGCATTACAAAGCTTTGGAATAGGGTCACAGCACCGATGTATCCATCTCCACCCACCCGATCGTAACTGATTTTTAACCTCGCTGTGTGAGTCACAGCCGCCGCCGCCACCCCCTGGCCCGTGTGACCGCATCCATATCCACACGGCTAATTGGCGAGAAGCTGCAGGTCTCCGGGGAGCTCATTCCAGACGAGGCCTTGCTGCCTGAGCCGCTCTTGGATGTTCGGAGAGAAAAGAGGAGGGGGGGGGGCACCCTCAGGGTGGCAGGCGCAGAGGAGGGAGGGATTGTCGAGATGAGATCCACTCACTCACACAGTGACACACACACTCTGTCGGCATTTTGCGACGGTATGTTGGAAGCGTTTTTTTACGTCTATTACTCAGGGTGTTTTGACAGCTTGTGGACGGTGCGGACTGCTTTTCGTCACATCTTATCCGGGTCAGCTGTCAGAAAAATGCTGAGCTGATGGTTGTGGCAGGTTTGACACAGATTTGAGTCCTGATTAGCCCAGATTTGACTTTTTTTTTGTGCCTGTTAGAGCCATAGTGCAACACCATCCCTCGAGGCAAAAGCAGGATAGAAGCACCAATTATATTACTTTTTACATGATGTTTTTATTTTGTACTTCCATTTTTTTTTTTGTAGCTTATACCTGACTGAAATGTTTCTGCAGTCTGTTGCTGAAGTCTTCTCTCAGTTTAGTTTGATGACATATGACACATGTGATGCTGCTTATAATTAGTCTTCATCCTCCTTATTATTATCAGAACAAGCATGGCGTTGCCCGGGAGACGCTCGCAAGTGTAAACACGCGTTCATCTGCTACGGGTGATTAGCATGGGGAATTTATGCTGGCAGTTGATAAGTCAAGTGTCCAGGTGGCTGCAGTTGGTTTGAAAACCAATGAGGGAAAACAGTTCAGTTTTAGAGGGTCAGTGCTCACAGCTACACAAGATTTTGTTGTTTATATTTGTTTTTTTGCCAGGAAATAATCCTTTACACAAACTATTTTAAATAACTTGATTTTAAAACCACATTTTCTTGAGAATGAGTCCCTTTTATTGTCGTAATTATAAGTACACTGGTGCGAGTGTAGCGGGTCTATCACAAGTCTTTCAGCATTTTATCGCTAAGTAGCAGAAATGGTCAAACAAAACATTCACTGAGTCTTACTTGCACACAGTAAATTCTTCTGTTTATGTGTAATTTTAATCAACAGAGTCACTGAATGCTCCACGCCGGCCGACGTGCTCACCATAGAGCATTTTAGCTTTGCAAGTTACAAAGCAGCCCTGCAACAAACTTCTCTTCTAATTAACAGATTTATGCATGAATACAAAAAACTGAATATGAAAATATCATTACTTACACATGTTTTTGGGAGTTTAACGTCACATAAACACAGAAAGTAAAAACTTTACTTACTTTACTCACAATAGTGAGCTCAGATTTATTTCCTGGTTCGGACAGACTGGATGAAAACCAGAGTCCACAAAACCACTCGCTGCTGCTCATGAAACTTATTTAACTCTTCTCATGTTTAGAGGGATTTTAGTGAGTAAATCAAACTGAAAAACAAACTGGACTCCATTGGAAATTAAGGTTGAATTAAAAGAAGACGAACTATTTAATTAAGATGAGCAGCAATAATCACCAAATCTACACAGATGAAGAAAAGATCTACAAGAAAAAAGAGAGAAAAATCTGCCTTCATTAACAGAAATGTCTAAAATAAATTAAGCACACACTGTTTGATTGACAGGAAGGAATTACCGGTGCGGTACTACTTTAAATGTCAAAGAGATTTTGTGATGAAAGTTCAGGAGGAGGAAAGGTCTTCATGTTCTCCTGAACTTTCTTCCTCACAGCGGCGTGCGCTTTGACAGACGGCTCTCCGAGAACGCTGCCAGACCTCCAGCAGATAAATCATATGTATGAATCCAGTCGTCGGACAATCCCGATGCAGTTTGTTCTTCTTTTACATGGCACCGCCTGCCTTTCACCCTTCACTTATACCACCTTTTACTTGAACCCTGTCTACTGGGATTTGTAATCCCGGCATTGATTCACAGTTGAGGTGCCGCATCACGCAGCTGTGAGTCAAAGTCTTCTTCAAGTATTTTCCTTTTTCCTTTCGTTTCACTCGGATTACGTTGGATCTAAGACTGATGAAACTAACTGTACCTGTTGCTTCACACTTGGTTTTAGTATCTGATGGGGAAACAGCAGTTCTGGTTGCTAAGGACTTGACCAGGTAAAGGTGTTGCTAAGGAAATAAAAAGAGGGGAAGTGTGCGGCGTATTCAGAGGGTTTAATGATGTTTTACATTAACATAGACCCTACTAATAATCTAACATTACACAAAGTTGACAACCAACACCCATCCATCAAAAAAAGTGGGGCCATTTAACTCTAAGCTTAAATCAATAAAATGATACGTAGGCTACTATATGAGGCACTTCAAACAGCCACATTACAGCCAGTGGAAGAAGTATTCAGATCCTTTACTGAAGTAAAAGTACCAACACAGAGATGTAAAAATACTCCATTACAAGTAAAAGTCCTGAATGACAAACCCTCTTACAGTAAAAGTACATAAGTATTATGAGCTTGATGTAGTTAAAGTATTGCAGTAAAAGTAGTGGTTTGGTCCCTCTGACTGATATATTATTATATATGACATCATTAGATTTTTAATAGTGAAGCATCAGTGTTAGAGCAGCATGTTACCGTTGTAGCTGCTGGAGGTGGAGCTAGTTTACACTACTTTATATACAGTTAGCTAGTTTAGTCCAGTGGTTCCCAACCTAGGGGTCGGGCCCCTCCAAAGGGTCAGCAGATAAATCTGAGGGGTCGTGAGATGATTAATGGGAGAGGAAAGAAGAAAAAACAAAGTTCTGATACACAAATTTTCAGTTTTTGGGACTTTTTCTCTAATCTTTGATTTTTTGGTGAAATATTGGATCATTTGAACATTTATTGAAATGAAAGCATGTGAGAAGTTTAGAGGGAAAAATCACTATTTGGTGGAGCTGTTAACAACTCATACACATGTGAAATGTGACCCCGACTACACACTGCTTTTTGTAAGACGTCAAAAGCCAAAAAGGTTGGAAACCACTGGTTTCATCTTTAACAATGTGTTGTATTTTAAAAGCTTGTTATATTATCCATTGTGTCAAATCTTCATCTGAAAAGTAACTAAAGCTGTCAAATAAATGTAGTGGAGTAGAAAGTACAATATTTCCCTCTGAAATGTAGTGAAGTGGAAGTATAAAGTAGCATCACATGGAAATACTCAAGTAAAGTACAAGTACTTCAAAATTGTACTTCAGTACAGTAGTCGAGTAAATGTACTTAGTTACTTTCCACCACTGCAGTGTTGTGCTGCTTCACAACAGAAGATCCCTGAAAAACAGTTTTTCTTGTCAGACTTTTTAAAATCCAACTGTCTTTCTCAATTACTGCTACTGTGACTTAACTTCTGACTTCCTGTCTGGAAATAGCATTTCTTCTTCTTCTGTGGTCTCTTGTAGCTGTCAGAATGGATGAGAACAAACATGTTGTGAAAGTATAAAAATATGTGAAGGTATAAAAATACGTCTTTATAAAGATAATACTAAAAAACACGTTCCTTGGTGAGGCATATCTGGAGTGGTTGGCTCTTTCTACACACACAAAAGACTCCTAAATTAGGGCCATCTCTCTCCAAATTGCCTTCATATACTTATGTGTGTGCAGAGGCCTTCTACATACAGTTTGACTTTGATAATGGCCATCAATAATAGAATGTTTCATATCATTTCATTATAAATCTCATTTATATTTAGATTAGACAGAGAAAAGTTAAGATGCGTTTGCTCAGTTGTGAAAAATAAAAAATAATATGTCAGATGAAAGCGGCTTTCTTTCTGACAAGCATGTATCTGGTTGGGGCTCCTTCTGTGTCAGCTACATACGCTTCTAACACAGGATGGTTTTTTTTTTAAAATTGATTATATTGATTATTCCACCAGTTAAACAAAGATAAAGTGAAAAAAATCCCTCCAGACGCCAAGTTCCCCAAATATATTCCGACAAACAAACCTCCTGACAGTAAACTGACAATAACGAAAACACCAATAATAATGTTTGGAAGCAGGTGAAACAACAGGCAGGAGTCCCGGTTTGAGCGAATATCACATAATAAAGTGAGCAGGAGTCGAGAAAAGAAGCTCCGTGTGCTGGAGTTCCCCGCTCCGGTGTGCACCGTGCAGGCTGAGCTGCAGTGGTGACACTTTATATTTTTTTTCATGTCTGAGTCATATTCTACTGATAGAGACATTGAAACTGTAGTGAAAGGTACAGTACTCTGCAAAAGTTTTAGGCACTAAAATTAAAGTGAGAATGCTTACAAAAATATTGCTATAAATTGTTTTAATTTATCAATTAACTTCTTATAAAGTTGAATAAACAGCAGCAGCTTCTCCTCGGTTCACTTTAACACAGTTTTTCATGGTAACTTGCAGGTAGGTTGTTGTAACCATCCTGGAGAAAGAATCTTCTTCTGTGGATTTATTATTTAGAACATCTCAGATGCTTCTTCATGTTAATCCCAGATTGACTCCATGATGTTGAGATCAGGACTCTGTGGGGGGGCCGAACCATACCATCTGTTGCAGGACTCATCATTCTTCTTGTAGCTGAAAATAGTTCTTTAAGACTCTAGCTGTGTGCTCGGGGTCGTTGTCATGTCATGAATAAATTTGACACCTCCCTGATAATCAAGGGTGCCTAAAACCTTTGCACAGCACTGTACATATATATGTATTTTTTAGATGTAAATATTGGCATTGATATGATATATTTGTTCTAATAAATATTAGTCCCAGACTGCAGCAAGACATTTATGCACAAAACACACACACACATATATACTGTGCATGTGTGTATATACATAGTGAACTTATAGTGAACTTACACTCTCTACACAAACAGATATGAATTAATTACATGTAAAGTTTTGCTTTACATTTTATTGGATGTTGACCTCTTTCTCTACACAAACAATCACACAATCAAAATGTGCTCATTTAAACGGTAGCCTGCGGCACGAACACACGGGATATGTACACATGTGTGATGTCATCTGTAAACACATGACCCCAAGCTGATCTGGTATCTACACTGGCCACAATAATGGCGTAATCGGGAGGGGCTCTGTCCTGCAATTTTTGTAACTTTCTGAAACAAACAATCCAACAATCACTCTGAAAGTTGTCAGAGTTTGAACTTCTCTCTCAAGCTCTTCTTTCATTCTTCACCCAACTACTGACCACTTTTTGTGTGAACACCTACACCCCGAATGTCTTCAAGGAGACACTGTCCAAAATCATCCCGTTGAGAATACAAAGACATGCAAAAGTCACTTCTTGGAGTAAACCGTGACGGCAGGCCTTTCATCAGCCTTTCGAGAGTGTGCATTAGGAGCAGGTAGAAAGACGTGACATGGTCGCACAAAATAGTTTGTTTAAAGCAAACTGACACAGTTGTCAAACTCAGGCTGAGAGTAGGACAAAGAGCAGAGAGCACACAGGAGTAAATATACTTAATACAAACCAAATGCAAAGAAAACCAAAAGCCATGGAAGAGAGGAAGACCGGCTGAATCCCATGAACTCGTAGAGTCGATCCAGATGAGCCGAATCTCTCTGAGGACCCGACTCCAACCTCCAGGCTCCAGATGATCGTCACACAGTCTTCAAATGATGCACAGTTGTGTTTTGACTTTAGCTAAAGCTAAAGCATTTTTAGCATGATTTGATTGAAGACAGACTTTATTTTATAACAAATACCTGTTTAAAACCTGTATCTACCATTACAGACATCAATATCACGTCTTCGTTTTGTATTTCCAGTTAAAAATAATGACATATTGTTGGTATTTTATAGAAAGAGTCCAGCAATTATGTACTCAATGTAATCAAATTTGACCACTTTTTGGACAAAAAAGAATGAATAAATAAAAGATTAATTATTTTGACACCCAAATTTTATTCTAGGCAGTTTTTAGACAGTATTTTTGGATAAATTCACAGAATATATCATTTAAAAGTTATATAAAAGTAAATAAATAAAATAGGAAAATATATTAAATATAAAGTATTTGGGGGACTTAAACGTGAACTCATAAACTACAACCCTGTTTCCCTGACTGGTACTTGTGTACTTGTGCTGTGCTCCTCAGGTAAAGGTGACGTGTTCGGTGACGTCTTCTGGAAAGAAACCACCCTGGCGCATGCGTGCGCCAACGTGCGAGCGCTAACCTACTGCGACCTCCACGTCATCAAGAGGGAAGCCTTGCTCAAGGTGCTGGAGTTTTACACCGCCTTCGCCAACTCCTTCTCCCGCAACCTCATCCTCACCTGCAACCTGCGCAAGCGGGTAAGGTATCCTCCTCTGTGGACACAAATACACTCTCACACGTATACACACACAAGCCAAATGTCTACGTAGGACACACATGTTAATACACAGAACTACAAAAACTTTGTACACATGCTTATATTCAGGTTGGTATTCAGGCTGAATATCATTTTGTCATCACTCCATTATTCAGTCTGTTAGCTGTTTTCTGTCAGACTTATCCAGCAGCTCTCATGTCTTTTTAAGTCAACACTCAGTCTGTGTTAGCCGCTACACAGTTAGCTTAAGTTGAGGACATTTACCTAGAATGGCAGTCAGTAGCCTACTGAAAATATATATTGTATATAAAAGACTTTCTTAAAATAAACAGGTGATTGACAGAGAACACAGTGAGGTGTTTTATGGAAGAGACAGATGAAAACTTCTTTGAAGCAAAGTTGTTTTTTCTCTCTTTTTCTCACATTTTTCCTTTTTGGGGTCACTTCAGAGAACTTTATCACAGTTATAACCAACAAACAAAAAGGGGAAGGTAGGTTTGATAAAAGATAGATAAAAGATATTTAAATTCCTGCCTGACCTAGTGTGCAATATTTTTGGCAGTTAGAGGCCTGGCTGGTTGTCTGCATTAATGTTTGTCGGCTAGCTAGTCCAGTTAGCTAATTTATAAGCTACCAGTCTGTGCTTCTTTTCTTTGGTTTTCTCAATAGGACAAGGCAATTCATTTTACTCATGTTTCTGTGTCAAAATTTGAGGTGAAACTGGTGATTTGGAACCAGAGCAGGACTATATTTAGTAGAGGACATAGCAACATAGTAGTTAGCTGAAGTGTTCATGGAGTTTATTTTCCATATTTAGGGGCAAATTAGCTCCACTACAGCACTTGCTTTTAGAGGTTGAAAACTTTGTGATTTTAAACTACTGTATTTTGTGAGCATACAAAAAACAGCTTCCATGAAAATTTACCAGTACTGCAGTGCGGGTACCCATCAAAACTTGATTTGATGGGATATTTCACACTGCACTTAGCCCAAGGCTAAAAGCACTACTAGAACCTTCTTAGCTCCAGGCTAAGAGAGCTGTTAGCCCCAGGCTCAGAGAGCTTTCACACTGGTACAATCCTGGCATATTCCAATCCGACTTTAGCCTACGGCTTGCTAGCCTTTCTCTGGAGCAGGGTTAGCCCCAAGTTTGCAGGGTTATCCCCTGAAGGTTGACTAAACATGGGGCTAAAGGGTGCCAGTGTAAAATGGGGCAAAAGTAAACAATGGACTTTGCGTCACGTTTTTGTTGTCCAGTCACAACTTCGTCATGTCATTAAGGTACACACAAGCTTTATGTTTATGTTGTAACTACTACTAACCAAAACCGGCAACATCCAGATGTTAAAAGTACCTTGCAAGCTAGCTAATCTAAAACAACAATAATATGTCTGGAAAAGATTCAAAAAGATGAAATTGGTCACAGGTAGAAACAGTGTTGTTCCTGAGTTTTTGGTCGGAAAAGTCAATTCAAGACAAACTAGATGGAACATGCCGCCACAGAAAGGTTTTCCAACATCTCTCAGCGAAGCTAGCTGAGGCAGGTTTCAGTAGGACGCTGGAGCAACTCAATCAGAAGCTCAAAAAATGTAAACAGGAATACAAAGAGGTCAAGGACAATAATGCATCCTCTGGGGCAACGAGGATCACTTGTCCATTCTTCGATATTGTGGACTCTGGGCCAAGTGTCGAGCCTTCAGGTGGATATGACTCAGCAAGACTCCTTGTCCATGGCTAATGAGGAGCTGGGAGGAGAGCAGGATGAAGATGGAGATGAGTCAATTGTGGAGGAGGATGGAGGAGGGATGCTGTGAATGAAAACACTTCATCAACATCAGCAGCAGGAGAGGAGTCAGATCAAAACACTCAGGTAGGCTGTCTTTTTTCTCAAACAACACACACACACACTCACACACACACACACTCCACATCCACTGACATTCACATACTCTCATCCTTGTTAACACAAACACACACACACACACACACACACACACACACACACACACACACACACACACACACACACACACAGATGACTCTACCTTTTTAATGAATTACTTAGCTTTGATGTTGAACTGTGTCAGAAAAGTCCATGACATCTCAGATTTTTCCGAAATTCACCACAATTAATTGAAGCACAATACAGACTAGGGATTATATTGGTAGGCCTACATATAGAGGCTACTTAACATTTATTATTTTTTAATTGTCTACATTAAATTAATTTAAATAGTATTTTTCTTAATGTGACTATAAAGAAAGAGAGAATGTCTTGAGTCACTTAAATTTTTATCCAGAATGCACTGAGAAAAAGAAAATGCACTAAATCTTCAGGATGTGAATAAACACTAAATTTACATTTAAATTTAAATGAAGAAGCTCTGGATGGACTGACATAAACTCGTCATTGACACTGTAGTATAACAATAGATACATAGGCTATAATAAAGATCCAGAATTGTTATTTCAGACTAAATGAGCCAGCCAGCTATTAAAAATTAGCTCAATTAAAAAGGGTACTTTTTAGATATTCAAATTTGTATTTTTATCAATAGTAATTTATGTATTTCTGTGAATATAGAAAATTGAAATAGCAGCTATATTTTACAGTACACTGTAAGGGTTAAACTGACATCAAGATTGTATCGTTACTATGTTTAAATTAGAGTAACAATGACTTTTTAGAGGCATGTATAACCCCAAAAAGTGCCAAAAATGCCAACTTTGACCACATAAGCAACATTAATGATTTCATTTCAGAAAAACCTGAAACGTCATGGACATTTCGGTCTCAATTCACTGAAAAAATAGCCACTTATAGACATCCACAGCTGACTTAGAGGAGGACCAGAAAGAGAGAGGCAGTGCTGGAGCTTTTAAAGGTCATGGTGCAAAACCTTCACTGAACATCAGTAAGCTTCAAAGAGGGAGTTCATGCAGCGGACGGAGGAACAGGAGGCGGCGAGTGAGAGAAGAGAGGAGAGAGACGGCGATATGAGGAAAGGGAGCGTGAGATGCAGCTCTTCAGCACGCTGGGACAGATGTTGATCTGGCAGCATATTGCATACTGGTGCTAAAACATATGCAGCTTTGTAAATCCCGTCAGGTTCCTCTTCATTAATTTATCGCCAATCAGTTCCTGCTTAATCTCAACACTTCTTGTATCAAAAATCAGCCCCTAATATTTCAAGTTTACTCTCTCGGAACAATTTATCTACAACATTTGAGTGTTTTATTTTTTTAAAGTTGTAGTATGCTTTTGTTTTGTGAAGTGCATTGTCACTGTTGCATATTACCCCATTAAAATTTAACTGAACGTGACCTTTGACCATGTTTTCGAGTTGGTATTTTCTTATTAGACACTTGATTATTGTACTAAGAGTTTTATTATGGAGTAGTTCTCAAACAGGCGTCTTTTTGAATTACCAGAGAAGAGATTGGGTAATAAAAAGTTGGGGGTTGTTTCAATACAAATATTAGATTTCAACAACTTATCACTCATTCAAGGCAGAGAAATCAATTATAGTGTGTGTGTGTGTGTGTGTGTGTGTAAGCTACAGCCTATCTGGCAGCTGCAAAATGCTGCACAAAGGCACTAGTGAGTCATCCTCAATTGGGATCTGGATCCTGGATTCGATCCTCTCTCAGTGGCAGTTCATCATTGAAGGGCTTTCCTGATGACTCACACAAGTCGTGGAGCAAAACAGCAGGTGATGACAAAGTTTTCAAGCTTCTCCAAGCTGGCGTCATTCCTCTTCATTAATATCCTCCACCTCCCCTTTAGTCTCCCGAAGGTGTTCTCCAACACCATCTGTGCCCAGCTGAGATGATAATTGTAAACTCTCTTCTCCCTTGTGAGTCGCCCGCCATCACTGAAAGGCTTCATCGACCAGGGAAGCAGAGGGTAGGCACGTACCCACATAGTGGTTCGTCCCACGTGGGTTTGAGGGGCACAGCCTTCCTGACTGGTCTCATTTATAGATAAAGGACTTCCCAAACACACGGGCATTGTGGACACTTCCTGGGTATTTGAAGTCCACATTCATAAAGTGATACTGGTGATCAACTAGACCTTGGGGGACCACTGAATGGAACCCCTTCCTGCTGTAAAAGTCACTGGGATAGATCTTTCATGCCAATATAGGAATGTGGCTCCCATCAACAGCACCAAAGCAATGTGAGAAGCCCCACCTTGCTTCACATCCTCAGACCACCTCTGGAGCTGCTTCACCTTGTGGAATCCAGACCCAGGTTCCTGTCCAAGACCTGGACAATGGCCTCACAAACCTTTATTGAAAATGTCAGACGTCAGATGTCAAGACTCAATCGTACGAAGGGAGTCCATTGATGGAGGCCACTCTCAAATAACACTGTGATTAATAATAATGTATGTGATTATTTTGCAATGTCGCAGTCCCATCAATCATGACTTGAAGCACTTAAGCATTGAATCATGTAGGATATAGCCTACACTGGTTTACCTCAAAACTGTTTTATTAATGATGCATGTTCATGTGTGGACTGGTTGTGTCCAGTTGTACAGCGTCTTCATGCTACTTCATTAGATGCACTCAACTTCTGTAAAGCCGGTCTGAACAAGAGTGTCTGCCAAATGATAAAAATTTAAATTTAAATATACCTGATGTACAATGTCTCAGACAGTGGACACACCCGCACCAAACAGCTGGTTCTGTACTCAGAGTTACAGTTAGGGCAACTCTGCGGTCAACCTCGACTGCGTGGTGAAGACTTGTGTCTTTCTTCTCTATGCATGGCCGCAGATTATTGACAAGAAAAGCAAATGTCGTTTTTGACCCATTCCTCATCTTTAAATGTTTTGATAACGTAGCGCCACCACCAGTCACTTTTTGGCAGTGACCGAATCTGTGGGTTAGGTGGTGGTACTTCGATAGACACGACACCCATTGGGCACAAAAACAGCAATGTATCCTGTTTGCCACTGCTGGAAAAGGTAAAACAATAGACGTCTTTTCAGTCTCTCCTTTCTCCAACACTGCTCTCACATAAAGCTCTAGCCAATGGCGAAATTCTAACGTTGCTGCTTGCTGTTAAAGAGTAGTCACGCATCATTCTAGATTGTAAACATTAGTTGCGTGCTCCAACAGACATCTAACCCAGGGCTAGTATAAGTGCAGGGTGAATCGTACAGTCCTGCGGTTAGAATAACCCTGAGTTAACAATGTTTGTGTGAGAAGGGATGAAGTTATCCCTGGGGCAACTCTTAGCCCAGGGCCAAGGATAGTAATCTTTACAGTCCTGCTGTGTAAAAACATTTACACCTTTCAGTCCTCTCTATCCTGCTGTTATTACGGACATGCCTGAACTAACTGGACTCATTGACTCGCCCATGTTCTTGGTGCCTCCTTTGACCTGTGAAAAATACATAAATATTGATTAGTCAGCAATATCAGAGGGGACAACAACAGCCTTCTACAATAGTCAGTGGGATTTTCCACGAGGTTCTGAACCCAAGAGTTTCTGTTCCAGTTCTGCTCTCTTTATCTCAGTGATTGAATGTTTCTTACTGAAATGCACATTGGGAGTTGTAGTTGACTTCTCTCCTTCAGTTTTTATGTACAGTAGCAGTGAAAAGTTTGGACACACTTTCTCATTCAAGAGAACGGGAACTTTTGACTGGTACCATATTCAGGCCTGTACCATTGACTTTCTTCTTTATCAAAGAGCCATATGTTGCTGTTCATCCTGCTGATGATTCAACCAGGAGAGTTTCATGTCCGTCTGAGCCTTGAGGTGCACCAGCTGTCAGTCATCTTACATCTTTCTATGTGAGGAAATGAACGGGACTTTATTAGACTGGGATGTCTACTGGGAAATTTAGGAGGAAACTCAGATATTTGAGGGGTCGAAGCAGGTGACGAGAAGCAAAATTCTCTCATTTTTGTAAGGACTTTTGCTACATATTTACCTTTTTATGAGAGCAGTAGTGTGTAAAAGTACAAGCTCAAACATCCAAGATACAAATACAGAACCTGGAGTTCCTGCACATCCTCTTCCCTTCCTTCACACGTTATCTCTTCTACTTTTCTCCGTCTTCGTCTGTTGTTGTTTACTTGTCCTTAAGTTTGTTTTTCATAATTCATATTCTCTCAGCTCAGTAGGTCTTTTTCTCAGCCAGCCTTGAACACAATAAATTATACATAAAATACCAGTAACCTCATTATGTCCTGCGGCCTTTTGCCGGTTCTTACTGACGTCCTAGCAGGCGGCTTCTTCGCTCTCAGCGGCAGTTTTCATTATCTGTGTTTGTTTGTGTTCATCTTGAGTTCATAGTTTAGAGATTATAATTTATTGATGGCTGTATGAGTGGTTTTTATCTACCTGTGCCTTTTTCCAGGTCTGTGTGTGATTGTACACATGCATATAAATGTACTTATGCAGCATGTATATACAGTATAAAAAGGGCAGTAATTGTATTTCCATGCATTTTGCTACTATTTCTTCACCACTTTGACTTTGAATTTGTATTTTAATTCAGTATTTAACAGTAACCGCGGCTTTTTTTCTGATACGTTTTGCATACTGAAGCCGATGGAACGATTTTAATTTGGTTTGCTTGCTTGTTTACTCACTGAAGATGGACGTTAGGTGTCGGTTAAAAGATTTATTCTGGAGAAGAATACTGTACATCTCAATTAGACAGGACAGGATGCTCATTTTCATAGTCTCCCGAGTGTGTCATTTGGGTTGATTACACCGCAGCAGTTTACATAAAAATCTACTAAGTGAAGCTTTAAAATGAATTAAAAAGTAAAATTACCATCATGATGAGATAATTGCTCTTGTTTAAAAAAACAATCTCCTTCCATCATGAGATCAGCAACTCCACCTTCTCCAAAACAATCAGCCTTGATTCACGAAGACGCATTTAAACGGAGCGTAGCTGCATTGGGAACATGTGGAATAATTTTACAACATTGGCTAATACTTTCTCTTAAGTTAATTATGAAGATGGACACTTTTTTTTTGCTGTGTGCAGGAGGAATCTGACCCCGAGGTTCCCTCATGTAAACACAACAAAAACAGAAATAGCGTTGTGGGCAGAGCTCTTTCTCCTCCTCCTCCTCTCCTCAGTTAGCTCTTTTGTTCCCGGGATGCGTGACAGCTGCTCGAACGCCGCCACGATGAAGATAAACAACTTCTAGCGGGAGCTCAGACGTGGCCTGTGGGACTCTGACGAGACCAGAATGTGTGTCAGCCTTAACTCGCCCTGTCACTCACGCGATAATGGCTGCCTTCCAATCTGCCTCCCTCAGCACTTTCCTTTCTCTCTACAGCTCATTCTCCTTATAATCCCCTTTCTCTCCGTGTCCCTCTCTGACTCTAATTCTATCTCTTTATTTTCTTCTCGCTTCACATGTTTTCCCTTTTCTGTGGCAAACTGCATTATAGTACTATTGTGTACTTTTGGTCTGAGTCTGTTTTTCATGGTTTTGTCTGGACCTCTTAGTGTCAACTAAAGAAAATCTTAATTCTACAGCATTCAATTATATTTTAGACCAGTGGTTCCCCATTGCTGGGTTTCAGAGTAGGTTACAAGTACCCTTTCTGCTTCCTACTTAGTAGCAATTTTAAAGCACAAGTCACATATTGATTCCTGCTTTGTGGGCCATGCACCTTGCAAAACTGACACAATATATTCAACTTGGTTTTACTGACACTGAAGTGAAAGAAGAAGAAGGAAAAATGTTTTATACAGTGAAGGATTGACTTAAAAACCTTTTTTTTTTCCATTTTCAGCACTGCAGCTAATGTATTGGCCTTTTCTTTGTATTAAATTTTTGTACATGTTCTGCTGTAAAAAATATTTTTATGTACTAGTGAAAAAATAGTTCTGAGGAAGATTTAATTAGTTTTATCTGCTGTTACAATACTTTTGTTTTAAAAAAAAATGTTTTTAAGCCCCTAATTACTAGGGGTGTGCCCAAATACAAATACGTTATTCGGCAAAGCACAAATAGTGTTTTGTTTTGTTTTTTACGAGTATTTGTTTCATACAAATATTTTTAAAATTATTTGTTTTTGGGAAGAAAAAAACAAAACATGTCAAATACCAGCGAGCAGGTCAGTTATAGTCGCTATCTCAGTGTCTCTCCTCTGCTCCGCTGTGACGTCTATCAGCAGGTCTCAGTGTGGGGAGTCACATCCACCTGCTACATGACGCATATTTCCTAATTTGGACGTCACTCCCGCAGTTGGGGGTGTTCCCCAGAGATAAAGTTGAACTACTGGCACAAGCTTCATGAACACTTATTGTAACACTTTAATTTACTAAAATTAAAAGCATAATAAAAACAAAAACAGGATTTTTAAGCCTCTTTCCACTTTTATTTGAATACAAATACAAATAATTTTGCTGCCTCAACAAATACAGATACAAATACAAATACTGGGCCCTCTGCACATCCCTACTAATTACATTCTTTTGCTGCAATGCTTTTATTGATTTTTAAGCCTCAGTTGTGTTGTGGATATTTCTGAGCGGTGGTCAACACTTCAGTGGAGAGAAGCACATACAAGCCTTTGATGTCTTAATGCTGAGAATGTTTATTGAAGTTACTTGATCAAGGAGAACTGTAAACAGTGAACATCCAAGTTGGTTGCTGTCTCTTCCCGTTCTGCCCTCTGACAGTCTGAGTGTTAGTATTTAACCCAAGCAGATATGGCCTACGATATGAAAAATTAGTCTAATCGGTTCACTAGTTTCTATTTGGCTACACATTCCACCTATCTTTGTTGTCTAGAAGGGTCCTCTCTGGCCTCGGCCTACCATGGCAGTGCTGATATACTCTTTATCAGAGAGGTTTCTGCTTTCACCAAAACATCACAGACAACTGACGTCTCGAGGAGAGATGAAGAATTACAGCGTGACCTCAAGGCATCATCTTGACCCAAAGTCACTCCAACCTGTAACCCCTAAAGATGGAAAATTCCATAACAAGTTGTACTTCAGTTATTTTAGTTTTCATGTTGTGAAGGAGCAGTTGTGGTTAACTCTGTCTCACAACAAGAAGTTTTGAAGAGGGTTTGAATCAACTGATGCGTGGAAATATACAGAGTGGGTTTTAAGTTTGGGGTTTTCTGAGGGAAAATCTGAATCCTGAGGCGAGACCAGATGGAAAACATTGTTTTTTAGACAGTAGTGTGCATCCAACTCTGTATCAACAGCTTGTGTCAGGTCCATAAAGAAATGCCTTTCTCAGTTCCTGACCTCAACCCCATCCAACAACCTTTGGATGAACTGGACAACAAGAGAGGTTTTAAAAAAGCCAATTTAATTAACTAACGTCCTTCTTTGGAAGTGAAACTGATTGTGAAATGAACATTATACTCATACATTGCATCGGAAAACTCAGCTCAGTAAGTACAGTCAGTAGAGAGTAATTGAGATAAACTGTGAACTCTGGTAACTGTCTCATGCATTTAGTTTTAAAACCAGATTCTCTCCAACCCCAAGTCTCAGCAGGGTTTACGTAAGTGTGTAATTGGCATTTTTTAGATGTTAAAATCATTTAGCAGATAGTAGTTTAAAGTTTTTGCTCAAGAACCTTTTTCTTTTCACTTGAGGTAGAGGCATTTCCAAAATAAAGATGCCTTTCCTCTCATAACACCTTAAACTTCAGCCATCAGGTTTAAAGTGTGTGTGTGTGTGTGTGTTTAAAGTGTTTTCAAGATCAGAAACCTCTATCTTACAGGTTCTAGATCACTGATTGCATCCTCTTAACAGCGAGACCATGAAATGCACAGCTGGTACTGTTTTGTCTTTTACTGGATTTTTTTTTAAATGAATAAATTAATAAAAGTGCAACTATTTTTCAAACTGACACATACTCTAAAAACCTATTATATACTACATGTATTGTAAATTTAACACCAGCTCAGCTTTTCTTTGTTTGAGCACAAAGAGAAAAACAACCGAAAGCTTCTGTGCATTTATAAATTATGCACATATTGATGAGAATGTTCTAGTTTTATTCTCTGATGCGTTAATGCAATTTGTATCTTTACGAGGTTTGTTTACTTGTGTAACTGCTGTGGTTACAGTACATGCAAACTTGTTTCTTTTCAATTACACTCATAAATGTAATAGCACAGACAAATGGTTGTTCACACCAGTCTGGTCTAGACGTTCAGCCAGCAGCTTGATACTGCTGATTGATTCACAGCCGACTCTAAAAGAATACGATGCAAAAAGGCTGGGAAGCAAACCCAGATAATAAATGTTTGGTGATATTTATAGATGCTTAACTCCTTGAGGTTATTGGCTATTTGAAGTTTTTGATTACAGGCTGTAGCAGCCTGAAATAGAAGGACCATTAACAAAAAGTGATGTAGCTCAGCAAAACTGACATTACAGCCATTGTGTAATATTAAATGTAAACTAACTAGATTTTTTATTACTTTTTTGATATTTTTTATCAATTTATATTGTTGCATTATGCATCTTTCTGCTCCCTCTATAAACAGCACTTTATAAAGCCTTTTATCTTTACTATTACTTACTACTATTAATATTATTGTTATTATCCTCATCAAAGTGTTTCTAATGTATGCCATATCTAATAGGCACATTTTTGGATTAACAAAAAAACCCAAATACCACCAACCCCTAGTTGCACCTTTCTAGTTAATGGACCAAATATGGCATCACCCGTGTCCCTTCTTGGACAACGATTGGCCTGAAGCCACATGACCATATATCCAACCCATCTTTGTAGATGTCCCATTGGCTGATATGTGTCTGGATGTATATGACTGGTTGTTTGGTTGTTTCTTTACCTTTTTTCATACCCAACTTACTTTATTTAAATGGTGTTTGTAATGTGTTTTATGACTGACATCGGTCAACTAATAAAGTTCTTTCTAAACTAACAAAAGATCAGAATAATAAGCATTCTACTATTACAACTCTCAGTGTTATATAGTCTGTATCTCTCGCTCTCAGTCTCTTATATAAATAATCCATCCTTTAAGAGCTGCATCAGGAAAACGGAGGCTTGATTAGGGCTAGGATGTCTTTGCTGTGTCCCTGTTTGTCACACACAGCCGTTACCTTCACTTTACCTTTAAAATCTTGCTTACTGAAGCTTCAAGTCAAAGAAGAAGAAGAAGTGAAAGAATTCCTGCAGTATAAGGACTTTTAAACGGACATTGGGTCCACACTTTTGAAGCATCATATTAGTGTTTATGGCAGATTTTGCTGCGGAAGAAGTAAATAGAGAGAATGCAGCACATTTGTGGTTTTCACAGTGTAAACCTCCAGTCACTAGAGGTCTTATTATGTAAGTGCTCTGTAAGTGTGAGTCTTCTTTTAATGACTTCCCCATGGCTGTTAAACGCCTCTTCACCTGTCTGAAAGAGATATATTACCTGTGTGGAAAAAAAAAAAAACTGCAGTTCTGCTGTTTCTCAGCTGGTTGTTGCTTGAGGGCATCGGCAGGGCTTGTTATCCCCGAATCTCACGTCGTCTGCAGCGTTCTCTTTGTTAGAGAAACTTTCCTACTCATCGCTGGGGGAAGATGCAAATGACTATTCATCACAGTCAGAATCACTTTATTCACCAAGTTTAGTAAATATGCAGGAATCTGTCTGTGATTTTTGGTGCAATGGAAGTAATGAGAGTTTTCAGCGTCACAGCAGCAGACCACACAGAGTTTACAGACTGTACATATAACTGCACATTTAGATATTCAACTGTACCTTAATGCACCGCTAATTAAGATTTTTTATATTAACAATGAATACAATTACTGTAATTTGTGTCATAAAATGTCAGAAAATACCCTTTTATAATTTCCTAGAAACAAAGATCTTCTAATGTCTTATCAAGAGTCTAAAATCCAAAGAGATTTTACTTTATTTTACTTTATTTTACAGTTTACTATCACGTATGATGACAAAAAGCTTCATATTCTCATATTTGAGAAGTTGCAACAAGTAAATATTTGGTATTTTTCTTTAAAAAATGATTTGATTCAATTATCAAAATAGTTGCAGATGATTCCTCGGAGAATTACCTGCAGCTCTTGAGCTTTTTAGCCTCTTTTAGCTCAGACTGTAGTTTTAGTTGACAGCACATTTACTGTTTACTTCAGTCTCAGTGTTGTCATCAACCCTTGTATGGATTTATTTATTTGCACAGGCTAAAATCAAACAAATACACACAAACAACTAAAAAATGATGTGCCAAGATGAGCTTTTTGATTATCTCTACCTAGATTATATGAAAAATAGGATTATCAAGCTAAAATTAGAGAGAGTCTTGAGCCTTTAGAGAAGCTCTAAAGGAAACTGTAACCCAATGAGAATAGTAATTTCATAGATTTGGACCCCTGTATCTGGGAAGTAGGGATGTGCCTGAATATAAATACGTTATTCAGCAAAGCACAAATAGTGTTTGTTTTTTTTTTTTTTTACAAATATTTGTTTCATACAAATATTTTAAAAATTATTTGTTTTCGGGAAGAAAAAAAAAAACATGTCAAATATCAGCGCACAGGTCGGTTACATCGCTATCTCAGTGTCTCTCCTCTGCTCCGCTGTGACGTCTATCAGCAGGTCTCAGTGAGGGGAGTCACATCCACCTGCTACATGACGCACATTTCCTAATTTGGACGTCACTCCTGGATTTGGGGGTGTTCCTCAGAGATAAAGCTGAACTAAAGACACAAATGAAGTGCTCCCAAGGGAACACTTCATGAACACTTATTGTAACACTTTAATTTTCTAAAACTAAATGCATAATAAAAACAAACACAGGATTTTACAACCTCTTTTCACTTTTATTCAAATACAAATACAAATAATTTTGCTGCCTCAACAAAAACAGATACAAATACAAATACTGGGCTCTCTGCACATCCCTACTGGGAAGATGATGTTTGATTGAGTCAGAGTGAATCTGAGTGTTTTCACACCTGTAGTTTGGTGAACTTGTTGTGTTTCCATCTTTGTTCGGTTTCTTTTCACACAGAGAGAAAAATCCAAGTAAACTAAAATGCATCATTACAAGTGAGAATGTTCTCTTCTCTCCACTTATTAGTTACGTTCTTTCATCGCTCTAGTCCACGTCGGGTCTGGATTTTACTCTCCAGCTTGCTGCTAGAAACTGTTGATTTTTGCTCATCCGCATCCCAGCATGCACCTGGCTACAGGAGCCCTTTAGCCCAAACTTGCAGAGAACACCTTGTAGTTGGATCAGTATCAAAAGTCTGTACATAGTTAACGTGCACTGAGAATTCACCTAATGTAGAACCATGCCACTGCTCATCTTCCTCACCTTTATGTTGCTGTTTATGATCATTTATTTTGTGTTTATTTTGATCAATTCCAGTTTCTTAGTTCAATTTTAAAAGTGTAATGAAAGCAATATTAAAAATTCCTTAATCGTCAGTAAATGCCTGCTTCACTGTCACTCTGATTAAACCCCTGAACAGTTTTCTTCTTGGCAAGTTAACTGACTCTGATCTCGTTTCACTGCCAAAAGCCGACCTGCGGTGCCAGCGCAGAGCGAACCGCACAAACTGATCTGAATCCACATCACGAGGATCTGGCTGCACTTGACTCGCCGCGTTTTTATCTTATTGTGGTATTCATCCTCGTTCTGTCGAGTTTCAGAAACCTGAATAAACAAGTAAACGGGGGCTCGTAAACTGTTTTTTTGATGAGGAGGGGCCGTTAAAGGCGTCTGCTGAGGCTTCACATGCTGCGCTGGGTTTTTGGGACAGCTTGTGCGCTGGGAGGGACAGACTTCAAGGCTAAAGCCTGCAGACTGGGAGGCTTTTACCAGCCTTCTAATGGATTATTCATGTGACCGACAATAAAGGCGAGAGGGCATAGAGGGTGTGTGTGTGTCTGTGTGTGTGTGTACACACACTCAAGTAACAGTTCTTTCTGTGCATTGAAGCAGATTCCTTAAGCATGAGTGTGTGTGAGGCTGAGTGTCATCTCAATGTGTATAAAGTGGCTGTCGAGGGCCTATTTTTTAAAAGCAAGAAGAAGATAAATACTTTCTGTTTGTTCAGGAGTTTTCTCCTTCTGAATTTAGAGATTGAGACTCATTGAGAAAAATGATTGACTTAGTATATCTTGAGAGAAGTTGGTGGGTTTGAACGGGAGTCCAGCAGCCATCAGATGCACTTTTATTTGAGTGATGAAGATAGGCAATTCATGTTTAGTTCAAGTTATATGTAAAATACAGAATGCAGTATTTACATTTATTTACAGTTATAGCATTTACAGTAAAATGTACACATCAGGATAAACCTGGAAATGGTAATTATTCAGTGTTTATATGGAGAATACACTATAAATGCCTGGCTTCCGGTTAAACAGAAATGCTTTTATTTTGAAGGTTTCCAGGAAATTATCTGGCCTGTTGTTGTCGCTAGTTTTAGAGTCGAAAAAAGGGTGTACGCTCAAGATGTCGGGCGCGAGCTCCGTTGTTTCCCACGTTTAGTAAACTGCAGCATATTTGAAAGACACCCGTTCTGGTCAATGAAAAGAAGCTTCCACTACACAACGGTGGTACTCGCTGCTTGAACTAAACCTATAAACCTTATAAAATACAATTACAAAATACAATTCATACCAGAAAACAGCACAAAATACCCACAAAAAATCTGAAAATGAAAAATTCCATCGTTGTCTGACATGGAAAATAACTCTACTCCTCTTCATTTTGAGTATTTTTACATTTGATATGTGATATTTTTATCTTTATCGAGTAAAATGTTGAACGCAGGTCTTGAAATAGAGCATTTTCTCTATGTGGTGTCACTACTGAGTACTTCTTCCTCCACTGTTTCTGTCTGTTTTTGTTTTTGTGAGTAGCTGATGATGATGAAGTTGTAACCAACGAGCAGCAGGCAGATTTGTCAGAAGTTCTTCATAACGGGCTTCTTGTACCAGCAGCTCGCTCAGGACAGAACTTCCTCATCTTCAGTCTTCACTAAACAGCGGAACAAAGTGATCATTAATCGATCGATGAGAGGGATTTATTTCTGCGAAGAAGCTCTTCCCTCACACTCTGATCCAGGCAGTTTACATTAGTTACATATTTCAGTCTGTTAAATATGAAGCTCTAATGATGGTCTGACATATCTTACATACTGGACTTATCGATCTAATTGCTTTTTTCCCCCACGATCGATGTGTGCAGAACTGTGTTAGCACCTCTGGAGCTGGTAGCGACTCATAGACAGATGGGTTTTTTTGCAGAATCCCAGCAAACAGGTGTTGATTTCTATTTTTGACATTTTGGAAAGTCAGTAATTATTAACAGCCGGGCAGCTTTAGTGAGCTCTGCTGTTCAGCTCTCTACTATTTGCTGTTTTGTACTGTGATGTAGCCACGTAGCCAGTGGGGTTTTTTTGGGTATTCATCACTGTATCTTTGTTGTTTTAATCCCAGATGTGAACATAACAGACAGAGACAGAAACTGAGGTCTTTAGGTCATCTGAGCTGCAGATGTGTGCTCTTAAAAAAAAAAAAAGCATCATCTGCATTACAAACCAAAAATACACTTTCTGTTCATCACACACGATGCAAAGTATATTTCATGACTTCCCGTATACACACACACTCGGAGAAGCCATCTGTGTGCTCTGAGGCTACAGTTGAGTCTAATTCTTCTACTAGTGTCTCTTTCTCATTTATAGCATTTCAAAAGGTATTCATACTTACCATTTACATTGTGCTAACACAGATATGTAGACCCAAGGAAGTGTTGACATAACAAATTCAAAATTGATGTTTCAAAATGCGGTTTACCATCTGTTTTTTTCTCTATATTTGTATCTATTACACATAGCCCTGAGCTAAAAGCATTCTGGGACATTCTATATTAATCCAAAGCCTGAGGGTCTTGTAGTCCGTGGCTATCACTTCACTGCGGTACAGTCTAAAGTAGGCTAAAGGCTTGTTTGGCGGTGGGGTTAGCCCCAACTTTTCAGAGCTAAAAATGGAAATGTAGAATGTAGCCATGAGCTAACTGGCTTATTGTAAAAGAAGGCTGAACTAAAGCCGCAGGCTGAGTCTTAGCTTACAAAACAGGATGTCTAACAAGCGGTAAAAACAATTTACACAGTGTCATGTGATCATGATTTAGTGTTTCTCTCCAAAGTGACTTTAGCCAGTTCTCATCTACACCATCTAATGTGGCAGCAAGTATCAGATTCAAGGTGATTATACTGAACACAAAACAGTAAATTAGAGTGAAAGTCTACAGTCACACTAGCAGCCCCGTGATGAAGCTATAATGCGCATTAAATACCAGGAAACTAAATTTCTGGGTGATGGGAAATGGTAGAGACAACTTTGATATTCACCATAATTCAGGCAAATGTAAAGGTTGACCTAAAGGTAACGCCAGAAGAAAGGTCATGTTACCTGAATCAAAAAGGTTAATCCTCTGTACTTTGGCAATTTTTTGTACATCTCAGGCTCAGCTTGTCGGACTCAATTCCACAACAGTCACAGTTTTAGAAAATGTTTATTTTAGGCTACACAGAAGCAAACATTCACAGCGTTTTTTCAGAGATATTTTTGTGACGGTTAGTTTTTATTTATTCAGGGAATCTCATCTCTTCTGCAAGACAAACCTGAGAACAGATAAAACATAAACACAATAATCTGGGTCCTTTACATCACAATCACAAAACCATCATCATACACACTCACAGATACACTATGAAAAATATCAGCTTGTAAAACTTTAGAGTCCCTGATGGAATGAGTGTCTCGACCTTTTATTACCCATCAAACTTTGAGTAGCTCTGCAGAGATGTTTACATGTGTCTTTGGGGGGGAAACATAATTTCAGCCTAAACTGCAACTCCGCCAGTTTCAGGTGTAGACTTAGGAGTGAGAAAAGAAAAGTGTTATGGGTAACCACACTGTAGGTTGCAACAACGCGTAGTGCAGACCTGCAGGTCGAGCAAGCTGATTGCTGGATTCAGTTGCTGTGGGGAGGCGGGTCCGAATGCTGAAAGCAAACGTAAAAGTGCTACGTACACGTATAAAAGAAATGGCCACGCAGACCGTTGTGTACGTTCACCTACGTGGAGCCCAGAGAACTATAATTCCACCTTTACTCAGGCTCAGTGGTGATTTAAGCTGGATGCTAACATAGCATGTTATCATGCAATCATGCTACAATAAGTTCAGAGTGCAAATGTTGACATGCATGTATATCAGCATGTTATGTGCTAATGCTAATTACCATCTAACGCTACTGTGTTAGCATGTGAACATGCGTACGGTTAGAATGCTGACGAGAATTATTGAGATACTACTTTTCAGGAAATTTTGACCTCTTGATGATGCTGAGTTAAACATAAATGTCTGTACTAAATCTAATGACAACTACTTCACCCTGAACATGTGACTGACCCAAAGACCAGCTGACCAACATCACCATAGAAGTGTGAAAGTAATCAGCAACATGTGAATTCAAGATTAAAACAGGTATTGTAGAAGAGAAAAAACGTGATAGCTTGTGAAATTGTGCCAAACAATACACAGAGCACAAACAGCTGCATAACCAGAAGAGATAGATAAGGAGTTGTTTTCAAAAGGTCCGGTTACAATCTCTGGAGAAGCAAATACTATGCTGATCATTGATACACCCAAAAGATGTCAGGCCGCCAGACAAACAGGAGACATCTGGGAATAGTCTTTGCACACAGCGTGCAAAGACGAAATTAAGAAATGTTCTACTCTCATTGGTGAAAATCCTAGTGATCATTGACTCACGAAAGTGCCAAAAGTCACGTCCGCTAGCCTGATTTGAAACCTCTATAGTATCAACATGTTTGGGATTGAACAGGACTTGTTTTCATGTTCTTCATGTTACCTAAACTATTCCAGCTGCTGAGTCACAAGGTGAAATTTTATTAAAGATTTGAAAGAAATAAAAAAAATCGTCCTGATGTTAAAAAGAAAAGCAACAAGCTACAACCTCTAAGAATAAAAGTCAAATCATTTGATTCCCGACCAGTTCTCCTCAGCGCTCGCTGTTTTACTTTCTTCACATCTCTCCACCTCCGCGGGGCAAAGACACAATCAGTCTTTTACCAGCTGACAGATTCTCTGTTTTTCTTTTAGTCCTAAATTGATGCTACGCTTTGTGAGTGCCGATCATCTGTAAGCACCAACAAAGCGAAAACAAAGAGGAGTCTTTAGATCTGACTGTCTGGTTTCAAACTGAAACGGGTCATGACTGGATCGCAACGATGCGCTATGAAAACTGTGCACTAATTGTATTTGTGTATTTTTTAGATTACCATAATATTGCAGCAAGCCGGTGGAGCGTTATACCTTCTGTCACAATTTTCCTTCTGCAAGGCTGCATTGTTCTCAATGTCAAGTGTTTCCAAGGAGGGCGGATTCTCAATAATAATGAGTGTTAGTCTGGAAGAGATGAAGGAGGCGGAGAAACAGACTGAGATGCAATATGTAAGAAAGATGGAAAAGGTAACTATTTGTAAAGAAGAATATCTGTCAGTCTACGGAGAAAGGTTTGAATAGTTTATTATGTAGTACTTTCACAGATTGGTCCGACAAAATTTGCAGATTTTGTTGGACCAACAGTCCTAAAACACAAATATATTCAGTTTCCATTTATACTGTATCAAATCTTCACATATGAGAAGCTGGAAGCAGCAAATATTTGCCATTTTTGCTGCATTAACTGATTCTTTTGGGCAGTTGAAACTAGTAGTGAACACAACACTGACATATCATCACTCATTTTAAGTTGATATATTGAACTCATTAGTAAACAGTTGCTTATTTCCACATCCAGCAGTTACGGAGCAACATTATCATTCATTTGAAGTCTTGTTTCTGTCCACCTGGTGAATGTAAGTCCAATATTCTCTCTCTGTTTTTGTTCTCTACCAACTCCTGAGAGTGACCCAAAACAGTAAAGTTGCAGCCGGACAGATAAACAATGAGCTGAAACTCTCTATAAAGCTCCATAAAGCCGAGAGGAGCTGCAGAGTCACTGATAATTCTCTGTAGGTTCATCACTATGAGCCAAACACGTTACACACTGAAATTGTTATTAGAAAAAAACATTAATTATAGCCACTTCAAATCATTAATCAATTATCAAAACATAAGTATTTTTAACTTACTGCATTGTTTACATCTCCATGAGAAATATTGAGGACATGACCTCATTACTGCAGCCAGCATCACATTTTGCTTGTTTCTGCAGTTTTTTAGCCTTTATTCTGGTCTTCAGTAGTTCAACACATGAGCAGCTGGACTGAAATCAATTGATTTGATCAAGAGCAACTTAACTACGTATGTTTGGTATCACTGCTCTGCTCCACTGTGCTAAATTATGTATAAAACAGTCCTGTAACCACTCTCAAATTTACAAAACTCATACTCATCATATTATTTAATTTTCCTACTTCAGCGTATAATTTGTTTTTGGGTGCATATACGTGAAAATCATTTGTATGAATAAATTCCAATAAAAGAATCACTTGACTCAAATGCTGAATCACATTCAAATTGAGAGAAAATTTCTGGTGCAGCGCCAGTAGATACACAGTCTCTGTGTAAGTGCTCCAGTGTGTGTCTAAATGAATGTGAGCTTTCAAGCGTATCTGAGGCTTATATGTGCCTATAGGGGAGCATCTTTGTGTGCGACTGTGTGCATGTGTGCTCATATGTGCATGAATACATTGCAGTATGTGTGTGTATGTGTTTGTGTGTGTTTGTGCGAAGTTTGGTCGACCGCAGGGAGTCAGCGGGAGCATTAGGGACGAGGTGCGGCGGAGAGGAGAACAAGTCATCCATGCACGCGGTCTCATTTTCTTCTTCTCTCTCCTGTCTGGTAAATAATGAATTGTGGAAGTTAAGAGGAGGAAGTAACCCATTTTTTATTTTCCCTCCCGTGTTTGTCTCTCCGGAGAAGTCGGAGCTGCATTAAAAGAAAGACAAGGGAGGATTTACTCTGTGGACTGGTTGCCAGAGATGAGAAAAACTAACATGATCTTAAAAGGAGCGGTTGCAGCAGAGTCCACATGTTAACGCTGCAGCCATAAAAGCCTGTCTAAAAAAAATACTAAATACTTGCTAGTTGCAGCATCTCAGATTTGATCATTTGCTCTCTATTTGGACTCTGGTAACATTGAAACACACTATTATTTTTATACATATAGATATAAAGACAAGGGAGGATTCACTCTGTGGACTAGTTTCCAGTATAAATATACATATATATATATATATATATATATATATATATATATATATTAGGGATGTGCAGAGAGTCCAGTATTTGTATTTGTATCTGTATTTGTTGAGGCAGCAAAATTATTTGTATTTGTATTTGAATAAAAGTGGAAAAAGGTTTAAATATCCTGTTTTTGTTTTTATTACGCTTTTAATTTTAGAAAATTAAAGTGTTACAATAAGTGTTCATGAAGCTTGTTCATGAAGTGTGTGTCAGTAGTTCAGCTTTATCTCTGGGGAACACTTCCAACTCCAGGAGTGATGTCCAAATTGGAAATGTGCGTCATGTAGCAGGTGGATGTGACTCCCCTCGTTAATACCTGCTGATAGACGTCACAGCGGAGCAGAGGAGAGACACTGAGATGGTGATGTAACCGACCTGCACTCTGGTGTTTGACATGGCTTATTTTTCAAAAATAATTTTTGAAATATTTGTATGAAACAAATATTCGTAAAAAACCCCACTATTTGTGCTTTTCCGAATAACGTATTTGTATTCGGGCACACCCCTAATATCTACTTTGTGTTGAAGTTCTTGAAGTTCTCTGAGAAATTAACAAAATCAAGAGGTTGTGATATGTAACACAGCAACACATCCTCATAATTAAACAACAGTATAGGTATAATATAATATTCAGCTGGAAAAAAACAATATAATATGTCACTTTCCAAAACCGTTACAAATCACTGTTAAAAATAATGATGTTTTATTGTGTGACAACGCTGTGGTTAAGGTCTGGTTAGGTTTAGGGAAAGATCACTTGAAATGTGATTTATACCTCCTTAAAGTTATGGCAACAGTAAACACTACAACATTACAGTTTTTTTAAAAAATGTTCCGACTCTCGGTTGTAAATGGGCAAAGGAACATCCAGTCACTCAGTGCAACAGTGTAGCACATTGATGTATTTCCAATAGTTTTTTGACAACAACAGAGGTCTATGGAACAGAGGAATAAGAAATATCAGACTTAGAATACACCCATAATACTAGTAGATCAGTTCATTGTTGGTTTGGTTCTGCACATGAGGTTTGTTGACAATAAGAAAAATATATAAAATCGTCAGACACGTCCTTTAAGAGTTCCTGTATGGGCACAAAACTGAAAACAAGGGAAGGATTGATTCATATATTGGCATCAGAGGAATATTCTTCCTGATATCTTGATATTGGTTTCAACCATCATCACCCAGCTGTGTTGCAAATCTAGAAACATGAAAATAATACACACACACAGTGCTGTATGTGTATCTGTTAGCCCGCACATACAGAACAAGGGTTACAGGGCACACCACTGTTAATGTGTGTTTGCACTTTCCTGCATGCATCTGTGTGTGTTTATATTCTGTCAATTTCAATCCCTGCGAGCATGTTTGTTTACATCTCTCCTGAGTTTTTTACCCTGTGATGACACTGTCTGTCTGTCTCTGTGTGTGCGTGTGTGGAAGGGAGGGAGATGACAGGCTGGATTACCTGGGAAATGTGCCATGGGGGCCACAAAAACAAGCAACCTGTATATAAATATATATATATATATATATATATATATATATATATACAGTACTGTGTAAAAGTTTTAGGCACAAAAGTAAAGTGAGGATGCACCAATTCTCCAACGTACTTGGCAGGTAGGTTGTTCCAAGCATCTTGCAGAACTTGCCACAGTTCTGTGGTTTTACAGTCCAGTAGGCTGTCTCAGATGTTTCTGTGTCTTCATGGAATCCCAGACTGAAGTTTCTTTATGACTGATAAGACGCCTCCCTGATGGTGTTGCACAAAGGATAAGAACCTAATCCCCCATCTAAAGCGCCTAAAACTTTTGCACTGTACAGTACAAATTGTATGTACATGTATACAACAAAACGTCAGACAGCTGTTTGTTTCCAACCAAGAGTCAACATTGTTTCTTTTAAATCATGACCACAGTCTCCCCCTACCCTTAACCACATGGTTGTTATTGTAATCATGACAGCAAAGCCCCCTAAAGTGGGTATAAGTGAGATTTTTTATAATGACAATGTATGATGTGTCAGTGTGTAATGTGTCGGTCGTGGCTCGTAGTGATGAACCTACAGAGAATTATCAGCGACTCTGCAGCTCCTCTCAGCTTTACGGAGCTTTATAGTGAGTTTCATCTCATTGTTTATCTGTCCGGTTGAGACTTTACTGTTCTGGTTCACTCTCAGCGCTCTCATAGTACGTTTTCGGCTGCACTAGGCAGCTGTTTTCAGAGAAAAAGCTCTAAAAAGCCACTGTACACTACCTGCTCAGTACCAAACAGCAAACAGACACAGTTAGTTGTAGACTAGCTGGTGAACATAGTGGAGCATTTAGCAGCTAAAGAGCCAGATATTTCCCTCAGGAGTTGGTAGAGAGCAGACACAAATAAAAGAGAGTGAATATTGGACTTACATTCACCAGGTGGACAGAAACACGACTCCAAATGAATGATAATGTTGCTCCGTAACTGCTGGATGTGGAAATAAACAACTGTTTACTAATGAGTTCAATATATCAACTTAAAAAGAGTGATGATATGTCAGTGTTGTTTTCACAGCTTGTTTCCACTGCCCAGAAGAATCAGTTAATGCAGCAAAATGGCAAATATTTGCTGCTTCCAGCTTCTCATATGTGAAGATTTGATACAGTATAAGTGGAAACTGAATGTATTTGTGTTTTAGGACTGTTGGTCCAACAAAATCTGGAAATTTAAAACTACTATAGACTGAAAGATATTCTTCTTAGTTACCTTTTGTTTGTTTTTTTTTACTAAATGCTGCCTGTATGTCCTCACATTTGTGTAGCTGTTTTGCTTTCCTTTGTCTATTTTCATGTGTGTTATTAAGTCTCCATGTTTTACGCTCTCTAGCAGTGTAGTTTTATTTGATTTTGTATTTTGTGGACAGGAAGTTGTGCTCTGAAAAGCTCTCAAAATATGGAAGGTTATAGGTTTCAAGTACTGTATACTGTGCATTCCTGGGTGAAGAAGTTAAGCTTTAATAATCACTGGAGGTAACTATAAGTTTGTGTTTACCTCACATTCATCTAGATCATGTGGGGTCTCTCAGAATAAGCTGATCTAAGTCCTTTCGTCTCTCTTGAATCAGTAAATTTTTATCTCTCCTTGCGCTCTTGTTTCCTGCCCAGCAGTCTCTCACTCTCTGTTTCTATTTTTAGAAGCTTTATGATATGAGCTCCTTCGTCGTCTGCCAGAACAGAGCTGTAACGTTCCTCCCTCACCGCTGCTTATCGGTTTTACATTTTCTCACAGATGCAGGATCGCGTTCAACAGTCAGATCCAGCAGCAACACATGAGCCTGCGGTCCAGTTTGGATCCTTTTATTCAGTCCGGCTATTGTTGTTAGAGCCAATCGAGCGTCTATCCATCATTTTGACTGCTGCTGCTGCTGCTGGTGTGTGTGTGTGTGTGTGTGTGTGTGTAAGAAAGAACTACAACTCAACAAAAAGAATTTAATCAAGTGCAGGATGAGGACACACACACACACACACACACATATCATCATGTACATACAGGCGGGCACACATACAATTTCTCCTCCAGCATCCAGGATTAAACTTCCCACATCAACACCGTCCGCCGTCTCTCAGGTATTAGTTGACTTCCAGCTGTCATGGTGACACCTGCATCGTCTAGGAGAGTCTTGAGGGACCGCTATGACATGCAAGGTGAGGTCATGTAATCTTTGAAGATGGTGCTTTCACACCTAACCGGATTGGTTCGGTTAAAATAAACTCTGGTGTGTTTGACGGTTTAGTTTGTACAGTCGGTGTGAAAGCTGACGATCAAACTCTGGTCCACTTCCAAGCAAACTGTGCAGACTAGTGCAATGAAATACGTTGTCTCCTTGATATTTAGGCAGATAGAAGCTTCTTCAGGACCTTCTTCCTGTGTTTATGTCTTTTTTACCTGCCCAAACACATCTGACCAATGAGAGGAGAGAACGTTCTCACCTGTGTGAAAAGAAACCGAACCAATACGTTTAAAAAAAAAAGTGGACTTATCTGCAGGAGACCGCTGTTCGACAGTCTTTTGCAAACCGTAACTTCCATTGTAGTGGTGTTTTTACTGTTGCCATGACGACGAAGGCAACAGTACAAGTGTTTTTTGTGCCTAAATCTAACCAGACCTTAACCACAGCGTCGTCACACCATGAAACATAATTATTTTTTATGATTATGGCCTATAGAGTCGTTCAGGAGTGCACTTATAATCACCCCTATGTGGTTGTTTCATTATGAGGATGTGTTGGTCTGGAACTCAGCCAGCTGTGTTCCTGCTGTTTGTTAGCAGAGCTGCTTAGCCGCCACTTTCTGCTGCTCTGCAAACCTTTTTTTATTTTAATTATTACTGTATAGCAACAGCTAATGTGGGATAAAAGCAAAAAACAGCTCCACTGCAGTTAGATCATTTTTTATAACTCTGAGTACTTTGCATAATTTACACTGTTTGACGGACTGCTGGTTGGCAGCTGCGGATGGGAGTGTTTGGATGTGTTTCAGTGTGCTGACTTGGCTTTGGCTTCATGTAGTCACACTGCTGCAATTACATAAATTCTTTTTTTTTTTTTTTTTACATCAGAGCTGCCTGCAGAGTAAGGTGAATTAACACAGCTTTAAATTCTCATCTCTGTTATAATGAGTACGATAGAAAAACGACAAACACACACACCTGGCCCTTATTACAGCTCGGTGGATGACACCCAGCATGCACTGCAGCAACCTTTTGATTTAATTAGCTGGAAGGGATATCCTGTCCTCACCCTTTGCTCTATTATTTCTATACTTGAAGTTGTAATTCTGAAAGTTTCAGTCCCGGTAGATTTGGTTGACACCCGTGGTTACCGTGGTAACAGCAAGTGTGGTTCAATACTACAGCAAATAACTGTTGAGCAGCAGTTTTGTAAGAAATACGGCAGAACAGCAGCGGGTGTATCTGTTTACATTGCATACTAACAAAAGGTGACATATCATGTACATTTCCAGGTGTATATTTATATTCTGGGGCTCTACTTTGCATGATTTACAGTTAAAAACTTATTTATCTTATACTGGCCCTTTATGCAGACCCTCAGTTCAGCCTCTGTCTGAAACAGGCAGTTTTAGCTGCTTTAAGGCCTGCCCTCCCAATCAGCCCACTCTGTTCTGATTGGCCAGCTCCCTCCAACCCCAGAGGCTACGTAAACAAACTATAACAGGATTTCACTTCTTTTTCTGATTCTTTACTCGAAATGTCAACTTCTCAGAGACATCTGTACACGGTCGAGCTGAAATCAAATCTGAAATATGCGAGTGGACAATGTAAACACAAAGGTAACTGTGCAAACGGAGCTTTCAGAGCAGGTTGAAGCCCTGGTTTTTGACTTTCAGGGAGTTTTTTTTACATGCGTTCACCTCAAGTTTTGATACTTTGACCGTGTTTAACATAGACATTTTAACAGTATGTAAATGACAGAAAATCACAAAAAAAAGCGTGTTATGTCCTTTTTAATGAAGAAAGCAGTCTAGTTTTTCCATCACACCATGAGTAAACATGATCTGATTTCATACTGCACACAGTGTTTTCCACACAATAGCACGGCACAGTAAAAGTCGGTTACCTTGCCTCAGCTTTCAGCTCTTCATCTAACCGCTCACTGTAGCTGCTTCTTGTTTCATTACTCCTCACAGTATTTAATACTGATCCACTGACAAAACTGACAATGTTGTCTTGTTTAATTGAAGCATTTTTGAAGAATGACAACAATGAGTTTCCTGTGACCTCTTCACAATTAAAGTCACCTCATGTTTCGCCAGTTGAATGCTTTCAGCGTGAAGCCACAGCAGTAAGAAATGTTGGGTTTGCATGTTGTAAAGAGAGCAAACAGTATACAGTGAGGCTGATAACCAGACAGTAACTCTGAATTACATGCTGTATTATCTATACTGTATATCTATATATATATATATATAATTTCTTGTGAATCCCTTGTGTGTGTGAAGGTAATTTTACTCCAAAGCAAGAATGGTGGACTCTGCCACTAACAATGAAAACTACTATATAGAAAGATAATTGCAAAATGTAAATACATACAAATAAAGGAAAACTTCAGGCCAGTAGACCTTTTGTTAAATGCTTCTTCACTTCAGTCCAGACAGAGTTCGTCCTTATCTGCCACTTTAAGCTAAAAACTTATTTCATCAAGAAGTAAAACCAGTCCTCCTCAGTGTCCTTGTCTGCCTCCTCTAACATCATCTTAAAAAGGGAAAAACTAAATTTTTCTGCCTTTTTTGTCATGACTGAAGTCCTTCTTGATTTGATTTTGATATAAACAGCCTGAAGTTCTTACTCAAAAAGTAAGATTCAATATTCTTTATTTCTTAATTTATCAAGCTCATAACCTCGTAAACATGACAAATAGGATTTCTGCTAAAAAGCAGAGTTATACTGAAGACTAATTTCATTTGATGCTGAAATGAAAATGAAATGTCAAAATGAAAGCAAATATTAAATTCATCAAAAGGGTTCTCGCTTATCAATTTTCTGTATATAGAAGCGTGTAATAACACCAAACTGTGAGAGACTACAGACGCTTAATATCACATTCAGTTCTAAAGTTTCATATCTTTACAGTGTGTGACCTCACATTTCTACAGTAAACACCAGCCTCATGAGCCTTGAGCTTTTTTGTGATTGTGTCATTTTTTTTCAACTTATTATTTCATCAGGGTTGAAGTTTAGTAAAATATTTGTAGAAAGCTTTTCACTTTTTAACAAGAGTCTGTTTTTTATTACAGAGAAAACTGAAACTGAAATAAATAAAATAACTTTTCAAAACTAAAATGAAATTAAAATAAGGTCGTCCAAAACTTCAAAATAAAAAAAAAAATAAAATAAAATAAATGAAAAACTGTATTGTGGCCTTTTAGACTCAAAGTGAAAAATAAAAATTATTTTTATAATGATTCAATTTTTCAAAAGATGAGAAAACATATTCAATAGGTTTCTTAAGTAAACACCAGCTGAGTTGAGATTCAAGGCTCATTCTTGACAAATCTCAACTCAACATCCAAGTACTGCAGTTCTGGAGCTTTCAGTCGTGCCACATGATCCTCATCAGTACATGGGTTAGGGTTTTGCCTGTTGTCAGATGTAGATGATGTGAATGTTTATGAACATATGCAACTCCGACTGCTGATCATCAAGCAATATGATCAAAAGCTCTTGAACGGATACTCAATGGACCTTGAGGTGAGATTTAATAACAACCAGCTGAAATTCAAAAACAATTATTTCTATTGCAGTGACTGTGACTCAGTCGTCATGGAGATGCCATCCTCATGACAACTAAGCAGAATGGAGTTTGCTGTAGTAGATATGTGGTTGAAAGTATTTTAAAAAATCTAGTAAGTGGACCATAATTTTTACTACTAGTTGGAGGGCAAGAATTCATTTTCACAATCTATAAATTGTCAGAAATAGACTAAACTAGAACTCAATTGAAAACATAATGAAATTAGACTTAATTTGAAAGTTGTTTACACACCTAAAGGTACATTTAGTAGCTGTTATGGCGCTTTCAGTTGTGTCACACGATCTTCATCACTAGATGGAGTTTTGCAATGGAATTGAACATTTTGGACAACACAGTTTCATGCTGACTCCAGCTGCTGCTGAAGATCAAGTGATATGATCGAAAGTCTTTGTCGTGGAGTTGTCATCTCCATGACAACTAAGAGTAGAAATGTTGTTGAAAGTAAAAAATTTAAAAAAAAACCTAGTAAGTGGAGCTTAATTTTATTTAGTTTGTTGTCAAACTGCTATTTTCATGGTCAAGAGTTTATTTATTCCTTACACTGAAACTCAAGGTCCATTTAGTAGCTGTTGTGGAGCATTAGACTATATCACATGACCTTCATCAGCAGATGATGAGTTTGACCATTTGACTTGGAATTGTAGATGTTCAAATTGACTTTTTTCTGAGCATTTTAGTGACTTGTCTTCATGTTGGCTTAAAAGCTAAGGTTCATTCTTGAGCTTCTTGAAGGCCAAATTTTTGTAAAACTGATTTTAGATCTTCAATTTATTCTTGTTGTTTGTCTGAATAAGGGTTTGAAATGTCGCTGCCAAACCAGCTGCATCTTTGTATAAAGCCTCAGCAGAGTTTAAGCGTGTCTCAGGTTTTCTCTGCTCTGTTGGTCTGTCTTGTGTTTGCTGGTTTATCTGAATGTGACCTGTTACACAAACAAGTCACGCTCCTCTCTAATGGGCCCCTCCGTCATTCCTGCACGCCGCCACGCCGCTCTCTCACCACATTCACACACACACACACACACACAGCTGCTTCCTGCTGGACAATTTCAGTGATGAATGAGAGAGAGAGAGAGAGAGAGAGAGCGCCGTACGGCCGCTGGCAGCTCTGCATAAACAACAAACCATCAGCAGTAAAAGAAAAACAGACTGATTTCCTGCTCGACGGCAGACTCTGAGACGGTACAGTGAGAGTGATGGAGGAGAGAGAGACATCAGCTGAGGAAACATCAAAATAAAAACTGCTCAGAGAAAGAGGGAGGCTGGAGGTAATCATGGTTACCCACAATGCTTTGCAGCAGATTCCTCGTGGGCCACATTTGATATTGAGTTTGGAAGATAAGGAGGCAGAAATCATCCTCTCTCTGTTTCTCTGGTCATATTCAGCATAATATACACTGATTTCTTTTTCTCTCTCACCTCTTTCTATCCTCTCTTATAATGTATTTCTTTCCACTGTGTCATCATGCTGGTTTTACTATAACATATTTATAACAGTATGTGAAATATGGGCGATCATACTCGTAATTCAGGACCCCCTGAAAACCTTGAAACTTCACGGTTTGGCTGTCCTCTGCTGTGCAACCCTGTCTCCTAGAAATGACTAACAGTCCTTTTCTGGATTATGTTAACATGTAATATTTTTTCAAATGAAGCAGTACTTTCTGCGCTGAAGTCGTGGGGACAAGGTTTAAGTGGATGGTGTGTGTGTGGTTAAGTTTTAGGCAACAAAAGCACTTTGGTTAAGGGTAGTGAAACATGGTTTCCGTTAAAGGGTGGGTCCATTATTTTTTGTTTTTTTTGAGGTTTTTATGTAATTCTGTAGCTTCCAAGTAGTGCTCCATATGTATTCAAATCCAAAAATTCAAATTTCGGTAGAAGTATGTATGTTTTAAGGTCAAAATGCCATTTTCTCAAGCCCTTTTAAAAACTTTTCCCATGTGACCTGATGTAGGTTTCTGCATGATGACGTTAATACATATAAACTGATATAAACCCCCTAGCCAGTAGCCACAGAGATGGACTGAGCACTCACTGTTGCTGCCGCTCTGCTAAACGTGCTAACAGACACACACAGACGGAGCATTTACTGTTGCTGCCGCTCTGCTAAACGTGCTAACAGACACACACAGACTGAGCACTCACTGTTGCTGCCGCTCTGCTAAACGTGCTAACAGACACACACAGACGGAGCGATTACTGTTGCTGCCGCTCTGCTAAACATGCTAACAGACACACACAGACGGAGCAGTCACTGTTGCTGCTGCTCTGCTAAACGTGCTAACAGACACACACAGACGGAGCACCCACTGTTGCTGCTGCTCTGCTAAACCTGCTAACAGACACACACAGACGGAGCAGTCCCTGTTGCTGCTGCTCTGCTAAACGTGCTAACAGACACACACAGACGGAGCACTCACTGTTGCTGCTGCTCTGCTAAACGTGCTAACAGACACACACAGACGGAGCACTCACTGTTGCTGCTGCTCTGCTAAACCTGCTAACAGACACACACAGACAGAGCAGTCCCTGTTGCTGCCGCACTGCTAAACGTGCTAACAGACACACACAGACGGAGCAGTCACTGTTGCACTGCTCTGCTAAACCTGCTAACAGACACACACAGACGGAGCAGTCCCTGTTGCTGCCGCTCTGCTAAACGTGCTAACAGACACACACAGACGGAGCAGTCCCTGTTGCTGCTGCTCTGCTAAACGTGCTAACAGACACACACAGACGGAGCGGTTACTGTTGCTGCCGCTCTGCTAAACGTGCTAACAGACACACACAGACGGAGCAGTCCCTGTTGCTGCTGCTCTGCTAAACGTGCTAACAGACACACACAGACGGAGCGGTTACTGTTGCTGCCGCTCTGCGAAACGTGCTAACGGACACACACAGACGGAGCAGTCACTGTTGCTACCGCTCTGCTAAACGTGCTAACAGACACACACAGACGGAGCAGTCACTATTGCTGCTGCTCTGTGAAACGTGCTAACAGACACACAGATGGAGCAGTCACTGTTGCTGCTGCTCTGAGCTCTGAGCTCTCCCACCAGTAAATGCAGTAAACAGCTGTGGTGGCGTTCTGTATTTCTGTGTATATTGTAAATGCATATACAGTATATATACTGTAATATCACATATATGGATATATCATATAAACAACAAGGTAGCAGTATCTGTTTCAGTGTTTGGTTTGTGCATGTTTACTGTAGTTTATTCTTTTCTCTCTCTCTTGGTCTGGCCATATTCAGGAAATAGTTTTATTTTTCACCTCAGTACCTCCCCATTTCATCATGTTTTTCTGTTTCAGATTTAGTTTTTTTTTTCCGTCCTGTTTTTCTATTTCTTCAGGCCAATCTTGACTTTACTGACATATATTCTCTCTTTCTCTCCCTCTGCTGTAATTTTTTTCCTCTCTTCCTATTTTCCTCCTTTTTTTCATCCTAATGTTCATTTTCTTCTCTTTCTTTAATATTCTATCTTCCCCTCTCTCTATCTCTTGATATCCATATAGTTTTTTATGTGCATATCTATCAGAGTGCACCTCTCTCTTTCTTTTATTTGAAAACTAAATCAGCTTTATCAGCAGGAATGTAATTAGAATAAATATTGCTGAAGCAAGGTGTGCAGTGTAAGCATTTAATGGGCAAGAAAAAACAAGGTTATGCATAAAATTACAAGATAGGATACTGTACATACAGTACAAAGCTATATATAATACACAGTCTTATACATGCTTTTAATATTATGTAATATTTCTTCTTCCCTTTCTCTACTGCCCAGATTTATAGTGTGTAATGTTTTCTACTTCATCCCTCCCCTCCAGTCAGAATATCATGGCCTGACTGAAATGAAAACATTACTCAACCTAACCAGCGTCTGTCTGTGAAACCCTAAATAAACCCTGACTCTCTCCCTCTGCTCTGCTCTTTAATATTTAATCAGGCCTGACGAACACTCAGGCACCACGTAAACATAATGTTTCATTTGTTCTGTCTCTGGCTGGTGCTCTTGTTCTGGGGAGGAGCTTTATCGATGTTGAAATCCAGTTTATATTTGAACTATTTTTATAACGAGAGCTTTGAAGTCTGAGCCTAAAATAGATTTCGGTGCCATGTTGTTTAGAGCGCCTCTGCGCCAACAGCTGTCTGAAGCTGAGAGAGCAGAAAACAAGTGTATACACACTTCCTGCTTCCTTCCTTTAGAATAATATCTGTTCCTGTCATTATTCTCTCTTTCACAGGATTAAAATCAATTCATTGATTGTCTTCATCACGTAACTGACGGGGCAATTGATTTGTCAGTGTCAAGCTGTAGACTTCCCACAATGCATGAACTCATTATCGTTGTTGACACTAACCCTTTTGTTCTCACCTTGTAAACATTATGTGTTAATGAGCAGTCTGTTGTTATAAAAAAGTCGTTGACGTAAGGATGTAATGACTTTTACTGCACATCTGTCCCGATGTGCTGAATCTACAGTGTTTTATAGGTAGAAAAGGCTGTTTGACACTGCAGTTTATGTGGATTCAAACATAATGTGAACTAGAGAGGTTTTAATAATAAAAATCACTTCGACAACGACAGTGAGACAAACAGACTGAACACATATGGTTACATGTTGTAGCTGTTAGTGTGGATCTGAGCTCAGAAAGTTGGTCCCAAAAAGACAGATGTTTAAAGTCTTATATGAAAAAGAATTTGACAGTTTTTTTGTTCAGATGATCTCATTTTCTTCTTCTTCTTCTTCTTCTTCTCCTTCTTCTCCTTTTCCTCCAGTTTTAATAGAAGCCACAGACTTTAACTGACTCTCACACCTAACCTGTTTGGTTCGGTTAAAATGAACTCAGATTTGTTTGCGTGGTTAGTACAGTTCATGTGGGCTTGTACAAAAGCTGTCAATCAAACCCTGGTGTGGACTAAAGAACTGAACCGAGACCACTTGAAAAGGTGGGTCACAGTCCGCTGTCAAGCGTTACTGTGATGCGGCTTGTTTGTGGTGTGAAAGTAAACAAACCAACCACAGGATTTTATTATAGCAGATATGTGATTTTAGCATCATTTCAAAAGCTAAACTACTAATAAATCCATCTTCTGATCGTGAAATCTGTTCAGGAAGTGATCTGTATAAGTCATGTGTATATTCATATATATATACGTATGCAAATCATTTGGTAACCATGGTAACACATAAGCTTAAGACTGCTGTGCTTGTATCCTACTCTGTATACTTTCATTAAGTCCATTAAAAAGTGTATGACAATGATCCCACAGTAATAAGTCCTGAATCATTACTGTACAAGACGCCTCTTTTTCGTTCTGTCTCTACTTGTTAGTCATTATTCATAACATGAGATCAATTTGCAGTCTAATAATACTAATAATGCTTATAATCAGTTATATAATCAGTAATTTCTTTGTGAGCTCTTTTCTGACACCAAAGAACATAAATATACACATCAGAAGCATTAAAGTGTTGCATAAACTTCCGTCAGTCACCGGAGTTTGATTTCCCCACGTGGGTCCTGATGATGCAGGATGACAGTCACCAAAACTGTCCAATCAGGTGACTTGTCAGTCTGTATAACATCACTCTTAGTCTTCTCGGGTTGTTTGTAAAAAGTCAGTGAACCGGACCAGAACTAAAACAGACCAAATGAACTGAACTACATGTGTGAAAGCATCCCAAGACAACATTTAAGGCAGCAAGGCTGGAAGAACTTTTTCACATATGATAAGTTGATTTTTAAGGCGTTTTCATATCTCTAGAAATGTTTTATTAGATTTATGTGTCTGTTTGGCTCCTGATGTAAAGAAGAGGACACGTTGGATCTGTGCCTGAATAATCTATCACAGTCACAGTCACATGGATACTGTTTCATGATCATATCAGAGAAATATACAAAGAAAATGTGTAAAATAGTTTCTTGTTATTGGACACACTGTAATCAAATCACATTGGACTGAAATATTATTCATTTCCAGTCTTTGTCTGCTTTGCTCCTGCAAAGAAAGCTTTTGAAAGTGAGTACAAGTGTTCTGTCTGACACTTTGGGGAAGAGAAAAGTAGACATTCGTACATAGATGATAGTTGTACTTCTGACTCTCAGTGTTCTTTTCAAGGATTCTTTTCCACCTCAACTTGATTCACATTGATTATTTAGTGAATGAGATGTTTCTTACCTCCAAAAACTGAGCTGCAAGAAGATGTGCAAATTGCATCTCATTCATCTAAATGTCTGGAACAAAATGTCACAAGTGTAAGAAATGCTGACATGGAGTATGAGGTTGTTTTTAGGTGAAGACACTAGTCCAAAATGTCTTATTATTGGAATTGTCATGTTCTCTAATCTCTCTGTGAGGTTTTTTCTGTGATGATGTTATTTCTGATGGACCTCCTGTTGGGTGGGGGTTAGCTGATCTCCTCCAGGCTCTGCTTGCTAATTTCTCTTCCCATTAGCATATGCATCCGCAGATCTGCATGCTGAGTTCTCAGGAGAACACCAGGATGCTCTCAGGAGAATGTGGGGTGAACTATAAAAGGACCACACTGACTCAACGCTCAGTAGATAACCACACAGCGTACAAATCAACAAGCTGGAGACTTGTGGGAAGGTGATGTGTTATACTGGTCCACAACAGGAAAACCACCTTTAGTCCGTTAACGCTGATGATCATAAAGATTCAGAATTTTAATGTCAATGTCGATTAAGTTATTTGTTGACTGATAGAAAATGGCACATTTATTGTTTCTGGGTTTACACTTGTGACCTCGTCCAGCCAACACACACACCTGTCTGATAAGCACATGTGCTTTGGTGTGTATTTCATAAACAAACCTGAGAGGACGCAGGTGTGCATAAACAGGCAGGAAGCAACTGTTACATAACTGCTGTTTCCACTACAATGATAATATGTTTTTAGTATTTGTCTGTGATTGAGGTTATGTTGGTTGTTTGTTTGTTTTTGGTGTACTTACAGTACAGCTTCACCTACTGTACTGGACTACTGGTTATTATGTGTGAGTACAATTCATTTTAGATAAATATTTACATTGTTAAAGCTGCACAAGACTAAATTTGACTGTAAAACAAGTCTGTTTTAGTTGGAATTCAACAGACAAAAGCATTTGATTTGGCTCTAATCAAAGCACAAAGCTTATTGAATCAGATAAGAAACAAATTCTCCAGTGCAAATTTTATTACATGATTTTATTCAAATTAAATATATTAATTATTTTCAATTATATCGTCCCCCAGTGGTGTAACTGTAACTTCTCACCTTGCTGACCTGTAAATCAGTGCGCTCCATGACATCACTCTACGATACGGTTACAGGTGCAACCATTGGTGATGATGGATGTTAAGTTACCCTTTAAAGACTTGAGACATGAAATCAAAAACAATGAAGTCTCAAGTTTCGACGCTGGTAAAATCCCAGAACAATTAAAAAAAATAAAAGAAAATAAGACAGCATCAGACAGGTC